>NC_059145.1:28093551-28718551 GCF_020740605.2 Lemur catta | reverse complement strand
AAGGGTAACTTTCTAATAAATTCCGTTTACAGTAGTCCACATGAAAAAAAATCACACTTCATGAACTTAGTAAGTCATCTATGTGAATGTAGTTCTACAAAGTATGTTTAACATACCATTTTTAAATTCTACCATAAAATATAGAAAGTCAAATTTCTAAAATTGAAAAAAAGCTAGTGGGTGATGGGTCCCATAATGAGCAAATCTGTCAAATATACAGCATTCAGGTACCTGCATCATAACCTGTAATGTCTTTGCAGCATGCTTCTATTGTCCTTTCCAAACTTCAGATCCTTCCTCTACCACTGAATGTCAGAGTAGCTACCTGGACTTTATTTATTCATTTACTTTGCAATTCTGATAAGTAGAATAGGGGTAGGCCCTGTTCTAGATATTGAGGAAACAGCAGTCAGATAGATGCACAAGGTTCCTGCCCTCATGAAATGTACACGCCTGTCGGAGGAAAGACAAAGCAAAGACTTATGAATAGAGCTAACTATTATTGGAAAAAAAAAATAACAAAGTAAGGTAAGAAGACAGAAGATGATAAAGTGATTTGGGACAGGGTGGGCAGGAAAGACCACTCTCAGGGAGTGACCTGTGAAAAACACCTAAATCTCTCTTGAAAATGTGCCAGGCAAAGGGAACACCAAGTGAAAAGTTCTTCAAATGGGCAATGGAAAGCCACCACAAGGTTTAAGGAGGGGAGTTACATGCCCTGATTATGTTTTTTAAAAAATCACTATAACTGTAGAGAACACCGTAAAAGGGGGGAAAAGTAGAAGAAAGAAAACTAAAGATGAAGCTATCACACATTTCATCAGTACTTGGGTTTTTGGACCCAGGTAGGTAGCACACAATACCTATAGCAAGGTAATCCCAAAACTTATTCTTTGAGAATGAAATAAGGAAGAATCAAAATGCAAAGGACAGGATCAGGTATCCGTAGGTATCACTCAAAACACTGACGGTGGATATGAAATTGAAGACTTTTAGAAAGAGTCCAAAATCTGATTTTAAGATTAAAGTGTAACTTCAAAGAAGTATAACTGGATTACAATCATAATTCAAAGATTTTATGCCTTCAAATTTGCAGTATATATTATTTTAAAAATTAGTTTAAAAATGAGGGTGCTATACATTAAAGGTTCAAACAGTCTTCTGGGATGTTTGAAATGTTTTTTGCTTTGTAGTTTTTTATTTGAATTAGTTGCTAACACTAAAAAATAAGATAATTTCACATGAAATTTCAGGTCTCTGTCTTAACCTGAAAAAAGAAGCTACTCTGGCACCTTTTATTCTCTCAAGGCACCAATCTTGGAGGTTAGCAGAAGTTCTATTCAGTGTTATAAAATCCTAGTAGAAACTTGCCTACAATAAATGGATAAATTCTTTTACTTCAGTTTTTGAGTAACATGGGACTGTTTTCATGTTGGTTTAAAAAGAAAAGAAACAAAGCATTTACCCTTTTGCCAACTTAATATATTCAAAAGGCATTTTGTCAAGAACCTATTATGAACCAATACCTGCTATTAGGAGTTTGGAGTCTGGGGAAATAATTCTAAAGGCACAGGCACTCTATATAACATCATCACATCTGTTGGAGACTCGATTGAACATTTATTCTACAACCAACCCCAAAGGCAAATGATGATTCCAAGATCTGAGGTGTCCCACATTCCAATAAGCTGACCTGCACCTCCACACCTTTGTGTGCCCGACAGCAGCATTCCTTACAACAATTTCATAAGGCTTACTAGAGCAGGCATCAAGGCCCTTTGCCCCAGGCATAAGCTGCTGTCTATGCAATATAATCCACTATTTAGAAAGAAACACAGGGCATATATTGCTAAATATAGGAAGTGATAACCAAATCAAATAAATCCTCTTAAAAGGATTTAGTTATTTCATATAAAATCTGCAATAAAAATTTTTAAAAAGATATCACAACCTAGGCTGGCTCAGTGGCTCACGCCTGTAATCCTAGCACTCTGGGAGGCCGAGGCAAGAGGATCGCTTAAGCTCAGGAGTTCGAGACCAGCCTGAGCAAGAGCAAGACCCCGTGTCTACTAAAAATAGAAAAAATTAGCCAGGATTGGTGGTACATGCCTGTAGTCCCGGCTACTTGACTGTAATCCCAGCGATTTAGGAGGCTGAGGCAGGAGGATCACTTGAGCCCAGGAATTTGAGGTTGCAGTGACCTATAATGATGCCATTGTACTGTAGGAGGGGTGACAGAGGGAGACTCTTGCTCCAAAATAAATAAATATCACATCCCACAGCTGGGTGCCATGGCTCACACCTGTAATCCTAGAATTTAGGGAGGCTGAGGCAGGAGGAGCCCTAGAGGCCAGGAGTTCAAGACCAGCTTGGGCAACATAGTGAGACCTCATCTCTACCAAAAAAAAAAAATATATATATATATATCAATCACATCCTTTCCCTTTCTAAGCCATCTGACAGGTCAGATGAGACTCTTTAGCTCTACTTTAAGTTATTTTTATACTATTTGCTAGATACCATGCCAATGTACTGTAATCATAAACAAGAGTCAGTAACACTCTACAAGTTTACAGAAATGACAGTAGACTCAGGCAGCTGTGACCACAGGATGGGAACAAAGTATGATCTGACAAGCTTTTCCTTTCCCTTATAAATACTATCAGAAACATAATTTTAGTACCCCAGAAAGCAACAAGCTAACATTATGAATTAAATATATATGTAAAAATATAGTTTTAAATGCAAAGGAAAGTAAAATGCAATCTCAAATCCACATGTATGGATACCTATGCCAGATTTGAGTGGACTTTTACGAGACATACTTCTTCATGAAAATAGGCTTTGCTTCTATTTAAACATTTCAAAACATTAACTGTTTAATAGTTTCCCCAATGGCATATGGTTTGAACTGATATTGGTAAATAATTGCACATAAAATGAAATTGCACTGAACTAAATGTTACTAAAAGAGTCAAAATAAAATACAAGCAAAATAAACCATTGCATGGGTGTATGCCATATTACCAGCTGAAAAAAATCTTGCAATTACAGGCCTCCACTATTTATTTCACTTGTGTATAATTACATTTTGTACATGTTTGTTTAGTAGTATCAATCCCAGACATCATTTTGAGAATATAATTAACTGGATAGTAAAACAGAATGTGTGTATATGTATGTTTTCCTATTTTTGTGTTTCTGTATTTCAAAAAAGTTAATCTTTGTTAGTTGTGTTTAACTGCCATCTAGAGTTAAAATGAATTCATTTCTTTCCCCTTCTACTACTCCTCTTCAAAATTTTAGGCCATATAAGCCAACATGTTTAATCCCTATTTCATATCAAACAAATATCAGATAACAAAACTGCAAAAGGCTAATCTTATTTATCTAATTTTTCAATTTACTGTTAACATTTCCACCTGCTGCACGTATTAGAAGTTGACTAAAGATTGAGACTTGCATTTAAACTTATTTAAACACGATTTTTTTATCATTTAAACAAGCCAAGGAACAACTTAATACACATTTGGACTTAGGGAAATAACATTAATAAGTTCGAGTTAATTTACAGTCTATTTCAGGGCCTATAATTTTTTTTTTTCAGTCCAAGAAAAGCAGACCCAAATAAAAAGATATTCTATTTCATTTTTTATATCTGAAAAATATGATTATGACAATTAGCTAAATCCCAAGTGTATATTTAACTAATTAAACTTTGTAATATTCTTATGTTAAAAGCGGCATTCCTATCCCAATGTGAGGACAGAGTTTGTAAAAATAAACCAACAGTATACTTAGTCTTTCAATGTAAGAAAGTGAAAAGAAATAAAAAAGGGATACTTAAAATCAGATTTGAAAATGACTTGATGCCTAACAAAAGAAATCTATTCACACAAAGTGTTCGAAAAATTAGGTAAAACATTTTCTTCATGCTGTTCTCACGTAAATAAAGGGTATCAGTGTTTTTATTTTTAACTGTCCCAAATGCATTAAGCCACAACAGCTTTTTCTGACAATATTTTTACACATCATTAGATCCTGAAACAAAGAAGTTGCAATCCACTAAAACTGCAACCCTTGTTCTTTCAAAGGAAATTATATGAAAGTTTTCAAGTGGATGCACACAGCAAACAATAATGAAGAAAAACTGGCTGGTGCAAAGAGCTTTGAATGTTTTCAATAAACACAATTGCAGAGCTTTACAAAAAGATGGGGAATGGTGGACTACAATGCTTACCAAGAACTGTAGTCAAATATGCATTTTAAAAGGTTCTTAATTGCTTACTCAATAGTGGACTAATGATAAAGTTTTTACAAGATTATAAGAGCAAAGGGAAAAAACATCGTGAAAAAAAAGAAACAGGCAGGAAAAATGCCTACTTCAAGAAAAGGCTGGGTTAAACAGTGACTAGTGAAAGTATTGAGGGACATTGGAAAACAAAGGAGACAGGATTGCAAAAAAAAAAAAAAAAGGCTTTTATACATTATGCAACAGCTGGAAGGGTGTCCATTTAAGACAAAAGGTTTGTGTGACCTTTACATTACTGAAATTTGGGAAGTGAAAAGTACTCATGGTCCCCAACTTACAAAAGCTCCACTTATGATATCTCGACTTTACAATGTGTTTTGGGGGTATTAAATGCATTTTTGACTTATGGTATTTTTGACCTGCAATGGGTTTATTGAGAGGTAACCACATTGTAAGCTAGGGAGGGAGCATCTGCATGCATATTTGCTGTACATACTGTTGGGTCTCAGAAAAAAAACACCCCCCAAAACAAGGCACTTTGGGGTGCTGAGCACTTTGAACTAAAATAGAAAGGCCTTAGAAGCTGCCTCAGAATCTAGGACTTCCTGACCTTTCCTCTCCTGTCCTCCCCTCCTCCCACTCCCAGCACAGGGTGAAATTTTACTCTAATGTTCCCTTAGCTGCCTTAAGACCTGACCCACCACAGAACACAATTGCCTTCCACCCCTTCCCTGAAATTTCATTACCTATCCCAGGAACGAAGACTAAGGAATGTAACCACAGCTGGAGGGACTTTGTTCTGCCTTATGGGCTCATCCAAATTCCAAAGAGAATCATTTACAAGCTAATATTTCTGTCTCCCAGGTCCATTCATTGTCCCTAAAATCATTTACTATCCTTCTAAAAATTGCCTACAGACCCCCCCTCATTTCTCTCTTCCTTATGAGGAGGGTATTTAAGCCTCAACCATCAGGCCCCTCTTTGAGTCTCATATTTTATATGGCTCCCATGTTTATACACATTAAATAAATCTGTATGCCTTTTTCTCCTACTAATCTATTGTTAGTCATTTCAGCTGCACCTTCAAAGAGGGTAGAAGGGAAGCTTTCCATCTGCTTCTACAACATAACCAATATAACACAAAAATGATTTCCTGGCTGGGCACAATGGCTCATGGCTATAATCCAAGCCTTTTGGGAGGCCGAGGCCAGAGGATCACTTGAGCCCAGGAGTTCAAGACCAGCTGGGGCAACATAGCAAGACCCCATCTTTACAAAAAAATTATTCTTAAATTAGCTGGGTGTGGTGGTACATGTGTGTAGTCCCAGCTACTTAGGAGGCTAAGGTGGGAGGATTACTTGAGCCATGAGTTTGAAGTTGCAATGAGCTATGATCATGCCACTGCACTCTATCTCAGATGACAGAGCAAGGGACACAGACCAGTGGAACAGAATAGAGAATGCAGATATAAAACCATCCTCATATAGCCATCTAATCTTTGACAAAGCAGACAAAAACATACTTGGGGGAAAAGAATCCTTATTCAATAAATGGTGCTGGGAAAACTGGATAGCCACATGTACAAGACTGAAACAGGACCCACACCTTTCACCTCTCACAAAAATCAAATCACAGTGGATAACAGACTTAAACCTTAGGTGTGAAACTATTAGAATTCTAGAAGAAAATGTGGGAAAGACTCTTATAAACATTGGCCTAGGCAAAGAATTTATGAAGAAGACCCCAAAGGCAATCACAGCAACAACAAAAATAAATAAATGGGATCTGATTAAATTAAAAAGCTTCTGCACAGCCAAGGAAACAGTCACAAGAGCAAACAGACAACCTACACAATGGGAAAAAATTTTCGCACACTACACATCAGATAAAGGACTGATTACTAGAATCTATTTAGAACTCAGGAAAATCAGCAAGAAAAAATCAAACAACCCTATCAAAAAGTTGGCAAAGGACATGAATAGAAATTTTTCGAAAGAAGATAGAAGAATGGCCAACAAACATATGAAAAAATGCTCAACATCTCTAATCATCAGGGAAATGCAAACCAAAACTACAATGAGATATCACTTAACTCCAGTGAGAATGGCCTTTATCAAAAAGTCCCATAACAACAAAGGTTGGCATGGATGCGGAGAGACAGGAACACTCATACACTGCTGGTGGGACTGCAAACTAGTGCAACCCCTGTGGAAAGCAATATGGACATACCTTAAATAGATACAAGTAGACCTACCATTCGATCCAGCAATACCATTATTGGGCATCTACCCAAAAGAACAGAAGACATTCTATAAAAAAGACATCTGCACCTGAATGTTTATAGCAGCACAATTCACAATTGCAAAGATGTGGAAACAACCCAAATGCCCATCAATACATAAGTGGATTAGTAAAATGTGGTATATGTATACCATGGAATATTACTCACCTATAAGAAATAACGGTGATATAGAATCTCTCTTGTTCTCCTGGAGAGAGCTGGAACCCATTCTACTAAGTGAAGTATCCCAAGAATGGAAAAAGAAGCACCACATGTACTCACCAGCAAATTGGTTTCCTTGATTATCACCTAAGTGCACATTTGGGAATAACACCAATAGGGTGTGGGACAGATGTGGAGGGTGGGGGGAGGGGATGGGTGTATACCTACATAATGAGTGCGATGCACACCGTCTGGGGAATGGACACGCTTGAAGCTCTGACTTGGGGGTGGGGCATGGGCAATATACATAACCTAAATTTTTGTACTCCCGTAAGCTGAAATTAAAAAAAATAAAAACATAAAAAAATAAAAGATTTCCTAAGAATTATCATGTGTGCATTCAATTTAAAAATTTTAATGCTTTCTCAAGTGAATTTTAGAACCAGTGAGGTTTATAATTTGCTCTTTCAAGGAAGGACGAGGCATATGCAAATTCTCACTGGAAATCTCTGGGATTGAGCAGAGTTTTATCAGCAAGACCTTGTTCTCTCAGCCAAGAATAGCTACAACATAGACACCAGCTGTGATAATGATTTCTCTATTGCAGTGTTTTATCTGATTGGACCTAGACTGATAGCTAGTTCACTAACAAAAGCTCCTAAAGAGGTATCTGGTTATAAATTCTCTCTGGTCAAAATCCATCAAGGACCAATTTAAAGCATTTCAGTTACATTTTGAATTGAGAATATTTTATCATAATAAAATAGACAGTCAAGTATGAAACAAGGTAAAATTCTAATGATTTTACTTCAAAGTGAAGAAAAGCAGACATATAGGCAATTGGACCCACTTTAACAAATTTCATCCAGGATTTCCTGAAATAGGAAGAAAAACTAACTCCATTTTAGTCCTAAGTTCTTTATTTTCTTAGTACTTGTCTACCCAAAGTAAACTCAAAGAGGGTCTAAAAAGATGGCCTCTATATAAACTATAACAGAATTTACTGTTAGTAATTTGGGACCTTTAAAATAGTCAAGGATTCTGCAATTCTTTCAATTATCTCCCATTCTTTAAAGCTTGTCCTTCCTTTTTCATCCTCAAGCCTTGTCTGTTCTCATTTCTGTTCTCTCCTGGCCTGTCTCACCTTCTCCAATAATTCCTTCTCCTTAGTACTGTCAAACCTTCATTTTCAAATTTTCTGTCACTAGAAATGAAATCTTCAAAATTGGGGAAAATGAGAAAACATTCTTCTCAAAGTTTCTCTTCTCCAGGGCCTCACACCAGATGTACTCTCACGCACACATTACATGCATCTGCTTCCTTCACTTAGCGCACTCCACACCACTCCGTCCTGCCACCTGACACACAATCACAAAATCAGACTTCCAAATCTCGCCCATTTTTCCTAAGTCCACTTTACCTTCCCAAATGCTGTTTATACTATTCCAGTTCACAGTGCTCTCTCCTTCCTTCTCTAGCATCCTCATACTCTGCATGATACTTTCTAACTACACATTCTCAAGACAACATTCAGAACATTTAGAATACTAACATCAAACAGGCTGGAGTTCATTTACTGGCAGTGTGATCTTAAGTAAATCATTACTCTAAGCTTCAATTTTCTATGGGTGGGGAGTTCAGCACCCTTGCTCATAGGGTTTTTTTTTTTTGTTTTTTTGTTTTTGAGACAGAGTCTCAGTTTGTTGCCCGGGCTAGAGTGAGTGCTGTGGCATCAACCTAGCTCACAGCAACCTCAAACTCCTCGGCTTCAGCGATCCTATTGCCTCAGCCTCTCGGGTAGCTGGGACTACAGGCATGTGCCACCATGCCTGGCTAATTTTTGCTATATATATTTTAGTTGGTCAGATAATTTATTTTTATTTTTTTAGTAGAGACAGGGTCTCGCTCTTGCTCAGGCTGGTCTCTAACTCCTGACCTTGAGCGATCCACCCGCCTCGGCCTCCCAGAGTGCTAGGATTACAGGCGTGAGCCACCATGCCAGGCCCTCATAGGGTTTTTATGAGGATTAGATAAGGTAATTCATACAAAGTACCTGGTGCAGAATGAGCACTCAATAAAAGCCATTTTTATGTTGTCAGCATCATCCTCTAGCTTTTTGTGTATATCTGAAAAGCCCAACCAGATTCTAGGCTCTTAAGGGCAGACTACATCTTACAGATGTTTTAATACATACATCTTTATAGAATTTATGACTAAATGACACGATTTCTACATAATGAAGCTAAGGGAACAATTACAGAAGATTATATGAGGCTAAGGGAACAATTACAGAAGATTATATGAGGCTAAGGGAACAATTATAACAAGCTGGTCCACAGAACTACTCCAAGGGTTAGGAAACATTAACTTCACTACACATTTACAGAATGTCCCATTATGGGTTGGGTGTTGTTTAGTAGGTTGTAGTAATTTGCATGGCAGGCCGTGAATACCTCACTCCAGAAGGTACCCAAATTTACCTGGTAAATACAGAAGCAGTTGCCAGAGAGTTTCCCTAATCAGCCAGGTATCTTACAGAAAGGATCAACTGTGGGCTATGTCATGAAAAGGGCAGCTGTCACAGCAGATCTTTAAGTAAAGAGCAAGCACTTTTATCAGATGCTACAAATTATCAAAGTATATCTACATAACTTCTACGTGTGATACATTTCTGGTTACTGTTCTCCTAATAACTGCAAGAGAATTTCCAAGGTATTCCTTGGTTCACAGCTAAGGCAGACAATGACCTAAAAAAGCTAGGCTCAAAGTTGAAAGTTGGATTTGTCCCAACCGTGTCACTATGCAAAATTACACAAAGCAAGAGGTCAGGAAAGTTTGTCTTAAGCAACATACAAATGCTGTAATGTACAGTGTCTCAGTTCTCTATTTCATGCAACCCATTACCAACTTAAGAAAAATCCTTATTTGTAAATTTACATTAAAAAATAAACAAGAATTCTTGTAACCACACAAAAGCTCTATTTCATTCATAGAACACAGGACCATTCAAGGGTCATATTTCATCTGTACTAAGTGGTAAGGGGGTGAAACAGTGAAATCAAAGTTCCAATCACCTGAACAGAGCTCCCTGAAATTATAATGGCATTTCAATGGGGGGGAATTATTTCATCCATTCATTCAAAAATATTTACGGGGCACCTATATGTCAAGCAGTTCTAGTTACTAAGGACACAGCTGAAAATCAAAGAGACAAAAATATCTGTTCTTAGGAACATACATCAAATTCTAATGGTAGGTACACTGGTAAACAAATGAACAAGTGATTATATAATATATGGAATGTTACTGTCTTACGGAGAAAAGAGTAGGAGGCAGATAGGGAGCCAGGAGGTGGGGATCTAATATTGGGGGTTCAGGGACTACTTCTGTGAGGAAGCAGCATTGAAAGATTGAAGAACTTAACCATTATGAGTAGATAGGTAAAAAACAAAAAAGGAAAGATTGAGGAACTGAGCCTATGTAAGTGTCTGGGGGAGGGGCTTTCCAAATAAAGGAAACATAAAATGCAATAGTCCCTGAAGCAGGAGCTAAATTTTATGTAGATACTTCAGGAGAAAATAAAAAACACCTGGATTGGTGTCCCAGCTCTTTGCCCGCTACTTACCTGCAGAGTAACTTTTACGAACAAAACAACGTTACCTCTCCTGAACCTCAGTTTTTTCCTCTGCAAATTAGAGGACTAATGCTACGGCGTACTTCATTTGTTTCAAGGAATAAAAATGACGTTGACGAATGCACTTTTACAGCACTGAGGGATTATTACTAAGTGTGCTAGACTAACAATCAAGCTTGTTTACTTGGTCAAATGAGGATAATGGTAGCTATCTCATAGGGTTTTGCAGGGATTCAAGAAGGTAATGCACATAAATACAAGGACTGATACCACACAGAAACCCAAGACATGCTGAATGAATGTTGCTCCCGCGGGGGTTGCGAACTAGGAGTGGGCAAGCTCTGCTCGGTATGGGACGCCCTGGGCGAAGCACTTCGAAGCTGCTCCACACGCGTTCGTTAAATAAACTGTAAAATTTCATTCAAGCACTTCGGATTACTTTGCAGGTTTTCGATTCTACACTCTCATTGGGACATTCCAGCTTCTAAGAAACCAGCTTCCCTCTCAGAATCCCTTTTAAAATATGCACGTCTCACTTGAAAAGGCCTTGCAACTGAGCTACCACTAAACAGATTTCCCCCAGGGATCTTAGCAACCGTTTCGGACCACCCTCCCCGCGCCCCGAGCGTACGCGCCCACCTCCTCCTCAGAGCAGTAACACCCCACTAAGCAGCCATGCCCGCCGGCCACTCTTTATAAAGCTGCGATGACGTCACCGGCCTCGCGCGTGCGCAAAGATGGTGGCGTGACCACGCCCAGGCCTGCGCTGAGGCCCGAGCGCCGGCGCCGTAACCAGCGCCTTCCCGGAAGAACTCCGAGGCTGGCTCCCGGAGTGAGGTCCGACTGCGGGGGGTGCCCTGACCATGCGACGGCCTCGCAGGTGCGTGCCGGGCCGGTGGGGAGGATGTCGTTAAGGTGAAGAGCCGGAGTGATGAGGAAAGTTAATGAGTCTTTCAGGTATAAGCGAGCGGTGGGGCAGCCAGAGGGCAGATGGGACGGTGCGGATCTTCGGTTCAAAGGGGAGAATTGGTCTCGGGTTTTGTCCGAACTGCTGGCGGCGAGGCTCACAGCAAAGTTACCAGGAGCTGACTTTCCGGGACTTCCTTAACGCCGCATTGATCGGCTCCGTTGCAAAACGAAACTGACAGGAAGGCGGCGAGGACTGGCTTGCCCCGACCTTTTGGGAGAGTATCTGTAATTAGACCCTTGAGGGCAAGCCTGGCGGCGATTGCTGTCCTCGGTGCTGAAGAGAAGACAGCCGCGCCTGGAGGAGGAAACCTGACGAGGGCAGGGCGGTGTGTCGCTTCCCCTGGCCGGGTCCGGCGCCCTGCACTCAGTAGGTGTGCGCTGTCCGCCGCACACTCGGGCAGTTAACAGACAATCAGTGTTTAATTTCGTAAAAGTTAGGAGAGCCTCATTCCAAGAAAGAATTTCATTCCTGTCTTCTTCCTTAGGGCAAGCACCTTCAGCTTTTGCACCCAGCCAGATGATTTGCCTTCGGGCTTGGGGCCTTCAGAACACTTCACTGGACCTCTGTCTGTACTGGCCCAGTCTCTTTAGCCAAGGTGAGCTTGCTTATGGTTAAAGTGTGCACAGATGACTGAGTGCTGAGCAGCCAGGGTAAGACGAGGGTACCTAATTGTGCTTTTGCTCGAAGTTATTAATGAAAAATACTTTCCTATTTGGAAGAGACATGGTAGAACTGGGCAGTTTTCCAATAAAGGAAAGACCGTGAGTTTCCAGTTGGTTCTCATACTTGTTTGCTTTTCTGTGTGTGTGTGCACATGCATAAGGGATGGTCTTCCTGTGTTGAATTTTACAGAGTGGATGTTTTTTCTGTCTGTTGATACAATAAAATGTTTACTTGTCTTAGTACCAGCTGCTTGTTTGTTTTTAATTCTGATTAAGGTTAGAGTCTGGGGGGGAAAAAAGGAGAGGAAATTGTGAAATATGTTGAATTTACCTGATTCATGGTGTTCTTAGATGCATCTGGCATATGAAAAACTATGCATCCTGAATAAAAAATGAGTTTACTTACATTCTCTCATATTATACCTTACTTCATCTTAAGTTTTATTTTCCCTTCTGAGAGAACCAGTGGGTTGAGGTACTAAAGTAATCAAATGTTGCAAAGCTGAGGACATGTGGTAGAAGTGACTTTAAATATTTTCATTATTTAGCAGAAAGCTTATAACACTGCTTTGATTAAAGATGACGTCCTTGTTTGTTCAAGAAATTCGCCTTTCTAAAAGACATGAAGAAATGTAAGTTTTTTTAAAAGGATAATTCAAATATGGAAATTATACTGGCTTTATTAGTGAAATGCTGTGTGCACAAGAAGACAAATGTTTAAAAGTGTGTCATTTTAATTTTCTGACTCTTAAGAGATTTTAGTGTTAAGGAATTTCACTGTCTTTTAAGAATAACCAAGATTAAAAGGTATAATTATGTCCTATATCTTCTTATTTTTGGTTACTAATATCTAGATAAATTTGCCCTTCTCTCACCCTTTCTAGGCTTCACTTTGGTATTGAATGGACTTTAAGCCTCTTACCCAGGGCTGGCTTGATGGGTATGTGACCTCTACGGTCACAGGCTCTGCACTTGGTTTAATGCTCTAATGACACAGTTTCAAATCATTTTGCACTGAACCCTGCAAATTGTGTAGCCAGTCCTGCTCTTACATTTAATATTAACCATTTTCCTCCTCTACGAGCTTGCAAATTTTTTTCTTTAATTAATTAGGAGGCCCTGTTCCTTGGATTCTAAGATATTTTCCTTACAGAAAAAATGACTGTTCAAAGACCCAGGTTTTTAGTTCTACTTTCAAGACAGCCCAGTCTTGAGAACCTCCACAACTGTCTGGGAAATGGTTTAACTGTTATGTATACCACTTATGTATTTTTTTTATCATCTGACATATTTTCTTATTAATCATTTAAGAGGACCAAAACCTTGTAAAATCGCATTTGACCAACAAGAAGCTTTTAAAGTATATTATATATAACAAAGTAGTTGAGAATTTACTTACAACTTTTTATATCTTTCTTCAATTACTGTTTTACCTTGTTGTGAGTATGCATACATATACACAGCTTCTCACTCATATATCAAACTATCATCTTTCCCTTGGAAAAAGAGGAAAAAAATATTTTTATTGCTTCTTCAAACATATGGAAGTTTAGCACAATTCTAAATGTGTAACATGAGATTCAGGGGTACTGAAGTGTTAAGCAGAAGGTTTCATATAGCAAGTTATATCAATGTATGTGTGTCGGGAGGTATATATAACTATGTGTACAAAGGGATATGTATTACAGTTTGCATTTTCACCAAAAATTAAAACATATCTTCAACACTCTAAAATAATTTCAAAAGACCAGAGAGGCTAAAAAACGGAAGCATGTACTTATGGCATATATAAAGAATATGTTAATGAAAATAAACATATTTTTATCCAGATTGACTTAAGACTTACTGAACTACCTGCTTTTCACTGTCTTCTTAGTTGACATAGTAATTGATTTTACTAGGTTAGAGTTGAAGTGCAATTAAGAAATGAATTTTTTATATTGGTCAGGCAATAAAATGTTTGCTTTTTCCTTTAACTTTATATAATCTTCATTTTTCTAGAGTATCTCAAAGATTAATGTTACTTCAACAAATGAAGAATAAACTTGGAGATCAAAACACAGAAAAGGCATCTCAGCTGCAAGCAGCTGAGAGTGCTTTTAAAAGGAACCTTAGTCTTTTAAAGGTAAGTTTCTATGACTTGGGTATAGAGATTTTTCTCACCGTTCCAAGAACATTTTAGTTGAATTTTATAATTTTGATTTATATAATTTCTCTGTTCTGAGTAATAAGTAGAATTAATGATGCAGCATCTTTTTTGTAAACCCATGTTAGATGGATAAGTAGCATATAGATTCTCATTTCTTAAAATGAAAAAAAATTAAAGTTTTCTTAAGCTAAATGTTTTCAGTCAACCAGAAAAGCAGTGACTACAGGAATTTTAAGGTCACCTTTGTGCAAGAAGAAATAGAAGATGCACTTTTTCATCTTGTCTTCTTTTATTTGAAGGGAGATCTTGATAGACCATTAAATACCTGTAATGTAGTTAGATCCAACTCAAAACTATCAAACATCATAAAAACAAGAACAATTTGATTTTGCCCTACTGGTGCCACAGTCAACACATAGAATTCATATCTAGGATAACAGATTTCCCAGATCCCTCTTGATGGTTATGGAGGAGGTGGTCAAAGTGTGTGATTGTGCGGGGCCTCACCATTTGGCCAATGTGCCCATTTGGAGTAAAATCATATGTGTAACATTTTTGGCTGCTTGTTATACTTTGCTTCCAGAATTGTATGGCTTCATCCATAATTAAAACCCTAAAGTTTGCTTCCATTCAAGCTTCCAAGAGAGTCTATGACTAAAACATTTGGTAGTAAGACTATATTATTTAAGTTATAAAGCAGTGTTTTCAGTTTTTATTGTTAAATATTTTCATCGATAGGCATGATATAGTTATCTTCTGTCCTCACTAGAGGATAAAGGAAGAGGAAAATTCAGTTATCTTCTCAGCTTCTGGCAGTTTGATCCACAGTAATTTAAGTCACAGCCATAGTGCTACCAAAGCATTCTATATTGCCATATGTCTTACTTGCCCAATGGTGTTAGCAATATTTATTTTTAAATGGAAATATATAGGGTAATCTGGAATTTGCTCTGAAAAGTTAGAAACACTAAATTAGAAGGCTTGACTGCTACCTACCTGCAGCAAGGGATGTGATATTTGGTTTTCAAGTGTTTTCCTTTTAATGAACAAGTATTTGATGACTGCTCAGAGGGTCCTTACTATTGAGCTAGTTCTGGACAGAAAGTGGGAACAACAAAATAAGTACAAATCGGAGTTCTTGATATAAAGGAGATTACAGGCTTAGTTGATGATAGAAGGTTGAAAGCTCCTTGATGTCAAGAACTCTGAGACTTTATGTGATCAAACATTAAATTACATGGAACAGATTCAGGACGATAGAATAAGAGTAAAAAAATCTTGGAGAGCTAGAATATTCTGAGAGATCTCAGAGAGGAAGCAAAGCTTGAGCTGTGCTTAGATAGGCAGAAGGCAAGGCATACTGTTGGATTCTTACAAAAGAGCCAAGACCAGAAGAATGAATGGCCCTGTTAATGATCATGGGAGTGTGAGCTAACTAGCTTGGAAATTCACAGGAAACAAGATTGGATATTTGTTGTGGGACCAAAGAAGTTGAGACTTGATGTGTAGAGAAAAGAGAGTACTGAAAATGGCTAAGCAAAAGAAAAATATGGACTTATTTAAGAACCAAATGAGTGGGTAGTAAAGAAAGACTCATTTGCTATTTAGATGCACAGTGATTTCAAGAATGGAGACACTGGAGTTAAGATGGGTAGCTAAGAAATCATTGTTATATACATAAGGAAGATAATGAACTTGGTTTCATAGTTGAGACTTCAATTTGGTATGGTATTTTTTTCCCTGCTTATAAAAATAATATATTCTCACTACAAAAAAATATGAAAGGGTAAAGAAGATGAAATAGCATACCGATATCATCCACCCATCTAAAAATTAGTACATTTTTATATATTTTCTTTCAGTACTTTAATAAATGTTTATTGAGCACCTCTCACACTGCAGACACAATGCATGCTGCTAAAGATGTAGTCTCTTCCCTGTCTTTTATTATTTTTTTTGGCATTCTTTGAATATTTGTATATGTAATTTTTTTATCTTGCTTTTTCTATTTTTTTAACCTTTGGAAATAATTTTCATTGTGGTCATTGTGAAGTTAAAATAAATAGGACTTAATTATAGAATTTTGAGTTGGAAGAGACTTTAAAAAATATATATATTGGATCAGATTCTCATCTAAAGGTTTCCAATTTTTTTTAAGCATCAAAACTTTTTTCAAAGATGTAAAATAGATAAAAGTGGACCTGCTTTGGCCCAAAGCCCTACCTGTCCATCCTTTCCTTGCCTGCCCAGCTGGCTCTAAGGAAATGTGAAAACCACTCATCTGGGCTAATTCCTTAACTTAAAGATGAGGAAACCATAGGGTAACGACTCCTAATGATCCTTATCAAGAACAGGTTAAGTTACCTCTAGGATGGTTACTTTAGAAATACAGCATACACTTTAAAAAGTGTTCCAGGAAAACTTGAAAGCATTCCTATAAGGATAGTAACAAAATAAGAATGACTTCTATTAACATCCATTATATGACCTTATTTATTTAGATCTTCTGACCAATAAAATGAACATTAAAAGGGAAGGAGCTTTAACTTTTTTTTTTTTTTTTTAAACAGAGTTTCACTGTGTCACCCAGGCTGGAGTGCAATGGTGCAATCATAGCTTACTGTAGCCTCAAACTCTGGGTTAAAGCAATCCTTCTGCCTCAGCCTCCCCAGTAGCTGGGATTATAGGCATGAGCCACCATGCCCAGCTAATTTTTTTTTTTAGAGATGGGGGTCTCACTCTGTTGCCCAAGCTGGTCTCAAACTCAAGGTGATCCTCCCCCTTCTTGGCCTCTCCAAGCACTGGGATTACACACATAAGCCACCATGCCCATCCTGAGCTTTAACTTTTGAAAAGGAAGCTAAAACTCTAGCATTTTGAAATGATATGGTTAGTAAAATTAATGGATAAAAGGTACAAAAATCAATAGCAATCCTACACATACAGCTGGAAAATGCAACAGATCATATTCACATTGGCTATCAAATCCTAAAATACTTGGGAATGCTCTTAACGAGGGGCTATACATGATTGGTAGAAAAGCAATTATTACACTAAAATGGGAGATTTAAAAGAAAACTTAAAAAGAGATGTATGCCTTAATCCTGACTAGGGAGACTATTATTTTTCTAAATCAGCTGTCACAAAATTATTTTTAGATTTAAAAAAGAAAATCTCATTAAATTAGCATTGAACTCAATCAAATTTCTGTAAATTCATTTGGAAAAATAAACTAGCAAGAATATCTAATACCAAAGAATGTTTTTAAAAAAGGAACAATAAAAAAGAGACTAATTCCATCAAATATTCAAACATACTAGTAAATGAATCGATGTGAATATAAGCAGTGAAGAAAACTCACACTCAGCCCTCAGTAACTATCTATAAAAGATAGTGAACTTTGAAAACACGGGCTGAGTGATTTTTCCTGTCAGTATTAATAAAACAGGATTTATTTGCCTTGTAAGGACATAAACACAATTGGTATGGATTTAGAAAAGATAATTTTTTATATAAATACTTCCATGATATAAACTGTCATCTCTCCACCCTTACCTGCCAGAAAATTTAGTCATATACAGAAAAATTCTGTGGCAAGTAACATTATCTCGTGAGGAAGCCAGAGACTCTATGGTACGAAGGGATGGGAAAGCACTCTAGCAAGTGCTTCCACTGGAGAAGTCTTCACAGGGCAGATGACAGTTAAACACTGCCACCCAAGACGGCCAGACTTACCTGAACACCTCTCTCCACTTTTCTCCAATTCACTGAAGAATAAGGCAGGATCCCTAGTCAGGATTAAGGCATATTTCTCCTTTAATACTTATCTGTTTCTTGTACCAGTGACGCTTTATCTCATGAGTATCTTATTTTTTTTATCCCAGAAGTTGGCCCTCCAGCAGATTAAAAGATTAAAACCAGCCTGGCCATAGCTGCATTCACCGTATATCTTTAAAGTGAGATATATGCTAATATATCGCTAGTTTGGGAGGTAGGGGATTATGTAGGGACAGGGAGAGAAAGAGATCTCAGCACATGACTTTTTGTGCTCATGTTTTACCTTTCCTTATGGTGAGTCAACTCATTTAGCCTTTTGAATCCTGCCACACAGTAACAGTTACACCACCATTCACATTGGAAACTTTTTAAAATTGTCATGAAAAATTTCAAGCCTATGTAGAAGAGGGACTAGAAGAATGTACTTCCATGTACTTAGCACCCAGATTTAATAATTATCAAAACACAGCCCCCATCTTGTTTCATTTATACGCCTCATCCCCTCCCCTCAACCCCTCAAGTTATTTTGAAGGTAATCCCCAGAAATCATATTGTTTCATCTATAACTATTTCAATATACATCACTGTATATATTTCACTGTATATCACTAAAAGATCAGAACTATTTTAAGCAAAATCACAATACTATTATCAATCTAAGAAATTACCAGTAATTCTTCAAATATTTAATCATAGTTCAAATTTCCCTGATTAATTTTATATGCATGTTTTTACATTTGTTTGAATGAGAATCCAAGTAAAATCTAACACTGTAATTGATTGATAAGACTCTAAAAGCTCCCCCTGTGCTTTTTTCCCTTTTCTTTGTTTTGGGATTAGGTCGTTTGTCCTCTAGAGTTTCCCAGTCTGGATATTGCTAATTACAACACTGAGGTATCACTTAGCAAATTCCCTCTGTTCCCTATAATTCCTATAAACTGACAGATCTAGAGCTGTGCTGTCCAACAGAAATATAATGTGAGCACATATGTAATTTTAAATTTTATAGTAACCACTTTTAACAAAGTCAAAAAAAACAGGTAAAATTACTTTTATTTTTTTTGAGACAGAGTCTCGATCTATTGCCTGGGCTAGAGTGCCGTGGCGTCAGCCTAGCTCACAGCAACCTCAAACTCCTGGGCTCAAGCAATCCTCCTGCCTCAGCCTTCCGAGTAGCTGGGACTATAGGCATGTGCCACTATGCCTGGCTAATTTTTCTATATATATATTTTTTAGCTGTCCATATAATTTCTTTCTATTTTTAGTAGAGACAGGGTCTCGCTCTTGCTCAGGCTGGTCTCGAACTCCTGACCTCAAGCGATCCTCCCGCCTCGGCCTCCCAGAGTGCTAGGATTACAGGCGTGAGCCACCGCGCCCAGCCTAAAATTACTTTTAATAACATCTTATGAGACATACAAAATATTTTAAAAGTTGCTATAAAAATTAACAATTAGGTTGATCTGATGGTAGTGGGTTATCAGAACTTACTAATATTAGTGTCACTAAAGTTGCTATACAACATCCCACTGCTAAATTTGACTGGCTTTAAGGAAAAAAATTAGTTATTAAATATTTTATATTCTTTTTTCCTACTAAGCCTTCAAAATTCACGTACAGCACATCTTAATTCGAAGTTGCCACACTTCAAGCGCTCTGCAGCCACATGAGGCTAATGGCTACCATTTTAACCGTACAGACATAGAAGTCTGATCAGATTCAGATTCAGTGTTTTGGGGAAGAAAACATAATGCCTTGTTGTCTCTCATTTTGGAATGTTGGCAGTCATTGATGATCACTGCCTAGGTATGTTCATTAGTGGTTGCAAAAAGTGATACTCACATTCTTTTATTCATGTAAAAGAATAGCTCATTCCTATAATCCCAGTGCTTTGAGAGGCTGAGGCAGGAGGATCGCTTGAGGCCAGGAGTTTGAAGCCAGCCTGCGCAACATATCAAGACCCCATTTCTACAAACAAAACAAAACACCTAGTCTGGTGTGGTGGCACATGCCTGTAGTCCTAGCAACTGGGGAGGCTGAGGTGGGAGGATTGCTTGAGCCCAAGAGATCAAGGTGATGGTGAGCTATTATGGTTGCACCACTGCACTCTAGCTTGGACAACAGAGTAAGACCCTGTCTCATAAACTACATATATATTCTTTTATTCCTGCTCATTTAATTGCTGTTTATTTATATGAAGATAATCCTCTCATCCCTCACTTGGTTACACTGAAGTACAGTTCATATGGGAAAAAGTATGATTAGTGCTTGATTCTTTCCCTATGGTTTTCAAAATAATTGGTTGTCTAGAATCCTCTAAAGGTAGCCAATAAAGTGTTTTGTTTGGCTTTTAATTTATCTGGATCTGAATTGTTTTGATCCCTTGCAATTTTTATTCTTACTTATGCTCAGATTGTCCCATTTTTTCCAAGTGGAAGCCTCTTCAAGTTAGCTCCTGAATGCCTGTGACATGATCCCAACACTCTTTGATAGTTTCCTTTCTTTCTGATGTGATCAACTCTTCCAGGCTCATTGTGTGCATTTGTTGCCCAGACCTGGAACTGGCCATTGCTCCAAGGAGCCCTGGTTCCTTTTGGCAGGAAATATATTTAGAGCCCTCAATCTGGGCACTTGGGGTGTTTATTGCAACTTGTTTTTTTTGTTTTTTAAGATAAAATATATCAAGAGCTCATATCAGTACTTCCAATCCAATTATGAGATTCCAAGTTTCTTAAAATCATTGATCTTGTGCCTCTTCTTTTTCTCACACCAAAAATCTTAGTGTCCAGAGAATCACTATCATCAACAATATGATTATTGAAAATGGTTTTCAGTAAGATACTTTTACAATTCTTTTTGTCTCTAGGGCATAACCCACTGGGGATGTCCAGTCAATACTACATTCTAAGACTCTTTGATGTAGTTCTTCTCTGTGTGGTTATGCCACCAACTAGATAATAGTTAGATTTGCTTCATTTAGTTTCCAATTTGGGGGGATTACTTCTTATTTGTTCTATAACTATATAATATGTTAAATGGTCTGGTGGTAAATCTATAAAACCAAGTAACAAGGTGTAGTCACATAAGTCTCATCTCTCATTTTCTCCCCTTTTTCCTGTCCCCACCTTGGATACCTTTTTTTGTTGTTGTTAAAGTTTTTAGTAGTTTATACTCGGGAAACTTTGACATCTTCAATTTATTCATTTAGTGAATATTTAGATACCTACTATATACCCTGCATTGTTAGATACTCAGATACATAAAGGTTGTATAGGACATAGTCCTTACCTTCTGGCAGCATATAGTCTAAAGGAAAGATTTTTATATGGAAGTGTTAGGATATAACTTACTACAAAAGGCCAAGATCTAATTGCAGAGATTTTTTTTTCAGCCAAGCTAAGGAACTCACACTTTATTCTCTATGTGGTAGGTATTGATGATTTTTTTTAGTGTAGGGAAGGACATATTTAAAGTAGTTCTTTAGAAAAACTAATCAATCCCATGTTAGATATGGATTGAAGTAAAACGAGATATACTTTAGGCATGAGTTCGAGTAAGCACTCAGCAAGTATTTGTTGAATGAATAAGTGTAATAAGAAGATCATAGTATTGGGAATGAAATGGAAAGGCTAGAAGAGACATTCCCGAAGGAACGATCTATAGAGCTTTGAAATTTTAAGCAGCAGAGAATAAGAGGAGGTAAAGATAGAGGATACAGCACAGGTATCTGGGTGAATAGAATTCCCACTATCATTTGTTCAATACATTGCTAGAGGCCGGGTGCAATGGCTCACACCTATAATCCTAGCACTCTGGGAGGCCAAGGCAGGAGGATCACTTGAGGTCAGGAGTTCGAGACCAGCCTGAGCGAGAGTGAGACCCCATCTCTACTAAAAATAGAAAAAATTGGCCAGGTCTGGTTGCGTGCACCTGTAGTCCCAGCTACTTGGGAGGCTGAGGCAGGAGGATGGCTTGAGCCCAGGAGTTTGAGGTTGCTGTGAGCTAGGCTGATGCCATGGCACTCTAGCCTGGGCAACAGAGCGAGACTTTGTCTCAAAAAAAAAAAAAAGAAATACATTGTTAGAAATAAGATGAGCTTAGTTTTATTAGGTTGAGAAATAAGGGCTGGAAAGGTTAGCCATCCCTGTACTGTAGAAGGTAGTTGAAGCTAGATAAGAGATAATCTTGACAGAGAGAAAGTAAAAATATGAGGACAGATGTCACAAATCTTAAGCAAGCCCACGCTTAGGAGCAATGAGAGAAAAATGAGCCAGCTGAAGAGAAAGAGAAGTAGGAATGAGAGAGGTAAGTAAATATCACTTCAGCTCAGGAAGAAGTTTTTCAGAAGAGTCATAATCCTTAGCCAAAATGCTGTAGAGATGACAGTCAAGTGTCTAACCACAGGCTTGCTTTACCAGACCACATGTCCCCTACTCATGTCTGCTCTTCTGCTCACAAATCTGCTCTTCTGCGATAGATATTCAGCATCCTTATTTTCTGGTCTTCAAGAAAAATGTTTATAATATTCATCTACAATGTTGGTGGCACCTAGATCTGCCACTAACAATAACTTTGTAACTGTTATTAGAATAATGACATATTGGGGTTGTGATTATTCTATTTGTGTTTTGATTTATAAAAGTAAAAAATAATTTTTCCAGGACCTTGTAAAATCCAGTGTAATCACAGAGAAGTTATTAGGCTTCTGCATCTGTTGTAGTATGGGCATCAAAAGCTCTTTAGCATGCATCTTAGCTGTAAACTTCTGGTGTGGGATAGACATGCTAATAGATCGGCCTCTTATCCCTAAATTGATGGTTTTTTCCCTTCAAATCAACTTCCTCTAGACAGCAGGTGCATTAATGGTTGTGCAACTTTGGGGAGTCCCTTTAGGGAATTTCCTGTTTTTCCCTTTTACATTTCACACCCATTCCTTGCTCCCGCCGCTACCATCTGCTATTTCTTTTCTCCTGTTCAGCATTGGCTTCTTCACACCCCACTCCCACGCCCTTTTCCATCTCTCTCCGTCTGTCCAACAGCCCTCTACTTAGATTGCTCCAGTGCTTGTACATGGATCAGAGGACTTTCACTTTTCTCTCAAGTCACTAAGCTCAAAGTAGAGACAAGATTTATATGGCCTTTGACCGAGGCTGCTGTGAACTTGGCAAACATAATGAGGGGGCAGAACACAACATGCGAGCTGATTTGGGGAGCATTTATTAAATGGGGCTCAAACGTTTCAGTAACAGCTTACAGAGTCCTACATTTCTGGGCATGTGCTTCAAGTATGTGTTAGGGTAAAAATCTTTACCAGGGTATGAATTCGGTTTAGTTAGCCTGGTGTTTTTATTAATACAACCACAAGAGAAAATACACACATCTACAAGTTCAACTACAAATCAATACATAGTGCTTGAATGCCCTCAGCTGAGTGATACACTACCTAGCAGTAAAACTTGCCATGGAAATTAACTTAGAAATCTAGTACTAAAAAAATCTAGATGGTATAGTGAAAAGATTCTTGTCACAAAGTACTGAGGTACCTCATTGAGCTTCTTTTAAATGTTTAGAATATTTGCATACATATAAAATTTTAAAATGAAATGTTGAACAAGTGAAATGTGTGCCATTAATATACCATTTGCATCATCTGGAGAGACTAGAACTCTTCACTTTTAAGGTTAACACAGGGTGAGTCTGCGTATGTTAACTGTTTTTATATCTGAATTATCCATCTGGTTGTTTTTAGGTGATTTTAGAGCTAAATTAATGCTCTGAGCAGTTTTAGAGGAAGCTCTTTTTGCCATGAATTACTGGCATTTACTAGCTATTCAAAGTGAAAAGCCAGATCTTAGAAGGACCACACCTCCTTCTATGTTAAAATAAGAAACGCTGTACTCTTTATTTGAAATGGGTTAATGATCAATTCTCCTACCTCTGTGTCCCATCAGTTCAAACCATATATCCAGAGAAGAGTTGAGTGATTTAGGATACAGATATTTCTACTAGAGGTGTCATTTGTATTATACAAATACACTTTGATTATAAAATGCTGATATATCTGTTACAGGATATAGAAGCAGCAGAAAAGTCTCTAGAGACCAGGATTCACCCAATTCCACAGCCTGAGGTGGTTTCTCTTGAGGTAAGAAGATTAAGGAACAAAGAGAGGAATCTTAAGGAAAAAAAGAGATCCTGTTTTGTTAGTAGCGTATATTAAGTTAAACAATAATTATATGTATTTCCCAGATTTATTTATTCAATTAAGTAAAGATGTGTTTAATTGATATTTATATGTCCACAGTACCATGCTTTATATATAGAAGGTAATTGAGAAGTATCTTGATTTTAAAAAATGTTGTCAAGTGAAAATTTTATAAAGATTTGTGTGGCTTCATCTCGTCACTTAGAAACAACTATTCTGTTAAGCCACCACAGACAGTATGCACTAAATCTTAAGATGACAACATGCCTAACCCAATAACTTTTCCTGCTGGCTGATATTAGAAGTAGCAGTTTAGTCCTTTCACCAAAAATTGAACCAAAGCTATTTAAATGCATATTATCATACAGTATAGTATGGCTGTTGTCTATTTTATTTTGCTCAGTTCAAGAACAGATTGGGAAGATAGTTGGCAAAAATAAACTATATTTTGTATATGAATGTGTTGGTGATGAATGGAAACTTACTACATACAGAATAGTTTCATTTTATATTTCTAATGACCTTTTCCAAATACAATTTTGTTTTCTGCCCAGCCAGGGATATGAATAGACTCAAAATTAAAGGCTGAGAATTTGCCCCTCAATTTTCTGTGTCACCTAGGGTAATAAAAAAAGGCAGTGATCAAGGATAGGAAAAAACCTGGTACAAAGTTGTGCCTTGGGCATGTTTTTTTCTTTGTTGAATTCTCCAATACCTTACTGTGGCACGTACAGGGCCCACACAATAGGGGTTAATCCAGCTGTGAATGGCAGAAAAACTCCCAGCCACAGGCCTCACATGGTATGTTTCTTAACTAGTGTAGCACAGCAGGATGGCATTTACTCTTAGGTATGTTGCGCTGCTTCTCAGACCACATACATAGATGTATAGATACGCAGAATCCCTATTTTCAACTTTCACAACTGCCGTACTTTTTAATGCTTTGAGTGAATAATTATGTGTTTCTTCTAATGCTAACTCATTGGCTGGATTTCCCAAAATGAGATTGATAGTGATGATCTAATATAAATTGCCGTCCTGTGACACAGAGCTTTTGGCAGTTCTCTTTGACCTCCTTAGGGCAGTCACCCAAGAAACTATCAAAGCTCTTAGATACAGCACGGCAGTGTTGCATGAGTTTCTATAGCCTATAGACCACTACCCTACCGTCAGACAAGCAACACAGTATCTTATCTTCTAAGCTAGTTATATTAAAAATGATAAAAATTATATTATTTTCTCATGATACAAAAAAATGGGGGAAAATTAAATTTGTCATATAAAAATGTTCTTTTAAAAGATATAGTGTATTTCTTCCATTCTCTAGGACTAGAAATAAAAATAAAAGGTACAGTGGATACATATTTCCCACACAATTAAGGGTCCAATTTATCTGAGTCCTACACTATACTAGTTATATTTCAGTTCCTGATCTCATCCCAGGTCAAATATTTTGATGTAATTCTGAAGCATTTATTTATGTTTAATAATTTTATTGAAGTAATTTCAGTACGGGTAATCGTTTGGTATGGGATTTAGAATATTAAACATTTAGCAATTGTATAGCCGTAATACTACTGGCAATTATCACAAAGTTGGCCACAAGAGGGCGTGTAAAATCACAATAAAATTTTAAAACCTGTAATTCTGCCAGGCTCTGGTTTTACTGAGAAATTTGAAAATTAACACTAGTAAGTAGCCAGATTTTTTTCTAAAATTAACATAAAATATTCTGTAGAGGAAATGCATTCTACATATATGTGTGTGTGTGTGTGTATACACGCACACACACACTTAAGTGAATAAACATTTAGACTATTATGAAGAGCCAAGTTCAATTGCTTGATATGCTTTTTTACTTTTGGATTTTTTTTTCCAGACTCGTTACTGGGCATCAGTAGAAGAACATATTCCCAAATGGGAACAGTTTCTTTTAGGAAGAGCACCATATCCTATTGATGCCGAAAATCAAAATGAAGCAGAAAAAAGCATTCAAAATGAGGCACAGTGATAACTTCTTCACATGCTACTTCGAAAAACTTGCTTAATAAAGCTTAATATTAAAGACTATGTAGGTGACTGCAGGGACTTTAGGAACTGAGTATGTTCATGTTGTTCCATTATCTCCTAAATGGCAGTGAAGATATGAGAATCTACTGGGAAGTCTCAGGCTATCACCTATGACTATTTCAAGGTCATGAATTTCTTTTCTACCAAACCCATGGACATGTTCAAAACTAATATTAAAAGGTGGCCAGTTTATTAAATAAATCATTTTAAGTCAGTGTGTGTTTTTAAAAAAAATTTACAGTCATTCTCCTCTAAACAGTTATGTAAGTTCTGATTTTAAGTTTTCTAGAATCTCCACTTTTTAGTTATTTTATTAAGGGGACAAGGTATAGGATCAAGGTGGTTCTTTGCTTACTATTATGGTTTCTTTTAACAAATGAAAAGATAGTGACACTTAACTGCTTTAAAATAATATTGCTTACCAGAAAATAAACTCATAAAATTTTGTGCTTCACAGATAATGAAACCTAAAAGTTCTGGAGACAGAAAGAACTGAACTATAACACTATGGTTTTGAAAAAGGAGAACTATTAGAGCTGGGAGTGGTTACCGGATTTTGACTTGGTTGTTTAAGGATTGCCAACCCTGTGAATGCAAATCACCCCTCTCTTGTCTTTTCATCTTTAAACTTGCTCTTTCCGCTCCCTTCTATTTTCATTATTTCTGAAAAAACTGTCAGTCAGAAAGCTTTGGGTCACAACCCTACACAGCTTTGAGATTCTTCAGTCCACCACTGCTGGAACACTAGAAAAAAAATTATAATTTTCTAACTACAGAGGCAGTCTCTGCTAGTAAAAGGTATCTATCTATGCTACATTACAATTAAATGGTTCAAATCCCAAGCTGGTTTATGTTTTTAAGACAATGGACAAGCTAAGAAAAGACAACAACAAAAACTACACTGAAACATCCATTGTGCTGATAAGTTCCTTTAAACTACCATCTTGGAAATATCCTGTTGAGTGGGTGTTGGTGTGGGTAACAATAACGTTGTTTTCATAATATGTGCTGGCAGATTAGCACACTTCTCTACAGTGTTAACAGTTGTAATTAAGGAATAAACAGCACAGGGTGTCAGTCCGATGACAATTTCATCTATAGTGTCACAATACAAAATGTCACAAAATATTAGAACTGTTATATAACTATAAAAAGTATCAGCTTAAAAGCTGAAATCCTTTAAAAACGGAAGACAGAAAAAGGAAGAAAAAAGAAAACTGGCATAGCAACCAGAACAATTTTATACCTTCTCAAGAATGTTCTGTCATGAAAATAAATTGATAATTTTTTTGTTACATTACAGTTTGGTTTCTAGCCATCCAGTTGATTTAGCAGGAGAATGCAGGTTTTTTTAGCAGCTTTGAATTGGTAAACAGATTTAGATGTAGTAGAAAGGAACATGAGGAAGTTTTTTTTTTTTAACATCCAATCTTTCCCAGCATATGCACATAAGAAGGTGAATGAAGCAATGTGAAACTTATTTCTCTTTAGTCAAGTGAAAAAAAGGCTAAACATTTGTTAGATGGTAAAATATTGTGTCAAGCGAGTAGGCACATTCCAAAATTACACAGTGGTTGATACGTTAACGTCCTCAAATATTTGAGCGTACACTTCCTTTGAGATCTGTAAATTAAATCACCAGTAGGTTAGATTAAAATACAAAATGAATGGCAATTTAACCATCTCAGAAAAGGTTCAGGTTTTTTCTCCCCTAATTTGACTAACTCGCTAAATAATTTTTTTGTGAAGCCAAAGTTTAATATGCCTTGGGTTACAAATGAGGGCAGAAGGGAAGGTGTTTCCAGACTTCTGCCGTACCATTTTTCCCATTTTAGTTAATACCTCAAAAACTCCCAGAGATGACTTTATTCCTGGCCCCTACAGAGCTCCCCTCCCCACCTCCGCCTTGTAGACTGTAACAGATTGCACCACATGGTGTCTGTTTTTTTTTTTTTTTTTGAAAAAAATTCCCATAGGGACCTGGATATCCCATTAAAGGGCTCTATATTCCTCATGGCAAATTAGCTTTACACAGGAATTTCCAAACCTTGTTTTCTGTGAGGAAGGAAGAATACCATATATAAGGTATATATTTTTTCTACAATTAGTAGAAATCAGAGAAGGGAAAAGAAATGTTGTTTACTCATACCTTTCCCCTCCCAATTCAGTGTCCTTACCACACACTACATTGTGCCCACTCTCCTCCATGAAAACTATGAATTTGTATTTTCTTTAGAATACAGTTTTCAAAATAAAAGTCAAAGGATTTTTTTCCAAAGCCTTTTTTGGGTTGTTACAAATGCATAAATATTCAAAGCTCATTTTCTGCTGAAACACTTCTGGTAGATGAAAATTATTAAACTGTAAAATGCTAAAGTAAAGATCAGAAGGAGCTGCAGGTTTTCTCCAAACTTCAAAAGAAAATAAATTTTAAGTGCTAAGGAAAAACACCTAATACTCTGGAAATCTAGACATCTGGTCTTTCTTGTGCGTAGGGAGCAGTGTGAATGAAAGTGAAGTCAAAGGGACACAGTTTTTCTCTCCATCATGAGCCAGGTATTTTAATGTGTCAGTTTGAGGCTCAGATGAGGGTAATCTTTAACTTTCTTTACAGTCTCAGCTTCTCTGCATCATCCTTTTTTTTCTAATCAAAAAAATAATAAAGTGGACATGTGGGCATACTTGTATTTTTGAATCAAAATTAAACTTATTTGGAGATTATTTTCACTTCTGGGATAATTGGAGACACACGGGTTTATGTGGGGTGTGTGTGTGTGTGTGTGTGTGTGTGTGTGAGAGAGAGAGAGAGAGAGAGAGAGAGAGAGATGAAAACTAGGGTTTGTAATCACCAATTTCAGAGGACAATATTAAGCTTGAAACCCTCTGAGGTAGGATTTAGTGTGTAAAATTTAATGCACAACTTGGCTATCTACAAAATATATTATTTTCTTTCATTAGTGTATTAATTTATCTTTTTTTACTCTAAGCCAATTCACATCCTCTTACTTTTTTTAAAAGCTAGTCTTTTATTTAAAACACAATGAAAGTTTTCAATCCCTCTGAGGAGTTCCCCACCTCCTTTTCAAGCCTTGAGCACATATACAGTAATAGCTACATGGCTTAAAACATTCCTCATTTCAATAGTCACCTATGTTTTACCTCTTTCACTTTAATTAGCATAAAGAGATGTTTAAGAGTTGCAAACCAAAGCCTACTCTTCAGAGAAGGTAATAACTAGGGGATGAGTTCAAATAGGGGGAAAAAAATCTGTGGAAAAAATGGAGGAGAAAGAAGAGGAGAGACTACTTTAAGAAGGCTTCAAGTTGGAACAAGTGTCCCCCCCACCACCATTCATCCTGTTGTTTGTTTCTCTTATAATTTAGAAGTTAATTTGTCTACATAGGAAATTTAATTCCCCATTGTTAATAATGGGGAATTAAAGCGTTTAGAATTTTCTGGGACAAACATGGGGACATGTCAAACTTTGGCAATTAAGGAGAGGATTGATTTGTGGGTTTGACACCTGGTATTGTGATCTCTCTTTCTAACTGGAACTGAGATTATATCCTTACTAAAATCCAAGCAAAGGAAAACGACTCCAACAAAGCCAGAGGCTAAAAATGCTTCCGGATGTCATTTTACCTTGTAGAGTCAAGTTTCCCTGCTTACAAAAAAAAAAAAAAGGGCCAGGCCCCCCTAAGTTATAGTAATGTTTTAAAATTCTGGCTATTTTTAAAACCCAAATGTGTGTCTCAGACAAAGACAGAGACTGAGACTCTGCAAAGTAGTTTCTAGATTGACTACAGTAAAAACCAATAGCTGCATTGAGAGGAAACAAATGTTTTTATTTCAGAAAGTGATGACTTCATTTGTTTCTATCTTTTTTATGATAATTGGTCATTTAACCTCCACTGTTAAGGTCAACGGATTTTTTTTATTATTTCTCCCTGAATCTAGGTTATCAATGTAGAAATTTTTCTAATGTTTTACGTAATACCACTTTGGGGGCAATACAGTCAAATTAGAGGGAGACAAAATTCCTTTTATATATTTTATCTAGTACATCTCTATCTTCTTTCATATCCCAATACCACTTAATTATTTTTCATGCCTCACTTTCAGATGGATTTATAAGGTCTATAACACTTATAAACATTTCCTTGTACTACAATGCTCTACCCCATGAAAACATATACTGAGATGTTCAAAAGAAGCCAAATCTACAGCCCTTTGAAATGATATCCAGTGAACACAGAGGTGGGTAACATTTGAGCACCATTCATTCATTCAACAGATCTTACTGACTGCTTACTGTGCAGCAGGCACAGTTCTAAGCACCAAGAATCCAACAGTGAACAAAACAGTGAAAAAAAAATCTGTCCTCATGGAATTTACATTCTGGCAGAGGAATCAGGGGGAGGGGGTTGAAGGTAAACATAAACAACAAAAAAATAATATGTGGTATATTAGATGGTGAGAAGGGCTAATATAGAATGAACACGTAAGATGTCTTCTCAATGTAAGAAAACAAAGCGGACTTCATAATCTCTCAGATAATATGACAAGAACTGAGAATTGCTATTCAAGGATTTTGAATTGGGGTTGTCCAGTGAAAGCCGCATTTCCATGCTACTTATTTGGAAATTGTATAAGTGTAATGAAAGGTTTATGATAAAGAATGTAAAAAACAAAATCTCACTACTTCAACACATATTTGTACACCAGTGTTCATAGCAGCATTATTCCTTATAGTCAAAAGATAGAAACAACTCAGCTGTCCACCGATGGATGAATGGATAAAACGTGTGTGTATGTATATATAAGGGAGTACTATTTGGCCTTAAAAAGGAAGGAAATTCTGACACATGCCACAACATGGATGAACCTTGAAGACATAATGCTAAGTGAAATAAGCCAAACACAAAAGGACAAATATATGATTTCACTTATATGAAGTACCTAGAAAAGTCAAATTTATACAGACAGAAAATAGAATGGTGGTTGCCAGAGGCTGAGGGGAAGGAAGAATAAGGAGTTAAGCATTTAATGGGCACAGAGTTTCAGTTTGGAAACGTGAAAAATTTCTAGAGATGGATGGTGGTGGTAATGGTTGCACAACAATGTGACCATGCTTAATGACACTGAACTGTATGCTTAAAAATGGTTAAAATGGAAATTTCAATGTTATGTATGTTTTACCATGATTTTAAAAAAAAGTCCCTCCCTAAACATAGCCTGAACACTTCCATGTTTTAAGCTATTTGATTTAATTGTTGTTACTTGTGACCACCATATATAAGCATACATACAAGCAAGGTCGATTCCTTCTAGAAAATGTTGGTATTCTGAGTGTTTTTTTTTTTTCCTGTCTATGAAACTCCCTACAAAGAAGGTTGTAGTCCCAATTCACAGCTGCTGCTCAGTTTCTTCAGTGAGTTGAATGAGACCTGCAGTGTCCAACAGAACTTTCTGTGACAGAGAAATGTTCTATATCTGCAGCCTAACATGGCAGCCACAATGCACAAGTGGCTAGTAAGCACTTGAAATGAAGCCAGTGCAACTGAGAAACTTAAATGTATGTATTTTCAATTATTAGAAAAATTTTAAGTATGTCTGGAACAACATGGGTATGTGAATCTACTTTTTCAACTGTAAATTTTATAAAATCTAAATAGAGATCAAGTTTTTCCAATGAAAATTGCTACGCTACAAGTGTAAAATACACATTAGATTTCAAAGACAGTAAATAGATATATTATTAAAATTAATTTCACCTGTTCCTTTTTTACTTTTTATAACATAGCTACTAGAAAATTCAAAAGTACATATGTGATGCACATATTTTACTGAATAGCATTGAACTAGACAATTCCGAAAAGCCCTTGCAATTCTCTGGGGAACTTTGTAACCATTTTTAAAAATCCACTCTACTATTTAAACTGAAGCCCATAATTGGTGAATTTGGGGAACTTAAGGTTAAATACTTTAATATTTTTATACTTCACTTCCAACAAAATGTAAAAGAATAAAGGTAAATAAAAGTTTATAAGAGCAGAGTATTATTTAGTTCTCCAAATTATATTTAGATGTGTTTCCATTTTTAGATCCCAAGTCCAAACACAATACCCAGAAGAAATTAGATGCTCAATAAGTATTTTGGGGTGAATATTAAAACCAAGATTTGCATTTTGGCCGGACTCTTAATTAAAGTACATTTGATGAGAACATTTATTAAAGACAAAACAGCATGAGGCTGCAAGCCAGGGAAAATAATTTGGCATTGGTTTTCATATGGTACAAGATAAAATGAAGCCAGGATACTGAAATCAAAGGTTTGTTTTTCCTCAGAGGACCTTGATAATCATTGGAAGTCATGTTAATACTTAGTGATAACAAAGCATCTTTCATAGGAAAAGTACATTATAGATTAATACTATTAATCATCAAATTACAGATGGCGAAATGGAAGCAGTATGACATTAAGTGACTGTCGAAGTCACACCAGGGGCTCCCCTCTTATACCTGGGGACTCAGCATTCTTAGTTTTTCCTTCTCCCCTATTCCTAATACCACACCGACAGGTTCTCCAGAGGAAACAGAGAAGCAATTACCAGTTAAAATGAGGTCGCAAGGAAAGACAGCTTTCACAAAGCGTGTGTTTTAACTTCATAAACTTAACAGGCTGAGAGTCCAAAATGGAATTAACATCATTGTCACTAACTAGTTGAAGGCTCTGAGCAAAGACCCTTGTATTAACCTTCAGTCAAAATTAAGTTTGTGTTTTTTTATACATATACCAGGTCCTCAAAGTATCCCGACCTAGTGGTACTGGCAATGCCAATAACCTGAGAAATGGTTTTGCATCAATTAGGTGATTATTTGCTCATCTAACAGATCTTATTCTCTTTGTTGACTCCCCTATACAGCTGTCAAATTCAGAAACTCCTATAATTAGAACAAAGCTTCCTTTTACCACATCTTCCCTTTTAAAATCGAATTGGAAGTGAAGTTTAATTCAACAAATATTTATTACTTAGACCCAGAATGGACTAGGAATTATGAGTAGAGGTAAAAAGTGTGCCTTCCTCAGAGCTTTTTGTTGCTAGGGAGCCAGCTGTGTATACAGAAAAAGTAGAGTATTATGAGGAGACTAAGGTAGGGCTTCTAACATGGCCTGGGAAACAGAGCTGGGTGGAAAGGTAACAAAGTTGGGAGAGAACAAAAGAGAAACTTGTGCTACATTTTAAGAGATGAATAGAAGAATAGAAATCAGCCAAGAGACTTCCAGTTTCAAGATGGCAGGTAAGAGATACATCTCTCCCTCTGCACCCAACCCTCATAAACAAGAGACATCTCAACAACCTCACCTCTGATTTTCTCCCCAACTCTCTCCACTAAGACTGCTCTAGTTGAGCTCCCCAGTGCCTTCTGCCTTACTAAAACCAATGTTTGTCCTGAGCACTCATCAATGTCAATCCCTTGGCAGCATTTGACACAATCACTCTCTCATTCTTGAAAGGCTTTTTCCTTTGGTTTCCCTAGCCCTGACTCCGCTTCCTATTCCCTGACTCATAAAATGTTGGAGTACCTCATGGCTCCGTCTTTGAACCTATTCCCCCAGTGATATTAACCAGTCTGTGATTTTAAATACAATCCCCTAAGGAGCAACTCCCAAATGCATATCCTCAGCTCTGATTCTTCCCTTCAAAGGAATGTCCACTGAATACTTAGATATCTAATAAGCATGTCAAAATTAACATGTCCAACACGGAGCTCTAGATTTCTCCCCTGAAGCTACTCTTCCCATAGTCTTCTCCATCTTTTTAAATGCTATTACTCCTCCTTCAACAGCTAAGGTCAAAATCTTGGGATCACCCTCAAGTCTTCTTTTTCCCACTCCTACCATACATATAATCCATCAAAAAGTCACGTTGGCACCACCTTCAAAATATGTCCCAAATATGACTATTCATGACCACCAGGATCCTGGACAACCTTACCTGGACTACTGCAATCCCCACCGGACTCTTCTCCACGCCTGTCCTCCTTTCCACCACAGAGTCATCTGAATCATGCTCTCCTGCCTACAAACCTCCAAGGCTGCCGTCACCCTTGAAATAAAATACAGACCCTTTATCGTGGCCTAGAAAGTCCTACGTGACCTGTATCCTGGCTACCTTTGCAGCATTATTTCCTCCCACTATCCCCCTTGACCTCTCAGCTCCATCCGCAGCCACTTTCTTCCCATTCTTCACACACACCTCAGTGCTTTTGCACTTGGCTAATGCATCTGCTTGGAAGGTTCTTCTCTCCCTCACTTCATTCAGGTCTCTGCTCAAACCTCACCTTTTAGTAGAGGCCTTCCCTTACCACCCTCTCTAAAATAAGATACTCCCTCCTCAAACCTGCCTTATCTTCACAGTACATTACATTGTATCATGTACCCATTTATTAATATGTTGTCTGTTGCTCTCACTGGAATGTTAGCTTCATGATGGCCAAGACTCTCCTGTCACCAGCGTAGCAGCAGCCCCTATCACAGTGAATAGTGTCTGGCACCTAGACGGCACTTGATGAGTATCTTTTTAATAAATTAAAAGAGAAAAAAGCAAATACCTATACAACCCTGTTTAAAAACAAGAAGAGAAACATCAAAGAACCAAAAAAGAGCAGAGAAGCCACAGCCCAAACAAGAAGCAGTCAGAGAGGGTGGCCAGAAGCCAGGAATTCACAGAGAAGGAAATGATCACAGCCAATAAAGGCAAGGAAAGGTGCTAAATCTCAACAATAATCAGGGAAATGTGAATTTGCCCAAGATACCATTTCTTACCCATGACATTGGAAAAATTAACAAAGTTTGATATAATTGTCGCTAAAGACATAGGGAAAACGTCCTTTCCTACGCTGCCAGCAGGAGTGTAAATGGGTGGTATGGTCACTTTGGAGGGCGATTTTATAATATCTACAAAATTTGAGAACGCACACCCCCTATAACCCAACATCTTCACTTATATCCTAGAGAAATGTTAACACAGTTGGACAACGAGGCATATACAAGAATGCTAACTAAAGCTTGGTTTGTAATACTTAAAAAATTAGGAAGAACTTGGATATCATCAGTAGAGAAATGGATAAAAATCCCATTTTGTAGTCATGTGATGGAATAACATATAATAGTTATAAGGCATGAAGTATATCTATATGTGATAATATAGACACCTCACCAAGACACACTTTTAAGTGAAAAGGGCCATTTGCAGAATGATTCAATATATCATTTCTACTAAAAATATGAATGTACAATATTACTATGTGTCTTACGAGGAGAGAATATGTATTTGTATGTTGGAAGGCATGAAAGCAGGTGGGCTGTCAAAAGGGACCTCATCTTTATCTGTAGCACTTTAGTGTTTCACAGGTAATACATGAATATATGTATGTGTGTGGGTTTTTTTTTTTTTTCACTGTAACCTTAAACTTCTAGGTTCAAGTGATATTCCAGCTTCAGCCTCCTGAGTAGCTAGGACTACAAGTGTATGCCATTATACCTGGCTATTTTTTAATTTTTTTTAGCAGCTTTTTTCTTAAAGTATGAGGAAATTAGATAGGACAATTGGAGATTTAAAAGAAGGCTGGACACGGTGGCTCATGCCTGTAATCCCAGCTACTTGGGAGGCTGAGGCAGGAGGATCCCTTGAGCCCAGGAGTTTGAGGCTGCAGTGAGCTATGATCACACTGCGGCACCACAGCCTGGATAACAGAAGAAGACCCTGTCTCAAAAAAAATAAAAAAATGAAAGTACCTGGAGTTTCTCGTGTGGGAGGGGATGGGGACCTGGCCTCTCATACAGGGGAACAGAGAAGTGGTAGTGGGTGAAGACATTAATTCTCGACAGATGGAACAGCATGTGCAAAGGCCCTGTGGCTGGAAAGGTGCAATGCTGACATTTCAATGGACCTTTAAGAACACAGTTGCTGAAAAAACTGTTTTTGTTTCTTGCTGTTCTCTAATTTGTTGACCACAAGAAAGATGGAGACAGTACATATAGATCACATACCTAAACACTTTACCTTGCCATCTTGCCCCTGCAAAATGCTATTTCACAGCTGTAAATTCAATATCTGTTTGAAGATGAGACTCTTACACCTGAGGATGCATCTTCTCTCATCTGAGTTAATTAAGTAAAGTGCCACAAACAGTCAAGTTAATAGCCTCTGAGAATGAGTAATTTATATATTCATAAAATAAGAAAACTCTGATACTGGAAAAAAACAAAGTCAAAGCATTTCTTTAGCCCCACATAGAAGAAACAAGCAGTTGATTGCTGAAATTTTTACTTGTATCTTTTTTCATTTGTAGAAACTGCCTGTCTACAAGAAGAAAAGTCTGTTACTGACTCCAACAAAAACTTGCCAGAAATGACTTTCCAAAATGTATTTTTTTTTTAATTTTGTTTGTTTTCAGACAGGGTCTTGCTCTGCTGCCCAGGCTAGAGTACAGTGATGTCATCATAGATCACTGTAACCTCAAAACTTCCAGGCTCAAGCAACCCTCCTGCCTCAGTCTCCTGAGTAGCTGAGACTAATTTTTTTTTTAATTCTTTTGTAGAGAGGGGGTCTCACTATGTTGCCCAGGCTGGTCTCAAACTCCTAGGCTTAAATGATCTTCCCACCTTGGCCTTCCAAAGTGCTAGGATTACAGGCATGAACCACCACAACCAGCCTTCCAAAATGTTTTCGACTGCAACCCACATTAAGAAATCTGTTATACATTATGACTTACCACAAACAGATATATAGGCAGATATATGTGTATGTGTGTGTATATATATATATGTATGTACATATACATACATATATATATATAAAATAAGTTTTGTGTTTCAAATAAAACTATAAAAAAATTTATCTTTAAAAAGAGCCAGTTAGGGAAATTAGAATATAGACATATATCAAATAATAATTTTATTAGCAATGATAATAATTACATGTGGTTATTTAAGAAAATGTCTATATTTTTAAAGATACATACAAAAATATACAAGGGTGAAATGAAGTAATATCTAGGATTCCCTTTAAAACATATCTGCAAAAAAAGAAAAAACAGAAGCTAAGGTGGAAAAACTAACATGAAGAATCCAAGGTGATAAAAACTGAATTGTTACATCTGAGCAATTGGTATGTGGGGGTTCACTATGCTATTCTCTCTGCTTTTGTATATGCTTGAAATTCCCATAATAAAAAAATTAAGTTCAAATGAAATGAACCTACTCTTACTCTTATTGTGAACAATGCCTTCTGATATTTTTTGGTTTTGTTTTTAACAAAATAGAAGGAAAAAAAATACTAGTGATGAGCCTCAAGTTAATTTCATGATGCAACAAAGCCTTGTGATGCACTGTTTGAGATGCTAGCTACCTCCATCTCTGTTCTGCCCACACAGAATCATTCTAACACAAAAGACACTTTTTGGTCACTTGAATACAAATTCAAAATGGAAAGCCTAAGTCTCTGTGTTTCCAGCTTCTAAAAATGTAATGCTTCTTGACATTTCCATAGTTGTCTATTTAAGTTCAATGTAAATAGCTGCTGCTACTTTGGGAGTGCCTGATAATGTCTATCACAGTACAAGGATATATGTCTCTCTGGTGACATCTAAATGTTGATCTTGTAAATTCTGCAGCAACACATAATGTAGTACAAAGATATGCCAAGTAGCATCAAAGACTTTTTTTTTTTTCAAAATCTGGGTTTAATCTAAATGTCAAATCAAATTTAGAGGAAAACAAATTACAAAGTATATTTAGATGACTTCAGCTAATTAATCCTCCCCATTGATAACATTTTGAACTTTGGACACAAAGGTTGTTAAATGCTTTATTTCTGTTGTTACTTACAGTTGCTAATTTACAAAGCAAGTTAACTGTATAACCTAAAATTTTTTAAAAGACAAATTCTATTTTTGTACTAAGTGGGAATTTCCAACATCAAATAAATCTATCTATACCCAGTGTTTTTATTGTGCTGAGATGTGGATTTAAAAAAGAACTCTATGATCCAAAAGATAGATATACTGCTCTCGACCTTCCTTTTGCTGACCTAGGGGAAAGTGTCCATCAGTTCTAAAATGTCACTCTGACTTCATAAATACTTTCCTTGCCCTGTTTCCCAGGACCATATGTAGCAGACACTGTTGGCCGGCTATCTAGCTCTCCTTTCCCTGCTCCCCAATCTCCCTCTTGTTAACTACAACTAGATTTTATTCAACTATCACCTTTTTCTAAGACATTGAGTGCTTCAGAGAAGCTGCCCCATCCCAATTGGTATTTCTAGGAGATATATTCCAACTCATCCAAATAAGTCATGCAAAACTCCTTCTCTTTGCCATGGATCGGTTTAGCAATGAACATGTGATAAAATTCTGGCCAATGAGACAGGAGAATAAGACAGCCAGGAAGTCTTCTGGGAAAGGTTCTCTTGCTCCAAAGAGACAGAAGGCTGTTCACCTAGACATTGCTGGAGCTGCACGTGAGGCTGGAACTCCAGCAGCATCTTTTTACCAGCCTCAACGTAACCTCACACAGAAGAGAAACAATCTATAATAGAATCATACAAAAACAGACTTGAGGCCCTTACTTCTGGGTTTCTTGTAATATGAAATGATCCCCTTCCTTAGTGTTTAAGCCATTTGCATGTTACTTGCAACTAAGAGCTCTAAATGACACATTCGCTTTATAGAACGTCAGGCAAAACTTCAAACCCATTATTTGTTAAGCAATCTGTGAGAGTTAACTAAGAGTGGATTAGTATGACTCCCAAACAGCTGGTCATTTCAGTTCAAAACAAAAAATAAGCACACCGAGTTGATACGGTGTCAAGGAAAGACCCTAATGGTGCAAGTCTCTGAAAAGTTGAGGAGTACTCTATAGAGAGCAAAAAAGGTAGGCGAGAAGAGTGATGCCTAAGTTAACTCTATCAGAACAAGGAGGAGGAGGGGAACCTCACACATCTGAATTTCACACATCATTATCCCCAATACATTTGGAAACATGACTACAAGATGTCAGCTGCTACTGAGAAAGATCTTAGCATTCTGGCCAATTATGAGACAAGCTGTACTCTAAAAAGGATGTCCAAATGGCTAAAGTTCTGAACACATACATAAGATGGGATGACCTATATATTTCATTACATGGCACTGCACAGTGTGTATAAGCAGGCAATTTCTGAAGTTAAGTATCAGCAGAGGGAGAGATGTTGATCTAATCTAGTGCCTGGAGAAAGAAAAAAAAAAAAAGAGGGAATATTGACTGAATTTTGACACCAGATCTTGTTATGGTAAAGGATAGACTAGGCCACCCTCATCATTCTGCAATCAATGAGCAATTACCAGGCAGGGAACTAGCATAATCGCTGGATCACTCTCTGACTTCACCAAGGAGTGTATAACTGATAATTTCCATTTCTGATTTTTAGAAAGGCATGCCTGGTGAAAGAAAAGGTAGGTAGGACTTGGTTTCCATTTTCAGGGGGGTAATGTGAAGATAATATGTTTTGACTCTAGAAACATCTTGAGCTCCTTGAAAGAAAGGAACCATGTAATTTTAAAATGAGAATAATTATATATTTTATGTAAAAGAGTTATATGCTTGGCTTATGATATTTAAAGCAAAATGATCACAGCATATGTTTGTTTTACATGATTTGGGAAGTGACATTCGATTTTAGAACATTGCCTGGCACATAGTAGGCACACAGATATTGGTTGAGGGAATATTTGTTAATTAATTGCCAGAAAAAAAGTTTAAAAGGATGAAAGATATGTTGTTTATTCATCTGAATGGGGAGAAAAGACTTTAACTTCTGAAACTTCTAAATAAGTTTAAAGCCTTTTTTTTTTTTTACATGATATAACTTTAGCATAAATTATTTCTATTATTACCTTTGGGGTTTTTTTTAAAGCTGGCAATTTTTTTAAACTAGCAAATATATTTTTAAACAGTTTCTAAAACTAAATTAAGCTTGATAATTAGGTGTAAACTGAGATGTGAGTGGCAATTCTATTTAAACTCTTTAAAATCCATTCTGTACTTGTCAGTATTCTTAATACATTTGAATTTTAGAAGAATTTGAAAGGAGATAATGTTTAGGCATATCTGCCTGCTATGGAGGCTTCCATGGATTTATTTCAAATACACTCTTGCTTTATTTTAAAAAATCCCATAAAATAAATCTAATAATCCAACAGGATTTTCATTAATGGGGCAGGACATTATAAACCATATTTGAAACAGCACAAAGTACATTTAATTCTAATTTGACCCACACATGTACTATTTCTTAAAAGCTTATCAAATCTAGACCTTTGAAAATGCATACACTGTAACAGATTTTTTAAAAACATGATGGAAAATATATACCACCCAGCTAAACACTCTCTTGATTTAGAATCGAGGCCTATATGTTTCTATTTCCATAGTGACTATTGCTGTGGAATCGACATGTTTTAATTTAGATATGAGATTATAAACATCATTTGGAGGCAGAATTTATTTTCTTCTCCTACAATTTCTGAAAATTGATCAGTCTAAGTGCCGAACAGAAGCAAATTCTGGAGCAGGATTTAGAAATTATCTGGATTAAGGGGCATTTGTGACTAACAAAAGGTGAGTTTTCACAGAAACTCATGGCTTTTTAATCTTTAATCCTTAAAAAAAAATTGTGAATTTTCATACTTTATAAAATAAAGAATGGATTCCTAATCAGGCCTCCCTCAGAAGCATTTACATTATGCTAACATTATAATTGTTTAAAAAAGAAAAAAATCAGGTAATTAGATAAGTACACATTCTGCTAACATTTTTCTCTACATATCCTAAAAAGTTGAAATGAAACATTTTATGGTCATTAATTATCTAAGAAGAGTAGTTAAGGTGTCATTCCCATTTAGGTCAAATAAAAGTTAGCAACCCAAATCATTAATGAAAGGGAAAGAAGAGAATGAATTATATTCATTTATTAATTTTTTCAATGAACTTTTTGAACTCCTTCTATCCCTGTGCTCAAGAAGTTCATGGATGAGGGTGGGCAGATCAGGAAATGGGCAAGGTGACAGAGGCTTGTGCCACCATGGAAAAGAAGCTGAAGGTGCTGGCAGAGCACAAAGAAAGGCAACAGAGGGTACAGGAAAGGGTCCTGAGAGCTCTCCAAAAGGAAAAAGTTACAGACACTAAAAGGAGTTGCTTCCTAAAACAAACAAAAACAAAACATGCAGACAACTCTGTTTAATACGGTGGAATCACACAGCCTAGCTGGCATAATAGCAAACACCATCCCATTCCTCATGACCTTAAGCTCTTAAAAAGCCATACTAATTAAGGTAACCCTTGAAATGCAGCTCTTTGATTCGGATGAATAAGGTTGGAAAACCCCTTCATAAATTCAACCTCTCCAACTCTTTCTGCTTGCTTTTTTGTTTTCCCTCTTAAGGGTAGAGCTAAACCAAAAGTTTATGCAACCCAAGGATTGCTGGAACTGCCCCACCCTCAGAAGCCAGCTACTTAAGTCCAGAGATGGTCTACGACATAAAGAAACCGAGTCTGCAAAGGGGAAACCATGAGAGATGTCAACTGTGAACAAGGGGTGGGGAGGGGAGAAGGAATGGCGAGAGAAGACATCATTTTGTTTAATTAATGATTAGCTAGCCTCATCAATAACAGCAGAAAGCAAATTTCAGGCTTGGATTTTCTCTGAACGTTCTGCCCATGTTTGCTGAAGATCTTTCCCACTTCAATGAAGTGTGTCTGGTATACTCTTTGAAGGCACCATGTTTAATATTTAGTATCTAGTATCAGGCTTATTCATTCTTTGAACTGATATTCAATGAAGATTTGCTGGGACTCTGGAGGCCATGAAGAGTAACAGGGCAGGTCAGAAGGAACAAGACAGCCATTCATGCAGTATTGACTAAACGGCTATGCATCAGGTACCATCCGGGATCTGAGGAACGCAGCAGTCAAGAGAACATATAAAGACCCCTGCTCTAATGGAGCCTACACTCTAGTAGGGGGGAGATAGACAATACATAAAGCAGGGAATGGAGACAGGGAATATGTAGGGCTGGGAGAGAGAGAGAGGGAAAATTTGGGGGAGGTTTCACATTTCAAATAGTTTGGTAGGAGAAAGCCTACCACTACCTCAGAGGGCAAGATCTGAGTGAAGACTTGAAGAGAAGGATGATCCATGGAGGAAAGGGTTCCAGAGGAAGGCACAGTAATGCAGGAGTCCTGTGGGAGGAGTTTGCTTGGCATGTGTGAGGAACACCAAGGAGGCCATGCGCCTAGAGCAAGGGGAAGAAGGTAGATGAGCTCTGAACATCGATTTGAAGGAATGAGGGTGAGAGCCTCGAAAGTCACAGTAAGCCTTTTATTCTGAGTGGCAAATGGTAAAGCATTGGAGGGCTCTGAGCAGAAGAGTGGCATGATCCAATGTTTTTCAAGTATTTACTGAGCACCTACTGTGGGCCAACCACTGTGCTGGGTCATATACTTGGGTGCTGGGAATACACTAATGAACAAGACAGACACAGTCCATGCCCTCCCGGGCCTTATGTCTCAGTGGGAAAGAAAGAAAAACAAGTAAAACAGCTCACAAAAAGAATTTCTAGTTCTGATAAGGCTACCACACCAAAAAAAAAAAAAAAAAAAAAATTCAGGCACTTGCATAACAATAGATGTGGTGAGCATTGCACAGAGGCATCAAGGAAGACTTCCCTGAGGAGCTGACATTTGAGGTGAGTCTTAAAGGATGCAGAGGAGCTAGCTCTAGCTAAATATGTGGTTGGGGGAAAGTACAATAGGCAGAAGGAGCTGCATGTTCAAGGGCCCCAAAAAACAAAAGAGCCTGGCTTTTGCCAGGACAGAAAGGAACCAGCACAGCTAGTTCTCAGAGCATGCAGGAGAGAGGGAGATGGGATGAGTTTGTAGCCTTAGGCTGGAGCCAAAACAGGCTAGTAAAGGTCCCTGAATATTAAATTGGTGAGGCAGAAAAAGCGTCAGACATCATAAGAGAGCTATAGATAAAAAGCTGTGACTATACTTTGAGGATGCACAGAATTTGGCCACATCCAGAAGAAGGAAGACACCACAAGGAGGTGGAAAGGGCATAGTTGCAAGGAGGTGGGGGTGAGAGGGTGGTTGGTCAGACCTCGCCTCAAATGCCGACTCAGCCAGTAACAGCTGGGGCCAAACTGAAGCCTTTGGGAGCCTCTGTTTTATTCAACTGAAATAATGACACTTACCTTGCAGGTTTGGGAGAACTAAAAACAATGTTCATAAAATTCCCTGCGCATAGTAAGTGCCAAACAAATGACAGTTATCATGATAGAATATAAGTTCTGTTGACCGGAGTTTCTACCCCCTAGGTTGAGAGAAAGCATGGAATCAGCAGCAGCTACAGTCCGAACTTTGCATATCATTTTCAGCAAACACAGAGCTTTATTCATACCTTCCACCTAGACTTGTTGAGTGCCAAGAAGGGGCCAGGCATGGAGCTTGGCACTGGATATACACTGGTGACAACATGACCCTGCCCTGTGGTACTTCCAGTGGACTTGGGAAGCAAACAAGAAATGATCAAGGAAATACATGACTTGAATAAGTACTATGAAGGAAAAGAATGGAAGAAATGTGGAATGAGTGAGGAGGAGGAGGATGGGGGAAAGAAGAAAGGACATCCAGGATAACAAGGTAGAGTGAGGGGAGACAAAGGCTTTTTCTATCGATAAGTCCCTTTGTAAGACAAACTTATCCCAAGTGTTAATACACAGTACTATTGAACTCCTTTCTTTTCAGGAAAGGCTCTTCTGAGGTAGGTTACACTCCAAGGATGAGAAGGAGCCAGCCTCAGGAAGAGTGAGGTAGAGGAGGGAGGACGACGCTCACTCGGGCTGCGTAAAGGAAATAGCATGCACGAAACACTGGAGGAGGGAAACGCAAACCAAGGAGGAAATCAGCCACCATTAAAGAACTCATGGAGAAATTGAAAACTCCCACATCTCTTCTCTCTAGCAGACACTGCGACATTTATTTTCCCAGAGGATGGAATGTATAACACTGACTTCCAAAGCTATTGATTTCCCATGATCTAACCAGAAGTGATGTGATGAGTACTTTAAGCTTAGAGCTGCCACTTGTGAGTTGTACAAAGCATCCCTTGAGGGATGCAATTGCAAACATCAGTACATTTTTTCAACACAATATTCTTTTGCAGTAGATAGTCAGTGGTCTTATGTCAATTTTATAGATTTGAGAGAAAACCGTGGAGACCTTGTACATCTTCTTTAAATTAATCCTAGACCTACAGCTTAAATCCCATGTTTACTCTGGCTCACTCAGAACATCCAACTCTGCTCTGCCCTCATCCCCAGAGAAACCCTGCAAATTTTATCATAGATGTTTAAGGTATGAGAAATTTACATGAGAGAAAATTCTGGCCAAGAGGGCAATTTTACTAAAAGTCATGCATTTTTCATGAATCAGCCACAATAATCGGAGAGCTTTGGCTTCCTGCATTTTTTTCCATGAACTTTGTGCCATGACTGAAGTTGGCTGGCACCTTCTCGCTGCTATTATACAACCCAACTGGTGTTAACTTACCAGAACTTGATCTTATAGGTTAAGGTTTATGAGCCCATATAAGGGGTCATAAGCATATCACAATATTCAAGATTGAAGAGGTAACTTGAAAGAAAATCTGATCAAGGAAGCTGTTCTGTTTGTTTTCTGCTGTCTCTTGACAGACAACAGTACAATATAACCCACTGTCTTTTCCTTTTTGTCTTAGCTACTGGTAGATTTAATGTCAAAGTCAGTCCTCTCAGTAATCCTGGTAGCTAGCACAGTTTTCTCCTTGATTTTCTATTTATACTGACAACCTTATTGAATATATAGGATTCTGGGTGAAATTATATTTACTCATTTTTAGAAAGGAACAAAGGATAAATCTTCTTGCCCCAAACGTGTACCAAGTTTCAGGATTTGTGTTCTTCAATAAACAAAGCACAGACTTCTAGGCTCAGACCCTAGGAGCCAGTCTTCCTCCCATCTCACTGCTTGGCCTCAGGCAACTATCTAAAGTCTGTGTTAAGATGTCCTCTTTTTTAGTAGACTACATTTAACAACTTGTTTCTACATCATGGGAGTGCGGGGCGGGGGGCGGGGGGGGGGGGGTGTAAAAACCCCACCAGATTATGTCCTAAGAGCTCTTTCTAAGCAAAACAACCTTAAATCCCATTATTTTAACCTTTCTCATCCCTGAGCTGCTAGAACCAGCCTCAGCCCCACCTTACCCCGAAGACATTTTTATTCTAAACATAAAAGGAGGATATGGATAGGGTTTTCTTCCTCCAAAATTTTCTTCAAGAAACACAGCAGAGCACGGAATGTGTAGGCCATGCCACCTGAAAGATTTTCAGAACTGTGGGAAGGGCTTCAAGTAGACAGTAACAATGCTGGGAAGGAAAATATGATCTTGAATTTCAGATGTCCTGTTTCTAGGATGGCAAAGAGAAGGTGGGTTATGGGTGGGAAAATTTCTATATTAGTCCACATCTTTGGTTGCAAGCCACAGCAAATAACCCTGGCCAATTTATGGGGGAAAAGAATTCACTTAAGTGTTATGAGGGTGCTAATAGAAGAAAGGGAAGGTTCTAATGCCAGATTTGGAAGGTCAGAAATTAAAGAAACTAAGGATGTGTTAAGTTAACAAGATGATCCAGTCTCCTAGGAATGAGTGAGCATCAGTTATATGCAGTCTTATCCCTCTCCTCAAGGGTCAAATCCCACAGAAAGCGTCTATATGACCCAGCTTGGGTCTCAGGTCTGTTCCTTGGCCAGTGGATGTGGCATGGTAGGGCCGTGCCTCACAATTGCAATGGTCTGTGCTCAGTGCAGAAAGGGCAGCTCCCCTAAAGCAAAATCAGAATGCTGATAACAAGAAGGGGGAAGGTGGAGGCTGGTCGAGCCAAAACAAACAACTGAACCATCTTTGTATTTACGAATTGTTCGTTAGCGGCAGTCACTGGCACTAAGACATCATACAAACCTCATCATTCTATGAGCTTGTGTAACAGTTCACTCTGTCATTCCCTTCTCCTGACACTACAGCTAGGTCTCTGACTTCTGTGACTTCAGGAAGTGTGAGAGAAAGACTGGTATCCTGGAAAGCTCTCACCCAAAAGTCTGTTAAGAGTCTCAAGTTCCTAAGACAAGCAACCACCTCCTTGTGGAAAAATATGGCCTACCCAATATAACTGTTAAACAGTCACATTTAAGTCAAGGATGTGTTGCTTCGGTGATTCCATCTGGAGACTTGGCTGGGAAATGCACGGTTTAAAAACATGGCAGCAGTATCTCTTTCTATAAATTTTTTTACTTTGATCAATTACCATTCCATTCAGTGGAAAAATGGTATGTGGGTCAATGGCCTACACCACCCACTGCCTGGGGGTACTCTTTGTTTTCTGTGGCATACTTTGGAAAACTCTTTTTCTGAGTGTCAAGCAATTTGAGCTGGACCAACCAATGGATAATTTGGAGCTGTGGGGGAAAGGAGGCTTTTTAATTAAATCCAAGTGGATTAATTCAAGGGGGGAAGTGGAGTTGTGTTTATGCTTCTCTTAGTTTCTGGGTGCATCAGGGACTTTAATTATGCCAAGAGTGGTACGGACCGCCTATTTCAATTAGCCTTCTCCCAGACATACCTTATCTGGCCACCCTCTTTTATTTCCTTTCTAGTGCTTTCCATTATCTGAAATCATTTCACATTTCTTGGTCTGTTTATCACATGTCTCCCACCATTGGGATGTAAGACCCACATGGTCAAAGGCTGTCTTATTCACAGTTGCATCCCTACCACACAATAGCACATAGCAAGACTTCAATAAATGTTTTATGACTGAATTATTACAGGATGGAGTGCAACATGTCTGCCCTGAAGACTGGGCTGGATAACCTAACCACCCATGGGAAGGAGTGGAAGCTGATATCCAACTCTCACTGTTCGTGTACCAGATACATGCCAAGCATTGGGAACAAAGCAGATACAGTCCTTGCCTTTGAAGTGCTTATAGCACTTTATTGGCTGAAGAATGCTGTAGTCCTACTTGCTCTGCCACCCAAGTATCCCAAGATTAGAGTGGTAATAACATCAGCAGTAGTAATCAGCAGTAAGAGTAAATAGCTATAATTTATTGAACACCTGTGTGCCAGGTACTTTACACATTCTATCCCGTTTAAATCTTTCTAACAACCCTGTTAATATTAAAGATTTTAAAGATGAGGCAGCTGGGTCTCAGAATGTCAAGAGAAATCACCTGTGATCATGCAACTGGTGAGTACTGAAATCAGCTGGTCTATGTGACGCCAAAGCCCTACATCCTACTGCTTCACTTAGAAACAGGCAGACTTCAGCAGCTGTTCTCCCACCCAAAAGTCCACTCGATTCACTTCCCTCTTAAGGTGCCTCACCTTCAGGTGTTTATAATCGCAATCACTTATCTGAATGCCTGCAATGGATCAGGAGTTCAACTAGTCCTATCGCATTGAACCATCATTAATAGCCCCGTGCAGCCGATGTTACTGCCCTTGTTTTGCAGAGCACGAACCTGAGACTTGAAGGCAAGCCTCTAGCCCAGAGTCCCATAGCTGCTCTGAAGCAGAAATAAGTTTCAGAGTCTGATCTATTGATATTAAACCCAGCCATATCAAACTGCATCTGGTTGCCATCCACTTGCCATCTTTCGTTTGCCTCTGTGTGCTTTCACTTAGGCTGCCTGACATATCTTTCCCTTCTTTCCTCCATAGCCAACACCTGCTGCTCTTTGAAGTCTCAAGACATCGCCTCCCCTAGAGCGGAACCCTGGACTTCCCTCTTTCCCAGGATCCGTCAGGAGCCTTAGGGTTAGAGCAGAGAGACGCCATCAGAGCAAATACCTGTGAAATCCACGTGTACATTCAGCTTTTGTCACGCCAGAGTCCAGTGAGGTCACGGGCCAGGTCTCATGCCCTCTCACTCTTCATCTCTAATATTCTCAGTACCGGAAGTCCTTTCCTAACGTCACAGCAAACACGCCCACAGGAAAGCCCCCGGGCTAACACCCAAGCTACTTATAAACCCCTGAGAAAGCCTTCATCCGGGCAAAAGTCCTGGGTAGGACTCTCATTGGCCCCATTCGGGTCAGGTGCCCGGGCCTGAGCCATTCACTGTGGCCCGGAAGATGCTGCACTCTGATTGGCCAGGCCTGGGTCACAGGCCCACCATGGGGGCTGAACCAGCTTCCACCTTAACCGTGTGGACTGAGAGTCGGGGCGCGGTGACTTCCCCAGAGGGAAAGCTGGGTGTTATTACCAGGCAGGAGAAGGATGATCAATTAGTCGGCAAAAATAACGGATGTCCAGCAGACACACCAACCCAGACTACACTGAATGCCCAATCTCATCTTCTCAACCAAGCACTGTACGGGGATTTTTGTTGTATATGGTTTCTCCCTCACTAAACCATAAACTCCTTTTGGGCAGAGGCTATGTCCTCCTCTTCTTTGTAAATCCAGCACCCGGTGGGGTGCCTGGACCTATAAAAGGTGTTCAAAACATATTTTTTGAGTAAATGATCAAATGTATTAATTTAAGAAGAGCTGACGATATTATTTCATCTTTCAAAGGCAGCGTCGTGGTGAGGTGGAAGGAGCACAGGCACTGAATCAGTGTTTTTCAAAGCATAGTCTGGGCTGGCGCGGTGGCTCACGCCTGTAATCCTGGCACTCTGGGAGGGCGAGATGGGTGGATCGTTTGAGCTCAGGAGTTCGAGACCAGCCTGAGCAAGAGCAAGACCCCGTGTCTACTAAAAATAGAAAGAAATTATATGGACAACTAAAAATATATATAGAAAAAACTAGCCAGGTAGGTGGCGCATGCCTGTAGTCCCAGCTACTCGGCAGAAGGATTGCTTGAGCCCAGGAGTTTGAGGTTGCTGTGAGCTAGGCTGACGCCAGGGCACTCACTCTAGCCCGGACAACAAAGTGAGACTCTGTCTCAAAAAAAAAAAAAAAAAAGAAAAAGAAAAATAAGAAAAACAAAGCATAGTCTGGAGAACCATCTGCATTAGATCAAAATGCAGGTTCCTGGGCCACAGACCGGATCTGTTGATTTTGCACCTCCATAAATGGGGTCCAGACACCTGCAGTTTTAGGTAAACCTTTATGTGATTCTTATGCACATTCCTGCTAGAACCGTGGCACCATAGACAGTCATCTGAGGGTAAGTCTTACCTCCATCATATTCCAGTTATGTGAACTAAAGGGAGTCATACCCTCTCAGCAATAAAATCTGCTCCCCTTTAAAATGGGGCTGGACAGTCCCCGTGTCTCACACCTATAATCTTAGTGCTTTCGAAGGCCAAGGCGGGAGGATCTCTTGAGGCCAGGAGTTTGAGACCAGACTGAGCAACATACACTGCATCTCTACAAAAAAATAGAAAAATTAGCTGGACGTTGTGATGCTCACCTCTAGTTCCAGCTACTCAGGAGGCTGAGGCAGGAGGATTGCTTGAGCCCAGGAGTTTGAGGTTGTAGTGAGCTATGATGAAGCCACTGCATTCTAACCCAGGAGACAGAACAAGACCCTGTCTCAGAAACAAACAAACAAACAAGCAGGGCTAAGAAAACTACAATAAGTATGTAATGAAGAGTCAATGAGAGAATACCAGTAGTTTCCTTATAAAGTGTTGTATTCAAGTTTTCCTACTTGAGGTTTTCTAATAATCATAGCTAGCTTCTGTAATGTTTAATATATATTAATATGTACTGGCTATTGTTTTAAAGTTCTAATTATATGCGTTAACTCATCTAATCCTCACAACAACCTTGTGAGAGAGGTAAAGAAACAGAAATAATTTTTTTCCAGTAACTGTCTGAGACGAGATTTGAACTCAGCTGCTCTGATACCAGATCCCAGGCTCCCAACTATTCTCTTTTCATAGACAACATGTCATCCTTCCCTGGGCAATTCACCACTAGCCACTTTGGGGGCAAAGTGAGGACACTGAAACTCGTTGAGGAAAAGAAACTCCAAATACAACCTTGGACCAAAAACCACTGAAGAAAGGAAAGAAACAATGACAGTTCTGTCAGGTCATATGGCTTTGACCGGATGCCTTGGTAAAAAACTAATCAGACTCTGGCCTCTCTGTAATGGAAAAGTCTCATTTTTGCTTCCTTTTCCTGAAACACACCTTTCTAGATTCTGTAACACTCTGTGCTTTGAAAACCAGAACTAGTCTCTAATCTTAGATGACTGTTTTTATTTTGAATTGGTATACTTCTTCTTCCCCCTTCCTTACTTCTAGACACCAATATATTTTTTCCATGATGCATGAGCAAAGCCTGAAGTGCAAGCCAAGCCCTCAGAAATGTGATAGCTGTTACCAAGGATTTGAGAGTAAGAATACAAAACCTAGAATCAAGATTTAAATGCTGCACTCTAGTATCTGGGATGGCACCCATCCACCTCCAAGATGGAATCAATAAGGCATTAAGAAACCAGGAAATTTGTTCTGGGTTGTTTAACTGGTGGACTAAGATGAAAACTCTATCACACCTCTAGATTCTGTTTACCTGGCTCTGTTGAACACTGAGTGTAAAAGAACCTCCAAACACTTCTGCTGTTGGGATGCCTAGACGTTTAGGTTTAATTAAGATGTAATATGTGTTTCATATAGACATATACCATTGACCTACTTTGTTCAAAAAAGGAAACATTAAAATGAGGTGGTTTCGTAAAGCCAGATGAACAGCTATGAGAAATAATTTAAATATTTCAGGACTTGTTCCACAAAGCCATGGTGTAATCAATGTCTTCATTTCCTTGCCAACTTCTGTTCTATGCAGAATTAGGAAGGCAGTCACCTGAGGGTGAGGGTTTTGAATGGTCACTAGGACAAAGGAGAATAGAAAAACTGAATGTGAGCTGGTAACATATGGTGCCCCCAGGGGGTCTGTGGGTCTAGAAGAGAAGGGAGTGGCTTGGTGAATGCCAGGGGCTAAGTACCAAATTATCAGAACTTTGGGGGAACCCTCACATGCTAGCCTCACACATTTTTCACCTATGAAAGAAACATGCAGAGGGTGGGAGGTGGGGGCACCAAGAGCTTCAAATCAGCACCTCCAAAGGCCTGGGGCCTGTGGCTGGAGTTTGTTCTGCCACGGAGAGGCCACCTTTCTGCTTATTTCCTAACTCGTGGCCTGTTGAGTTCTTCACACTGTCCACTGTCCACCAAGGGGCCTGGCCATGGCTCCCTTTTCTTGGGCTATGTACTTTCAACCAGTTTTGAGCAGCCCCATTTCAGATTGGCCTTTTTATGTTTGATATAAAGAATAGTTGTTGGCCAATTTCATCTTTTCATCGCTGTTCTCTAGGCCTGAATCCAAGCAGTTTGTCAGATGCTCATTAACTCCCCCTTTGGCTCTTTCTAGTGTGTCTCCTAAGCTCATTGTGCCAAGAACTAACGCTTTCTTTTACACGATTCTCTTTCTCTGCTCCATCAGGGAGACAAATTACTTTCCAAAAGGGATCGCCAGGGATGGTTTAATGAGAATTTCTTTGGGGCTAGGCATGGAACGCAATGTAGTTAACATTCGGTGGACTTAATTGGACTTTTCTTTTCTGCCTCTTTTTAAAAAAATCTGAAGCTATCCTGTTAATCTCTCATTTGTAATCAATTGTGTTGACTAAACAAAAGTCTAGGTCGTCTTTTCTTCCTGTCCCAGACAATCCTTTGTTGCCTCTAAATGCCTCATTCTTGAGTGATCCTGGTCGCGTAGATGGGCCCGATTGTTGACAGTTCATTATTGCGCTTTTGTCCACTTAATCTTTCTTGCTGTGTTTTGCATGTGCATGCCTTAATGAGCTCCGTTGGCAATTAACATGTTTCTAGGAGCAAACTGGTTGCTCAGACGTTTGAGAGGGAAGTGCAGGGAAAAGGGCAACGCAGCTGCCTTGAGGTTGTTTATTTCCCAGCGTTTTCTCAAGACTCCTGTCCTCTCTTTGGCAGCTCCCCCCCACTCTCCCTCCTATCGCCCCCCTTCCTCCCCCAGCCCATTCACCACCAGCACACCTGGACGCCTTATTGCTGTAACTCTTGGGCCCGGCTGAGGCAGTCCTCTACCCTCTTGTGAGCCAAACAGAAAAATGGGGACCATGTAGACACACTTCTTCGGCCAAGGCAAGAAGGAGCACAGTGCCCCCCAAAATGTGTCTGGATGCTGGCAACTTTTCTGTGTCGCTCTTTGCAGAGAGGAACCTCTAACCCGCCTAAGGCAATAGGACTGTACAATCTGTTATGTACAAGGCTGTGGCTTTGGAAGAAGGTTTTTTTTTTTTTTTTTTTTTTTGAGTCTTGCTGGCAAGATTGCTGAAGTGTGAGCAGTCATGGACAGAACAAACATCTTGTAGGGGAAAAAATAATTGGAGTCTTTTTTGTGTCTGTGACAGGATTCCCCTCCCCCGCAATTTGATTCTTTAAAAATATTTTTTAAGGGTGGCCTCTTCAATTTAATCAAGGTTAGAATATTAATATGCAGCTGATGACTACCTTGTTTAAGTCATTTATTAATATTGTAAACTACAAGCCATGCAAACAGTTTAATATTAGGAGGGGAAAAATATCAGAAAACAGAGCCTTTCACCCATCAATTCCGATGCATGGTGAATAACTAAGAAGTATTCCAGCTATGATGGTTATTGAAAGGGTTTAGTGTTGGCTTCAGAACATGTGCTGGCTGTGAAAGGTGTTTAGTAAGTAATTCAGGCAGAGGTTTCCATTTCTCCTCCCACCACTTTTCAGGTGAAGGAATCCTTTCCTGGGTCCCACACCTGAAGGAAGCAGACTTCTTCAAACCTGTGGAAAGCAGAGCTAAGCCTAGTAGATGCAGAACTCTGTTTATCCACAATTACTGCCAGATGTGAACTAACACCTTCTCAGGTGAGGGCGATTGGGAGAAGCTGGCGTGAAGGTTAAATAACAATCAGCTTATCGGGAAGCAACCCCCAGGAGGATGAAGTGTGCAAGAAAGTCTGCTCAGGTATGCCTCTGAGCCAGTTACTCCACTGCAGGGATGAGCAGTCCCAGAAAAATGACTTCAACTCTAACGAAGAGTTTCATTGTATTTGCTGCCCCATTTGCAAACAAGCAATCCCTACCCCTCTTCAGAACCGTCAACCCAGAAACAAATTTCTCCAGTTTTATGAAATGGCTGACCCTTTGAGTCTCTCTCCTGTAAAAACAGACTTGCTTAAAGAAAGTTCTCTTACTTGATAGTTAGAAAGTTATTTCCCTGGGTGGGGGTGTCCCCTCTTTTATTTATCTTAAATAGAATTTGACCATGATTTCCACCTGCAGTCCAATTTTTACCCCCACTTCTTTAAGAGGACGATTTTGCACTAGATTTCATGGTGTCTGAGCCTTGCCCAAAGTTCTGGAGCTATTTAAGAAGAATGTAGGCTTGCCCTGACCATTGTCTGCTCTCCAAAAAGCGCATCTGCAAAGGATCCTCTCTAGAGGAAGGAAAGGACTTCGGTTGAGATGACTGTCCTAGGGCACCCAGGATCTCCCAGACGTGTGCGGGGGTGTGGGGGGGCAGGGCCAGGAGCTAATGGCCCTGTTCTCACTGTGTGAGAACAAGGGAAGGAGCTGACTTCTCAAACCGGCCTGCAGGCTCCCTGGGGGTAGATGTCTGGGAGAAGCAAGGCGATATTTTTATATCCTTAGCCGCCAAGTCCTCCTCGCCCATCCTGGGGTTTCCTGGGGTTTGTGGCATCCACCGAGATTTCGGAGTTAAATCTGCATATTCCTCTGGGTCCCAATCTCCCCTCAGCGAACTGCAGCCAGAACGAGCTAACATTTAAATTCCCCCTCGCTTCCTCTTCTCCCCTCCCCTGGCTGCGTCTTCCTAGACTTGGGGGGAGGAGGGGAGGAATACAAAAAAACGAGGACGCTCTCCTTTCAGGAAATGGAATTCTAATGTACGCGTTCCTATTTCTGAATCGGAGGTACTAAAAATACCCCCGCGACAGCCTGAGGAAGCTGTCGCTGTCCTCTGTGCAAACAAAATCGACAATTCTCCTTCCCTGCGCAATGGGTCTGCGAGTTGGGCGGGGGCCGGGGACAGAACCGTAGGCAGTGACCGGGACAGAGCTTCCACCCTGCCCTCGGGCATCCTTCCCTGGGCCCCACCCAGAGATTGCTCCTTCACCAACCAGGACTGAAGGCAGCGTTAGTCTCCTAGAAGCCCGGAGTTCGAATCCCTGCTCCTCGTAGCCTGGTGACCCTGGGCGTGTCGTTTAGCTTGTCTCTGCCTCTATTTCTTCGTCCATAAAGTGGGAATAATCACCCCCAGCTTGCGGGTTGCTATTAACATTTGACAGAATGTGTGTCAAGTGCCTGGCATACAGCAAGCGCTCGGGAAATGGCATCTTTTTGCTTGTGGAAGCCACCGGCGCGCTCACCACTGAGCGCCTACTGTATACCAGGCGTGGGGTTAACCCGCACTCAAGTCACTTTCAGAGTTACCTGGTGGGTTGTCCTTTGCATTAACCATCTTTCCCTCCAAATAGCCAGCACCTGCAGCGTAAATTCGCGTGGGGTCAGCGTCCAGCCGCCCTCGCCCCCTCGGTGGGGAGGTGGCGTGGAAGCGCACTCCCGAGCCCCGCGCCGCACTTCCTTCTGGCGCTGGGGAGCAATGTTCCAAAAGACGTGGGCTGAATCGCCGCGCGGATATTAAAAGTGTGGGGGGGGGTTCGGGGGGAGGCCCGGCGCGACGCGCCAGTAATCCGAGCTCTTGATTATCCAGATTCGGATCAAACGGGGCGGCGGCGGCCGGCCCCCTCCTGGGAATGATTAGATGATTAATGTAATGCTGTTTGAAGGGTCTCTGTTTTCTCTCTTAATTTGGGTCATTACTTAGAAAGCAAGCGTGAGATCATTTCACCAGCGTGCTCGGCGGCGGAGATAGCTATTCAGGTAATGGGCTAACTGAGCGGTAATCAGGACCCGGGGGGCGGCGGCGGCGGCGGCGAGCTCGGGGAGCCCGGGCGCGCCCTCCCGCGGCAGGGCTCCCGGTACCGGGAGGCCAGACCCAGGCCAACAGCGCAGGCCAGGGAGCCCCGAAGCTCTCTCTGGTTGGGCTGGGGATCCTTGGCCTCCAGCTCTCGCCGCCAGGGGAGATTGGGTGCGCTCGTTACCCTGCTTAGGTCGCCCAGAGTAGGAGACGTGTCTGCCCAGAGCCCCCCGGCAGGGCAGTGCCCCGGCTGCTTACCCTCACGCGGCGCGCTGCTTTGCTCAAGGACGCACTCGAAAGCTGCTCCCCTACACCCACTTTTAACCCTTTTCTTTGAATTTCCTCGCCCAAATAAGGCAACACCCAGAATCCCAAGCGTCTGAACAGTAACCAAATAAAAACTTGGCCCCTGATGGGGACCGTTGTAGGCCTTTTCGCCCTCGCTCCTAGGGAGCCTTAACACACAAACGCTGCAGGAACACTGGTTTGGCCTCACCCTGGCCCCGGCGCCCCCAGTGAAGTGCATTTGGGAAGGAAAACGCTATATACGCCTATTTCCTTCTCGTTCTTTGGGGTTGCTGAGCTGACCTCGCGGCGAGGGGAGGGGGGGAAATAAAACGCGCACTAATGATTCTGTTTATTGAGTCATATATGCATATATTCCGTGTTGGCTTGTACAGGAGGATTTACATGGCTGTATAAAGATGAATGGGGGCGCTGAGCTCTTCTGGGGCGCTCACGGTGACAGGCTGGGGTTAAAACCGGCTGCCTGAAGAGAAGCCGAGGCCTGGATTAAATATGTTTCAGCGCACTGGATTTAAATAAGTTTCCTGAATATACAAAGGTGGGAGCCACGCGTTTGCTGCCAGTCATCGAGGAAACGTTTAGCTTTCCAAAAATATGCTGGTTTCGATAAATAGATTTTAGCCTCTCTGCTATAGTTTTTTTTTTCTTTTAATTTTAGAAATAAGTTTATACGTGTGATCTGTTTTGGGGTGGTACGGGGCGGGAAGGGAGGGCAAGGCAGTAGCTCTCAGCTCTGCACTGTCCTAGTCAGGTCCTTTGCGGAGGGGGCAGCGGGGCCCACGCTGTCGTGGAGTTTGCGCACATGTTTCTTTAAGTCAAAGTTTCTGCAAAACCCTTTGCCGCAAGTGGCGCACGTGAAAGGCTTCTTGTCGTTGTGGGTGTGCATGTGGAAGGTCAGGTTGTAGACTTGGTGGAAGGCCTTGTTGCAGATGGTGCATTTATACTGCTTCTCGCCGCTGTGGGTCAGCTTGTGGTTCTTGTAGTTTCCTACAAGAGACCAGAAAGAAAAAAGTAGGGGTATGCAATGGGGGGCGGGGGGGGGGGTAGTGTCCCAGGTGCCTGCGCAAAAAAAGAAGGGGAAAAAAAAATAAAAAGCTTGGCTAGTCGGGCGCGACCTCTTCCAGTGAAGAAGTTGTCAAACTTCGTATGCGTCAAGCCAGGGGCTCTCTCGACAGGACCTAGGGCTGAGTCCCGCGGAGCTGCCCGGCTCGCCTGCCCTGCCGGGTACAGAGGCTCGGGCAGCGTCCCTCCTGCCGCGCTCCACCGTCCGGGAAACTTCTGAGCAGCCCCCAAGACTCCCCTGGTCTTTCTCCCGGCTGACGCCTCACTGTAAGAAATTCGCACGAACCCAGGCTTTGTCCCTTATTTTTTTTCCCCGATAAAATTTTTAAAGTTATTCCCTCGCGGCCCCGCAACTAGCACCTGGAGATCCAAAAATGCCTTGGAAATCCCGTGCTGGGCGCCAGGCCTGGGAGGCTCTGGGGACCGTACAGGCTTCCCCCGAGTCTTGAATTGTTCCCAGGAGATAGATTTTGTCTCGAATTTTTTTCATTTGAAAGGGGAGTCCCGGCTACAAAGGGAACCGTTTTCTATAGGACAATACGCTCTCCTTTTCCTACTTCCTTTCCCTCTGCCCCCTTCCTTCCTTCCTACCTCCCAAATTCGGAGTGTCCTGGTGCACCCAGCCTGCATACAGCGCGGTCTGCTAACCCCGCCGGAAGAGCTTCCACCTACACCCGGCACAACCCGATTCCAAAGAAAAGCTGCACCCGCGTCTGCAGCTTTCGCGCTGCCTCTCTCCGGATCCCTCTTTGCCTTCCCACGAGCCGCGACCTGCCGACTCCCAGGGTGAGGTGAGGAGAGGGCCTCGCCCGGCACGTTACCTTTTTGGTGAAAGCCTTTGCCGCAAAATTCGCAGACGAAGGGCTTGTAGCCTGCGTGGATGCGGATATGCGTGTTGAGCGTGGAGCTGCGGTTGAAGGCTTTGCCGCACTGGTTGCATTTATGCGGCTTTTCCTGCGGAGAGGGGCGCGCGCACAGTAAGGCCGAGCCCCTGGCCAGGAGAGGCCACCTCAGGAACACCTCGAAGGGACATTCCCCCCCAACCCCAGAGGGTAAGGGGAAATCCTTGGCCATCCTATCCCCAAGGCCATCGCTAAGACTTGGGAGCGGGGGTGGACGGAAGGTTCGCACCCGCTGGGCCCGACCAGGGGCCACGTACCTGGGTGTGGATAATTTTGTGTCTGCAGAGTGTGCTGGCCTGGCGAAAGCCCTTGCCACAGACTTTGCACACGAACGGTCTGGCTCCGGTGTGGACCGGCATGTGGCGGGTGAGGTTATAATGAGCATTAAACACCTATAGAAAGACATGAGAGGACCTTGTGGTGCGTCGGTCCGAGGGCCTACAATCAGCCCCTATGGGTCACAGCCTACTTCCCCCAACCAACACCCCCCTTCAGAAACCAGAGCCCCTTCCAGTTTGGAAAGTGTTTCCCAACCTGCTGCTTACACCAATACTGTGTGGCCGCTGACACGGGCATCCCCACTTTACAGAATAGGAAACTGAGTCCCAACTAGGTTCCCAATCTGAGTAGGCAGCTACTGGGCTGCTCCTCAGCTTGAGAAAGGGGCGTTCCAGGCTGCCCCTGGGAAGCAGCAGCTGCTGGTTGCCCCTCCCCGCCCCCGCGGACTCTGGGCCTCACCTTGCCGCACACCTCGCAGGTGAAGTTTTTGGGCTTGCCATCAGCGGAGCCCCCTGGCAGCTTGCTGTGGCCCTTGACGCTGCCGCGCTCGGCGGTCAGGGCCGAGTTCTCCTTTAGCACCTGCTCCAGTGGCGCCGGCAAGCGCTCCTTATGGGGATAGGGAGCCGGATGGGGGAACTTGTCCGCAGCCAGCCCAGCCAGCTTGGCGTTCTCCAGCAGAAAGAGCTTGGGGTGCGCAGCCAGGGCGGTGGGGGCCTGCGCATTGAGGAGGCCGGACGGGAAGAGGTGGCCGCCGAGGAGCTCAGACGGCGGGTACGCGGTCGAGTCCAGGTAGTTGAAGTAGTAGAGCGAGCCGCTGGCCGGCAGCCCCACAGCCTGGTTGATGACCTGCGGCTTGATGACCCTGCCCGTGGGCAGCGCAGACGGCGCCAGGCCCAGCTCGGCCTTGCAGCACACGCCACAGTTGGTTTTACACAAGCCGCTGGCGCTGCACACCGGGGCCCCCCCGCCGCCGCCTCCTCCTCCTCCTCCACCGCCGCCCGCCCGGAGGCTGCTTTTCCAGAGCTCCGAGTAACTGAGCAGTGTCTTTGACGGCACCTCGTAGCCTAGGGGCTGGAGAGGGATCATACAGGGCAGCGGCGAGCAGAGGTTGAGCAGTTTCTTGCTCTGGCTGCCGTCCGCCTCTAGCGCTCCAGGCCGGGGCTCAAAGGGCGCACGGGGCTCCGACGTCTTGGCCATGATGCGCTCGATGGAGAAGGCCAGCGTCTTGGAAGTGGCCGGCGACGCTCCAGCGCGCGGGCAGGCCGGGGGCACCATGGTCTCCAGGGAAGCTGAGCTTGCCATGACGCGCTGAGCCGAGCCGAGCCAGGCTGGGCCAGGGCGCAGCCTCTCTCCTCTAAGTCTGCATTCCGGAAAAGGCAGGGGGGAAAACTGCAATTTAATAAGCACCTAGTCGGGCCCGGGTCACCCATTTGCATTCAAATGAACAGGGGCAGAACAAAGTGCACCCAAGGGTACCAAATTACCGCCCATTAACCCTGCGCGCAAAGGAACCCACCAGCCCCTGCCCTGGGACTTTGAAAGGGGGAAGAAGGGGGAGGGTTTACAAAGGAAAAGGGGGGGGGGAGAAAAGAGCCTCAAATTAACCCCCCTGAACCCTTCCCTGGACCGGGGCCGCCGCCACGCGTGCTAAGAACTGGACACTGAAGGGGCAAAGTTAAAGAGGACCGGGAGAGCCACCTCGCATTTACCTCTTTCCCCCACCACCAAGGAGATGCGTTCCGAGCCATGCAGCGTGTCTCTTCTGTCACATTTTGATGGCAAACATCTTCCCCTCCGCGTGAGATCACTGTCTTTTACATTCAGCTGACATCACATGAAGTCACTTGAAGTGGAATGACATGGGCGGCGGCGCAGCTCCGGTAGCGGCCCCTGTGTTCCCCCGCGCCTGCCGGCCGCCGCCACCACCGCCCCTCAAACTTTAAAAGGAGGCAACTGGCGCCCGCGCTCCCCTCGGGAAAGTGCGAGCGGTTTGCGAATCGGGAAAGAGGGAAGAGACGGGAGGGGGAGGGGGAGGAATCGTGATGGTTTTGCCGGTGGAAGGAAAGGGGGGGGAACCCAAACCCAAACCTAGGCAGAGTTCCGTGCGTGATTCACAACTTTGGAGGCCTGCAGGTTTGGGGGACGCGGGAAAGGCGGGGGGTCCCGGAGGCGCCGCCCCATAGGGCCCCTGGGTGTCAGTCTAGTAGCCGAAGTATCCCTTAGCCCTCCGCAGCCGAGCTGGGCATCGTGCTAATAAACTGCCATTTACCCACGGAGCCGGCGCCAGCCCCGAACACGCGCAAATGATAATTACCTCATTAGGATGTGGCGCATGGACGCGGGCGCCGCGTTTGGAGGGGGGAACTTGTTAATGGGGAAATATTAATTTATGCAAAAGCAACGAGCTCGCCTCGGCTGGCGTCGGAGGTCGGGAGAGAGCTCCCGCCGCCGAAGGACGACCCCGAAGCGTCACGGAGAGCAAGGCCGCGCGCCGGGATCCCGGGGCCGCGGCGCCGGGCGGGTGCGCCTCAGCTTTCCGGCTGGCTCTGCCTCTGAGACCGGGGGAGACTGCACCAAGGACCCGAAGACTATCTGAGATCCTAATCGATCAGAATTGCTGATATTTATGATCGGGGTTCTGCGGCAAAGCCAGGCTCTGCTGCGGGTTTAGGGCTGCGTGCGGGGAGGATTCGGAGCGCAGCTCTCCCCGCTGATGGGTACTTACTGTTTGTATAATTGATAAGGTCCAATCTCCACCTGTTTAAGGAGCAGATTGAAACAGCAGAACCTCCCCTGGATCCTATTAAAACGTTTTTCCTCCTAATGCCATTCAGTCGAACCAATTTTCCGAAGTGATTCATAGAGCTGAATTCTGCCAAGGCAGCTCTTTCACTTTTAGCTACTAAAGCACCGCGTGGAACCGGGTTTTGTGTTTTTCTAAAATAAAGAGAAGGATTATCAGAGAGGAGAGGGAGGGGGCCCGAAGGGGGGCGGGCAGAGACTTAGTGTGGCCAGAGGTACAAGCAGAGGGAAGAAAAGGCCCTTTTCTAGACAGGCCCCAAGTAAGTTCGGAGGAATTCAGCGTTTTGTGCCTGGCGCACAAAAGCAGCGCGCTCCGCGCTTGGTTTGGAGGGGCTGAATTCATGTTTGCAGACCATTCCACCTGCGTATCACAACAAACTGCTCAAAGACGCTCCAGCACTTTCAACAGGCCGGGTGCTCTTGGCGACAACAAAAGTGGTCGAGGCTGAGGGTTCTTATGGGGGGTGGTGGTGGCTAGCAAGAGAGCCAGCGAGAGAATTAGGTTTAGGAAAAAGGGAGGAGGGGGTGCAGGGGTTTTTGAAAACTTTTGGCCGGTTTTGTTCGCGGGACAATTATATCTTGCCAGCCGGCTTTTGCAAGACCACGAGCTTTGTAGCCGCAACCACAGTTTAAGAGGATTACGGTGGGTATAATATGAGCAAATAGGGTTGAGAGTTTGATAGTGAATTCCATCTCCAAAGACACACGATCATGTGGAGCCCGAGAGAGTGCTGGTGGAGGCAAACCCTCTGCTTCTTCATTCGGGAGTAGGTTATGAAGGGGCTCAGTGTCCTATCCCAGGCCCCTCAGCACTGCAAAACATCTCTAGAAAACCATCAGGGGTGATGGAGGACAGCTCTAGTTTTAATTTCAGGGAAATCACTCCCCTTTCCCTTCAGAACTTCTCTTTCTTTCTATTAACCCATCCAATTGCAACTCCCTTAACATACAATTTTAGGCAAGATATGGACATAGCAGGTAAGGAAAAGGACAAGCATCTTTGGAAAGCGAAGAGAGGTGAACAAAGAGAAGTCTGGGGTGCGGGGGAAGTGACCTGGAGGTGGACTGCAGTGGGTTAATGCTGTCACCCTGCCAAACTCTGAAACTGCCCCTACATTCAGCAATCTTAAGTGTGTTCCCTTAATCTCACCCCCACCCCAATTTCCAGATTTCCAGGCTAGAAAGAGGTTTGCGTGTCTGGAGAACATTTCCATATAGCCCATTTAATTTAGGAGATGTTCAAAGAGGCAGAATTCCAGACCCAATATACCCCCATCCCTAGGTTAATGTGAACAGGAGAGCACAGATTACTCCCTCCTCCCACCACACAGGAAACAAACCAACTCACCCCAACATTGAAACAATATCAATACACCTGCAGCATCTCAAGACCCGAATTTCTATCCCGATTTTCCTGTGGATCCCGTTTGCCACCAGCACCGCACCCCAACCCTTTTTCCAAAGTGGGTAATTGTTGATCTCCGCAGCAGCTTGAAAGATCTGCTGGTTTGAAAGCTCCATCAGGCTGAAAGGCTTCCAAGGGCTTCCCATGAACCTGCCTTGCCATCCCTAGCGCTTTTTGTGGCTGCATAAGCCATCTCTCTCTTGCCGGCATCACAAAGGAGTGCTACCTCCACAGAAAGAAAACATTTGGGTAAAAACAAGTTGCCTCTAATGTGCCTCTCTTTCCAAATGTTGGGTGAATACACTGGCTTTTATGAAAGTATTTAATTAGCTTCCACAAACTTCTCCTTCCCTCCCTTGCAGATTATATTGAAGTGGAGGGTTGGAAACTATTTTACACCTTGCCACTCACATGTTAATTAATCTCTATCTAACCCTAATTGCAGTTTATTCAAGCACCGCTCAACAGCTCACCCACACAATAAACACTGATCCTACTTTTATACATATTACTTCACGTTAACACATTGAGTAATTAACTCCAGTACCAACTAATAGTGCAAACAAATATTTTCTGTAAACGAGATGATTTCAGGCAGAATAATAGAGGACTGGGGAAACGTGGCGCATGGTGGAGGCAGTGCTGAGATTTCCATTCACTGCCCCCAACCCCCCAAATTCATTCTCATACCCAGCATCTTTTTTTTTTTAAGGCTGAACTGTTTATTAGGAAAAGAGGGACAACTATAGACATTAAAATCTCACAATTTTAGGGAGTGTGATGGAGGAGTCTGTGGGATTAGAGGAGACTTTTCTACCTACACATTTTCAGTGGGGAGAAATTCAAAATAACTCGACATGAGGAGCAACACAAGGCTCCAGGGATAAGCAGATGTTTCAGGGACCTGGATCCATTCGTGAAAATGGTTTTCCTAACTCCCTCACCCCACCTTCCCCAAGTCCTGTCCCTTAAAGCAATGATTTTCCAGTAGAAGAGTCCTGTCTCTTAATGCCATTGATTTTCCAGTAGAAATGGGCAGAGGCCACGGTGACACTCTGGAAGTCTCAGTCTCTCTCCCAATCCAGACTGGTATCCGAGCTCCACTGTGGAGGTGCTGGTGCCTCCTGGAGACCAGGACCCAGCAGGCCACCTGACCGGGAGGCACGTGGTCCCAGCGCAAGCAAGGCCAGCAACGGCCTGCTAGGCCGCAGCGCGCTCCGCCCCACAGGCCAGATTCCCAGGACGTGCACGGAAAATTCTGGGGCACCCGGGCCCAGGACGGACCGCCTGGCTCGACGGCGTGGGCTGCAGCCCAACACGCAAGGCCCCGGGCCCTGGATTCACCGTGGGGCTCTCTCCAGCCCCAGGCCTCAGCTTTAGGCCTATTTCCTTCGGAATGCCCCAGGCGAAAGCCGGACACTTTTGCTTCTTTGCCATGTGGCCCTCGCACAGACCTCAACATTCGGACGGCGGTAGGGAAACACGGCCAGAGTTAGGCCTGAAGCCCCTTCGTGGCCTGTATGTATCCTTCCCACGCTGCAGAGCAGGGCGCCGAGGCCCCGCGCGCCCGCGGCGCTGCAAGGCCTAACCCGGGCGGCGACCTCTGGGATCCGCGGCGGTGCGACGCCGCGCCCTGGCCAAGCGACTGGCACACCACTGATTGGGGATCTGGGCCCAACCCCAAGGACTGGAGCGCAGTGTTTTAATTGAAATCGCAGGTTTAAGCACAGCTGGCGGCTGTCTATTGATTTTACAGGAGCTTCTCTTGTGGGAAGCATATTAAATATGACTGGCGCGGCTAGAGCTGAGTCTCTCCTCCCGCCCCTTCCCTCTGGCCATTTTATGGTCACTAACCCGAACCACTGTAATGATGACTTTTTGTTTAAAAAAAATTTTTATTTTAATGCCAGAAATCGCCCTCACTTTAGGACAAATTACTGAGCAGACGCCATCCCGCAGTGTAGACAACCTCAGAGGAAAATCCCTTTCTTGTGCAAAAGCTCACACATTTGCACCACGAAAGGATAAGGCAAGCATTTTCCACTCCAAGAAGGTGTTGCAATTTCAGTCCCGGTGGCTCTGAATGACAAGGGGCACTATATTTTAAAAACCATTATTATTTTCTCATCTGGTTGCAATACATACACACCGTCCTGTGTGTGCCATCTCCTCAGGCTGTTGAGCAGCTTCGGGGGAGAAGGCTTGCTCAGGGCTGCTGAGTTTGGGAAAACACGCACTGGGCAGATTTGATATTCTTTCACCCCGCTCCTCCCTTACTTATTGGGGGGGGGGACCCAAGCTCAAACCAAAAACCAAACAAACTTTATGGTTTAAGGAACTTCCTTCTCCCCCCACCCCACCCCCGCCTTCCTGTCTTCCTCCCTCCTTCCTTCCTTCCTTCCTTTCTTCCTCTCTTCCTTCTTTCAAGAGGGACATTTAGAATCTGATTTACTTGGTGCCGCGCTTAACTGCTGCTGAAAATAGATTAACTTCTGAAGAGAAATTCTTTTGCGATTCTCCTTTTTTTCCCCAGGAAGCATTTTATTGAAAACATTTGAGCAGGCTTGCCGGTGGCAGGCTTGTCCAAGGCGTAGGGGCCTCTGCCTTCGGTGCGCCTTGTTCTCGGGATTAGTGCTGTCGGGAGACAAAGAGCCCCAGATAGCCCGGCCCCGGCTGGGCGCGCCGGAGAACTCCCGGGTTCCCGGTACTGGCGCAGAGCGCGCGAGCACAGTCCCAGGCCCGGGCCTCTAGGGACAGATGGGCCAGAACCGTTGCATCTGCCCGCATCCTTTGGGAGGCTGCGGTGATTGCAGCCAGGGTGGCCGAGCGCCCGTCCCACTGCACCCGGCGGCTGTTTTACAGCGCCGGTTGCATTCAGGCACCGGTTTGCAAATCTCAATGCACCCACAGACTAGCTTTCACCCTGGAGCGGAGAAGCTCCTAATAGCCAGGGGCAACCGGCTTTGCAGCCCCGAGCGGAGGCGTGGAGGGGAGGAGGTGCAAACTTATCATGATTTTCAGGATCCTCCCAACTCCCTCCGAGATCACATCCAAGGACATTCGCTGCGTCTTCGGAAATCTGGGCCGTGTTTAAGTGCTCCTAGGCCAGAGGGAGTCTTGCAAAAGAGCAGATCTACAGTTTCTATCTGGGCAAGTTTGGTGGGCTCTCTTCTCTGCCCTGGATCATACATAATCACAAACATATATATGCATGCCGTGGATATGCATGTATGTATATACTTTTACACTATCGAGAACACTTCACTAGAAATGCTATTTAATCAAGAGTGTGATCCAATACTCGCTTGAAACAATTTGCCAGCGGACGTGTCATTTCGTGGGCGCAGACAGGGAAGGAAGTCGTCTTGCCCACCTGGGTTTTCCTTTTGCTACATGATTTTGGTGTGCAACCCAAAGGAAATAATCGTTTATGAAGAACAATAACAAAATATGATATATTTTATATATGATATAATGCATATATATACACACATATTGTATAAGTATATTCGAAATAAGAGGGCATTTTTGTGAGTGACTGATCCTGCATAGTTTGGAGATGTCGATTTCCGACTCCCTGGGAAGACGGCTTAGGATCCTCGGCGTTATTTAACTTGGCAGCTGGTTAAACTCCGCGGTGGAGCCTGCCCAAAGGTATTAGCGTTAAGTGCTGAGAGCAGGAGTTAAGCCGGCAGGGAAAAGGGATGGGAAAGGAGGAAAGGGGTGAGAGGAGACGATTTCAGATTCCTCCAAACTTCTGTAAGTTTGCCGGGCAGCGTGGATCTGAGTTGGATGGTGCATTGGATAAGGACCTGAAACGTGATCGCTTTGCAAGAAAATTTCTCGGCTCTGTTTTGTTTGTTTTGTTTTGCTTGGGTTTAGTAAGAACTTCCCGTGTGTGCGAGCAAACGGAAAAGTTCTTTCCTGCCCTGTCTCTGGAGTTTTCAGCCAAATCCCATCTTTCCCTTACCTGGATGAAGATTTCTGCATGCTCCACCCCCGGAATTTGTAGTCTGACTTAGGTGAAGACAAAATGGGAATTCCAAATATGCTGCACCAAGTGCCTCTGAAAGTGAATCAATCTCTTCCTGCTTCCATTGCTGTCTTCCTGGCACATACAGACCCTCCCTCTTTGGGAATGAAGCTAGGGTAGCAATTAGTAGATGATTACTTATTACTGAGGGCGTATTATATGCCAGACACAGCACTAAGTTAAATACCAATACCCACCCTAGTCAGTTCTCACATCGTCCTATGAAGCCAGTGCATATAATCAATATTCCTATCACACAGATGTGAAAATTGAGGCTCTTGGAAGCTGAGTAACGTGTCCAAGCTCACATAATTGGTAAGATGTTTTCAGAACTGTACTCCTGAGCACCATGCTAAAAACCCAAAGGTAAGTCACCAGCCTGTAATAGTGGAATGAAAATTGGCACAAACACTTTGGAAAATTGGATGACAGCATCTACTAAGGTCAAATATTTGCATTACTTAGGACCCAGCAATACTACTCCTAAGTATATACTCCATAGAAATGTGTACCTATGTTCGTCAAAACACGTCAGGTACTAGAATGTTCATAGCAGCACTATTTGTAATAGCCCTAAATTGGAAATTGTCTGGAACTCAGGCCAGGCATGGTGGCTTACGCCTGTGATCCTAGCACTCTGGGAGGCCCAGGTGAGAGGATTGGGAGGACCACTTGAGGTCAGGAGTTCAAGACCAGACCAGCCTGAGCAAGAGTAAGACCCTGTCTCTACCAAAAATAGAAAAAATTAGCCAGGTGTGGTGGTGGGCGCCTATAGTCCCAGCTACCTATCTGGGAGGCTGAGTCAGGAGGATCATTTGAGCCCAGGAGTTTGAGATTGCAGTAAGCTGTAATGATGCCACTGCATTCTACCTGGGACAACAGAGTGAGACTCTGTCCAAAAAAAAAAAAAAAAAAAAAAAAGAAGAAGAAGAGTGGAAACCACAAATAGTGGTATGTTCACCAAATGAAATACTGTAAGCATTACAAATCAAGAAACTGCTGCTACACTCAAGAGCATGAATGAGTCTCACAAACATAATGTTGAGCAAAAGCAGATCCAAATACATTGTACTGCATGATTCCAGACCTTTCTAAAGTACTGAGAAAGGTCTGTTTCCTGATCTGGGTTCTGGTTCAGGAATGCTCATCAAGTTATGCACACTTATTATTTGTATGCTTTTCTATGTATCTGTTACATATACTTATTAGTTTATATTTCTATATATGCATTATAATATCTATGTATCATCTGTTACATAAGTGAATCAGCATGAGTTGGTCTCACTTACCCCCTTCCCCCAATTCCCCAAAAAGACACTGCTTCTCACCTGCCTCTTGAGTAATGCTCCTTTAATTTCTGGACGAGACACCCACATCAATTAATTGGCCTCTTGTATAGACTTTTAAAAACATGCTGCATCCAAACTTCTAACACAGTTGTCTTTGGAGCTGTGCAGTTGATCCAACTTCCCAGGAAACCTGCAATGGGCTCAAGAATTCTTAATCAGGCAGCTCATTTGAAATGTTCTTCTTACCCATGACCTATGCTGAGGGGCAGCAGTTGTGAACTGGGACCTATACCCCTTGCCCAGGGCTCCAGGTGAGTAACCTCAGGCTAGGGACTGCCTCAAACTTTCCAGAGACACTATCTGGCAGGTTGCCTTTGGAGGTGGAAGATCTGGTTGAGGGCAGGAGGACAGGGTACGGGATGTTTGTAGGAACTGGCATTAATAGAAAGCCTTGGTAAATCCTTAGAGCTTAACTCACTGGGTCTTGGCCCTAGGCAAGACTAGGGGAAAAAAGACAGAATCTTGGCTGTCTGGCAAGTGACCCAGTTAGCAGAACTAGCAGTTATATTCTGGGAGAGGGTGGGGAAGTTTACTTTAGCAGGCAAAAGCCTTGAAACACAGAAACCAAACCAAATACTTGACAATTCCTTTGTGCAAATCCATGGTGAATTCTGTTGCACATCTGACCTCAGCACTTCAAGATACTAAGAACCTACAACTAAAGCAATTAAGGAGGAGGCATGAGGAAAGTAAGAGCTAGTGCTCCAATTCAGATAGACCAAAAAGATAATGCTCTTGTCCTGAAAAACTGAGAGGAGCTAGGACCTATATAATTCATTCATTAATTAGCCAGCACACGTACCTTGAGACTTTCTATACTGGCTGCCATCTATATGCCATACTTAGGTACACTGCTTCCTGAGATAGACACAATTCTTGTCCTTTTGGAACTCCGTCATTCAACCAATAGGTGAGCATAAGTATCTTCTGTAAGCCAGCTTTGTGCCAAGTATTGGAGAATGAATGATGGGCGTGCCTAGGGTGACACAAGACTCTCAAAAAGGGTGGAATTAGGGGAAAAAATAAAAAACAAACACAAACAAACTCAAAGAACTCTCTGGTGGTGAGATTAAAAATTTTAAGAAACTTCTCACTTCAGCAGAAGTTACAGGCTGAAGTCACAAATAATGGGTTTCTGCAGGGATTTCCATGATGAATGGTTAGACTCACCCGTTGGCAGCTCTTTGCCTGGTGTCTTTTCTAGTGATCAAATTCTGGTCAGAGTGAACTTGGGTCTCTCTGGAGCATGGTATTTCTTAACATGTTATGAGACAACATGAAACTTCTTTCTGGGCTTTGTAGGGCTAAGAGTCTTTCAGGCAGTGTGGGTTCTGGAATCAGATCAAGTTAGAAGCCTGTCTCATCAGTAAGCTGTGTGCCCATGGGTGAAGTACTAAGCCTCTCTGCAAGCCTAAGTTGCCCATCTTTGACAGAAGATGAATACCTGCTCAGTCACAGAGTGGTGAGGACTAAAAGGAAATGCACAAAAAGATCTCAGCAACAGTGGAAAACCCTCAATGAGCATTTGCTATTGTTGTTACAATAACTATTGTGATTGATAACAATGGACCTTCAATCACAATAGTGAGCAGAGAGGGAAAAGGGCAAAATATATTTCTTTCTTATTCTGCTTTTACTTGATTTACTTGCTTTTGTAAATAAAGTGGGTTTTTTCTAATCTAAAAAATAATAAGTGGAGAATTTGGGGAAAAGCAGAGAATTACAAAGAAGAAAATTACAATTGTACAAATCCTATTACCACCAAATCACAGGCAATTCTTTGGTGGTGTATGTTCTTTTTTTTTGAGACAAACTCTTGCTCTGTCGCCCATGCTAGAGTACTGTGGTGTCAGCCTAGCTCACAGCAACCTCAAACTCCAGGGCTTAAGCAATCTTCCTGCCTCAGCCTCTGGAGTAGCTGGGACTACAGGTGTGCACAATAATGCCTGGCTAATTTTTTCTATTTTTAGTAGAGATGGCATCTCGCTCTTGCTCAGGCTGGTCTCAAACTCCTGACCTCAAGCAATCTTCCCGCCTTGGCTACCCAAGCGCTAGGATAACAGGTGTGAGCCATCGCACCTGGCAAATCTTTGGTGTATATTCTTTCCATGTATTTATAAGATAATATCATATGATATCATGGTTTGTAATCTGCTTTTCCATTTACTATAGCATGAATAATTTTCCATGTTTTAAATATGCTATTAAGACATGATTTTAATGTCTCCATAGTAGTAGTTCATTATATGTCTTTAACATGAGTTAAATAGTCTTTTGTCACTGGAAATTTAGATCTTTCACTATTTTTTACAGGAGTTCCATCAGGAACATTCTCACACATGAATTTTGTGCATAGTTAATTCCTGTAGGACAAATTCCCAGAAGTAGAATTACTATGGCAAAAGATATGCACATTTTTAAAGCTTTAGATACCAACTGACAAATTGCCCTTCAGAAAGGGGTACATATTTATCCCCACTTCAACCAGCAGGATGCGACAATTCCTTTTTCTCAGCACCTTCACTAACACTAGGCATAATCATTTACAAAATCCTTACCAATTTGATAGGTCCCAAATGGTATCTCATTGCTATTTCTGCCCATGTGTTTTTGCCCAGGGCAGACTCAGGTGCCAAATTATGGAGAACTTGGAATGTAATGATGGTGCAGACCTGGGTGACAGAAGAGAGGAAGACGTATGGGAAAAGATGTCCCAGAGAGAGAACCATCCAGGGAAAGAGGAGACCAGTGTCACAGCTCTTTTGGCATCCACATGATTCCAGATTGCTTTAGGCTTTGAACATGTTCTTGAGAAGCCTTCTAACTCCCCTGCTCTTCAGAACTCCCAGTCAGCAAATGAGCTGCTGACACCTCTACACTTAGATCTTGCACGTGGGTGCTGACCCGTAGCCGGAGATCTAGCTCAGTGAGTGGGAGCCTTAGGCTAATGAGGCCATGGGGGTCTCTGCCTCTTTCAACAACTGTGCTCTGGTTTTGGCCAGGTGTTTTATTTTATTTTTTATTTATTTATTTTTTTGAGACAAGAGTCTCACTCTGTTGCCCGGGCTAGAGTGCTGTGGCACCAGCCTAGTTCACAGCAATCTGAAACTCCAGGGCTCAAGTGATCCTCCTGCTTCAGCCTCCTCAGTAGCTGAGATGACAGGCATGTGCCACTTCCCCTGGCTAATTTTTTCTATTTTTAGTTGCCCAGCTAATTTTTTTCTATATTTTTAATAGAGACAAGGTCTCACTCTTGCTGAGGCTGGCCTTGAACTCTTGACCTCAATCGATCCTCCCTCCTCGGCCTCCCAGAGTGCAGGGATTACAGGCATGAGTCACCATGCCTGGCCGCCAGATGTTTTATTCACATGAGCTGGCTAGCCAAAAGGGGGGGCACTCTTGGGAACAGCTGGACCAGTTCAAACCTTTCACCATGCCTAGAAGAAGAATCAGAAGCTATAGATGAAGTAGTACTAGAAATGGAAAGAAGGGTCCTGCTGTGCTCCACAAATGGAAGAAAAGGCATAAAAAGAAGGATTATTCACCTGCAAGAGCTAGGTTTTCTTTTCTTTTCTCTCTCTCTCTCTTTTTTTTTTTGAGACAAGGTCTTGCTCTGTTGCCCAGGCTGGAGTGCAGTGGCATCGTCATAGCTCATTGCAGCCTTGAATTTCTAGGCTCAAGCAATCTTCCTGCCACAGCCTCCAGAGTAGCTGGAACTACAGGCATGCACCACCATGCCTACCTAATTTTTAAAAAATTTTGTGTAGAGATGGTGTCTTGCTATTTTGCCCAGGCTGGTCTTGAACTCTTGGCCTCAGATGATTCTCCCACCTCGGCCTTCCAAAATGCTGGGATCATAGGCTTCAGTTACTATGCCCAGCAAGAGCTAGATTTTTGTGCTGAATTTGAACTCCCCTCCAGCCAAAGACCTGCATGCTTTTAGTTACCACTTTGATTTCTGCTGAATCTCTCCTGGTGATTAAAAAATAACAAAATGTTATTATGAGGAATTTTGAACATACACAAAAGAAGTAAAGAATAATATATAATCCCCCTCATCCAGCCCCAATAAGATCAATCCATGGCCAATCTTGATTCATCCACATCTCCATCTATTTCCTCCTCATGTTATTCTAAAGCAAGTCCCAGACATAATACTTTGTAATCCATACATTATTTAAGGACCATCACCTAAAATACACTAATTCCTTAACATCATCAAATAGTGTTCAAATTTCCAATTTTCTTATAAATGTTATAATTAAAAACCTTTGTTTATATCATGATCCAGATAAGGGTCATACATTATGATTGGTTGTTATGCCTTTTAAGTCTCTTTCAATTTATAGGTTTCTCTCCATTTCTTCTTTTTTTTTTCTTTGCAGTTTACTTCTTGAAAACAATCAGGTTTTTTTGTCCTGTAGTTTCCCACAGTCTGCATTTTGCTGACAGCATCCCTGTGGTGTTGGCAATTTTAAAGACTCCCTTCTTATGATGCTATCCTTCTTTCTGCCAGTCCGTCTTGAACATTCCTTTGAGAGTAAACTTTTGCTGTAATTTAAGCCTGCTGGCCTGTGAACTCCTGAAGGCTAGGGGCCTGTCTTGTTCAGCCTTGGTCCCCGAAGTCATACCCATCACCTGGGCCACAGGTATACTTGGTTTGTTGATGAATCAAATGGCTGAAAGAATTGTGCTCTCTTTGCTTTATATTTCTGGCATGTGCACCCATCAACTCAGCTTACAGCATTGCATTTTGCACTATGCTTTTTCCCCCTCACGTGTGGTTAGTGTCTAAGGACAGATCAGGCCTCGTGTTAGTTTAAAAATATAGACCTTTTCCCCACGGTCCTGTCGACAATGTGCAGCACAAACCAAGATTCAGTCACTGATGATAGTTAACAGGCAGACTGCCTTTTCATTTTCTATGGTTCCTGAATGTATGCTGGTGCTTTCGTTCCCCTTACTAATATTTAAAAAGGAACCTAGTTTTTAACTGAAGAGAAGGGTGCCTTCCCAGACTGTACCTTGGATATTGAGAAAATATTTATTTTGTTGTCAGAATAAAGAATTTCTTTTGAGCCTCTTCTCACTCCCACTCACACCTCCACAGGTTCCTTGGGAGTGGAAGTGGAGGTGGTACAAAGTGATGTGCAGGAGACACTTGACATTCTAGAAATAAGAGCTGCTTGGAGAATGAAAAGAGATAAAGCAAGTCAGTCTCTATCCCCATTTTTTTTTTTAAGAGATAGGGTCTCACTCTGTTGCCCAGGCCGGAGTGCAGTGGTGTGATCATAGCTCATTCCTGGGCTCAAGAAATCCTCCTGCCTCAGCCTCCCAAGTAGCTGGGTCTACAGTCTCGCCCCACTATACACAGCTAATTCGTTTTAATTTTTACCTTTTTTATAGAGACGGGAGTCTCTCTATGTTGCCCAGACTGGTCTTGAACTCCTGACCTCAAGTGATCCTCCCACCTCAGCCTTGGCAGTAGTCACCACACCCGGCTAGCCCTATTATTAAAGTAAATTAAATTAAATTTGAGTATCTACTTATTTAACGGAGTTTGGTGTGGTAAGCATTCTCTTTTGATTTATGTTTGTAGGTGAAATTAAGTTTTCTTGTAGAGAGCATAAAGGATTAAATAAATTAATATTGATCAACTGTGGGGTTATTATAATAGTATATCAGAGTTTTGTATTTCTTGAGTTTTTGGATGCAACAGTAATAATTGTTAACACTTACTGAGTTCAAACAACATAATTTAATATGTAGTGATAATCAAGTGTCCCACCCTAAATCTCTAGGCTCTTTCCCCAGAAGCAACCACTGGTTTCTTACTATGTACTAGGCCCTATGAGCTTAGTAATTATGAGCAATTATTGTTACTATCATGCCCACAATGTGACCCTATGAAGGAGGTGGACTGGTTACCCTCATCTGCGGATGAAGTAAACAAGGCTGGTTTGGTTGAAGGGTAGAGTGGAAACTCATAGCCAGTTGGCTGAGACCCCAGCCCCCTGCTCATACCCACTATCTCATCCTGCCTAGAAACACAAAAATAAGACTTCGTAATATCCTCAAAGAGTAAACAGTAAACTGCCATTGGTAGAATTGTTTTGGCTAGTTTGACGATTTGACTTTTTTTCAAGAAAGTAAAAGTACATAGACAGCTTCTGTGGTTTCTATAAAAAAGGAAAGGATGCTATTCCCATTTTATAGGCAAGGAAATTAGAATCAGAGTCAATGGATAAAGCCCTGACTCCCCCGATATACAATTCATCCATGTAACAAAAAACCACCTGTACCCTCTAACTCTATTGGGAAAAAAAAATCAGTGGATAAAGCAAGGAGTGAGATGGAGAAGAGAAAAATGAAGAGCTTTGGCAGATGTTCTCAACCTTTCTCTGTGTGTGTCTACACAGACACTGCACCGTGAACCCTTTTGGCATCTGATAAGCCTGTGGGTCCCTTCTTAGGACAGTGCTTTTGCAGGAATAAGATTAAAAAAATAGGATTCTAAAAGATACCAATCATATTAATATATAGTTATCAAAATCTTGAAAAATAAATGTGTATACAGTGATATACATGCTGCTTTATTTTTTTAAATTTAGATTTTTCAAAACTTATTTGACCAACATTTCCCTGTTTCCTCCGCCCGCCAGCTCCTGTTCTACTCTTTGCTTCTATGAGTTGGACTTTTCTAGATTCCACATATGTGAGATCACACAGTATTTGTTTTTCTATGCCTGGCTTATTTTACTTAGCATAATGTCCTCCAGGTTCATCCATGTTGTTGCAAATGATGGGATTTCCTTTTTTTTTTTTTTTTAAAGAGCTGAATAGTATTCCATTCATATACACACCAGTTTTCTTCATCTATTCATCCATTTGTGGACACTGAGGTTTATTCCATATCTTTGCTATTGTGAATAATGCTGCAATGAACATGGGAGTGCATATATCTCTTTGCTATGCTTCTTTCTTAATGCATTCAGTAAGATCTAGTGGCAGATCTAGTAACTAAGGGAATTCAGAAATGCCCATGAATGTTGAGATTTTGCAAATAGGGCATGATAGGAAAATATCTGTGATTTCTATAGGTGACAAAGTCACAAGTACTACAAATGCTACTGTAGTTTGCCACCTCCTTCTCCCTCCCTCAGCCCCATTCAAGTTCACTGACCTCCTGAGTTCTAGCCAAACTCTTCCAAGTTAAGAACTTCTTCCTGGTAAGAGGACCGGAGCAGAGGTTAGAGGGTGCTGCTTAACTTTCCATCCTGCACCTGCTACTAGTACTGTAATTCTACATTTTTCTTGTCCAGGTGCTGCCTCTATTGGGATACTTTTAAAACAAAATCTATTTAAACTATAATCCTTTAAAATGTTTTAAACGTGAAAAAGAGTAAATGCACATGGTTAAGATAATCAAACGACATTAAACAGTATGCAATGAAAAATAAACCTCCTTCCCATCCAAAGTTTGCCATCTCCTTTCTCGGAGGTAACCGCTCTTACCAGTTTCTTCTGAATTCTTCTTATGTCAGTCAGTGCTCTTGGCTGCCAACAGTAGAAACTGAGACAGGGAAGGGGTTTACAGAGTAGCTCATAGAATCTGCTGAAGGCTGGGGAAACAGGCTCCATCAGGAACCAAGGGACAAGTGAGGTGAGGCCCAGCCAGAAGCAAGCACAGGATGGCTCTGCTTGGGCTGCTGCTGCTGGGCCCACTCTCCAGTCACTGGTAGCCTCTGGACTGTCCCTAGGCCACAGTGACAATCTTCTAATGCTGCCATGACTTTGGGTCCTTCTCTCAAGAGGCAAAGTTCTAAGCTAGAGCATCTGGTTATTAGCCACATCATAGCAGTCAGAGGTGGGAGAGGGAACATCACTTTTCCTTCAATTTCCCTGGAATTGGATTCTGGGAAGCCAAAATGACAAGTGTACATTTAATCTCTTCAAAAATACACATACAGATTGATTTGCTTATTTTCTTTTACACACATGGGAGCTTTCTTTAAATGCTAGTCTGCCCCTTGATTTTTTAACTCAACGATATATCTTGAACATCTTTTAGGTGTCAGCCATATATACATCTACCTTGTTATTTTTCCTGGCTCCATTGTATTCCATTTTATCAAAGGCTGGAATTTATCTCACTACTCGTAAGAGGCTTCCAAGTGTAGCCTGGTGAGGCAGTGTTCCTGGCAGGAGAAATGCTGATTCTGTCTTGCTGTTCTCATGCCATCATTGATCAAAGCCTCTGTCCTGGGTTGCAGAAGGGTGATTGTAGCAGATAATGTTGGTGCCTTGCCCACCTGCCTTGAAGTGGCCCTTACCATTTCATTGCCTCAAGGCCCGACTTCCCACTGTCATTCTTGCATTTATTTGTCTGAGGGATTTCTGTGATGACCAGCGTCTGCTTTGTCCTTCTGCCCTGCAGGCCTGAAGTGCTAGAGAAAAACACCTTCCCTGACATCACCCCCCACCCCAACCCCAGCTACCCTCAACTGATGATGAAAAAGAGTTGGGGTATAAATACCCCAGCTCTCTCACCACTCAGGAGGAATAGCTCTGAAGGGTATGTTATACTGTGGATCCCAGATTTTCCTGGGGATACCAAACTCCAGTTACCCACAGTGGCTGCCTTCCTTTCCCAATCTTTCTTCCCCATTATATTCTATTAGTGTTTCCTAGATCACCTCCCAAGTAAACCTCTTGCCCTAGAATTCTTATCTTGGGGTCTGTTTCAAGGGAAACTCAAATTAAGGCAGTGATGATGAGGAACAGGAGACATCGGAACAAACTCATGTATTTGTTAATTCATGCATTCGACATTTATTCACTGATATCTGCAGTCAAAGGAAAGTAAAGGAGAATGTGAACAATTATAGACAAGGGGAACAAATTCTTCTTTTTCAAGGCACCAAAGCAAATGCTAAAAAAAGAAGTGGGTAGCAAGAATACCTTTCTCAACACATTGCTGCCCAATCCACAGCTGATCTTGAGCTGTTCTTTTGGGAAGAAGTGGAACAGGAACAGCGAGCAGCAAATCCAGCTTCTTAAGGGTGGTGACTTGGCTATATCTGTGATCTGTTCGAAGCCTGAAATCAACATGTTAAAAAATCAACATGTGGCAGGCTCTTCAGAAATTAACAGCAAAATATTAGCTGACATTTACTGAGCACTTAGCATGTGTATCTTTTTTTTTTAGCACTTTACACATAGTAATACATTTAATCTTGATAATAATCCAATGAGTTTATGACAATAGGCAATACTAAGGGTATTATTCTGATTATTTATGTCTTACAGATGAGAAAACTAAGGCCTAAAGAAATGAAGGAATTTTCCCAAGGTCACATGGCTAATGATTGCCATTGATCATCTGAAATCTGTATCAAGGTTAACCTGATTCCAGAAACTATGCTCTTTAAAACAATTTTTTAATTTTTTGAGACAGGCTCTTACTTTGTTTCCTGGGCTAGAGTGCATGGCTTCATCCTAGCTCACAGCAACCTCAAACTCAGGCTCAAGGGATCCTCTTGCCTCAGCCTCTTAAGTAGTTGGGACAAGTGCACACCACCATGCCAGGCTAATCTTTTTTTAAAAAATTTTTTTAGTAGAGACAGGGTCTCACTATTGCCCAGACTGGTCTCAAACTACTGGCCTCAAGTGATTTCCCCCAGCCTTGACCTTCCAGTGTGCTAGGATTATAGGTGTGAGCCACTGAACCCAGCCCAGAACCTATGCTCTTAGCCTCTTCTCTCTGTTCACTCCTGCTATACTCGTCACCCAGTGGTCTCCAAATCCTGTAGCTCCTTGCTTTCATCTTTACTTGAATATTAAATAGAATGGTTTGAGCCCCCATCCTTTGTAATAACAGGAACCAGGCCCCTCCCCATCTCAAGAATCCTCTTCCTCTAATTCATTTAGGGTCGAGGGAATGAGCACTCATTTCATGTCCACTCCTGAGTCACCCTAGTTCTGCCTCTGCCCTCAGTTCACCTTGTGAAAGGTTCTACCCTGGGACAGGTGCCTCCTTTTCCTTGTATTCTAAGAATACTAACCCAAGACTGTGTATGGCAGCCTTGTTATGGAGGTTTGGTAATGACAGAGGGTAGATGCAACATGATTTTGTTTCTTTACAGGGGAAGGATGCCTTCCAATTTCAGAGATCTCAAAAGTCAAAAAGGTTTTCTTTTACCATAAATGAAATATGACATAAGCATTGATTTGACTAAAAGTTGGAGAAGAAATGAATTTCGTGTGCTATTGATGCACCCATTTCCTTGACTTGGGGATCATTAGTCTGCCTTAATCTCTCCAAAATCATTTTATCAGCACTATTCAAGAACTCTGAGTTTTGGAGAGAAAGGCATCTCCTTATCCTGCCAGAAATCACTTCATAGAAGTTCAACTTTGAATATCACAAAACTAGATATTGTCATTTAATTAAAGCTCTGAAGAGTTCAAATTTTCCAAATACATTGCGATGTCAATACTCTCCATATGTTCTGGAATTTTTAGCCTATAATCTTGATGTTTGATTTTTTTTAAGAATTCTTTTTATTCAAAATTAAGATAATTGAACCAAAAAAATACTGTGAAGTTATTATGCTCAAAGTTCTATTCCAGGAGGTGTTGGAGGAGACAGTGAGGGGCATAGTTCGGCAATCCTGTTTATAATAATTTAGTGCCTTAGTATAATGTGAAGTATCCAAAGAATGGAAAAACAAGCATCACATGTACTCACCAGAAAACTGGTTTCCCTGATCATCACCTAAATGTACATCAGGGAAGGATACCAATTGGATATCAGACTGGGATGGGGGGGTGGGGGGAGGGGATGGGTGTATGCCTACATGACGAGTGCATTGCGCACCCTCTAGGGAATGGTCATGCTTGAGGGTGCAGACCCGGGGAGGTGGGGGGGGAGGGGATCGATGTATGAATACATGGCGAGTGCCAGGCGCACTGTCTGCAGAGTGGGAGCGGACGCGCTTGGGACTCTGACTCGGGGGGATGGGCGGGACAGGGACAACGTATATGACCTGAACTTATGTACCCCCATGATGAGCTGAAATAAAAAAAAATATAAAAATAAAAAAATAAAAAAATAAAATAAATTATTTAAAAAAAAAAAAATAATAATTTAGTGCCATTAGAATTTGAAACTTAGCCATAGCTTCCACACAAACTGCACTTTTCTTTGCACCAAATACCACCAGTATTTGTTTCTTATGTTGCTTTTAATTTTCTTTTAAATACATTCCAACATTTCCGACACTTTCTCTGCAATTTGTACTATCTTCAATCACATGTTTCCTGCTTTAAGCAAAGCCATGTTTATTCTTTGCAATTGTATTCGCCACCCAGGAAACAAGCCAACTTGCTTTTCTGATGGACAGAGGGAAATATGCCAACATAATCATGTTTACGATTCCTCTTGGCCATTCCCCCATCAATTCTTAGGAAATAAGAAAAAAAATTATTTGTGTACTTTTGGCTTGTTGTTGCTTTTGCATTCCTCTTATTTTGTAGTTGTGTATATTAATTGTAATAGTTTAATCCCTCTGTTAGCTGGTGTCTGTGATTAATTTGTTGCTCAGTGTTTTTCTTTGACCTTCATCGTACTGTTGGGGTAGAGAACTCTGCTGGCAGATTGCACCAGTGTCGGCCCTTTTCTCATGTTTTGCTTAGTTACAACAAATGCAGATTTATAACTTTAGATGAAATGCATGGTTTCATAAGAAGGAAAGCAGATGATAATTTCAGTATTTAGATGAAGCAAGACAACCTTAAATAAAAGATGAATATTGATTTTTAAAAATTTGTTTACCAAGAATTGCAGAATTGTGCCTAATTTGGTTTCATTTCAGATTTGTTAATCATGTGTCTGATGGAAACTGGCCACAAAGAACACACTTATTTTGGATTTTGTAATGTAAATGAAATGAACTTATTAAATTCTGTGCCTAAGCAATAATGATACAACTCTTGTTTGATTTCCAAAAATTTTTATAGAAACCCAAATTTATGACGGTATGCCTGTTCATGCCTGCATTGGAAATTCAGGTCATGTTAGTGGGGAGGTGGATGGATGGCTTTTCTAAAGCTGTCGTGATTCTCTACCTTCTTTTGTAATTCTTTCTTTATAGACAGAGTACATTGCAATAAACTTAGTTTATGCTTTCTTGGTCATGATCATACATAGGCATGCCTTTCTGGTGTTCACCTATTTAATTAAACCAGCATTTATTGAGTGCCTACTATATCCCAGGCACCAGAATGTCATGCAAAAATGGATACGCAGTCCCCGACCTCAAGTAGTTGGCAGTAGTCTAGCAGGGAGACAGACACATAAACAGATAACTATAACAGAGTGCTGTTAGATGGTGGTGTTTGGATGTGGGGTGTTTCAGAAATTCTTTAGTCACACATTTTCAAACAGTCTTTTGGGTCACTTCCACAGATGGCTCATTTCCTCCATCATGTTTTGATCCATCCTAATTTCATCCTGGATTTTCAGTTTACCTTATTTTGCTCCTGTTTCTTCTTTGACCAGAAAAATCTCCTTAAATACATCAGACTCATTACCAAAGTCATCACACCCACTACCAAAGTGCTGTGCTGCATGTGGTCTATATGCTCTATATGGAAAGTCTATATGTGCAGAGGTACAAATGATCCTACACTGATAAATGGAAAATGTGATTTGCCAAATAGTAGGCTCAAGACGATTTCCATTTGTGTGTGTGTGTGTGTGTGTGTGTGTGTGTGTGTATATATATATATATATATATAAAATCTCCAATATACTGGTATATGAATTGAACATATTTGGAAGAATATATGCCCATCTGTTAGCAATGGCTACTTTGGGGAAATGGGTGTTGGGTGGTGGGGGGGAGAGACTTGAACGTTTTGTTTCATATAATTCTGTTCTATTTGATTTTTTTAACTTAAAAAATTTAAATGTTTTGAAAAAATTAAAAATAGTAGTTAGCTCTTGGCTATGCAGACCAACAGACCCAAACTAAATGGAACTAAATGTCCTCCTTTGACACCTTAATCTACTCTTCCCATCATAACCTCTCCCAACCCCTTGCATAAATCTTTCCATGAAGCAGTCTCCCCTGATACACTGAGCATATTCATAAATGTTTTAAATTAGCATTTTTGTTGATTGTTTACTATGTATTAATGTGCATTGAGTATTTACTACATGTTTACATGTATTTGTTGAGTGTTTACTATGTGCACTGGGAATCGATCAGAGAAGAGAACAGTTTCTCATCTCTGTAGAGCTCCAGCCAAGTGGCACATCCCCTGGCCTCCCCCTGCTTTTGTTCATGTCCTTTCCTGTCCTCTCCATGTGCTCTTCAAGACCGTGTCCTCTAGGAAGCCTTCCTTTCCTTTTCTCTCCTCTGAATCTTATATTTAGTCAATGTGCATCTTTGGAAGATTCATACTACCTAGATGAAGGTTCTAAGAGAATAGCAACCAGATCATCTCCATCCCTGTACTTTCAGCCTTCATTCACTAGTCACATAGTTATCGACAGCATTTTAACTGGGGACAGGGTGGGAAAGCTGGTGCAGCCCATACCCTTCTGAGGTGGAGAAAAGGGATGTGAAACCTGTACAATGTGTATGACTCACTCATGAAGAGTGTGATGAATCCCAAGAAAGAGAAGTAGAGTGTTATGAGGATATATGCTAAGGAAATGGATGCTGAACAGAGGGTGGGGTTTGGGAAGGCTTCCTTGGGGAACTCAGCTTTAGCCTGGATTTGAAGAGTGAGACGAGGCAGTTCACAGGAGGCCCAGGTGCCAGGTGGGAAGAAGCATGGTGCAGAGCAGGAGGTGAGAGGTGGTGGGTGTACACAAAGCCTGTCAGAGGAGCAGGGTTAACAGAAGAGGCTGGAGAGGTAGACACGGGTCAGATCGTACATGGCCTGGGACGCCACGTTAAGGAGTTTTGGTTTCATTGTAAGAGAAATGGGGGCAATTGGATGCTTTCAATCAGAGGAGGAGCAACATCATACTTGCCTTTTAGAAAGGTCTTGCCAGCAGATGAGAGGGCGAGCATTAGAGAGAGTCTGGATGTTCCTAGCACAGTGCCTGATCAGCATGTACTCAACTACTTGTGGACTGATAATAAAGTGAATGCTTTTTTGTCAGGCTAACATTTTCCTTGACATCTCCCCGTCCATCTGCCACTTTTTCCTATGGCCTCTTCCCTATCAGTCTTCAGATAGCTCTAGAATTTTCCTCTTTTAAAAAAAAGGGACAAAGACTTACACACGCACTTCACTAAAGAGGCTCTCCAAATGATCAATATATACATGTTAAAAAGCAATCGACTCCGTTTTTGTAATTAGTGAACTATAATGATAAACCACCACACCACTTACCAGAATGTCGAAAATCAGAGTGACCATACCTAATGTTTTCAAGGATGTAGAACAACAGGGACTTTGATTCGCTGCTGGTGATAGTATAACTTTGTTCGCCCTCTGTGGAAAACTGGCAGCATCTTCTAAAAATGAACATACCTTTCCCCTACGACCCAGCAATTGCACCAAAAGATAAATACAAGGAAATTCACGGCAGCATTACTCCTAATAGCCCAATATGGAAAACAGCATTTTAACAGGGATACGTCAATTGTGGTGTATTTATACATTGGAATACTACACAGCAATGAAAAGAAATGAATCACAGCTACACCAACAATATAATGTAGAGCAAAAGAATCCAGGCATGAAGGAATATGCACTGGGATTATAATTACATAAAAGTTGAAAACAGGCAAGGTAATCTGTGCTATTAGACATCAAGATAGTGTTTCCTTTGGTAAGTAAGGAGTGGGTAGAGATTGAAATTGGGCATGGACGTGGGGTTTGTCGACGATCTTCAGTATGTTCTATTTCTGTAAAAAAAAATTTTTTTAAAATTTTTTAAATTTCAGAACTTTACAGAGGTACAAATATTTTGGTTCGTTCCAGTTCTTGATTGAGTAGTTGTTCCATGAGTGTATTCACTTTGTGGTAAATCACTGAGTTGTACGCTTAGAATTTGTGCACTCTTCTGTGTGTATATTATAATAAAATAACTAAACAGAAAACAAAGCAAGCTCAAGATACTATCCCAAAGAAATAAAAAAAGAAAGTTCATGATACCAAAGCTGTCTTCTCAGCTTTGAGTTTGCGGGGAGGCACGCTCGAACCGAGGATAACTTGGTCAATGCTTTTCTCTCTGACCTCTTCTGATGGCATTTCCTTCCCCTTAGCCGTTTTCCAGGGTTGTTACACTGGAGAATGATATTTAACAGGATCCTTAGTGCTAGGTGGAGGTGAATTCCCCTTTTGAAGAATTTTTTTTTTTTTTTAAAGTTTGGTTTTGGAGGCACTGTCTTTTCTGGCTTGGTTCTCTTAATGACTTTTGAATCATGCCATTTGGTGAATTATCTAATCCACTCACTTAGCTTTCCTCCAGGGCTCCTGAACATTTTCCTCCTTTTTCTAACTCCTATACACTGGGCAGATGCTCTCTCTTTGCACATTTAAAAAGAAATGTTTGCAATTGTCCCAAGAAATATGATTTAGTTTTGCAACTCAAAATATAATAAAAACATTTTTTAAAAAATCTTGACTTTGCCACTGTGACTTAACTATGTGTCACTGGCCAAAGTTTTTTTTTTTTTCGCATCTGAAGCATATATCCCCATCATTTGTAGTACCAGTTTTATGCTGTTATTTCTGTGTTAATGCTTCTGCATGGAGTTGTATAACCATTGGGCAAGTTCCCTTAAACTTTTTGAGCTTAATTTCCTCATCTATAATGAGGATAACAACAGTCCACTCCTTTATGGTAGTTGTGAGATTTAAATAAGGTAATGTATGCAGAATGCCTGGCATAGAATAGTTGCTCAATAAATGGGAACCCAGTTAGGGCAGGAAGTACTGTTGATTTGCACCTGTAGACCTCAAGGACTAAACAGAGGAGGACATGCTGTCTAGAGGGGTCGTTTTGTAGAGAACTACTGGGGATCATTCTACCTGGTCCTATTGGCAAAGTAGCCATTTCCTTAACACCTCAGTCAGCCCCAAGGAAAGATCAGCCTGGTTTAGTGACAGATCCAAACAAGGCTACAAACCGTTAGATTTCCTTCAAACTTAGGTGATCATATTGTTGACAGGGCCTGAGGAGCGAGAAGAGTACCAGAATCTTGTAGAATGCTTGAACAAATATATAAGAATCATATATAATTGGCACACACTTTGTTTGAATGCAAACACTGCTGTTAAAGTGGTGCTTAAAAACAGTTTGTTGGCCTTCTCTTCATACAGGAGAAACATTTCTCTCGTTTACACTACTCACTTGCTTAGCAAACCCTTATTTATCCTATAATGCAAGCGTAATCTGCCCAACATGTCCAAATGCCCACAGATTCTGAGTTAGTGGAGTCTGAATTAACGGAATTTTAGGCAGTCTCTTGTGGAGAACTACAAGCATTTGAAAACGACCCACTCCAACAGTTTCAAGAACACTCTAAGAAAATTGCCTCTTCCCTCCCTTTTCCTCTCCTTGCTGCTTGTGTTTCAGTTCTGGCTTTCAAAGGAGACAGAGGAAGACAGACTCAAACACGTATTCTTAGGACATTTGAATAGTTATTTATTGAGAAGCCACAGTTTTCCACACTTTCATAACTGTAGGCTTTATATAAGGCAAAAGCAAGATGGATCCACTACTTACACGGAAAGAACTAGCTCTGCAGCGAACCCCAGGGTCGTGCAGTTACAGATCAAAGTGCAATGTACATGACAGATATAAAAAACAGTGTGGAACCAAAATAATTTAAATTATGGTTACAATCTACTGAAGGAAATATCAATATCTTATTATAAACACATTTTCAGTCTAGGGTTGTAATTTAAATATTTGGATTTTTTTACATAGTTATTGAAACATAAAAGCAAAATGTAACATTTAATAGGATACACTTGGGCAGAAGACAGTTGTTCTGAACTGTGCTTGATGTTAAGTCATGATAGGATTGCCCCCTTGCCGTGGCAATTAAGTTAATTAATCCATTGGTATGTAACCATCCTTTTTTTGGCTAACTATATGAATAAATGAAAGGATGGGTTGACAAGGACACAAAAGGGTCATTTTTTAGTTGTAGGGGAACAGAGAGAATTGAAGTTGGTTGTTGGAGACTTGCCTTTTGTTTTTCAAAAAACCAAAGCAGATCTATGTGTTTTAATTAAATTATTTATGTACTCATTTAAATAACTGGCATCCACATACATGAAACAAAGAAGTGAAAGTACTCAGTGTATTCGTCCTCACGTTCATTTACCATCAATGCATACACAGTACATGAATGAAGCATCATTTGTCGTTGCTGATAACAGGGACATACCTAGTGGCTGGACTATGTATTCTCCATGAACAGTATTTAAAGAATGGTGCTCCATATTGCTTGTAAACATATAGACATGGAAATCAGGAAATCAGTGGATTTGAAGGTCATTTGCTAATCTCGGTACCACATAGCTAAAATGGAAATTGTATCGGTAAACATCTCATGGGCATGGTTGTTGACAGAAAATTCCCTAATGGGGTTAACTAACAGACTAAAGACATGCACTGATTATGGGACTCCATCCCAGTGGACTGTAGGACCAAAGAGTCTAATCATCTTCTTCATCTTCCTCATCGCTGTCCTTCATGCTGATCCCCTGCAGGCCCCCACCTTCACTAACTGATGCCGTGGCTTCCTCCACAGTGAGACGGTTGCGGATGGTTTCGTAGGTCTTGCTGTTTAAGGTGGAGTCCAGGACCCCTTGCAACCGGAAATCTCTATAGGTTTTCTAAAGAGGGAAAAAAATGCAGTGATAAGGGAGATCCCTTCTCCATGGTGGGGAGGGAGAGGATGTAAAGCAGGTGTGGGTGTGAGAGCATTGACCTTTAGCTAAGTGTCACATTTTATGCATTGTCAAAGAAAAAGCCACTGTGCTCAGATTTCACTCTTATTGAAAACGGAGATTTCGCTGAATGACAGAAAATAAGAAATTGTGACAGGATCAACTATATTAGATGAGACAAAGCAAAGAACATAAGCTTGTTTATTCAGTTCCATAAAAGGATATATTCCATAATTGTTTGGGTTCCTTTTTGTGGTCTGGTTCTTTCTCTTGGGTTAGTATAATATACTATAACCGACAGTGGAAGGGGCTATAACATATAAATAATGGATCGAGTGATTATGGTATTCTGTGATTTCTGTTGCAGTCTGGTCTTTAGTGTTTTTGAGTCTTGTAACTGCACGAGCTGTACTGATATCCCTCTGTCTCCTTCGCAAGACAGACATATGTATGTTGGTATATGAAACCTATTACAGGCAGCAATAATTACGGGAAAGATGGAACGCTAATGCCTCTTCGATATGTTGCAAGCATGTGACTCATTTCTTATCTCCTTGGGAAAGAACTGGATCTATTCCGTTCACAACTTCATGGTCTCAGGGAAGAAACTTGGCTCTTTTTCAAGAACAATGGTTTGGTATTACCGTACCACAAGTTCTTTCTTTGTTCCTTCAGGCAGTTTCTCTCGGATTTCCTTAGGTATCTCAAGGACTGTTTTTCTAGAAATCCCTTAGTGTTAATTGAACATGACCAGAGGCATCTGGCTGTTGTCTACTTCGTAATTTTTTTTTTTAAAGGTCTCTCTCTAACTACAACTCTCCTCCTCACACTGCATATCATTTCAGCCACTGATTCTGCTGTTTGTTTCTCCTATTGATATGGAAAACTTGCTAAAGGGGCAAGAGAAGGAAGGTTAGCAGACTTCAAAGCCACTCCCATCATTATTTCTATTTCTAATAGCGCGTCTAATGTAGTCGCAGTGTTAACAATCATAATGTCATCCCCTCTTGAAGGTCACATGTTGTAATGACGTGTGAATACAGTTTGGCTTAGCGAAGTTCAATAACAAGAAAAGTAACCTGGTTTAGACACTAAATTATAAGATTATCCTAAATCATGCCTTAAGCTGCAAGGCTTGCTGAGGAGGAGGAGGCGGCTAGGGAGCTACCTGAACTGGGTCTTCTGCCAGACAGGGAAGGGGAGAAGACTGAATAAATGCCAGGCATAGCGTAGCCCAGATATCCAGATGACGAATTTGAATTTTTAGACTTCCAATCAGTTGTTCTGTTGCCACTTAGAATAACATAATTGTTCCCAGAGTGTGATGGGGAGAAGGAAGATAAAAACCACTTGAGTAGTCTCTCCTTTATTCAAATTCCAGAGCAGGGTGTACCCCAACTAGACTCTGAATGCCTCAGGGCAGGGACCACATCCAGTCATTCTTGAATCCTCCATCTGGTATTGTACAGAGTAGAGGCTCACCTAATATTTATCCAATGTTGGATGAATGAATAAATGCTTGCTGAATAATGAATGAATGGATGAATAAATGGAGTGGCTGTTGATGTGGGAAGGAAAGCCAATTATCCCTGGAAATTTGCCTCGGAGAAGGAGACTTCTGGGTTATGCGCTAGGTAAAGAGGTAGGGAATTCTGCTTCCTACCTCTGAGTTGTGGCATTAGTTAAGCTGGGTCCACTTTGGGTGAAAATGAATGGGTTCCTTCGGCAGTGACATTTCTGTGTCCCTTCTCTGTGGTTCATGTCTGCGGTTTGTTTCTTCTTGTCGTTTATTTTTTGGCAGAAGGCTAAAATTAAACCTCCTCTCTGACTTATATTTTTTTCTTAATAAAATATTGCTAATTCCCAACATAGATCTGGAAATATCAGTAATGGGAAGATCATTTTAAAATATTAAAATGATGTCTTCTTTTCATATCTACCCAGTAAGGGTCAAACAATAGATTTCTCCAAAGCATATTTTTACCCAGAAAATGGAATTCAAGGGGCCAGGCAATGACTAGTGAGCTTGCCTTAAGGAACTGAAGTAAAAAATAGGAAAATTAGGCTGGGTCCGTAGTCCGAGTGCATACATTTCTTTTTTAAGAGCTGCAATACACTGCTGTCTATAACCTTCCCTGGGTGGACGCTTTGTGAGATCAAATGCACATGATAATAATTCTCCTTAATTACACACAATGGAACAGTAATTGGTTTTAACTCAGCACTGGGATAGAGGAGCACCTTCAGTGAAATGGTGAAATGGTGCTAATCCAAAAGAGACTAAGAAATCGGGTGGGGGGGGGGTGGGGTGGGGATGGTGTGGCCAGGGGGTGGGTGTGGGGGAGACTTTTGGCAAACTGTTAAGAAATAGAAATTCAGCTCCGTTCATTGTTTGTATATTTTAAAGGAGACTTTGTAGTTTGAGGTTTTTGCATACGAATGTTTTAAAACCCTCTATGGTGAAGCATCAAATGGAAACTGAAATGATCAAAAACGTATTTACCCCCTTCTGTGATCTTATTATTTCATGTAAACCACTGAGATTTCACGCTGAAATAATTATCATTAGTCCAAGGCACACACACAAGAACAGGGAAAAAAAGCTACTTTCAGGGTATGTTATCTCACCTTTGTGATCCTTTACATTTGATTGTATACACGCATTATAAGAGAAACTACTTCAATTAACTATGAGAACAATATTGATTTGCATTCTGTTAATGATCACAGGACATATTTAGAAATAGCTGGGGGTAAATATTTCTATTAAATTAATTGTGGCAAAATTTTATTTAATTAAACCATAAATGAAATTGGTAATTGATGTGATTAGCATAATGGCACCAAAAGCCAGCTTTTGACAGTCTAGGCAAAGGGTACGATGGCCTCTGTAGTATTTTTGCATGGCAAATACAGAAAGTATTTTTCCTATCTGAATAAAGATATCAAATTCCTTTTTATTAAATTTTCCTTGGATGTCTGAGTAATAAATTATGCATCGCAAAGTGATTTCATAGGTTTTTCTTACGTGAGATACTGTTTTAGAAGTCATCGTGTTTTATATGTAAACTAATATTCTTTGTGTTAAGGAATCTCTGCAGCTTGCCGATGAAATGTAATTCAGTGAGCTATTTGCAAAGGAGAATAATTATTTTTTCTTTTACCTTTACCATCCTAATTAGTGTTTTCAACTGATAAATGTGAAGCTGTAAGTCCATCCGGTCCGTCAACCAGGTACAGATCACGTTCATGGAGCTGTTGTACCATTGCTGAAAAAAGAGACAAAAGTTCTCCAGCCAACACATCATGGAGCATTTATAGGGCAGAGAGGGGATCAGGCCACGTTTGAGTACCTCACTCTGTCCCGGGAGGAAACAAAATGGTTAAAGAGAATTTGAGAGCACAGAGATAATGAACATGAATTTGCCCAAAGTCACAGGGTACTGGATCGTCTAAGAGAGATCGGCCTGGACTTTGAATCTAACATAGAACACTTCCACTATAGACATTTCATATATAGTTAATTCATAGAGAACATCTTTTGCGTCTTCCAATTCTCATTTTTACTGGTTAATTTCACTCAGTTGCTTATTTCCTAATGCCATTGTCTCCGGTGCCCAGAGAGATGAGGGCTTCTCCACTGAACTAACTGATGTTGCTTGCCACTTACCTTTTTGAAAACTCCAAACCCCGTCTCCTAAGCACAGTTCTGGGAGTCAGGCTGAGAGAGCTTCAGGAATTTAGGGGAAACTTTACCTTCATGTACCTGATTGGGGAGTTTCCTGATAAAGACAATGAATGAGGATTTCTCTTTAAGGGCCAAACTGTACTCTGGGCAGCTTACGTGCCCTTACATTGGCTCTGCAATCTGTTTTAATCTTAACACCAAAAAATTATGGAAGATGAGAGAAAAAAAACCATCTACAAATGAGCTCATTTCAAGCTGTTGAAATCATACTTCCCCTTAAGGGGGTTAAATTTTGCTTCTTGTCTGTGAAAAATGCTTGAAGCTGTGTCACTTTAGACTGCCACCCCTGTGGTGCAGGAAGTCTCTGGTGCAGTATAATTTTGCAGTACTGCTCATATATTCATAAATCTCACTCGGAGACATATGAACAGTGTTATGAAGTGTCAGTATGAAAAAAAAATCTAATCTTTTAAACTTCACCAGGTTTCATTACGCTCTGCCGCTTATACCAAACAATTTACAAATAAAATGAAAAGGTGTGGATGGACCTATATATTTATTTATAGGGCATCTATATGAACTGTGTGCAGAAAAGATGCAAAAAAGAAAGAGTGGTTAGAGAATCGAGACGAGGCACACTCTCATGCTAACCAATACACACACGCACGTGCACACAAGCGCACACACACATCGCACACCAGTGGGGATTCGAAAAGCATAAATAAAAACATGTTTCTGATGGTAACTCCACCCTTTCTCACCTAGAGATCATCCAAAATCAGTTTATGCCTAACACTCACAGTTTTTCCGAAGCCTTGTTTCTGACTTAATTTCTTTAAAAAAAATTAATTTAGGTTTTTTACTTGCAAGGTAGAACTGCCAAGTTTCACCTTGCAAGAAACGACACAGTCTCAGCCATGGCGTACAGAAGCCCTCTTTGCAATCTTTCATTTCTAGGCTCCTTCCTCATCAGAGCCAATTGTGGCTCTCCTTGGAGCCCAGCCGCAGCAGAGACCACACTACCCCAATCAAGGCAGCACTGCAGCCTCACAGCCAACTTCTGCTCTTTTAAAGATCATGGAGGCGAAACTGTCAGTTTTAGGAACCTTCTGTCCCTCCCCAGGGAGCAGGCGGGGTGGAGGGTGGGGGATTTTTTTCTTGAGATTTTCAGTTCACTCCATGGAAGGAGGGTGTTTGCTGGGGTCAAGCTGCTTCAGGCATGGACAGGTTTTCCCCTCTAGGGATGAGAACATTTTACTGAAACTTTTTTTTTTTTTGGGTAGTATTTGTTGGGGGGTGTTTCTGGCACCTCCTGCCTTGGGATTCTGGAGCTTTTGCTGTCACTGCATCTGGGTTTGTTAGGAAGGGGTCCTGGAACAGGAAGATCACCGGGTCACTGGTGTTTCTGCAGCTCCACCTTACTCTCGTGCTCACTCCAGGCCTCAAACTCCACATTCACTGGCTGTATCTGACATGTCATCTGGGGGCTCAAAAAATCTATTTTGAGAGCCATGATCAATCTCCTGTTATCCCCAGCCTCCTGGGGTTGGAAGATGACCTTCAAGAAACCCTAGTGACCTCCTGGCCAAACCAAAAAGCTCGGGGCCTCATGATGGGTACATCTTAGGGACACAAAAGAGGAGTGTGGCACTCTGGCTTCTAGGCAGAGGTGGCATTTTGCTTTGGCTGTGACAACAGGCAAACCGGCGCTGGCTTATATCACTGCCAGCAAGCCTTGTGCAACATGCCTTTTTCTCTTTGCTGAGAGACGTGCCACCTTTCAGGAAAAAAAAATAACGCAACCCCCCCTCCATTTTATGTAAGCAGTTCCCACTCTTGTAAATAGCTTTTGGATAGTGAAAAATAAAAATAAAAATAAAAAGGTAGGATACTATCAACACTCTTGCTCTGTTGCTGAAAGGGTAGGGAGGTAGAAATCGCAGACAGCAATGGATCAGTGCATCACACGCAAACTCCCATCCCAGGAGAACAAGAAAGCCCTGGAACATCCATGCTTTCCTTCCTGGATCTCACATCTAGCAAAAGAAGTGTAAAAAATGTATGATGCCCCATTGGCTACACATTTAAAGAGGCAAAAGGGAGTAAGTCACTCCTTTCCAAACCTTATGCTCAGTAGATGAAATTGGAGGCATTTTTGGATGCAGCACAGCGCTAACTTGGTTTTCCAGAAAGGCGCTTAAAGGCATTTGGATGTCGGAAAAAGCAGGAGGCACTGCCTTCTAGAACTTTAAAATGTTAGAGGTGAACAGGATCTTCTATACTATCCTTTGCAGAGGAGGAAACAAAGGCCCAGAGAGGTGAAGTGACTTGCCTGAGGTTATACAGTCAGGCCAGACGTGGCAGTTCTGCAGGATAGCCACTGGATGGAAAGAGCTGATTTTCTAACCATTACTCCTCCCCAAGGGGATACAGCAGTGTGCTGGTCATGGCAGCCGATCTTGTACATTTCTTCCCAACTCCACATTCAGGGATATCACATTGATAGCTAGAAATAGGTCTTAGTGGGGATTTTTACACCACGGAAATTGGCAAACGCCACCAACCAGGGCTTCCTCCCTCCCAGAAAGCTAGTCATTAAACATCTATCCGCACATTACTGGGTGTCTGGGTTGTTCCTGCTCTTCCTCATGGGCTCACAGTGCTTATTAATCAGGTTTTCTTCATTTGAGATCGATGCTAATGTAGCAGATTTGTTATGATTCTTCAAAAGAGGAAATTAATAAAACATTTTAAGTTCTCCCCATTTTGTTTTGTCTTTCATTCAGATATGCCTTTTCCAGATCTATCCTAACACCTGGGCACTAAATTTTGGGGGAAATGTATTCTAAATCCGCAGAAATAAGAATTATGAGCTGACAACATGTACTAAGTATTTCAGTAGAATCACAACTCCTTTGCAGCTTCTACTTAATTTAGGTATGTAAATTTGAAACTTTGTCAATAAGGTTATTTCAATCCTAAAAGAAGCACTAAAGAAATAAAATCCTTGGTAGCCCAGGCTCCTTTAAAACTATGTCGTTTGGGGATAATTCTGTGAAGGTTTTGAACTTGGAACGCAAAAAGGATGCCTATGCAGCTATGGCGTGCAGGATAGGGGGCCCTTGGAAAGTTGGGAACTTCTCCAGTAGCTGCATCCAGATCTGAAGGCTCTTTTTAAAAGAAGTGGGAAGGCTAATCTAAAAATTTGCCATTCAATTCTTCTTTCTTTCTACAATGTAGTGGTTAAGAGCACAGATCCTAACACATACCTGGGTTTATGATCTTGGGCAAGTTACTTCCCTTCTCAGAGACTCAGTTTCCTGATGAAAATGGGATTCATCAGTCTTTGATAGGCTTTTTCTGATGAGTAAATGAAATAATGCTAGCAAAGCATTCCACACAATACTTGGCTCATAATAAGGGTGCCATAAATGTTAGCCACCACCACCACCAACATCACTACCCACCGCCTCCACCATTACAGCCATCATCATTATTTCTTCTTCCTTCTTTTCTCTCTCTCTCTCTCTCAACCAAGAAGATCCAAATGAGGGAGAAAGCAGAGCAGGTTACCAGGGAAAGCCATGTGGTGAAGAAATGATTCTCATCGGTATATTTCTGGATTTGTATACACAAGTCGTAAAAGACACTTGAATAGCTCTTAGCAATGCAATTCTGTTGTAAAGTCGTTTTGTGGTAGATCATCACCCAAACCTACAAAACCATCTTGGATGCCTAAGGCATATTTTAAACTATATGGACGTAGATTTAAGTCTTGGATTAAAAAGATTCAGACCCCCAACGAGTGGTTTCTCAAACCCGGTGGCACTGAAGTTACAGCTTCAGCCTAGGTTGGCTACTTATTAGCTGACCAACCTCAAGCAAATTACTTAACTCTCCGACCCTCAGTCTCCTCTTGGGGTTAATACCGGTACTAACTTCATGGGATTACTGTGAACACTAAAAGAAATAATTTATGGAAAATGCCCAGCAGCGTGAGTATCCCACAGTAAGCACTCAATAAAATTTACCCACTATTGTCATTACTCTCAGAAACGTAACAAATATACTTTCAATATGCAACACAAAGAAATTTTTTTGATCCCGTTGTAGTAGAAGCTTAGATAATTAATAAGCTTAGGTCATCCATTCTGCCCTGAAAACGTATTTACTTCATGTAGAGCATTCCTGAAAGATAAAATATCCCTTCTGTAACATTCAGGTTCACTAAGGCTAGCATTAGGGTGGGGCAGGGTTGTGCAAGTGCAGGACTCCATCTTGTCTTTAACTAAAATTTTGATATTTCAGTTATCATGGATTTTTTTGTACTAATTTTGATTTTATAAAATGTTGTATTAAAATATTACTCATCTTGATTACTCTATTTTTTGTCTCCCCCTTAAATTTTCTGATGGAGAAGATATTCATTCACGTCTACCTTGTCCACCACCCTTGGGTTCACGGTTCCCCTGGAAACTTTGTCCCCTGGAAGGGATGCAGCATGTAGAGACAAGGGGAATAATTAACACCTCACTGGACAGTACAGGGTTCACAGAAAATGGGCCTTCGCCTGGCTCTGGATAATCCCTAATCAGCTATACAATGTGTTGCTACGATGATTGCTGCTGTGGTTATGTATTCTGCCACAATAACCACCACCGCCTATATGAGTCTTAATTCCCGACCCCAACATCTTGGTGTTAATTTGATGTCCTAAAGAGACACTACTGTTGATGGTACATTTGTTTTCAGAACAAGCCGTGTATCACAGATGGGTGGCAGTGGAAACAAGGAATACAGGCTGAAAAGGAAACAGAACTGTTTGCTGTATTTCCACATTCACTTATCGCAAGGGTAATTTATCCCCTTAATTTAGGCACCCCCCCATCAGACAAAACCCTTCTAGAAGACTTTAGAGTCTACTGTTTTCAACAAAGTGCTATTGTGTACAGGATTCCTAATACACACCCACATGCATGCATGCGTGTATACAATTAATAAAGACAGTTACCTATTCGTTGAACACTGAGCGCTTAAGATGTGCAGGTGCTGTGCAAAACAGACCGTGAGCATTATATAGTTTACTCATTGAATTAAACTCTTAAGAGGTGGACACTATAAACAGCCCCGCTCTGTAGATGAGAAAAAAGGGCATAGATAGTTTATATAAGTAGAGCCTAAGTCACGCAACTAGTAAGTGGTGGAACAGGTTTCAAGATGGTTTTTTTTATCACTAAATGTGTATGAGTTGTTTGCACTCAACTTGGTACTTTAAAGAAGTAATGGACTGGTTATACAGAAACAGCTCTAAGTTCTAGGTGTTTCCACAGCAAGTCATTTAGTGCTGAAGTTCTCAAAGGAGGAAGTGTGTGTATAGGACAATGCTGTGGAACCTGTTTCCCTCAGGGCCTGAACTTGGCTTGGTGTTGAAGAGACTGTGTGTTTTATGAGCTTAGAAAGTTGCTGAGCAAAGTGTGGGGATTTAGGGGCATTCCCATGGAAAACCACCCAGTAGCCTTAAGAGTTGACGGATGAGAGAACAACCATTGCTGACTCTTAAGAGACATGATTAGAAGAAGTTGAATGGGGCTGAAGGGATGCCATTTCTTAGCTAGAATTAACATATTTTTCTTCTTCCCTATCGTCCTACCTCTTCTTATTTTATTTTAGTTTGGTAACTCAGCAATTGCTAGTAGGAAAAAGTTCTCACTGTGGGCAGTTAGTCTTCAATGAAAAATACAGCTAGAAAAGTTGCCTTCATCACAGTGGATTGAATTTTCCTACCAGTTTTAGAGATAGAAAAAAATATAACACTGATCAAAATTTCAGTTCTGAAAAATCATATTTCATAAATTAAAAACTTTTCAGGGACTAGGGGAGAGCAAAATAGTAGAGTCTTTTTATGTCAGGGGAAAAAATTCATCTCATGTGAAATTAAAGATGTCATCAGAAAGTGCTATAAGAGAAAAATTTTAGGCAAAGTCACAAATCCAGTGAAAATAGTCTAGTGTAAAATTCAGTTCTTCCTGTGTTGCTTTTTTCTTTAAAGAAAATTTTCGTTGAAGTCTAACATGCATGCTGCAGTATATCACTTTTAGCAAAATACGCGCACCCACACACACACACACACACACACACACACTCCCAACAAGACATGTGGCCCCATATCCTATAATTGAGGGTAATAGCCCAATATCATAAAAATGAGCTCTTTAAAAAATTATGGTATTTGGCATAAGGATCAATTGCCATACCATGCACAAACACACAACCTCACACACGTTCTTTGATTAAAAACTTCAGACTCAGTCCAATATATTCCCAACCTGAGTGATAGTTGAAATTCACTAGGAATTGAGTTCTAATTGTTAATTCATTTCTAAATACGTGTTTCCTTTGAAACTCGCATGTTCAAGCCATATATGCCAGGAAGGCAAAGCATTAAATGCCTGGGCAGTTCACGTCTAAGCTCTAAACTTTGCTGTAGTTGAATCTTTATTAGCACCCATAGTTTCCCTTTACAGATGAGGAAACTGAGACACATAAATAAAGTGGCCTAGCAGCTAAGAAGAGATGGAGCATGGCTTCGAAAGTCTGAGAGCCAGAGCAACCAGTGGCTAAGAAAATGCACTTGACCCAGACCTCCTGTGTTTGAATTTTGACATTCCCTTAACCTTTCTGTGCCTCAGTTTTCTCATCTAGTAAGTGGGGATAATAATAAAAACCTACTTAGAGTCGTTGTGGGGATGCAATGAGTTAACTTGTGTGGGGTGCTTGCCACAGTGCCAGGCAGATACTAAGTGTTAGCTGTTATTATCTGAGCCACGCTATCCTACCCTGCTTCACAAATAAGAAATTACATCTCCCTACATCTGGGCTATTCAGGGTTGTGCAAAACTTTCTGAGCAGCTTCCATTCTTCTAAAAATGCCTGAGCAAACAGGTAATTTGGTAACTACTTGGTAACCAATCTGTGTTTTTGAACTGAAGAGACACAGTGAATGCTGGAGGATCTTTCATCTTTTCTCTGCAAAGTACCCTTTCCCCAGCCCAACTCAGCCACATGTCAGAGAAACCGGTTCAGCATCTTGCCTAGAGAGGCTAATGAAGAAATGACATTTTGTTTGTTGGCAAAGAGTCAAAGAGGAAGATCATACTGACCACACCCATGTGACTAGGTTCTTCACTTTGTTTTTGGTGACAAAAGTGGGTTATTATTCGTTAGGCGGGGGGGGGGGGGGGGGGGGGGGGGACCCTCACAATCTATTTAAATTGCTGTAATGAAATATTTTACATTTGAAGCTTTCAATGCATGTTTCTTCCTTACAATTTGGGTAATTTAAGAACATGTGAAAAGTATCATTCAGGGTTTCTTTACACTTCTACCAAAGTATGCTTAGCTTCGTTAACCTAAGCCACAGTTCCACACCCCAATGCGTCTCTCAGGGCTAACGATCGCCAGGGATCTGGTGGTATGCAGTGTTCTAATCAAAGATTCAGAGAGGGTACGACAAAGAAACCCTGGTATGTTCAAGCCATCTATGCCAAGTGGGCAAAGCACTAAATGACTGCATGCAGTTCATAGCAAGTTTCAGGATTTGTCAAAGCTCCCCAAGGGCTGAGCAAATACTTTCTAAAAGGGCATATCATCCAAATGCTTTCAAAAACCAGTACACCGTGGAAAGATGCAATCTTTTGCCTTACTTGAGTGTTGCTGTAATTCAGGATTTGTTCCTCAGAACAACTGCTCTTAGAAATGGGTATTTCCCAGCCACAGCTTCGGGACGCTCAGCTAAAAGCACAAAGCTTTAACCAGACACCAGAATCAGAGGGTAAAGATAATCAGAATGACCTTCCGGCCTGCTCCGAATGTCATTTTTAATTGAGGGTGGGTATTTTTTTTCTGACATCTGTAATTCTTGGGAGGCCTAAAAACCTATTTCACTGAAGTCTTTACACAGCTGTCTTAGTGCTGTGGCTCTTCACAGTGGCTGGGTCCTGAAGGCTGGAGCGCATCCCCCTGTTGACTCACTGATGGAGGCTCTGAGACACCTTGCTACAACTGCAGTTTCAGACTATAGTTATCTACATCCTGGTGCTGGGAGAATTCAGCTCATCTTTTGCCTTTAGCCTCTTCTCAAAAGGAAGAGACAGTACAAAAGAAATAATAATTTTTAAAAAACAGATTTCAATTTTTACTGTTTAAATTTTTGTTCCTTTTATAGGACCATGTATGTGGAATTTAGCATTTGGGAGCATTATTTTAACACCCCCACCCCACCCCCTTAGAAAGGGCCTGAATAATAACTTAGTATTCTTTTATTAAAATAAGCAGTTATCTATTCATGATCAAATTGCAACTCCTAATCCTGAAATGTGGAGAAATATCCAACAATAAGTAATTCTTTAGCATGAACATTCCAAATGAATGATCCAAGTGATGAAGCTACAGTTGGGCTCCTGACTCAATGCACTGCAGCCTTCTAACCCAAGTCAGTCCTATCTATAACAGTTGCATGGGGGAAATTACAAGGGGAGGGAAGAGTCCTGAAGAATCCTTTCTGAAAGCAAATCAAGCAGGAGAGTTTAATTCAAAGATTAGCTTACATGGGCTATACAGGGGTCTCTCTCTGGAAGATACATTCTGTGCCTTTTTAATGGTTTGGTTAACTTCTCGGCAGTCTCAGTAAACTATACAAGCTAGCCAAAGTCAGACTGGAAATGATTTTGTTGCTTCTGAATCAATCACATCGTATGAAACCCAATAAGTTACAAAATTCCCGTTTATCCTATCCAATCCCATGTCTCTCAATATGGCAAGTGGTCATCTACAAGGAGGTGGGATGGCTTCTCAAAGGCTTTCTTTCCTAATAATCATGATATTTTGCTGGAAGTGTTTATCATCTAATAGTTTACCAATGAGAAAACTAAGTCAAAGATCAACTAATTGATATCAGCTTAAAGGATAGGATATGATGGGAAAGCAGAGGTCACTAATGTGCATTTTCAATTACGAACACTACCTCAACTCAAATGCAAATACCACTCTTCCACCATTTGCACAACCTGAGTAAATTCATTTATAGAAAGATGGGTGATCCAGAAATTCCACGTCTGAGTATAGATGCAAAAAAATTGAAAGCAAGATCTCAAAGAGATATTCCCACACCTTTCTTCATAGCGGCATTATTCACAATAGCCAGAAGGCTGAAGCAACCCAAGTGTCCATGAGGGAACGAACGGACAAACAACATGAGGTATATACATACGATGGCATATTATTCGACCTTAAAAATGAAGGAAATCCTGTCACATGCTACAACATAGATGACCCTTGAGGACATAATGCTAAGAGAGTTAAATCAGTCAGAAGAAGAAAAATCTTGTATGATTCCACTTATATGAGGTATTTAGACTAGTCAAATTCATAGAAACAGAAAGTAGAATGGTTAGAACGGTGTTGCCAGGGGCTAAGGGGAGGGGAAAATGGGGAGTTATTTAATGGGCATAGAATTTCAGTTTTGCAAGATGAAACGAGTTCTGGAGACCGCTTGCACATTTTGAATCTACTTAACACTATTGAACTATACACTTAGAAATGGTTAAGATGGTAAATTTTTTATGTTCTCTTACCATAATTTTAAAAAAAGATGGGAAATAAAAATCACTTCCCATACTGAAAACGAAACTTTGCCTAAGAAAGCTTGGATGTGTAGCAATGTACATATTTTAATCTGGAACACCCAACCAAGCTTTACGAAAAGAAAAAAAAATTTCTTTGAAAGAGGAATGTGGTCATTTCATTTAATACCAAGACTGAGACAATCTCTCAAACTCTCAAGGCTTCACAGAGTTTTGAGACTGTGAAGAACAAAGAACAAATCTGGTAGCATTTGCTCAGTCATTTATTTGGTTTATTTAAAACATGCCACGGGGCCAACATTTCTAAATCTGTGAAATAGAATTAAATGAAGCCCAGAGATGAGAACTGAGAATCCTCATGGAGGATTGGGTCCAAACAACAAAAAAGGATGCATTTTTTATACTGCGTGCCACATCACCTCATATGTTTTCACAGAGACTCCCCCGTCCCCTTAGCGACCCCCCTATTCCAACTTTCCAAGCACAGATTTGATCAAGCCGTACTCAGTCAACCCTGAGACCCCATTTGCCCAAAAGGGCAGCAGCTCCCCATCCAGAATCACTCCCACCACGACAGACTGATTAAGGTTTGGAATGTGTGTTCAGGAAGCCCTTATTCTAGGAAACAATTAAGTAGAATTAGGCTAATAATGCGAGGCAGGCAAAGCTTTTGCCCTTTGCTGAGAAATAACTCCTACGTGGAACAGTTATACTAATAAAAATCATGTATTTCTTAAATGCCTCAAAATGATCTTTGCACCAAGCTCAGCAATTAACACTGCCCCACTGAGGAGCATTTATTCCCCAGGCACAGGAGGATTAATCTCCCTGTTTGCTCGACCAATGTCTTCTTTTGGTGAAAATACAGTGTGAGGCTTTGGGCAGGGAACAGAAATTTCTGCAAGCAGGAATTTTGCAGGAGGCTTAATTCCCTTCTCATCTCAGAGGGTGGCAAGGTGGAAAGGAAGGGCTGGGCACGACCCCACCAGGCCCAGATGGAGGCCACGCCAAAGATCTCCTGGAGCCCACCTGTTCTTGACCTCCAGGGAGGACGGGAAGACCTTTCTTCAAGTGGCCTGGGACTTGTCTACTGAGAGATTGTCCTCCATCCCCCCAAACCCACTCTTCCCCTCAAAGTAGCCATTAATGGGCCTTCTTCTCGGCTAGAAGCAATAGATGTCCCAGCTCCAAGCCTGGGCAGGAAGTGACCGCTGGGCAAAAGGGGGACACAGACCCTCCCGTCTGATGCTTTGTCTCCTTGACAACACCCCAGCCGGTGGCCCGAGGAACAGACTTAATTTCTTTTTTTTCTCTGCCCACCCTCCCCGCCCCATACTTCTTTCCCTCTTTCTCTAGACGCAAACGCACGACATCCAACATAAAGTTGCCGAAATAGCAATCTTGTCTCTGAATATATAAATTGCAAAAATTGATATGAATAAATCTGCAAGTAGCACACTGATTGTGGCACATTTTATCAAAAAACGGCGCTCGGTTGCTCGGTGGCTGGGGAGGGGGGTGGTGTCATTACACATACAGAAAAACATCTGCAAACTCCCAGTTTCTTTACTTAGAACTGAATGGAGGCATGACCTCCTGTTCCTTGCCATGAACCCTGAGTTCACACTCATATTTTACATGTTACAGGAAGCCACAGCTCGCCCCAGGGGTGCTGCAAACAGACACGCAGAAGCCAGATGTAGCCCCCCGCTCCTTAATGCACCTGAAGAAGCCGGCAACTCGACATTCAAAAGCTGACATGCTCGTAGCTTAAGGTCACTTCAGATTTTGTAAAGAGGAGGACAAAACCAGGAATGCTTCTAGGGCTGGGCTGTCAGCGGGGAGGCAGAGGGATTACAAGAAACCTGTGACTCTGCCTCTTTCTGCCTTTGCTGGTAGTTTTTTTGTGTGTGAACAAGTGCCATACAACAGATTGAGCCTCGTATAAAGGCCTGAGACTGTGCAAGGGCTCCCCGCTGGGCCTCAGCTGTGCTTGCAATTAGCAATAGGCACGGAGTGATTATTGTTGGGGTAGCGGATGGCAATGCGAAGTGACAAGTTTTATGGGGGAAGTTGGGAGTGGGGATGCTCTGCAAGTTTCTCTTTCTTTCTTTTTCTTTCCTTTTTTCTTTTTCTGCAAAATACCCTTCCTTGGGAGGCTGCAACCTCCCATTTCAGTGAAAGCTATTTTTTTTTTCCCTCGTCATTCAAAAGAGTCTTAACAAAATTGTTGAAAGAATATTTTTCTCAGTGCTTCAGAATGCGGGTTTTCTAGGTCAGAGCTTCCTTGCTGCCCTATTTAATGTCAGAAATACCCATTTGCCTCAAATTAGCAGAGAGCTTGGAGTTGAGGGCAGGAGATTAAGCATACAAAATTACTCAGCAGGTGACGGTGGGGTGGATTTGGGGGTTGAGAAGTCTTTAAAACTGACTACAAGACATTATATACTTCTGACAAAAGAACATAGTAATCCTACCTGCTTGCTTTAACCACTGTTGTTTGCCTATTATTATGTGCTTTAATGCTCATGAGAGCAAAACTATTGCTGATACTACTCAATTACCATAGTAACTCACACCAGTGACCTCTTATCGCAGGGCTCCCAGCCCAGCTGAACCAATCCAAAGAGTTTGTGTCTTTTTATTTATTTAAACGGTGACATATACTTGCACTAGAAAGCTCCAAATAGAGGCTACTCCTCTCTTTGTCTAGGTTAAGAACTTGTTTTGAAATTTTGAGTAAGAGCCTTTCACCATTTGAATCTGAGGTGGTTCTGAAGTTTATGGATTTGAGGCTGTGGGACGCCTTCAGAAACATTATGAAGACACAGAACAATGCCCAATAAAAAGAAAAGAACATGTGTGCATCAAAGGCTGGCAGCCTCCCAGCTGCAGGAAAAGTTGTGTTTCCCACTCGGGTCCCCAGGCTAGGGGCCTCCCAAGTTGGAGAGAAGGAAAATTGGAGGCTGTTCCTGGAGAACCGTTGCTATTTTACCATATCAGTGGGGCTAAACACAGACAGGACAAAATGACTACTCAGAGGGATTTAAAACTGTTTAAGTTTTAAAAAGAAATAAAAGTAACATTAGTGTATGCTTTTCTAGCTTTGCATTTTTCACTAGCCTGGCAATGTGTATGTGAGTACATATATGCCTACTGTATACACTACATGCTATTGGTGATTCTGATCTGTTGCATCACATTAGCATATTCAATACTCTGAGAAGTTGCAGTAGAGAAATCCATTGAACTTGGTGTTTTTCCAACTGTATGTGACTAAAGAACCACTTTTCATGAGCCACCCATTTAATACCTCTCAGGGTATTTATGTTCCATTGAACTCACTTTGGAAAAAACGTCTATAATGACATTAATAATAATAATTAGCAATAACAAAAATAAAAATAGGCCAGACATGGTGGTGCACCCCTGTAGTCTCAGCTACTTGGGAGGCTAAGGTGGGAGCATCCCTTGAGCCCAAGAGTTGGAGGCTAGCCTGGGCAACATAGAGAGACCTCCCTCTCAACAGAACAAAACAAAAAAAGATAGCAAACATTTAGTGAGCACTTACTATGTGTCGGGCACTATCCTGAGCAGTTTATAGGACTTAAGCTCATTTATTTCTCCTAACAACCTCAAGAAGTAGTGACCTTTTGAATCCCATTTTATATTTCTGTAGTATATAATATTTATATGAACTTGTTCTCTATGAAAAACAAAGAAAAGGAAACATAATAAGCCACAATGGCTTTTCATTTTTACTGGATTTTTCCTGCTTCTGACCCTCCAGAGATCCTGAAGCCTGTGAGTTCCCTAAATAAATAATTTTTACTATAAAAATGCATGTCCTGTTAATATCAAGTTAAACGAGGAGTGAGGCAAAATCCTTCAAAACCCTTCCACCTTTGAACTCAAGGGACCCAAATAGCGAAATGTACCTTCCCCCCCTCTATCTCTTTTGATTGGCCTCCAAAGCCCTGCTGTTTTGAAAGAAAGAATCCAATTTAGATATCAAAATTAGATCTGTGCTTGCCTGTACACAACATGACTTCTGAAACTGCCGAGTGTCTAAGAAATTGAATAAAAATGTAACCAGTGGTCAAACCCTGAATGAAAGATGGAACATGGGCCTGACACCAGCTGTTCTAATACCCTCTGGCTGATCAACAGGACCTATCCCAGCAAAATCAGGACAAACTTGAGTTTGTGACTTACGTTAAATAGGCAAGTTCTTATAGCAAACATCAGAGGCCGACACCTTACTTTCAACAAGCAAACCAGGGAACCGTGATATTTAAGAGAAAAGGAACAGCTCTCTTATGTACCTGAAGTTTTTCAGTTCAGACCGTTTCTTTCTTTAAGAGACATAAATAATGAGCCCAATGTGATTAAGCCCCAATCAGCTTCTAACCAGGCCTTGTCTGCCACCTGGGTCTCCCAGGGCAGGTGTGCAGTTCGGGCATTAACAAACTGACCACTGTTAACAATACCTTTTTCTGGGGCCTATTTTTCTCTGGATATGTTGAGGATTTAGTCGTAGGCCTCCCTGTGCATTGAGAAAATGGCCCCCCATGCCTTTAGCCTCCGTCCTCTCAAAGGAACCTACTGTTTTGAGAAAATGTATAGTTCAATCCGAATTCACTCATCTCAATCATTTAAAGCTCAATTATGTGGAAAACCAAATTCTAGTTTTGGTGGCACATCCTACCACCCATTATCCATGTGAGGAGTGTGAATAATTTATCTGAAAACTATTCTCTTATATGCATACAAGGACTTAAGAGGTAGGAGAAGGATTCAGGGTATAAACTGAATTCAGATTATTCATGAACAGCATCTGCCCACTCCCCTGATTGCTTCTTAGGTATGGGAACTGCATTTAGAGTTAACCGCATTAATTCGCAAGCAGATTGACGTAAGCAACTGAATAAGAAATTTGCATACCATATAGAAATGATTATAGAAATCATACTCTAAAATAAGGATTGCAACTCATGTACAGAACAGAAAGATAAAGTGGAGTGCCAACTTTGTCTTTTTAAAACAGGGTTGGTTAATCACATTAGGGCTAATTTCACAATTTGCACATATTAAACTTTCTATAGTCATGAATCATTAGTTTCGTGAGCCAAAGTTGAAGTTCTTACTTAGGAAAATGCACATTGACTTCAGGGAGTTGGTTTCCTGGGCTGAGATGCTTTTAATCATTACTCTCAATATGATGAAGCATGGCCTGTATATTCACAGAATTTCTATGCTATTATATGGAAAAGAGTTCAGGTAAATAGGTAAATGGAATGCTTTAGGTCAAACCACACAGCTAGTTTCCAAGCAGATGATGAAAGGACACAAATATACCAGCTAGAAGGTGCTGACCAGAACCCCAGAATTCAAAGACAACAAAACCCAACAACTATAGCTGGGTCCAGAACACTTTCCAAAGTCCTCTAAGCAGTTTTAACACTAGACCTATGTCGACTTAGTGAACCTCAGCTCCTTGGGGTATGATTTGTTATAAGGAAAGAGCATGATCTTTTTAGGAGCTGGAGATGGCATGGAGCGGTTTCCAAAAAGCAGTCAACCAAGAAGGATTGGGTGCTGAGGCCATACTCAGATGGCGATTCAGGAGCTGGGAGGAGTGCTGGGTTTCAGAAGAGAAGACAGGGTGGCATGAAGGCTGGGGGAAGGAAGATGGTGGCAGATTGGGCAGAGCATGGCAGCACAGGGGGACGGAGAAGGCATCCCGACCTCCCAGGAGGAAGCCTTTGGGTGTCCATAGCGACTGCCCATTTAAAGGAGGCCAGAAAACCAGTTCTGATGCCTGGGTCTCGGGGATGAGAAAAAGAAAGACAAAGTGCTGCTTTTTAAAAGTTAACATGTGTTTTCACCATGTACAGCTGGGCTCTGCCTCCAATGGCGCCCTTTCCTCTTGCTTTATTTTTAATCTCAGGAAACCATATTCCCCTTTTGCTACTTCTCACTGCGTATGACTCTAATTTTTTTTTTTTCCCCTCTTTCTGGGAGGGAGAAACACACACACACACTTGCCAGATCACTTACCCAAACCTTACCCTGGGGAGCTAGCCATCCCATTTCTGTAAAAGGCACAAACCTCAGACCATTGTCCTTCTCTAAGATACACATTCCACCTTGCTGGGTGCCGTCTATATCTACAGATGGCTTTGGATCTACCAGCCAGGAGGTAAGAAGTCTGCATCAGGTCCCCCACTGAAGCGTTCAGATGGGTCTAGGACCTGAGCACAGAGAGTTAAACCATGAATTAGCCATGAGTTAATACATGCGGCCTGGATCACCCTGCCCTGCCGTCAACGCTTCCCGTCCACCAGGCTCCCTCCCCCTTCCTTTCCACGCCCCCCCCCCATTTTTTTGAGGCGACAGAATAAGAAATTAAACACTTGTGGGTTCATTGGAAAGAGTGAATGAAATTGAATAAGCTCTCAGTACTTGAGGCGCACAGCGAGCGCCTGAATGGGGCAAACCTCCTAAGTTGAATGGAGTGTCTTTTGGGACCAATTTGTCTCTTTTCACTCTTTATTCTTCCCTTTTTGCTGACAGATGTACAAAGGCGGAACTGCGCCGTGCAGCTTATCCGCATGCACCCACAGCAGCTGTCACTTTTGTCGAGCAAGTTAATCAAGCAAATGCCACCATATCCCACTTTCTATAAGGAACAACATGTTATAGACAGTAGTCTTGCTAGAAAGAGACTTTATTTTAACTTTGATTGGCTTGGTTCCCCCACCCCTCACAACACTTTCCCCCTTTTCCCCCCAAAAAGGAGGGGGAATGAGGGGACTTTACCCCACCCAAGGATTTGGCTATGACAATTTAGATCTGATAATAATATTGTGCGTGAGGCTGAAGAGACTCATTTGGAGTTCTTTCCTAGGGACGCAGGGATGCCCCGGGTGTGGGTTTTTTTTGGAGTGTGCTATTGTTTGTGCTGGACTGTTAGGCTGCATGTCTCAAGTTATAAAAAGAAAAGCTGAGGGCAGAAAATAGTATTATGCCATGAATGTCTTGGATTAATTTTATTCTCTTTTCCTTTGTAAAGCAGGTTGTGTTATTTACATATTTCTTTTGATAAGCCTCCTTGCCTGGCCAAGCTTACAAAGACTGTGCTAAATACATAATAGCATTTCTTTGTGCATCTTGCCGTTAGTGAGTTCTTTAAGCTGAGTGCCCAAATTTATTTCTAATGTGCACCAACAAATGCAAACAGGCCTCCATCTCTCTAACTCTGTGCAAGCCAAGTGGGGAGCCTTTGAAAGAATTCCCTCACGTCCACATCCACGTCTCCCTGTGCCTCGGTCACCACTATTTGGTGGTGTTCAGAAACCACAGGCAGGAGCGAGCTTCATTAAACAGTGCACAGTGCTGACCTCAGCCACTGCCCCCGAGCCCCCACTCACTTAGAAAACTGAATGCCAAAACCAGACATATTTTGAATAAACAAACTCTTTAGAAACAATGCATACAGTTTTCCAACGGCCAAGGGATTTGCCACTTTCAAGAGTTGGCTAACAGCTGACGATCTATCTGGGTAAGCTCTTTAAAGTTTCAAGAGAAAAAACAACTCCCTTTCTTCCTTCCTTTTCTTTTCTTTCTCCCCTCTTTCCCTCCCTCTCTCCCGCTTCCTTCCTTCTTCCCTCCCTTTCTTCCTTCCTTCCTTCATCACCTTATCATATTGTTTATTGTCAGCTTTGGCTGGAAATAAAATCAAGGAAGGATTTTGGTGATACCTGATCGCAAATTTTCACATTGCTGACATCTTAGGCATTATTGGATAATGACCATGTAATGATTTAGTTGCAACTCCATTTGTATTATGTGCAGATTGTATAACCATGTTATTCTGTAATTTTGGATTAGTCCCCAACCCCACCCTGCTGTAAAGTATTGCTGATCTCTGAAACCTCATAGTGCCATTGAAAATTTAGCTATGCGTATAGGTTAAAAGAGTCAACAGGGCCTCGTAGGAAAATCTTGGGCATTGTTGTTTAATAATACCACTGTGTCAAGATTTGCTTACGGAACTTAAGCTGCTACCCTAAACCATTTATCAACTGTCTGGGATGTAATGGTATTGTGTTACCATCCTCCCCCTCACCCCCAAATAAACCACAAAACTTTATTCTTATGGGATAAAAGATCTTAGACAGAACACAGGGGGAGAGATAGACTGAAAGCTGAAACCCACCCCTTAGCTGGGCCTAGGTAGAAGTGGGTGTCTGCAGCACATATGGAATGCAAGGTTCCCTACTGTGCTGTAGTCCCTCTCCGCTGAGGATGGGCTTTTACCCTGACGTGGTAGTGCTTTCTGGGATCGCCCATCTTTAGGCCTCGAGTCTGCTGGTGTTCATGGAACTTGAGCCCAGTGACAGTGTCCTTACATTCAGGAGGAGGCCTGTTCCAGTGGGGTGGGATTTTCATTAAGGGGTCTCTCTGATTACCTATGCAACGCCCATGACTGTTAGTGGACAAGCTGTGGCTAATAAGCCATGTTCTAGCTGGGGGGGTCACAGAATCACAATTTCCATCTTGTACACTGCTGTGGCCCTGTGCAGGAAAGAGTGACCAGTACAGGAGGAACCCCAGTAGATGAACTGGAGTGCAGAGCACTTGGTAGAGTTGGGGGTTTTGAGGGTGGGGGCACATCTTTGGATAGTGCAAGGTTGTTGTTTTTTTTTCCCTAAGACAGTATAGTTACATGTCCACTCTTTTGGTCAGAAAGAAAGAGGTCAGATCTAGGATCGACCCTTTCCCAAGCTTCTCAATTTGATGAAATCAATGTACCAGTCAGTGACCCAACTTCTTCGTCTGTAAAAACCTACCTCACAAGGAGGTTATGAAAATTATATGCATTATTACATTTAAGTGCCTAGAACCATGCTTGGTACACAGATAGCACCCAATAGATATTGGCTCTCAACAGCTTCAATAACTATAAAATAGAGATTATGAAGGTGCCTATATCCTACAGCTGCTAAGAGGACTTAAAATAAATAATGCTTTTAACAAGATGGTGCTATTATCTCCAATGTACAGTTGGGAAAATATACATAAAAGAATGTAAATGTTATCATTGTTGTTATTATTAAATAGCCATTTATTAGAAACTTCAATTAATTGGCATCTTTCCCACTGTTTGCACATGCCTTTTAGGAGAAAGTTGCCCTTTCTCCTCCCCCTGAAAGTCTTTTTTGGGATTGAATCAAAAAAGCAGCTTTCAGAATGTGGTTTGGGTCGATAAACATTCTAGCCCCATCTTCTTGGGGCACAGGGTATGGTAGAAGGAGCACTGTATTCAGAGTTGGGGAACTTGCTAACACTGCAATTTTGGATCCTTCACTCTTTTTACATCTTTGTGACTGGACAGTGACACTTGGGGTTAAATAGGGTTAAGCCAGAGTCCTAAAAGATCTTCACCCAGAGAATTAGATTCTGCTTCAAATGCTCAGTAAGGTGGAAAACAGAACTAAGACATTTTAGAAATTGTTTCAAAACTGGTTGAAACAGAAAAGGTTTTCCAATGAATCTTCAAATTAACCAAAAAATCAAATGGGCCAAAACAATTCATTCCCCATTAAATTAACTAGAACACTATATTTTCAAGGCTCCCCAAAAATCAAGTGACCATCGCAAAAATTCATAGTGAGATTATTAAAGGACTTAATTACTATTTTTTGAGGTACAATTGGAAACAAAACACACTGGACAGAGTACACAAGATACTATGACAGGGCTAGAAATTCACCAATATCTATCTAACAAAGAGTTATTGAGGGCTTACCTATGCCAGACACTGGGGGTGAATAAGATAGGCAGTATCAATGTTCTCAGAGGTGGGGATGAAAAAATCATAGTTTTAGGCCAGGTATGGTGGCTCACACCTGTAATCCCAGCACTTTGGGAGGTTGAAGTGGGAGGATTGCTTGAGTTCAGGAGTTGGAGACCAGCCTAAGCAAGAGCGAGACCTGTCTCTACAAAAAATAGAAAAATTAACAGGACGTGGTGGTGCACCTGTAGTCCCAGCTACTTGGGAAGGTGAGGTAGGAGGATCACTTGAGCCCAGGAATTTGAGGTTGTAGTGAGCTATGATGACGCCACTGCATTCTAGCTGGGGTGACAGTGTAAGATCCTGTCTCAAAAAAAAAAAAAAAAAAAAGACAAGAAAAGAAAAGAAAAAAACCATAGTTTTACAAGATGAGGCCTTGGGGTTCTGGACAAGCTCACTTTGGGCCTCAGGTTTCCTGTCTTAAAATAAAAATAATAGTGTCTTCTCCTATCTCTTCACAGCGTTACTACAGAAAAAAAATAAAGTTATGAGGTTGTCTTACAGGACACAAAGCAGAAGGGTATTAATAGAAACAAACATATCTTTTATCCTCTGGGGTAAAAATATGCCATGGTGGACAAAAACACCCATGATGGGGAACCACTGCTCTAAATTAGTAGTTCTTGACCAGATTAAACCCTTGGAACTTATTTTAAAAACAGACACCTGAGCCCTACCTTAGATTTACTGACTCAAAATTTTTAATGTACAACTGGGATGAGTACATTTTTAAAATAAAAAAAATGCACAAATAGTTCTGATGCACACCCCTGGTTAAGAAGCACATATTAAAAAGGCAAAATGACACAAAATTTAGTCCTCAAGGTTATAGAGCAGCTAATGGGGATGAAGGAAACATCCACACGTCTAGATTAGAATCACCATGACTGGGCAAAGCCAACCCCTAAGTTCTGAGAGAATGTCTCCAAAGGGAAGCTCTGCTAAGGCTAATGACGATACGGTGTTGGCGACTCAGGGACACTCCCAGAGGAAGCCATAATGTCTCCTTGCTTGGTGCCTAAGCCTAAACTCCTACCTCTTTCTCCTTCCCAAATCCTAGACACCTGTAGATCAAGCCCAGGCCTGCCTTCTGGGGCACTTTCTCAGAGGCTTCCATCTCTACCTTAAGACAAATTTTCCTTAGGGATCCCACAGCACAACTAGGCTCTTTGCTACTTGCTATCATGTTCTCTGATCATTTACATCTCTGGGGTTGCAAATCCCTGTTGCCCCAGAACGTATCACTACTTTTCTTCTCTCTGCTGCAAAGCCTACCTTAGCATTAGGCAATGGTGTGTTTTGGTTTTTACACTACCACCACTACTGACAACAACAATAACAATAAGAAGAGATATTTATGCAGTAATTTCTATGTGCCGTGCACTGTGGTGTGTGCTTTACAGACATTGCCTCATTCAGTCCTCCTGAGCCAAAGAGCTAGGTACTGTTTTTATCCCCGTTTTTACAGAAGAGGAAATTAAGGCTTGGCAAGGTTAAAGTAACTTACTCGAAAGTCACACAGCTAGTAAGTGGCAGACCCAGAAATTAAACTTAGAAATGTCTGACTGCAAAGCCTATGCTCTTAACATCTGCTTGATGGAAAGGGACCAGTTCCTTAAAAACTGGAAGGGGCACCTTCTAGTAGGAGGAAGTGTAGTGATTCACTGAACTGACGAGACCTGAGTTTTTGTTGAAGCACTGAAGCTCCATGGAAACTACACATGGGTGAGTGTTAAGTTCACACCAAGAAAGTTAGGTGTTAATGATCGCTTGGTTTTTATTCTTTAGACCCTAAAAAGATGTTTTTGGATGAAGCTTGTCAAAAGGGTTTTTGAGAGTAGCTTCTGAGATATCTACCAGGTCGAGTATTCTTTAGAGACAGTCACTGGAATCCCTTGGTGATAAAATGACCCACAGATCATGCTCATGATTTATACCAAAATCTAAACTCAACAACTCATTCATTAAAGACAAAGGATTAGTGTAGGTGGTGGTATCTAGAGTGTGGTTTTTCAACCTCTACTGACATTTTGAGCCAGATCAGCATCCCTGGCCTCTACTCATTAGATGCCAGTAGTGCCCCTGGCCCCCAAATTGTGACAAACAAGAATGTCTCTAGACATGGCTAAATGTCCCCTGTGGGGCAAAATCACCCCCCAATAGAAACACTGACCTCAGCTCCCAAAACTAGTGAAACACCTAATAACTGGGTCTTTTCTCTTTAATCGAATGGATGATTTATTTCCTAGACCAAAGAATCAATTTTTGGAACATCTATCTCTTCCTTAAAAGGCGATTTAGAGAATTTCACCAGAAAACAACTCACAAATTTAACTTTGCTTACTTTACATATTATTTGTTCTTTTCTAAATTTTTTTTTCTATACAAATAATGAGAAGGACTTTTACACCTTGGTTGGCAAGCAGATCTGGTAATTAATAACTCCCCCCACCCCCATCCTGGGCAAGACCTGGAACTTGGTATAATTGGCTTTAGTCCAGAGATGGTCGGAGCAAAAAATTCTGCCAAAGGCAGTCAAGGCAACCCAATATGGCAAGTGACACTGTCATTGTAAGCCTTTTGATACAGGAATATTCACACTGGAGGCAAATAACTAGACTCCATTAACTGGATTTTTAGTCAACTCAGCAGGAGTTTAACAGAAAAACAGGAGGCTGTTAACTGTTCTCTTCTGAATTGGGAATATGGAATGAATGAAGTATTTAAGTTGAGCCTTCTTTTCATGTTTTTGGACACACAAAAATAACTTGCAGCCACCTGGTAGAAGCAACGACATTTTGTTTTTTTAATCAAGGTCTGGGTGGAATTATAAAAAGGAAAGGAAAGAAATGCTATCGAGGGAGGCCAAAGCGGGAATCCGTATTGCTGATCTCACTCACTGTTCCAGTGCCTTCCCTTGACTTGAGAGGGGCTGTTCTGGGGAGAAATGGGGCGTGGGGTGAGGAGTCTTGGATGTCGCACAAGCTTTTCCCATCATTGCGTTAAGTCTCCCGAACATAATCTGCTTCAAAGACTGGCACAGGCTCCCAAGCTAACTCCCAGGTTGACTCCTGGACTTCTTTAGCAATCATTTTAACAGTTCCTGAGGTTGCTTTATTGTTGGTGCTACATCATACTCATCACATGTATGTGTGATGGTGCAGGTGGCAGAGGGCTCTGTCATACCCAGAGAGGGACAGTTACCTGGACACATCTAGCAGTGACCTCTTTTCTGGCTCTTCTAGATAACTGGTTCTCAGATGGGGGTGATTTTGCCCTCTGGGGGAAATCTGGCCATATCTGGAGACATTTTTTATTGACACAATTCAGAGAGGTGGTAGTGACTACTGGCATGTAGGATAGAAGCCAAGGATGCCAATCAACATCCTTTAACACACAGACTAGCACCCCACAACAGAGAATTATCAGGCTCAAAATGTCAGTGGTGCCAAGGGTAAGAAACTTTTCTGTAGATGTGTTTTTAGAACTGAGGGTTTGTATGTAGTGAAATCATTTTATTCATCACCACCATTTTGGAAAGGTGGAACAGAAAATATCAAACTGGATCACATGTAGTAAGGATAAATATTATTTCACAAACTTTTGTTTCACGTGTGTATATCTGTGTGTGCATGTATGCATACACTGAGTTGCAAGATGAAATTTTTTTCTTACTATGAGTTGGCCCACATAAGTCTGAAGTCTTTGATCTTGCCCAATACTTCTCTAACTTTAATATGCATTTGAATCACCACAGGATCTTGTTAAAATGAAGATTCTGATACATTTGGGCTGGGGTTAGGGATGAGATTGTATACTTCTTACAAACTCCCAGGTGCTGCTGCTGCTGAGGGTCCATGGATCACATTTTTGAATAACAAGAACCTATAAATGATGTTTTAAATTCATTTATCAGGCTGGGCACAGTGGCTCATGCCTCTAATCTTAGCACTTTGGGAGGCTAAGGCAGGAGGATTGCATGAGCCCAGGAGTTCAAGAACAGCCTGAGGAACATATTGAGACCCTGTCTCTACAAAAAAGTAGAAAAAAGTAGAAAAATTAACCAGGTATGGTAGCATGCACCGTAATCCCAGTTACTTGGGAGGCTGAGGCAGGAGGATCGCCTGAGCCCAGGAGTTTGAGGTTGCAGTGAGCTATGATGCCGCCACTGCACTCTAGCCTGGGGCAACAGAGAGAGACCCTGTCTCAAAAATAAAATAACAACAAAAAAATCCATTCATTAAAAAAAAAAAATTGGAGCAGTGACTATGACTCTAGGTATTGATAGACAGTAAAATCTTTTGATAGTATCCTACCTAGAGCCTGGCAGGGAGAGAAACGGTTACTTGGTTAATTAATGGGAAGTATTTGAGGATTTAGTACATCTCGTCTCCTGCAATGTAATATAATAATATTTGTTCCACAAAATGTGCCTTGGCTACTCTGTGTGTGTGTGTGTGTGTGTGTGTGTGCACGTATGCACACACTCATCCTCACACATGTGTAGTCTGTTTAAGAGTCTGTCGCTTACTGCTTCCACGCCATAAGTCTGCCATAAGGAAAAAAAAATCCTTTTTAAGACACAAAAGTACTGTGTGTGGGTCATGTTAACAAGAATACTGTGACCTTAACGTAACAGAGCAATCAGCCTGGCTTCTTAGAATGATTAATGGAACATTCTCCTCTGGAAAAGAAAACAAATTAACTGTCTTCACCAAATGTCTCCTGGAACACAGAAAGCTGTTCCGATAAAGACACTTAGCTAAACTCTTCATTGCATACAAGCTCCAGAGAAAATTCAAGGCAGGTTTTATGTAAGGTTTGCCCGAAAGTAAAAGAGATCTATTTCTATGAATGGCTTTGGAAGGAAATAGCTAGATTAGGAAACTATTTGAAGATATGCTACTGAAATGTAAATCTGTGAGGATGATACCAACAACAACCAAAAAAAAAAAAAAACTCAATTTCTTTTGGATAGTAATGACCCATTTTACATGATTAATCCAAATCTGTTAATGCCCATTATCTTTTCTGTGTGTAGGATTGCAGAAACCTCACACCACCCAGGCATAGAGAGAGTTCATGTGGAATGGAGATACGTTTCCATACCTAAGACTCTGACAGCAAAGGAATGAATTATTATCATTTACTTGTTATTGTGAAGGTCACGGGGGTAAGAGAGGATTCACATTTGAATAAGAGATTCATCACATCAGAGGCATCAAAACACTCTTTTCATATTCTCCTATCCCAATGGACTTGCTTCAGACATCCTAAAGATACAACGTCCACTATTAGAGCTTTATTCCTTTGGCTAAGTATTTTGTTAAAATTGCAAATATCCCAAGAAGGTCAGCACTTTAGTCTTCTTAATAAAAGAGGGATGATCAAATCTGTTAAAAGCAGATTTGGATGGTGGGAGGTAGAGAAAGCATAAAGACTTTGGGAATTTGAGTGGCACTGGAGGGTACGAATCATGACGATGAACTCATTTTATGATTCAAAAGATCTTGAGGTTCACTTCCAAGAATCCAAACAGAGCTTAGAATGGGGCTGGTTTTCCTCAGCTAAGGAAACTTAGCTTAACTTGCTGAGAAGATACACACACATCCTCTTTTTAAAATATGTATCTCATATATATACCTGTTATATAACTATGTATAATAAGTAATGTTACCAGTCAGGTGAGAAGGGGATGGGCTATCCACTTCTCATTTCCCCCATGCAGTTTCTGTAATTCTTCTTGGGAAATGACACTTCTCTACAGCTGTAATGCATGGCCTAGGACACGACTTAACTGCCAGAATTACTCTGGAGCTCAAAATTAGATGAAAGAAACCACTGTCTCTCCTTTCCTAACTGCCTTTCCCAGTATGTTTGGATTAGCTTTCCAGTCTCAATATATATAACTGCACAGATTCTGAAGGATGTCCTGGCAGACACGCTCTTTAGCTTTATAATTGAGGATGATAGAGATGAGGTCACAGTTCAATTAAAATTTGATCTAAAGAGTATGGAAAAGCTCAGCTTCAGACTGATTTGAAGGGCTTAATTTCAGATTGATGACCTCAGGGAAAATCCTAGTAGAATTAACAAAGGAACCTTCCTAAATATAATAGTACGGGTATGTGTGTGTCAAAATCACCAGTCTAAGGCTTCAGCAAAGCAGTTACAGTGACATAAGAAATGCTGGAGTATGACCCTCAGAATTTACCCATGCAGCTCAGATAGCTGTGCATTATTCCGTGAAATAAAATCCCTGCACCTCTTCATGTGGCCAACTTGTACCCTGGCCTCTGTGGGTTTCTTGCAGTCTAGCCCCCCCCTTTTTTCTTAAACTAGCTTCAGAAATTCTCCTTACATACAGAGAACAGCTTAAAAAAAACCCTGGTTGAATTCTGCTAAGTTACTAATTATGTTTAAAAGAACTACTTGGTTGAATTCAGCTTGATTTTTTTTTTCCCTCAGCAAATCAGTTCTATGTTTAGATAGTAATAAACTCCTCCAGTCTGCAGAACAATTGGCACAGTGGTCCCTTTAACAAGTCAGGATCATGAAAAAAGGGCCAGTGCTGGCTTGAAAGAAATTTAAGGGAAATTACAACCCTGCCCTGTATGTGTGACCCTGCCTTGAATCCTGGTTTGCACAAGCCAGCTGTAAAGAATATTTTGGGGAGAAGTGGGAAATTTTGAATACAGTGTATTAGATGAACATTTATTGGCATGGGAAATACTGATCATTAACTTAAAAAAGGAATTTTTTTGCTCACTCATTTTGGAATAAAGTACCCAATGTATCTAAGCACATAGAAAAAAGATCTTAAAAGACTCAGGTAATAATCTCTGGGTGCTGGGAACTCAACATTTTAATTTTCTAATTTTTGCTTAGCTGTATTTTCTAAACATCTACAATATACATATATTGTATCTTAATAGTAAAAGGTATTAACCACTCCCTTTTCTGCACCTCCCACCAATAAAACCCAAAACAACAACAACAATAACAACAAACCTCCTAAAGTTCTGAAGGTCAACACTGATTTATTTGCCAGTGCTTTTGTGGGGGGTAGGGTAGAGCTAGGTTATTTCAAAATCACTTGAAGGAACAATTAGTTCTATAAGATGATAAGGATGATGATGATAAAAGATTTGTTGAATTTTTAACTATGCCAGTCTACATCCATAATGTTCTCTAGTCCTCACAGCAACTGTGAGAAGTCAGTTTCCTTACAGATGGGGAAACTGAGGCTCAGGGAGGCTAAATAACTGACCCAAGATTAGAAAGCTTGGAAGTGGCAAAACCAGGGTTCCTGCTCCCCTCCCGCCTATCTTACTTCAAAGCCCCACTCATGACCCTCATGATTCTGCTGTTTCAGGACTATGTTTTACCAAAAGTAAGAAGGTACCAGGCTGCCGTACATCAAGCAACTCTAAGCAAGCTTGGGGTTAAAGTGATATGGAGACTCTTACAGCACCTTAGAACAGATAATGATGATGATGATGGTGGGGTTGATGGTGGTGGTGGTGGTGGCTAACACTTACCAAATGCTTCCTCAGAGCTTGATGCTGCAGATGCATATGACATTTCACCCTCATAATAATTCCATGAGGAACGTTCTGTTTATTATCATCCCTGTTATACAGATGAATCAGCCGAGGCTCTGAGAGATTAAATACCTTGTCCAAGGTCCCTAGCTAGGAAGGACCCGGCCTGAAGGCTCTAGAGCAAGGCCCAAGATCACTGTACTGTAATTCCCATTCAGGGCACTCAAGACTGTTTATTGCTTATAGAGGAGATAACTCACTATCTCAGTGTCTAGAATGCCATACGCCTTGATTTTCATTAATTGGCCCCCTAGAACTGCAACCTATTGTATTAGTGAATCCTATGTACCCCTCCCTACTTGGTATTTTTGGAAAGCTTCCCTCACCTGGACAGCAGTGATACACCTTATAGACATCACATACTGCTCTCCTTGTAGCCTGTTCTTTGGCATTTCCTTGCTGCAGCAGGATGGCTCCTACTTGGATTGATGCACGTTCATATATACGATGCTTTTTTAATTTAATAAGGTTATTAAAATAAGGTTATCTGTGGTTTCATATATAACTACAGCAAATATGTTTTCATAGGCAGAGGTTTCATTTTTTAAATTACCCCTTTCAAGGGAAATATTCACACTCAATTATTGTTCTGCCACACGAAGTGGACAAATACACGATTTGATAATGGAACAGCAAATTAAAAGCCGTGCAAGGCAAAGAATACTGAGCAGCAGTCCCATCCCAATCTGACCACGCTGCCTGATTAAGTTCTTATGAGGCTGTTTGGTAAGAGGCCCTTTCCTGATCTGATAACTGCCACGGAGAAGCCAAATGCAGAGTCAATCTGCAAATACTTAATCCTCCAGAAGGCAGATTAAGTGTATAATTGACCTATATAATCCATGTATCATCTCCAGTCAAATGTTCCCAGAGCCTGGTTCACAATGACATGGGGGCTGAAGAAAGCCAGTGCGGAGGCAGCATTGCCACCAACGTGGATTCCATCCAAGTTCGAGATGGCTTTTTAATCACTCATCTCCGAGCCTGTGAGGTTTAAGCAGATGAATTCACCCTAAGCACATCTCTTTTAATCCCGATTTTCTTCTCAGTCTGTGTCTTCAAGAAGTACAAGGAGAAAAGAAAATTAATTTTTGTTTAGACCTCGAAATCTTAGGTGCTTCTCTTGATGCTCTGATCTCTAATTTCAAAAAGCATGTTTTTGTTTTGGGGAAGATGTTGAATTAATCACTAGAGTAGGGGGGAAGAAACCATCTGCATGATTTATGGACACTCCAACTTTAAATCACTGTCTTCGAGTTATTTCTTGAGCTTGTGCTTTTCCCCTTAGCTGCTGCTTTAGGAATATGGAGATTATTTCATATCCATGCTTTATATTTTCTTTAAAAGTCAGCAATAATTTTCAAGGAGGCCAAGACTCCCACTTGAGCCTTACAGCAATCTGATTTCCTTTTAAAAATTCAGCATCTTTAATTTGAATTCATTGTTATTGCACATATTAGAATATTCTCTCACTTTAAATCTCTGAATATTTTGTTTCAAAATATTATAAATTGTTATTTTGCAGCAACTCAAAACAATTGTACTTCATTTTTTAAGACAAAAACGCAGATAAAAATGTATAGCTACACATCTGAAATATGGGAAACAGTTTGAAGATTCTTTTCTAATCGGCACTTTATTTTGGACTGGCTAGGTTTTTTCTTAGGTGCTTTAATCAGGAAAGTTGTTAGTATTTTATAGAAATTCTGGGCAGACCAATTATATTAATAAACAGGGAAACTTCAACTACAAATTAGGCAACATTATGTTCAAATATATTTCTCCAATAAACCTAGAGAACACTTGGTTAAAAAAAAAATTGGTGAGGATGAATTAGGAAAGCCTGTTCTTAAGTTACGTAATAAAATAGATAAAAATGCAGAACATCAAATATAGAGCCCCAAATGCTTTGCCGATAATCTCCCACAAGCACCCACTTCCAGCCAAAAGTACAATGACGTGGCAGAGAGAAAACTGGCTCAGAGAGCACTGGGTAGGGGCCTAGTGAAAATACACCATTAAATGACCAGCTAGTAATCCAAATATCCTCAGATACAAACACACACGAAAACCATGCAGCCTTTTCTACAAGGGCACGCTCAAAGGGGCAAAAAAAGGAACAATACCAGTAGGCAGAACTTAAAGGACTTATCAGGTAACTAAAACTGAGACTTGAAACACAGTTAAAAAACACAACAGGAACTCTTAGAACATGCCTCTGAATGACAGATGCCAGCAGGAACTAAAAACCAGAGAATAACACAACAGTCAGAATCAACAACCCCCAAACAGCAAACAATCTCGGAGATATATATTTTTTTCCTTCATTCAAAATGTTAATTTGCTATTATTCATTTTTGCCATTTATCAAAATGCAACAATTTGGAAGAAAAATCTCCCAGATCAACAAGTCTTTCTCAATAGATTTTTGCCAATTGTTTAGAAGCTTGCCCTGGGACCACTATCATTAAGGCATGGAATTTAAAGAATAAGTTCATTGCAGCAAGAAATTTAGGGTGGCAGCTTTCACAGACCCTTTCGCCTTGATATTCCCAGTCCCTTGTTTAGCTCAGTGGACACAAGAGTCTTGCAGAGCATATATGCAAAGAAATAAACACCATGCTTAAGGAAACAGAAGCCGAAAATAATTAAACATGTTGGTAATCTGATGTTTTGCCGCTAGATTATAGAAAAACAGTAATTACTGAATTAAATTACTGAGACGGCATGGTAATGAAGCTTTTCGAGAAGCTCTGGGTTTTTAAAATGACAAATGTTTTAAATCCATGACAGATTCAATAACTTTTTTTGCACTAAATCAGTTAGGTTGCCTAGCACCAATATTCTGTAAATTAAGAGATCAGGTTATTTGGAAAGTAAGAAAGTAAATGGAAAAGAAACTTGTTATGTCTAAATAAGCTCCTGAAAATTTTTTTTTCCCTGTGGGGTTGGGAGTCATGTGCAGAGCATGGTTGTAATGGTTAAGCCTTCAAAACCAGATACTCAGGAGGGTATAACTGAGACTCCGTTGGGAAAATGAAATTGGGACAACATGAGACTAAATTGTGGTGGTTCCCACAATGTTACTGGTATCATTTAATGCTGGGCAGTGGAATTCAACAAGGGACTGGGGAAATTTGTGAATTTTTGAACGGTCCTAACCATAAAATGCTTTCTGAAAAACATATTCTTAGTAATTTTTTTTTTCACTATTAATTCACATTAAAGACGGAAGGACTTGAATTTGCCTGTTGTGTTCTCCAACAGCCGGGCAAGTCCAGTTTTACCATCTGTGCTAGCCCAGGCTGCACTCTTACTTTTTAAATAAAGATTTGGTTGCACTTTCCTTTAAAAAGAGCCACAGAAGAGATAATTTGCCTTGCTGCCTTCGACAAGGCTTGCGGTTCTAATTTTAAAGAAAGAGAGAGGAAAGGGTGGATTATTTGTCAATGAAGCGGCAGGCTAAACTGCAGATTAAACATCACATTCAGTACTAGATGTTTTTAAGTTTGGAGAGAGCACGAGGTTATTCGCACACACGCTCACACAGGAACACGCACGCACACGCACACACGGGCCACATAAAACTGAGAATCAGAAGATACTGATCAAAGGAAAAAAAAAAAAGGCAACCTAGGCATTGAAAAGAACAATCCACAGGCTTCTTGAAAATTTGTGGTTTGGAATTTAATTCAGTGGAGATGGGCAGAGTGTCCACACTCCTAACTGCAGACCCGAGGGTCCTGCCTGTCTCTGTTTTCAATGCCTATTGGATGGGTGATTGTGCCCCGGACAGTCTAGGCTCAGTACTTTCATAAGGCACGCATGCAGAGAAGGGGGAGGACCCGCCGGTGAGCTTTATGCATGTATGAGGCATTCTCAGTGGATGTGGGTCATGCTAGAAGATGTACACAGGAAGATTATTTGATTCTAATTCATGCCACTTGATATAATGTGATAAAACATTTGACATGAGAGATAAGTTCCATTTTAATCTGAGAGAGGACGGGTGGGAATTAAAAAGTAAGAAGGGTTTTGTTGAAGAAAGGTGATGCAGGGGAGAGAGGGGTATCGAGCACAGAAAGGGGATGATTGGAAAAGAAAAAAAGAAAAAAGAAAGGAGCCTTTCAACACACAAGGAAAGCAAATGAGCTGGAAGACAAAGCATATAAAAGTCAGAAGCTGCAGAATCCGAAAGCTGTGCCAATAATGAGCTCACTTAGCTATGGAACAAAACACACACACACACACAAAAAAAAAAAAAACTCAGTGTAAATTGCTGAACACAATCACAGGAAAAAAAAATATGGAAACACGGATTCCATAGTAGACCAAAACATTAATGTTCGGGCTGGCACTAAAAATACAGAAACCTGGACAACAGGAGCTCACGTTTCACGAGACAGAAGTAGGCTGCACAGTTAGAGCCACACGGAGACGAGAACATCAGCTTCCATGCACTCTGGCCGGGTCTACACTGGCAAATATGGTAGAAACCTGAGGCAAAATATCTGGCTAAATTAGGTAACTCCATCTGCTTTGGCCTGAAAGAGGCAGGCAATTTGAGACCAAAGCAGATTTCTGGTTTTTTCTTTTTTCCCTTTTTGCCTCAGTGGCTTGCTTTGCAGTGCAGATGTAGTCACAGTAGAAATAAGATTGCTCAAAAACCCATTAACCCTTGGAAGTCTGCATTCTCTGAAGTTTGATCCCAGTCTGCAGCCCGATATACTTGTCCTAATACACCTGCTTCTTCTCAGACATTTTCAGGGTGGCCAGGGGCACCTCGGTTTAAAACCGGAACTGACTGAGCGACTCGAACATCAGTGTTTGCCGAAACCCAGCGCTAAGGATTTCTCGTCTCCCAGAAACGGAATCATCATCTTTGAAGTGATAACAATGCGACATTTACTGCACATCTGCACGCCACAGCTGGTGTCAGGGAGGTACCACCCCCGGGAGAGGGAGCTGGCCCCATCCTCCCTGACGACAACATCGCCCCAAAGCGAGGCCAGATTGCAAGGAGGCAAACCATGACCAAGAAAGGGCTTTGCCAGTTAGAGGAAGCTGCCTCGCAAGCTTCGTGCAGGAAGGAGCCTGCCTGCCGAGAGGCTGTGTGCCGCCCTCCACATCACACAGATTGGGACCGAGACACTGCCACACCAGAGTGGGTTCGGAACAGACACACGACAGATAAGAGCCTAAGGCGGAGGGAGGGGAAAAGATTTTGTTGGAATCAGGACCAATCCATTTTCTCAAAATGTGACTTATCCTCCTGTCTCTTATTTTGTCACATTTTGGAGGGTCTCCTCCTTGGTCTTCAAGGAGGAGAAGGCATTTACTTACATCAAATAACCTTTCTATATACATCTCCTCATTGACCTTATCACGCAGGACATCCTGAGAATGACGGACGAAAGTCACATAGGCGTCGGCCACGTCCATCCCGGGTTTCTGCAAAGAAACAGGAAAACATGAAAATGGCATTTTCAGACAGCCACTCTTTCTTCATTACCCATTCATTTTAACCCTCCACCTGCCCTGCGTTGCTTTTGTCCGGTCACCTTTGTAGCCACAGTATAGCTGTCCACAGCCTGGACTGGTTGGAATTGATACTAGAACTGCCCTCTCTTTCCAGGAATTAAGCTGGCTAAGAAGGGAGTTGAGAATGATAGGATTTTATAGATAATTTTCTACTATTAATTTGTTTTGGGAAAATGTATCTAATGGATAAATCTTCACTGGATAACCCAGAAACATTCTCTGGCTTTGCTTTGGATCAAAACTCCCATTAAGGAATACCCAAACATACTCTGTCTTCTATTGTCTGTCCTTAATACATCATTAGAAAAGTGACAGCCTTCGCAATTCATTTCTCCTCTTTAAAAAAAAAAATTGAGAAAGTCCTAAGTAAAAAAAAAAATCGTATTTCAATCTATTCCCCCTCTGAATCAAGTTCCATTTTTTGGGAGAGTTTAACCTGAGTGTATATAGTATTTGCTAATTAGTTTACTCAGAAGAGACATTCAACCATTTGTCTTTGCTTCTAGTACAGCCTTAGAGTCCAAAGATTAAAAAAAGGGGGGGAGCAGGGGGAAGAGGGGAGGACTTGATTTTTAAATAAATTAGATTTTCTGGAAAGGTAAGCAGGTGGTTTATCCAGCAGTTAGGAAATGATTTGTTGCAAGCAAGTAAAAAAAAGAAACGCAGAATGCACACTGCTTGAGATGTCGCAATCAAAGTTATCTCCAAAGAAACCTATTAAAACACTGTAATATGGGTCATTAAGAGAGCGGTCACAAACCCCTCAAATTTCCACAGTAGATATGTATGTTTGCTAATAACTCAAAAGATTAGTTTTCATTACTGTGATTTACCTTAGATCACAAAGTATCATTTCGCTACAAGACGTGACTGTCAGGCACTGCAAATTGAAGTTAGTTAACACTTCTGTGTAATTTCCAGGGTGAAAATGAGGAAGGTTTGGAAACAGTAGGTCTGTATTTTTTTTTTTTTCTGATACAAAGCAAACAATTATCAAGCAAAGGGCCAATGCTTGGCCCCTGGGATGCTAGTAACATTTCTTAACACCTGCTGAAACAATGACAAGGTATTAATTTGAAAAACAATGAGGACAACCCAAAGCCACAGTAGTCAAGTGTTACACTTTCAAGCAATTTTCAGCACATGGATTGAGCAGGTTCCATGATAGTCCTATAAATTGTTGCAATTTTATGATATGAAACAATAGAGGTTCTCCAATGAGATGTAAGTGATAGCTATCAGTTCTAAACTGGCACCTCTCTCCTTCTGTCCCTTTGGCAACTGCACATCAAAGGGCATTCTCAGTAGGGATGGGGACCCCTTCCTGGATTTGAGAAACTTATTATTACTGTTTCCATTTCTTCCCTGGTGATGTTTGTGGCAGATATGGCCTTTTCCTGGGCACATGCAGCCACCTTAGGGCTAAGACCCAAAGCCAAATTTATCAGACCTATTAGTAACCACAATGTTAGAAAAAGTAATCTACAATCACGGTTATTTTCACCATTCCTTCTCTTTTCACTAAGGTTTACTGTCCTCAAAGGGGCATCTTGTTTAAGTTTTAAAAACTCTAATATTTAAAAAAAATCAGTTTGGTTCATCTCACCCAGGTAATTAAGAAACTCTGAGATTCTCTTCTTTTGCCTCTGTCTTGTTTCTTTTCATAGTGCTTAGCAATATCTGACATCATTTATTTATTTGGGTTTTTTTTTTGGTCTGTATTTTCCTACTAGAACATAAGCTCCATTGAACATAGGAACTTTGGCTTATTTCTGTTGTATCTCCAGCACACAGAATGGTGCCTGGCACATAGTAGGTGCTCAGTAAATCTTCAATGAACAAACAAATCCATGAATGAATGAGCAAATCCTCTCTCTCTCTTTTCTTTTGAGATAGGGTCTTGCTCTGTCTCCTAGGCTACAGTGCAGTGGTGTAATCATAGCTCACTGCAACTTCAAGCTCCTGGGCTCAAGTGATCCTCCTGCCTCAGCCTCCGGAGTAGCTGGTAGCTGGGACTACAGGTGCATACCACCATATTTGGCTAATTTTTCTATTTTTTGTACAGACAGGTTCTCACTCTTACTCAGGCTGGTCTCGAACTCCTGAGCTCAAGTGATGTTCTCTCCTTGGCTTCTCAAAGTCCTAGGATTGCAGGCAAGTGTAACCATGCCCTGCTGCAAATTCTCTCTCTATTTCCTTTTGTAAGCTCTTCAATCACACTGCATAGATTTTTACTGGATGGGTAAAAATTTTACAAATTGGAACTTGTGCAAATCATTTAAACTTCTCTGAGCCTTAGTTAAACTGTCTGTAAAATGGGATTAGTAATAGCTTGCCTACTTACCTTCAAGGATTGTTATGATCATCAGCTATAATAATGTATGTGAAAATGTTTTGAAAGCCATAAATTGCAATGCAAACATGAACCACTATGGTTTTCCCTCAACAATATTAGATCACACCATAGCCTTACCTACCTTTATAATCTACTTTAGAACCAAGAAGAAAAAAGGGACCTTGGAGGAGCCAATATCAAAATAAAAATAATAGTCTCTTCATGAAAATGTATAGTTTTCTCATAATAGAGTCCTCAGGCCCCTACTTTCAGCCATCTTCCTTTCAAACTAGCTTCACATCCAATTCCAACAAGTTTGGTTTCCATCCCTTGATGGACCAGGAATAGGGAAGAGGGGAATTTTTGGAAACAAGTATGCCGATGAGAGAGAGCTATCACTTTCCTGGTGCCCTGAGTGTGAGGGAGAAGGGTGCCCGACTGCAACACCAGACACGTAGACTCACCAACCGCTGGGGTTTGGGACTATCGAGGGCGGGGGCAAGCTGCCCCTACACCTCAGGAGGCCCTGGGGGGAGCGGGTCACTATGCAGCCACTGGGGAAAGAGACAGTCACAGTGGTGATCCTGGGTCATCGAGAAAAGATTAAATTACAGTCAGTACCCTGTTTACAAACGCAGGAGAAAAAAAGGCAGGAAGGATGGATAATGCATTGTAAGTAGATTTCCAATCAAAACAGTTAAAAATAGAACTGCTGACAGACAAATAAGCTAACCTGTAGTTATAGCTGCAAAATACACTTGACCAAATAGCTGATGCTGTTAGATAAATCAGGCTTTATACCACATTGCTACTTACACACAGTGGGATAAACTTTTAGGTGATGTTTTTTAATATCTCACAATGACATTGTTTATTTTAAATGTGGCTTGGGCAGACTGATAGAATATGACATAGATCTGAGAAAACATATAAACAAGTATCTGTATTGTTAACTCCATCCACGTGTGGAAGACGTAATTTGTAAATAAGCTACTCTGTGGCTAAGGAAAAATAGGACACTTTAATCTTAGCCCGCCCCTACAAGAATACTTCTGAGCTTGAAGAAAACAAGCTCAAATTGTCCGCATCCTAAGCAAGCCCGAATTATGAATGCAAATCTGGTACATATACCGAAGGGTCCAAAACCACACCTAAGACAAAGAGATATGCTTTGGGGATTATGCAATGTTTTGAAGAGTGGTACCAGTACTTCTCTCCATTACTGTGGAAAATTAAAATTTATTAAATTTCCTGAAATTAATAAGCTAACTAATTACTACTACCCACATGGAGCTAAACCAATAAACTGTGTTGCTGAAAACCTCACAGGACAACACAGATGAACTCAGAATCTTCAGGGCTAGAAACAACTTGAGAAATGATTTTTTTTTGAGACAGGGTCTTGCTCTGTAGCCCAGGCTGGAATGCAGTGGTGTCATTATAACTCACCAGAACCTCAAACTCCTGGGCTTGAGTGATCCTCCTGCCTCAGCCTCCCAGGTAGCTGGGACTACAGGAGCGCACCACCATGCTGGGCTAATTTTTCTAGTTTTTGTAGAGATGGGGTCTCGCTCTTGCTCATGCTGGTCTCACTGGTGCTAAATGACCATATTTTGGGACAGGCTACATCATTTTCTTCTGCCTCCCTAGAGAGTATAAATTTTGCTAATTCATTTTTGTTCCCCCATAGCCTAACAAGGCTTCTAATATGGCATAATTAATCCATAAACACTGCCTGACTACAGATTAGGGTGCCTTTCATATTGACACAGAGTCCATCTCCCCCTCCCTCATCTTTATACTGCATTTGAACTTGGCTTGCAGGAATTATTACGTTGAACCATATGAAATTGCTGATATTTGACTTTCTGACCTCTCCAAAATGCCAATTTCATGTGGTTCAAGCTAACATAATGTGATGCTAACTCTGACTGCTGGACTGAATTTCTCCAGGTGTTTGGGCCTCGTCTGTGGGTCACTTCTGCAAACCTGGCTGTGGAGATCTCCCCTCTGTTTTGAGGCCTACAGAAAACAGACCGCAGCCACCAGATCTTTGGGTTGGGAGCCCAGCATTTCAATTTCCACCACTGTTGGAGAACAATGGAGGTCAGGGCTGATGTCGGCAAATTCATACCCCCTCTCCCCTTGTGCAACAGAGTGTGGGCATCGCACGACCCTCACCACCCATGCCCTTCTCCTGTGCTGAAATTTCTGGTAGGTGCCAGGTATGGTGCTGGGTGTTCTACATACGTGGTGTCATTTAGTTTGCACAGCAAACCCATGAGGTAGGTGTTATTTTCTCCATTTTAAAGATGGAGAAACAGGGCCAGAGAATTTGAAGAGTTTGCTCTCTGTGAAGTCAGTTTATACTTTGGGGCTTGAGAATGTAAATTACTTAACTTCTCTCCTTCCTGCAGCTGTGTGAGCTTCCTCTATTCTCCCCTGTAAGGACTGTCTACAAGAAGGAGTCTGAGGTGCCTCGATTAGAAGTATTATATGAATTCAAAGCGTAATTATTGATTGTACATCCTTTCATTAAACAAACAAAATACATGCTAATGCTAAATTCAACTCCAATTTTCTATTTCGTCTTCCTTTGAGAAATAAGCCAATAAACCATTATACACTTAGCTTCCTGGGGAAATGAATTTAAATGTTAATATAAATCCTTTTCGAAAAAAACAAATTTTAGCAAATAAGTATTTGAACAAGGAGGGTACTTAACCACGTTCAGAATGAGAAACGGCTCAGTACAAGACCCTTGGTGGCTGTTGACATAAGCTCCCTAAATTTAATATTTTATAATAGTCTCACACCTCTTTTGTTAGAAATGGAGAAACAGAATCATTTTCTTTTCTGCTTTATTGGAAGATATTTAAATCTCTCCAATTTTATTTTGCTAATAGGCAGGGCAAAGTCTGTCTATAAATGTATCCTGACTTATCACAGGTAATCCCTCACTTCAGCATTCATGTGTCCTACTTAACCTCAATTTAAATGTAAATTTTGGGCAACCTGGAGTGCTTTATCTATGAACTTTGACAGTTCTCTTCATTAATGAGGCCTGCACTAATTATAAGCAGTTTTGTAAGGTTTCCTTAAAACAATTGCAACATTGACCCCAAAATGAACAAATTCAGAATTTATTTGTTTTTTAAAAATACTGGCACCCCTGTGCAAATTTCTAAGTCACAGCTCTACTCCCAAGGTGTGCATGCAAAAGGGTTGGTGAGCAGGATGAAGACAGAATGAAACACCAGAGAAACCAATGAAAATGAAAGTGAAAGTGACCATGAACTGGGTTTACCCTCAAACGGGGACCTGCTTTCCTGATGAAAGAAGCCATACCCTCTTTTTGTCTGGAAAAAATTCTACTATGAAGTATTCTTGGCTTCTCTATTTCTGATGATCCAATTCAGGAATATACAGTTTAGCAGCAACTAATAAAAGTAGCACCATCAAAATTCTCATGAAAGCCAAAAATAAAAAAAAAAAACGAAAACCAAAAACCAAACCCCCGAAAAACAATTTTCAAATACTCACAGGTACGTCCACATATTTGGAAGCTGCCTTCACCTAAGGAGGAAAGAAAAGGATGGAAGTGAGGCTGGTGTTTATGTTTAATTGTTCACAGCTCAATGCTGTATCCCCATCAGAGTTAAAACAATATGCTAGCACACGGAGCTGACCAGGGAAAACAAAAAGGTACTGAAAAATAAAATCTGTTTGTTATTTTTTTTCAAGCCACAGCCTCTGCTTTGCAGAAAGAGAGAGAGGGAGCACATGCAGTTTTACTGATTTAGAGTCTGTTGCTTGAGTGGGAGCTTTGCATTTTCCCTCTTCCCTTAAAAAAGGAGAAAAGTGACTCTAGCTAAGCCCCAACTTATTAGTGGAGGGCTCACCAGTCAAGAAAAGCAACGAAGACTGCTGTCATTTTTTGGACCTTGGGTCTTTGTGCAATTTGGCTGCAGGTTGCCCTAACTGAATCCCTCAGTTCCCAGTTTTCGTTAACTCAGATCTTCAAGAGGAGGGTGGTATGGTAGGTGGGCATCTTTAACCCAGAGGGAGATGGGGGTCTGTGGCTGGGGGTACGGGAGCCTTTCAAAATTGCCTGAAGGCTGCTGTTATGTCTTCTGGTTTTAAATGCTAAAAACCTCAGATGGGAAGTGCAGGAAGTGGTTATAAAATGTATTTTCAGGTTTGAGGGGAGGGAGTGTGGTAGAGTACAGTGTTTGAGAGCATGGAGTTTGGAGTCATACTTGGGTTTGAATCTCGACTCTACCACTGACAAGCTGTGTGACCTTAGGCAAATTACTTCATCTTTCTGAGCCTCAGTTGCCTCATCTGTCTGGAGATACTAAGTGGCTGTTTCAGCAGGTTGGTAAGGGTGAATGTGCATTACTAAGTCTCCGACGTAGCATGGAACAAATGGTAGCTAAGATGATCAATTCATAAGCAAATCTGGGGGAGCTCTGGGTGCTGTGAGAAGTCAATGAATGGTTTGAGGAATAAAACCTATGGGAGTATGTGTGACATTCTATGTGTTTCATTTTGACTCAGGTCACATGTGTTCTTCTAGGCACAGGTTAGACCAAGGGGCTACATTTGGTGTCAGAGAGGGTTTCCTGGGAACTACAAAAACTGCAATGCACACAAAGCATTTTCACATCTCAGCTAGGCTTCCTCCTGCAATTTGGCTGAGACCAATATTAGGAATCACAGCCTCCACCCAAATGTCTCCCAGAAAAGTACCCAGGGGAGTGATTTCCTCCATTGCTCTTTTCTCAACGCTATTTTTCAAAATTTCAGTGCCCAAGACAGAGCAGTCAATGAACCAACAGGGTAGGGTGGAAAGAGCTCACGATTTAGAGTCAAAAGTTCTGTAAGTGCCAGAACTAGTTGACCCTGGGGAAATCATGTCAAGTTCCCTAGCCTTAGTTTCCAGATTTCTAGACCAGGGTGACAATATTATATACTTTGCAGGGCTGACAGCCTGATGAAATGAGAAAACACACGAGAAAGTTCTTTGCCAACTTTAAAGTGGGGAACACACATCGATTAGTTAATTATTGAGAGGGTGATACATTCTATCTTCTTGAGTCATTGGACCCAAAATGATTCCTGGATTCCCCTGTTATGGATTCCCTTGGAACCCTACACTTGTTCTTTATAGCACTGATTGAAATTGCAATTCACTAACTTTTTGCGTAATGTCTACTTCTTGCAGAATATCATGAGCAAAGGCTTTCTTGGTCTTGCTCACTGCTGTCTCCTCATTGACTAAACTGGTACCTGACTTTGAAAGGGAATTCAGGGAAAATATGTAGAGGGAAGGAATGAGAGAAAGACCAGATCGATAAACCACTGCACTGGTCAGTCTAAAAACCAACATAATTGTACAGAAAGCTGACTGCCTGCAAAGGCTAGTGGGTAAAGGAAACCACTCTTGGCCCTTAAAGGAATTTGAAGAAGGCTTTCCAGATTTTGCACAATTACCATTTCTACTACATGATTCTCAACCCCAAATCTTTCCTCTCCATTCCTGTTCCAGATTTGGTTGAGGCGAGAAGGTGGCTTGCCCTTTTTTCAAGTCTCCCCCATGTTCAATAATATCTAACATTTATATGATGTTTTTCACTTAGCAAAACACTTTCATGAATGGTTTCTTCTTTATGCCATCCTGCAAAATGGGGAGTATTAACCATATCCGTTTACTATCAAGAAAACTAAAACCCATAGAATTTAAGGAATTTATTTGCTCATGATCTCAGCCAGAAGGCAGAGGAGCCAGGACTCCCTTGTGTTCTTCTGAGCCCAAATTTCTCCCTTGGAAACTCCTGATCTCCTCAACACTGGTAGAAAAGTACAAGGCATTCAAGCATCAGCGGTCAGAGCAGGTGCTGGCAAAATAATTACTCTCAGCTAAAAACTGCTTCCTTTCCTCTCTAAAGTTGGTGCTTGGCAGTTGGTAGGAGTTTTGCTACAGCTGAAATGATCAACCTTTAAACACGCCTACTCTCCATTTACCACTAACACACAGTTCCAATCCGGAGAATGACACCAGTCAAATTCTATTCCTTTCAAGGCAGTTTGGGACGATGAGGCAAGCTCTGTCATGAATGAAAACCCTTCACTCTCCCACATGCACCAGCCTTTAGTTTTTTAAGTTTGTTCTTTTATTGGATAATTGCTGACTTGCACTTAGTCCTATTGATCTTCCTCCTATCCCATAATAACAGAGAAAACTAGCTCAGCGTAAATTGTGATCCTATGATTAGAGACAATTGTTATATTATTTTTGGTTCTGGACATCGACCTTTAGGAAGAATGTTGATGATGAAGATAAAAGAGTGTCTGGAAGTATATTCTATAAGGCAAGTGAACAAGAAAGCATCTTGCCTGGAAAAGGATGGGTTAATGACAAAGAAAACCATAATACTCATCTAGTTAATTAAGGAGCTTCATGTAGACGGATGGATCTTGTTCATGGTAGTTCCAGAGCATACAATCAGGACGAATGAGTAAAATGACAGGGCCCCAGAAGAAGGTCCAAACTGTCATCACAGTCCAGCCAGGAAATGGCCATGTCTGGGGAGAGTGACCTCCTCTTCCCTGGAGAGGCTCAAGTAGAGGCCAGGTAGGATGCTCTGCATGTGTTTCTTTACCTACGTGAGAGGTTACCTTTAAGGCTGCTTCCCTCTCTCTGATTCTAGTCTCCTTAGGAGGTAGGAAGTTGTCATCAGTTCTATTTTTTGCAGTATACAGGTTGAGATATAGCAGAGTGAATAAATTGGCAGAACCCAGATGAGAATCCTTTCCTGCATAATGCCAGCAGAGCTCCCTTTAAGCATGACCTTTCCTTTAATTATCCACAGGAACATGTCTTTCTACCAGCTGTGCTCTAAGTAGAGAGGAATGACCAGATCCTCCCAACCCACTAGGGCTTTGGAACTATTGCCAGAAAATCCAAGCATGCACCAGGCACTGTGTCTAGACCAAATAAACAACAGCCCCCGAAATCTACGTAAGACTATTTTCCATTATATGGAGGTATTGTTTTGATGAATAAAACACAAATTTCTTAAAAAGCACTACCTATTTTATGGCTGTTTTTTATCTTTATATATTTTTTTGTCAACTAATGGTTGTCAAAAGTCTGTGTGTGTGTGTGTATGTGTGTGTGTGTACGTAATTTCCTTTTCTTTTCTAACTTTAAAAGAAATCTTTCTAGTAAAGTGGCTAAGAGGATGGGTGTAGGATCAGCTAGGTGAGAAATCTGGCTTTGCCATTTTCTAGCTTGGTGACTTTGAGCAAGTGACTTGACTTCTCTGAGCCTCCTCTGTAAATGGGACAATAATAATGCTACCGAAAGGGATATGTTAAATGGAGCTATTCTTATCATCATTACTGGAATACTGGCTTACTGGGGCAGGCAAAGCACACGCTCCTCATCCTGGCCGCCACAGTCAGTTTCACTCCCTACCTCTGGCCCACGGGCAATTTCTTGCTATGAAAAGGATGCTGAAATCTCTCCAGGTTGTCAGCAAGTCTCTGAGCTGATTCTCAGTCTGGCATACTTTCTGCCAATTCTGTGACACCCTATGCACTGGAGACCTCACCCTCCAAACACTGAGGCTGACAGCGAAGATCTGTTCTCTTCCCTAAGGCTGGCTCAGTGTGGGGATGAGCAAGAGGGCTGTTCCCCAGGCCAGTGCCCTCGGTTATGTTCCGTGACACAATCCACCACTGTCCGGGACCAAGCCATAGCCGTGTGTCCCAGGGAACAAGGGCCAAGGGTGAGGATGAGGGGCTTGCCCCAGGCATCTGGTCTGGCATCCCTTCTGAGCAGGGACTCAGTTGCCCTCAAAGGAGAGGCAAGAACTATGACTTGAGCAGAACTTCATTTTCTGGTACTCGCTGCTTTGAGCATCGCCTCTATTAGGACAAGGAATGCCCCTTCCTCAGCGTGTTCGTGAGCCCTCTTGCCCTCAAGCCCCCAGATAGAGCCTATTCTGGAAAAGGTTAAAAAAGGAGACAAATCTAGAGAGGCTATGGAGGCTAAGGATGAAGTTAGGAAGACAAGCTGTCAGTGAGCCCCACTAGGGCTTGTTCATATTTTTCACGTGCCTAAAATAAAGAACGTTTATTATGAACAGGCACCACAGTAGGGGCTGTCAGACGAAGGCATTGGCTCTGTGATTTCTGTCCCCCTTGTTAGATGATGTCTAAATGCACAATCTCTACAAACACTCATGAGTCATGTCCATCCAACAACGAATAACAATAAGTAACACTTCTTGAATGCTTACTACTTGCCAGGCAATGAGTTAGCAACATTGCATTTGTTATATTTAATCCTCACAACAACCTTTTTTTGGGGGAGGAGACCTATTAATATTCCCATTTTACAGTTGAAGAAACTGAGGCTAAGAGAGATGAAACAACTAGGCTTGAAGACACACAACTAAAACGTTAAACAGCTTTGGACCTCCCATCTCCTAAGCCGCCTATTATTCAGTTTTTTTTCTAAATCTATCAAAACACTTTTATTGACCAGTCATATTTAAGTCTTGTTTTGTCCATGTGTGTGTAGATACAACCTAAAATGGCTTCTCCAAAGAAAAATGTATGAGGGATTTGAATACATTTGAGTCAGTGCAGAAGGTCCAAAACAGTTTCTCTGGCCTGTGTGTCCCAGCTAATTACCTCGACCCTCCACCTCACTTAGCGTGTGTAGACAGGCTTAATGGTTTCTCTATTGAGCTCTTCCATTATTTTTCAGGTGCCCAAGGTAATCTTTTCATTGAACACTCACCATTCCGGGATTTTCACAATGCTGATGACTAAGGGATTTTCGTCTGCCTGGTCCTAATAAGGGGACCTGAGTTAATCATTGTGTAGCTTTGATAGGGAGCGCGGCGGGGGCTTAAACCACTTCTCTTGCTTCATTAGGGGAAAAAGCAACCCAGGTGCAGACCACGAGGACCTCAGGGTTTGATACTATTAAATCAATGCACAGACAAAAAAAAAAGTGGATTAGGCCCTTTTTGCAAACAGAAATCTGGTGGGTAAGACTCAAAGATGGAAGAAAAAATAAGTCTGAACAGATACCACTGCATTAGCGACTGCCCCGGCTTTCCTTTCTCCCCATGGTCTCTTAAAACAAAAATCAAGGAAATGATTTATTCTCTGCACGAGCGGACTCCACCCCTGCCTGTTTGACTTCACAAGAGCTCTGATTTTTTTTTTTTTTTTTTTTTTGCTTTTGCCTAGAAACTGCAGCCCACACCACCATTTCAAAGGGCTAACAAAATTTACTTCAATGTTTGGCCTTTGAAAATTTCTGCCACAGGGCTAATGATGCTATTTTGCTCCTTTTTCTACTCTGGGAACCCGGGTGATTTCAGAGATGTGGATCTTTTTTTGAGAGCCAAGGCAATTCAGTATGTGAAAATGGTACTCTGTGCCACCACCATCCCTGAAATAATTTCATCTCTTGTTAGTTCAATTTTTCATCTACCACCATCCTCATGTCTAGAATATAGGCTCTATGAGGAATGAGGCTCTCTCTCTCCCCCCTCAGTATCTACACTGCCTGGTATATAGTAGTGGCTCAATAAAAGTGTGTTGAGGAATGAATTTTAGAGTATGGTACTCTTTGTTCAGTACCCAGGGTAGAGGCTTCGAGTGCTTTCTTAAGGTTGGTGTTAGAGCTACTGTACTCTTACAGGACAATTAAGAAAAGTACAACCAGACACTATAAATTCAAAAGGAAGTGGTATTTGTTGCCTCTATGGGAAAAGCTTAAAGGGTTTCATTCCTGTACACTCTGACCAGTACAGTGTAGAGGGTAAAGCTTGAGGTCAGGAGTCAGATGCCTGGGCTGGCATGTGGTTCAATCACCCACCAGCTGGGGGCCAGGTAATTAAGCTCTCTAAGCATAAGTTTACTCTTTTGAAAACAGACATCATGATAATAATAACAATAGTGCCCCCTTATAGGGTGGTTGTGTGGATTATTAATTTAAAAAAATGATAGATTTCTTAAGTGTTTATCACATGTGGGACATTATTCTAAGCATTTCACCTATATTAATTCATTTAGTGTATGTAAAGGGTTAAAGGAGCTAATGTATGTAAAAACTTTTGTATAGGGCCTGGCACATAGTATGTGTTTAATTAGTGTTCGGTATTATTTCTATACTCCTTTTCCCTCTACCTCCCAAGGGGCTGATTTGATGGGTCAGGTTTCAGGGCACTGGCTGGGTTACGTTTCCCAGTGAGTGGAGTCATTAAACCTTACATATTTGCCACTTGGGATGCTGTCCTTGTTTCATGATCAGAATGCTTCAGGTGACAGCATGTGACTTACCCTGCAGTAAGAGGCCCGACCATCTTATTTCCTCTCTTCTTTACTGGCCATGTTCCAGGTTGTGGACTAGACCCTCTCTCTCTCTCTGATTCTGTTTCTCTCTGGCTCGTCAGGCCTAACCTCTTCGGAAGAGATCCCTGGAGACCAGTGTGGCTCCATGGAGTTCTCTGCGTGGGAATGTAGACCTGAAGTCCAGTCCACGTTGTGATAGCTTGTTTCCAAAGAGGCTTGCCGTCAGTTCTGTCGCTCCCTTGTGTGCATGTGTTACTCCCGCATTGAGAAATGGAGTCTATTCCTCCATCTGCCTTAAATCTGGGCTGGCCTGTGAGTGCTTTGACAAATAGAATACAATGGAGGGGACACCAGGCCAATTCTGAGTCTAGTTTTGAAGAAGATTGGCAGTTTCTGCTTCCTCACTCTTAAAAGCCAGCTGTCAGGTAAGTGTAACTACCCCGAGACTATCATGCTGCAGGAAACCCAAGCCACATGGAGAATCCCTGCAGGATGAGACCCCATCTTGGGAGAAAGAAGCCACATGGAGAGACACTAAGTTATCGGACATCCAGCCCCAGCCCAGCCTGTCTACAGGGAAGTGTTCAACAGCACAGACTTTGGAGATGGATTGCATGGGTCAAATTCTAGCTCAGCTGCTCCGTAGACAAATACTTAACCTTTCTATGTCTCATTTTCCTCACCTGTAAAATGAGGACAATAGTATTCTTCATAAGGTTGTGGAGTTATTAACTGAGTTCTTAGAACAGTTCCTGAGGCATAGTAAGAACTATGTGTCAGCCATCATTATCATTTCTGCTGGAAAATCAGGTTGTTCTAGCTGATTGGACTTGTGCATTAAATGTGGTCTGACCCTGTACTATCCAACAACCATAAATGGCTATTTAAATTTAAATGCATTAAAACAAAATGCAATTAAAAACTCAACTTTTTAGTTGCACTAGCCACAGCTCAAATGCAGCGAGTAGCTACTCTATTGGACTGCTCAGATATGGAATATTTGCATCATTGCAGAAAGTGCTATTGGACAGTGCTGGTGCAGACCCCAGGGACATTCATAAATATAGGAAATGACATTCCTAAATGATAAGAATGAAGAGGTGTGTCACTCAGTTCCCATATTAGAACATGAAATTAATTGGAGAAGGAAGCAGGGGAAGAAATGGGGCATAGGTGTCAAAATCTCATCTTGTGGGTGAAACAAGAAATAAAAGTGGATGGGGGGCCAGGCGTGGTGGCTCATGCCTGTAATCTTAGCACTCTGGGAGGCTGAGGTGGGTGGATCATTTGAGCTCAGGAGTTTGAGACCAGCCTGAGCAAGAGCGAGACCCTGTCTCCACTAAAAAAATAGAAAGAAATTAGCTGGACAACTAAAAATATGTATATAAAAAATTAGCCAGGCATGGTAGCGCATGCCTGTAGTCCCAGCTACTCGGGAGGCTGAGGCAGGAGGATCGCTTGAGCCCAGAGGTTTGAGGTTGCTGTGACCTAGGCTGATGCCACGGCACTCTAGCCAGGGTAAGAGAGTGAGACTCTGCCTCAAAAAAAAAAAAAAAAAAAAGTGGATGGGGACAATTTAAAGCTATAAAGTTACCAAGACAGGAACACCAATAGTGGCATGATTGTAACAGGAGGAAGGCGGAGGAGAAGTGGAAGATGGTATCTATCACAGCAGGGAGTCAGATAATCTCTAAGGCCAATCAAGAAATAGCAATATAAGAATAGTACTTGAGCTCTGGGGATAAAATAATTATTTAAAGGGTCCCTTCTGAAGGAAGGGATTGAAGAGTAGAAAGGGGTAGGGCAGAGAACTATTGCCTTTTTTAAAAAAATGAGTGTTTCTGTACTATTTCATTTTTTAACCATGTGCCTATATTACTTTCATAAAAAATTATTGAAAAAAATACAAAAGTGATAGAATTTTCAACATTCTAGTGGAGAAAGGTATTTTGTGGGAAGAACCTGTCTTTCCCAAGATAACTTCCTCAAAGTCTCTGGTTTGATGAAATCATGGTTTGGAGATATGTCCTCTACAAAGACAAAAACAAAACCTAACAGAACCTCCCCTCAATACATAATCTGGATGCTCCAAGTGCATCTTGGGAAGATGAATAAATTGTAAGTGCCAACTGAGGGACCGACTGCTTGGGTGAGACAGAATGTGCGAGTGGGTGGATGTACTGGGACTGCGTGTGCGGGTGAGCAGTTGAGCAAACCTCAGTGGCTCCTGCTTAGGGCCAAGTGACAATTACAGTGAAGGCCCCTTCCAACACTTTCTGAGGACTGGAGAAAAACACAACCCTTGAAGTGTATCTGGGATCATACACAGCAAGATGGGTTCCCAGAGCTCTGTCACCAGAGGGGCTGAGATGTCTTCACTGCTTGCCAAAGCAGTGTGATGGGCCCATTGCTGTGTATGTAAGCACTGGGCTAAACACTACATGGACATGCATCATGAGGCCATTGGCCCTCACATCCCTTTTTTAGGAGGGCCAGAGCTTATAAATGCTGTTTTTACAGATGTGGGAACCGTGACACCAAAAATTTCTCATGAGTAGCTCAACAGAGGTCCACTGCTCAGAAAAATGATCACTGGCTTTCAGGATGTGATTTGCGATTGAAAGAAAAGAGTTAAACATTGAGATGTTTACAAATAGGGTTTCCCTAAGTTGCCTACATAAATGGAAACGGTGTTAAAAACATTTCAGATAATAGAAAAGAGAATATTGGCCAAGTCATGACTCTTACTCCTGCTTTCTCCATTATTGGCTATATGACCTTGGGAAAAGCAGTGAATTGCTCAGATTTCTCATAAACAACATAGAACTATGTAATAGCTGATATATAGTCATATATAAAAATATGGATGTGTTTACTAGTGATCGAATGCTTACTTTACACTATCTTATTCAAGTCTTATAAGAACTTGGCCGGGTGCGGTGGCTCACGCCTGTAATCCTAGCACTCTGGGAGGCGGAGGCAGGTGGATCACTCAAGGTCAGGAGTTCGAGACCAGCCTCAGCAAGAGCGAGATCCTGTCTCTACTAAAAATAGAAAGAAATTAGCTGGCCAACTAAAATATATATAGAAAAAAAAAATTAGCCAGGCATGGTGGTGCATGCCTGTAGTCCCAGCTACTCGGGAGGCTGAGGCAGGAGGATTGCTTAAGCCCAGGAGTTTGAGGTTGCTGTGAGCTAGGCTGATGCCACGGCACTCACTCTAGCCCAGGCAACAGAGCGAGACAATGTCTCAGAAAAAAAAAAAAGAACTTGTCTCCTCATTTTGCAAATGAAGAACCTGGCTGAGTTCAGAGAGGTTAAGTTGCTTTCCTCGGGGCACACAGTTAAGAAGTGGTAGAGCTAGGATTTGAACCCTCGTGGGTCTGACTTCAAAGGATTCTCTATTGTATGAAGCTGTCCCTAGACTGCCCTACCTTTCCACGAGATAATGAATGTATCAATGTGTGAAGGTAAAAGTCTTATAACTGTGGAAGTATTCGGAAAAGCAAAAAGTGCTGTAATATTCACCTACCACAAATAAGACCTCGTATCTAACTATGTAACTGGCATGGCTATTCTGAAATGACCTCTGAGAACCACTGCAGAGCTTCACAGGGGGCCAGGGGAAGGCCAGAGAGAGCCCAGGCTTTCCTGCAAAGCGTCCTTAGGCAAAAACGTGAAAACTGAGTTGCAGGGCTGCTCGTTGATTGCACGGCTTCTGTGCATGTTCATAAATATTGATTGTGATTAAACTATTATCATAGTAATGAGGGTAATAATGCCTCCTACAGCCCATCCCACCACACTACTCAAAGTCCCTACCTCTCATTAAACAAAGGGCTGCTGGCACTGCTGGAGAGTTGGGCAAGAGGCAGGGAAATGATCTCTATTAAGCAAAAGCATTCTGTTCCATGCACTGATTAGGAGCCACAGCCTCATTAACGACGAGAATTGTTCTCATCTCCTGTTGTTCAGGGTACTGTGCTCTGAGACTAGATCCAGGAAGTGTATGTTCTCATCTCCCCCACCCCCAACCCCCTGGGGCTTCTGAACAGATGCCTGATTGAAGTAGACCTGTTTTTCCTTCTAGTTTCCTTCATTTCTGTCCCAATCCTTCATTCCCAGAGAGGATTTCTGCAAGACTCAAGGGCTCCTTCAAGCCCACCCTCCTGATACTGCCAAGACTTAACAATGGTTTCATGCTTACTCTTTGCCTGGCTCCAGGCTAAGTAATTTACAAGTAATTGACCCTCACAATGGTGCCGTGATGATTATCATCACTTACAGATGAGGAAACTGAGGCTCCCTGAGGTTAAACGACTTCCTGAAAGACCCACACTACAGTTCCTGTCCTTTGCCATAACTAATGGGTGTGGAGCACAATGCATGGGGGAAGGGCACGCTTGTAGCTCTGGCTTGGGCTAGGCAAAGGCATTATATGTAACCCAAATGTTTGTATCTGCGTAATATTTTGAAATTAAAAACAAAAGAAAAAAAAAAGTCCCACAGCTAGTGCCATCACAGAGCTGGTATTTTGACATGGGTCCCTTGGACTCTAGGGTTTGCCCTCTCTAGGGCCATGTTGTATTCGTTTTCATTTTGTCAGTTTATGTGACATACTCTCATTTTAGGAGAAAATCAGAAATGCAAATTGCAGAGTTTTAATTTTGTAAAATCTCCAAGTAGGCCTGTAGGCTTATTTTTGTTGATTGTAAGTGGAGGCTCCGGCTTGCCTCTGGCATTTTCAGGTCTTGCTATGCCTTTTGAACATCTCTCAGAAGGCCGATAGGATGCAGGCTCCAAGAGAACAAGGCCCTCGTCTTACCCATGGCCTTGGCTTCCACGTGGCCTTGGTGCTGAGCAAGAGAGCTGTACTGTTGTTATGGAACAGTAACGTTTCTGCACAAAGGTGTACCTGGAACTCCTGATGTCCTCTTTTCCCCCAGGCTGCTTTAGGCTGTACTTGAAGGTATAAATTGTTTATTCACCATTGCCAATGACAGCTTATCTACCAAAGTCAGCCCGGGTCTGTTACTCAGTGGACAGATTTTTTCCTCTTTATTTTCATTTTCTTAGGTAAAGAGTGGGGAAAACAAACAAATGGAGCTAGGTGGTCTGGGTTCTACTAACCTAGCTGTGCAAGTCATTTTCCTTCTCTGGTCGCAGTTTCTACAGCTGCAAAATGAGGGGCCTAGGGAGTGTCAGTACTTCTCCAACTTTCGGCGTTAATGCCACCTTCCTGACTTGGGCTATAGCCCATGTGCCATCTGTACTATATTTAGTTAATATTCCTCTTTAAATTGGTGCACTTTAAAAGTAATTATAAAAGGCAGCTTATATTGCTACTATAAATGAAAAATCAATGTCACTCAATAAGAAAAAGGGTGAAAATAAATACAATATAAATAAAGTTATGAAATTCTAGGTAAGACATTGTTGCCTGCTCAGAGTGCCGAGCCTGAGGCCTTGTCCCCCCTCCCCCTCTGTTGCATACGAAAATTGGAAATTTTTAGAGAAATGTGAAAGACAAGCACTAAATGGAAACTTTCTCTTTGGTATTAAGGCTAAGGATGGAAATAGAATTGAAATGGATACAATCCTCTCACAATGTGCTTGGTCTTTTTTTTTTTTTTTTTGAGACAGAGTGTCATTCTATTGCCCGGGCTAGAGTACAGTGGTAGCTCACAGCAACCTCAAACTCCTGGGCTTAAGCGATCCTCCTGCCTCAGCCTCCCGAGTAGCTGGGACTACAGGCATGCGCGACCATGCCCAGCTAATTTTTCTATATATATTTTTAGCTGTCCATATAATTTCTTTCTATTTTTAGTAGAGACGGGGTCTTGCTCTTGCTCAGGCTGGTCTTGAACTCCTGAGCTCAAGGGATCCTCCCACCTCGGCCTCCCAGAGAGCTAGGATTACAGGCGTGAGCCACTGCGCCTGGCCTGTGCTTGGTCTTAATGCTCAGTTTTTGTAGCATCTAACACGAATGTCATCACAGGTACCACATGGCACATGTCCTATGCTTCGGAAATAGTAGTATACTGCTATACTGCTATACTGCTGTATACTACTGAATACTACTGAATACTACAGTATACTACTGTATACTACTGAAAGGCTCTCTCTCAAAAAGTAAAGCCCTGTTTGGTAGTGTTCACCAAAGGCTCCCACCGTGGTCAATTTCAGGCCACCAATGTGACATCCCTAACTTTGGAGATAGAAGGAGATGCAGAAATTTGCCCTCACTACCAGGTAGGAGCTGAGTAAATTCCAGCACATCCCTGAAAACACTAGATCAGAAAATCTAGAAAATTCCTTCTATTGTAGGCACTCTACATAGTAACTTCCAGGCAACAGAGATAAGGGTTTTTTTTTTTATGTTTCTATCTCTATAACTCCTAGCTTAGTAATTTATATATAGCAGTCATTTAAAACATGATTGATAGCTGATTGAGTAACTGATTCTAGTATTCAGTACTTAGTGATACAACTACACTGGTAATAACAATATCTAACAAGTACTGAATGCTTATTCCATTCCCCATTCCCTCATTTAATTATAACCCCACCACATAATGTAGGTCTTATTATTCCCATTTTACAGATCAGTAAAGTCAGAGGTTAATTGATCTGTCCAAGATTACACTGCAGTAAGGGGTGGAACTAGATAAACAAGAAGCCTCAGTGCATATTGAAATAAACCTGATTCAAACCAAAATATGCTTGGAGAATGAGATATTAAATTCTGATTAAGCAAATATTTTGATTAATAGGTATTCTAGAGACCATGTGTGAATGAAAAATTCTTGGAGAATTAAAATCAAACACAAAATGCTGAAAATATACTAAACATAATGGAAAATATCTTTGCTGTATCACATTTTTGAATAGAAGAATATGCTGAAAGATAAGTGATCTGATCTTGTTACAGATAATGGTTTGGGTTGCTTACAGGAGATATGACTGGTATGCTAAGACTGAACAGGTGGGAAAATGCTCAGTTAAGAGCACCAGGGACATCTGAACCTTTTACAGTTTTGGGTAATTTGATGGTAAGGCTAAGGCTAAGAATGGCTATTTATGGAGTGCCTACCACATGCCAATTGTTATGCCTACTGCTCACTTTATTTCTAATTATCCCACTGGCTCTCTGAAGTAGCTGTCAGCACTCCCACTCGACAGATGAAGAAACTGAGGCTCAGAAATGGTCAGTAACCTGCCCATATTTCCCTTAGTCCGGGCTTCATGATCAGATCTCTATTTTTATCTTAATCACTCTTTAACTTTCGGGTGATAAAGTTCCCACCACATGTGGTCTGGAGGTCAGGGCAGAATCTGTAACTTTTAATTTCACAACAATTATTTCCTGTTTGAAGCTACGTACATATTCATTAGGTATTTCTGTCATAGGTGGCATTGCTGTGATCTGGTCGCTTAGCACCTCACAGTCTAAAGAAAATATGGTGTTTGCTTTGAATGATACTCAGCTGCCTACTACAAAATATTAGGGGAAATGGTTAACGTTGGATGCTTATCTTTTTTCTTCTGTAAAGCCACTGAGGGGTTGCTCTGGACAGCAGGTGTGTTAATTGTCAATTGCAGTTTCAAGGCATCAACTGGAAAGAAGGATGTCCTACTAGGCGATAAAATGATCTGTCATGGACCCCAAAGTGAATATCAAATTCTGAAACACTAGGGGGTGGCTGATGAAAGAAGTCAGTGGAAGACATGGCAGATCAGTGTTTTATAATTCTGTAACTTTTTAGGGTACAATGTTTTTTTTGGTCCATGTGAACATAATACATTAGAAGAAATAAATGGTGGCTCACAACTTCACCATCAGAAGACCACGAGCCTGGTACTGGCTTGTAACGGGAGCAGGTCTCTTTGTGACCCCTCAACTTCTCCAGATTAATCAATTTTGGTAAATTCCCTGCTTAGCACCCTTCCTATGTGATCAGGTTCCTGCCTAGCTCTTTAATCCCATCCCTGTCATTTCTCTCCTGCTCTGGCCTTTCCCTGAGCCACAAGGAACTTCCAGTTCCTAGAATGTCCCAGATCTTCCCTTTTCCCTCCAGGTCTTCATATCTTCTTTGTTCTTTCCTTTGCCAGGTAAAATTCTACTCACTATTGAGGTCTCAGCTCAAATGTCATTTCCTTCAATGGCCTCCCAAATGAGGTTGGGTCTCTTTGGTCTACAGTTGTACTGCATTGGCTACTTCTGTCTCTCTGAATAATCACCATACTTGTAAATTATTTGTTGAGAATATAGCTGCCTCGTGAGAATGTACAATAAAAGGCATTGATCCTCTTGTTCATTGCTAAGCCCCTAGTGTCTATCTAGCACATAGTAGGCCCTCAATAAACATGCGTCAAAGGAAGGACTAATGTAACACTGATGATTATCTGGAGAGGGCAAAGGAAGTGGGGAATTTTGAATGTCCATTATTTTGGTGTTGTTATAAAACTGGCTGGCTGGTGGGTAAATTATTTGTAAACTAATTTTGTTGGTAAGATGTGAAATATAGATGACTCTTTCCCTTAGGAATGATATCAGTTAGTTGGTAGTCCCTGGAAGAGTTATGAATTGACTTCATTTATCGGTTTCTGTGCATGTATGGAATAACATTCTGCTGATAATAAAGGGAAGAAATGAAGGTGGAGTCTTAGTAGCTGTGTGACTTTGGATAAATTACTCAACACCCTTCATTTGTAAAATGGGAATAATAATTACATCTATCACATAGACTGATTGTAAGGATCAAATGAGAAAATGCATGTAAATCCCATATCGCAATGTGTGGCACATAGTATGTGTTCAATAAATAACTATCAGCTATTACTACCACGGTTGGTGCTTTTGTCCAAGGCAGCCACAGTCACTCTGAAACATAGAAGCCAATTGACTTAAATCACATGAACTTGGCAGCTGATAATTCGATGATATTACCCTCTGCAGGGAGGACCAAAATCTGTCTGTCTGTATCACCCATCATCAGCCCACACTGTAAACAGCCCTAAAGCCAAAGCAAAAATGAAACACCTTCAGAGAAACCCCTAGGAACACTCGCTGCACTCTAAAATTTGAACTGCTTCCTGACCAAAACGTTCTGTGAACAGAAATGAATTCCCTTGATCCAGTTCCGGCTTTTGACCAAGGTGGCATTCTTTTTCTAAGGCATCATAGCAGGAGGTCTGCCCAAAAGCAGTCGATGCTGCTGGTTTACGCTAACGCCAACCCTTGTCACAGATTCCAGTGGGAAGAAGCATATCTGCTTTGTTTCATTTCTAAGTGGCAGAACAATTAAAATGCTGGCAAAAGGAAAGTAGGGTGAGTGAGGGTAACTTGAGACAAAGAAAACTGGATGGACATACAGTAGGCTTTGGGCTCCTGACAGCTCAAAATATGCTTTCTTCTCCCTATCCCGAGTGGCTTCCATGTTATGTTGTGAGCACCTCAAAAGGATTTGTTTCCTGGGAGGAGCTTGGCTGAGTTCTAGGGGGCTTCAGAGGACTTGATATAATTGTTCCTTTCTGCTTTGGGCTGGGGCTGGGCTCCAGAGGCCCCAGCGCTCAGTGGAGGGAGTACTCAGGTGGAGCTGGAGGGCTCACCCTCTCTGAACCTCAGTTTCAACATCTGCAGAAGAGCATTGCTGGAAAGGGATTATTTCAAGGATTCAACAGGAAAAATACATTTAAAGCACTTAGGTTTGTGCCAGGCACTTAGCAAGTGTTTAAGGAGTAGGAGCTGTAGCTCTTATAGTTATTTTAGACTTTCGAATTCATCTAATATAACCATCGTCATATTATGGTGAAGGAAATTAAAAGCCGAGAGGTAGTCTCTTGTCCCAGGTCACACAGCTCCTTGATAAGGTGCAGAACTGGGTAGTCCCTCCCAGATCCCCCTACTCTGAGCTGTCTCACTGTGCCCCACTAACTCTCAGGACTCATTCGGCTCCGTGCAGCTCTTCAATACATCACAGTTCTCGGGCCTTCCACCTTTGCCCCCTCCAGTCAAGTCTCCACCCCCAACATCCTCTCAATCTCTGAACCCTATTCATGTTGCCTCCAAAATAGCCTGCAAGAAATGCCTCCTCCTTTCCTGCCTCGTCGCTAGTGCAGCTGCTGTTCTGTCCAGAAGATTCTCCCTTGTCTTTATCTTTGGCTGGCTCCTTCAAGTTTGAGCTCACATCTCCTCTGCAGAGAGATCCTGCCCGACCATCCCAGCATAAGTCACACCGCCCTCCCCACTTTCTCCTGCCCTCTGGTTTATGTTCTGTGCAACGCTTCCGCCACCGGATATTTTTTTTTCCTTTTTTTTTGGCCTGTCTCCTTTACTAAATGTAAGCTCCAAAAGGACAGAGAACATGTCTTCCTTGATCATTGCTGTGTCCCCCGCACCTAGCACAATACATGACACGTAGGTGCTCAGTAAATATAAGTTGGGTAAATGAGTGAATCAATGAATGAATGAATTCCCAAACCAGCATACTTGTTAACACCTGGACAGGACCGAGGGAAGCATTTTGGCTTTCTGGGGGAGGGACCAGCGCACCTGCTGGCTTGTCCCCCTTCTTGGCCTCCTAAAAGAACAGCGCAAGGCTACCCACAAGACAGGGACCCTTCCAAACAGGCATCCCACACAAAAGCACATCTTGCAGTCAAGGGAAATGGGCGGATAGTTGCTAATCGTGTCTTCCAAATGGGCTGATCTTTCAAAAGTTCGAAAGGCGCCTGCCTCCATAAATCCCAGGCTGCTACTGCTGCTGAGGCTGGTGAGGGAGGAGAGGAGGGTGCGCTTGGGCGCCTCTCGGGCTGGCACGAAGAAGCCACATCTCATCCTCCCTCCTCCCCCCAGCTCCTCTCCAAGAGAGGAAGCAATGCAGATGGAGACGAGAAATAAATATTCCTGCCTGCTCCGTGCCACTGCAGACGTTTTCCAAAATGTCTGGCTTGGACCATGAAATCAAGCCCACCCAGGAAAGGAGGCGCTCAGCGGGAGAAAGAGGGGGAAAGGGTGGCATATTTGTCGATACTCGTCAGCTTTCTGGGGGGCAGAGCACATGGCTCATACTTGGCAGCCCTGCTGAGGTGGGGACGTGGTAAGTGCACAGTAATACTTGAAGAACTGAATCAGAAATGGCAGCAGAGTTAAGGAAAGGATGCCAGAGCATCGGCACTATCTCTGCGCCTTTGCAAGGTGTCCTAGGACTCACAGCTGGTTCTTTCGTTGGTTTTAAAGCTCTTTCCACAATACCTGCTGCCTCTGTTCAACCCTTCTACTTCTACACTACTCCTGGGAAATTAACACAACTGGGCTGCAGGAAGCCTTCAAAGGCCCTTTGGAATTTGGGCAGGAGCTCAGAATCCATGTGTGGAGACATTCCTGCCACCTCTAAGCACAGCTCGCCTTCTCTAATACTGGAATACTGGCAGGAGAGGAGAACATAGGCTGCAAATGATAAGTGGGTGCTTTTGGCCTTGAGATGGCCAAGTGTGTGGGAGAAGTGTCACTAAGAAGGGAAGTTACAGGCCCAGCAACAGGCACCGAAGTGTTCTGCATTACGGTGCCTTTGCTAGGCATTCTGTGAGGCTGCAAAATGTCTCAGGAAAGAGAGATGAGAGGATGGGAATTTCAGCTTGAAAACTCTCATAGGATGCTCTGGGTCTTCTTTGTTTCTAACCCTCCCGTGAGACTCCCTGGTACCATGTTCTTGATACTGCTGCCACTGGACCACCCTCCTGTAGTCCTCTTGGTGAGTCAGTAATTACGGTGGGGCCCTTGGTGGATTGAATTCTGCTCAATAAAGAGCAGAGGGGCTTTCCTGGGTTTCACAGGGTCAAGTCCAGTGCAGTAAAAACAGTTGCCCAAAATGAAAACTCAAAGAAAGCAATGTCTTCAGTGGGTGTCAGGGGAACATGTTCCAGAAACGTTGCATTTAATTCTGTCTCTTTGCACCGTTTCCACCACTTCACTGAGGAATGAAACATTGTCTAATATTTCCCACTCATGTGCCCTGAATCCTTCTTTATGAATCTTCCCCACTCACTTGCCCATCTGCCTTCCAGTGCTAGGCAATTGCCAGCTGAATCCCACTCTCTCCAGGAAGCCGTTCAGTGGTGGGGAGAGCTGGCAGGACACCTTGGTTCCTGTCACCACTCTGCCCGTTGCTGTGTGACCTTAGACAAATGACTCCCCCTCTCTGGGCCTTGGATTCTTTGTTTGTGAAAGGAATGGGTTTGGATAGGTTTCCTTTCAGTTGGGATACATTATGGGTGGTTCTACAGAGTGAAATTGGATAGAATTCTTATTTTCACCATCCCTTTCCTACCCCACCTTGGGCAACAGACTGAAGGCATTGGGGCCATCACATTTCGGGGACTGAGTTCAATCCTTATATCTGGGAAGGTCAGAGCTGCATATGAAAATAAGCTGGACGCATAGATACGTGGATGCTCTCTAGAAACTATTTTAAATGTTTTCTGTCTATATTTCCCTTAATTCCGAAGAAGATTAATGTATGGGTTGGGGAAAGATCAAAGTAGGGTATATTTGGAAAGAGGTCATGTGCAAGTATGTCTGCATCTTACAATAATCATATTTGTTACCTTTTATTAATAATAGCTGTCATTTACTGAGGTCTGCTGTGAGCTAGGACTATAGTAAGCTCTTTCATCTACACTGTTATCCTTACAGAAGCTTATTATGGAAGACATTATCCATCCCCCACTCTCTTACAGATAAGAAAACTGAGGCTCAGAGAGAATGACCCACCTGCTTGAGATCATACAGCTGGTATTAATTACCAATACTAATTAATATTGGTAATAGGATTCGAGCCCAGTTCTGTTGGATTCCAAAGACAACGATAGGCTAGCCGCTACCCTGTGCGGGAGCTTGTCTTGGCATCCAGTATCCGTCTGGGAGATTCTTCATATAATGAGGCTGTTTTAAAGACCCATAGGTAGTGGGTCCTAAATTGGTTGCCTTTCCTACGACATTATCAGAGGGAAACAGCTGGTCTCAGAGCCAGCAGGAACCCGCTGTCAGAAATGGCAGGGAAGCACGCAGCTGCGGTGCTTGCCTTGCACAGGGAAGGCTGGGAGAACCAGGCCCCTGACACAGCCCCTCTACAGTGACCCCATCTCCACTGATCATCTGTCCTCAGAAAATACGACTGGCTTCTGCCCTGCATCATCTACCTCACTTCTATGCCCTGGTCCAATTCTGGCACAGAATCAGAGCCTCTCCGAATTTGTAAAGAACTAGACCATCCACTGCACAGGTTTGAACTCAAATGGCTCCCAGATAGGTATATAAATGAACGAAACAACTGGAAAAGGGCTTGCAAACACGCGTCCAGTCTACAGAGACCACCGGAGACCACCTAGACCCGGCTCCAGCAGGCGGTTGTGATGCACATACACAGGTCTCTCCCCTTGTGGCACAGACTTCTCTGTGGGTTCTCCTGATTTTTAAATGTGGGTAACTAATTCTGTTAAGAAGAATGTACTCAACACAGGGAGGATCATATAAAACATGCTTGCAACCCTATCTGACCTGCGGGTCTCCATCTGCAATCCCTAAAATTAATTTTCTTTATTTGCAGACAAGGAAATGGTGGCCCACATTAAGAAATTTGCCTGAGATAGCTAAGGCGGGTTTAGGCAGACAACTCTTTGGATACATACATATAGAGATGTGTGTGTGTACAGATACATACACGCATATTGTACAGTCACAAATGAAATAGAAATGATGTTGGATTACCAGCTGTCATGAAATGTCCTGCTTGTTTGCTTAGTGTTAATATCATACACATTAATAGTTGGCTGTAATTTACACCCATGTGCCCAAAACAAAATGACACAATAGCACCCCTCCCTCAAACCAAACCCAAACTGAAATTAAAACAAAATCAGCAGAGAAAGAAGCTCTTTACTTACGGTAAATGACAGAAAAGAAGAAAACAAAGTCCCTTCGTCATATCTCGATAATTTTGCCAGTACTCCTTCCAAGATAGTAACGAACTAGGAAAACAGCAAAAAAGGAAAAAAATTATTATTTCAAACTATAATTGTTCACAATAAAGAATAACATTTTCCAACCACACAGAAGCCGGGATTGAGCCCTCTGTTCATTTCTGCATTCTATTATTTGATTCCCGTCTTCGGAGAAAGGAATAGACTGCCTTTGCATGGAAATATTTGACTTATCCGGCTTTCTCTTCATTATTATGTGATTGCAAATATAGAGTGTTACAGAAGTACAAAGTGACAAAATATTATTGAGTTGCATATAGCATGCGATAATATTAAATGCACTTTTTAAAATCCAAAACTGCGCAAAGCAGTTTTTACGTTACATATTAGCACTACATTTAATCCAATCTATTTTTATTTGTATTTTATCAGTAATTTGGGGGAAACAGAAGTTTAGCACTGGCAAATATAAATGTCTTCCCATTCAGCATTACTTAGTTAAAATTCTATAATTCATGAGGGTGACTGAAATAGCTTTATCTGACTTTTATGTTTTATTATGACTCTCACTGCATGTGAAACTAGAGGAAAAGGGGTTTTCATGATGGCAGAATTCCTTATTACCGTTTAACTTTCTGTATTTAAAAATTTAACTTTGTCAGTGCTGAAAAACAAAACAAACATTTCCCGCATAACCTAGTGCAACGTTTGGGGACAAATTCCTATTAAGTTAACATATGCCACTTCATCAATTTATCTTCACACGGCTTGAGATCATCGGAAAATCATTTAGAGCTGAGGCTGGGTGATGTACAATCTTGTTTCCTGAGAGACGCAAGTATCCAGCTCAACTTTTTAACGTGTTACATTTTAATGGAAATGCAGACATCACAAAGCAACGTTCACAATCAAACATTTCACCTGAAGCTGAAGGTTACCTTTGCAACCAAGAGTGTTATCATTTCCTTAACAGTTTCTTCAATTAGTTCGTCTATTTTTGAATGATATTGATGCTAAAGAACACAGAAAGACAAAATATTAGCATGTTTGAGAGGTGATGGCATCGCACCCATCAGTAATTTTTAGACAATGCAATTTATAAATAAAGTTTGGCCTGCAGACCCAGTTTATTTCCTTAGTCCCAGGAGTATCTGTAGGATCCTAACTCCAGGTCTTTGATGAAGAGAGATCAGAAACTCTTTAAAAAAATTACCAGGCTCATTGTTCTTCACCCAAGGCTTTCCGATGCCTTTCATGTGTGTAGATACATACACACCTTTACAGAGAGCACACCTTAACATCCTGGCAGTGTGTTCATCTGGATCTTACAAAGCAAGGTACCATAATGATTTAGTACAGGAAATGAAAATTATCTTTGGAAAACTGCTGGGGCACGTGGCTTAGGTAGAGGAATTGTTCCAAAGGGAATTTGACCAAGACACTGTGACTGATTTTGCAAAAGCTGTTCTGAAACCTTCAGGTACTTTGGGTTAATGCCTCAGAGCTCCCCAGTTTTATCTCCAGGTATTGTCTCAGTGTCGAGGCAAAATGTCTCTTTTTGAATCCTTGAGGCAAGCCACTCATTTTTTCTGTTCATTGAGAAGCAGACCAGGCTGACAGCCTGTACTGAGACCGCTGCTAAGTTTTTCAATTTCTCTAACTGCGGCTGTCGATTAAATTTAAATAGTAATGTGAAAACAAACAAAAATCTGCTGTAAATGCCAGGGAAGAAGGAAAAGTGATTTCAACACAAAATATTAGATGCCAGCTCCTTGACATTTATTAGATTATTTTAGTATCCATTTGAACTATTCCACATTTCCTTAACAAAAAATAACAATGCAAAACATTGTTATTTGAAAAGGAAAATGCACTTACCCACTCTTTAGCAAACTTTCAGAAGGATGATTAATTAGAAACAGAAAAAAAAGAAGGAACAGTACAAATAAAAATTAGGACAAAAGGACACATGAGAAAATAAAAATTAAATAAAACATCCAAAAAACTATGTAAACATACTGAAATAAGCCATTGTAATGTGGTTTCATATTCTGATAAATGACAATCCGAATTATTGTGAGTGAACAAAGGGAATGTGAATTAGGTTCATTCATTCAGAGTCATAGGAAGATTGGTTTGTTATTGGAAGACCTGGATGGAGCCCCAGTGCAAAGTTGGGAAGTCATGTTGCCTATAAAAATTTAGCTCAGTTTCCTTATCTGTAAAAAAACAAAACAGATAATAATATTATTACCCAGAACTAACGAGAGGGGGGAAGGCAGTACAAATTGCTGATTTTGGAAAGGGAATGAGGCCAATCCTGTATAAAAATTTTTAGTGTGTTTGTTCTATTATAATTATTTTGAAAACCAGTGCTCAAGCCCTTTCCTGGCAGTCATGCTCTTAGACTCATAGGTCTCTGCTTTGAAGATCAAGTGAGGGTCCAGACATGAAAACATTTTGTCAACTATAGCTGTGATTCAAATATTATTATTTGTTCAAGTTCATCAAGGAGAAGATACGGGTAGGGAGAGACAGTCTTATTACTTAGTCATCTCATCCAGTTTCATTTTAGTTGATTAGAGAAAAAACAATAAAGCAAATGGTCCACATTGTATCACCCCGATGAGTCAGAACCCATATTGGCTATACTGCTAGATCTGAAAAAGGATTTACTCCTCAGTGCATAAACCGCAAGCTAACTGAAAAAAAAAAAAAATCATCTGCAGAATTCTCTGCTAGAAACACAAAGGAAGATTTCAGAGCAAAAGAATTCAGGAATATTGACAGGGCTCCAAATTCATTTTTAGGTCTTGAGATAAGATCTAGAATCACATGCTTCCTTTTCTCTTCATGTGACTTGCCTCACACCCCACTAGGTTTTCTCTGGGTTGCTATAAATGATTCACATCTATTAAGTTAATTATGGGATTTAATTAAATCAGAAAAGCTAGCTGTGTGCAAAATAATACAGTATAGAATATTAAATAAGGGGCTCCTAATCAAGCAAAGAAGAACATCACTGAGAACAGAAACATTGCCTTGAAAAACTTGGCTGAAATGGTAAAGAGAGATGAGCAATTGTTCTCCACACACCAAGATTTAAAGAGTTAATAGTCTTGGTTTAAAGAGTTAAGGATGTCACTCTTTTTCCCAAGAGAAACAAGCTTCCTCTCCGGTGCGGGAACTTCGGACCCTTTCACAGGGAGACAATAGTGGAGGCATCAAGGCTTAAGGACACATGGTGGTTTATGGGAACCTCTTCCTACCTTCAACTTTTCCATGTCAAACTTGGTCCTAACTTCTCTCCAGGTAGTCCCACTATCTCTCCCTTTCACACTGCACAAATATTCTCATTTCCACTCTTCTTCGGCTATAATGAACATTTCTTTTTTTTTTCTGCATATAAAACAAAGTGTTTTGATGTGACTATTCTGATTCTTATTTCCAGGGGAAACTTGAGCATGTCAATCTCTGTTGTTCTATTTCCTCATTTTTGCAATGGGGCCAAAATTGTCACTGTTGTGAATTCACCCGATTCACCTAACCAAGTAATAAAATAATGCATGGAAACATGGTTTAGAAACTTACAAGTACTATGGGGACGTATTATTATACTACTACCATGTTTGTATACATTTCTTTAAACTCATCTAAAAATCCATATATTTTATTGTACATAAATTATGCCTTGATTTATGTAAAACCTACTTTGGGGAAGATAGTAGAACAGGGTAATAATTACTTATCATGTAGCAAAGGGGAAAATATCGAAGTCCCCATTTTTATTCAAGTAATTACAAAATACATGAATCCCTTTTGCCAGTTTTTCCCGATATATGAAATTTATTGGATTAACTTGCTTTTTGGAACAATAATGAATACTTTGCCTTCACTCTTTGGTTTCTTGGGAGATATATTGTTCTATGCAGATGGGAAGCTCCATGAATGGGTATACATACCACTGAGGCATCTTTTAATTATCATCTCCCTACCAGATTGTTTTGTTATAAAATCTCTTGCAGTCTGATTGACTATCTAATACTACCTGCATCCTAATATGGGTACAAAGAGGGATCTTTCCCATTTTCTTGTCCTCCCTGATGGCCTTCTTGGATTATATTGCCCTACACCCCTAAATTATATCCTGGGGCCCAAGATCATGGTGATAGCTGCACAGAGAACTAATTTTCAACAGCATGGAAAGTTTGGTGAGTTCACTTTTGCTTCCAATGAGCTAAACTGCAAATTCACAATCACTACGTGAAAATCATTCCACTTGACTTTCTGTGCTGCACGTTTTGCCTTGTCATAGAACAGATTGTGTGTATGTTGTCTTTCTGTTAAGACCATCTGACCTTGGAAATGAGATGAAAACACACTAGACCAAGTGAGAAACTATTTAATACACAATTTCCTCTCTATTGGTACTTCACAAATTTTAATGAAAAAATAAATATTTAAGATAGAAAAGTATGGTTAACAAATGTTTCAACAGCTGCCTTTAGATGTGACATTACTCAATGATGAAATTCAGGAAGTGATTTTAAAATTGGAGATTGCATCACCTGGCCAGTATCTAGTCTAAAACAGCTTGAGGGAGTTGAAATCCACGGGAAGCCCATATTGGTAACTTGATCTATAATATGGGCTTCCTATCCAATACTCACAAAGTGCAAACTATGTAAAAACATTGGACTTCCATCTATTGTTATTCCAATTTCAGGATGTTTTCAGTCATTCTTGTTCAATCTCATTTTAACTCAGTTTTACTTTGAAGATGAATATCCCCATTCTACAAGTTGAGAAAAGTCAAGGAGGGAACATTTCCATGTGACTTCCCATTGAAGTTCTCCTTACCATCACAGCCACTGTGCCAGGCACTCAGAGGAAGTACGTATTTACGGACCACCATGTCTGGCTTTATTCTCTCTGTTCTCAGCCACCTGGCACTCTAATAAAAAGAGGCCTCACTTCCCACAAGTTGGCCACTTAGGTGTCTGTGATTCAGTTACCCTAAGGAGAAATGTCATAATGCCATGGTAGATCTCTTCAGCATGGCTTGGGAAAACTGACAGTGTTAGGATAAGAATCACAGACAAGAATACAGGATTGGATGGGCCTTTAAGAAAGATATTTAGTCTAGGCGTATATACACTATTTAGGGAAATCCAAGAAACATTTAAAAGCCTCGGTTATTATTTTCACCAAAAAAAAAAATAATGTTGAGCCATATGGAGAGAATACATGTAGTCTTTCCTACTTTATCAGATAGAACAATGCCTAGAAAGAAATAGACACTGCTCTTTAGCGTCAAAAAGGTTACTATTTGAACAAGTCAAAGAAAACTTTTTAATCTTACATCCAGAAGTTAGGGGACCTTATTCTAAATTTTGACAAGCTGCATACTTCCTAAACGTTGTGTGTTGCATGCTACATTTTTCATCCAACAAATGACCACAGTATAGTTACAAGAGAAAGTGACTTGCTCAGGGTTACCCAGTTTATTTTTTTTTTTATTTTTTTATCTTTTTTTTGAGACAGAGTCTCGCTTTGTCGCCCAGGCTAGAGTGAGTGCCGTGGCATCAGCCTAGCTCACAGCAACCTCAAACTCCTGGGCTTAAGCGATCCTACTGCCTCAGCCTCCCGAGTAGCTGGGACTACAGGCATGTGCCACCATGCCCGGCTAATTTTTTCTATATAGATTTTTAGCTGTCCAAATCATTTCTTTCTATTTTTGGTAGAGACGGGGTCTCACTCTTGCTCAGGCTGGTCTCGAACTCCTGACCTCGAGCGATCCACCCGCCTCAGCCTCCCAGAGTGCTAGGATTACAGGCGTGAGCCACCGCGCCCGGCCAAGGGTTACCCAGTTTAGTAGCTTAAGTGTGGAGTCTACAGGATGTTGTAGACTAAACCACTAGACAATTTATTTTTCTAGAAAATCAGACTCCAAGGTTAAGCTAAGGTCATTCTACTTTAGAACAGAAGGGATTAGTGGCAAAGATGAAAGATAGGGTCCACCACTGTGATAAATGTCAACTTATTTCCCATAATGTACCTTCAGCTGGGGTCTCTGATTTGGCCTAGGGAGGTCCACAGGTCTCCTGAAATTGTGTAGTAATATTGTGTGAAAGTATTTCTTTTTCCTGGGAAATGGCTCCATAACTTTCATCATATGCTCAGTAGAGTTTGTGACAACAACTCCCTCACTCCTACTACTCTCCCTAAATGCCCAGCTCAAAAAGCAAAATGTTAAGATCAGAGTGACTTGGCTTGTTTGGAAGAATCATTTAGCCATCTGACCAGGTCTGTGGGAGCTTTTTAAACATGGCTATAATTTAATTAACCTAGAGAGAACCTGTGAAAACTGCTGCAGGGAAAGGGAATCCAGTCCTACCGTATCAACCCTTTCCTGCCCTGGACTGGTGCCATCCTTGGGAAACCCAGTTAAAATGCACATCTCAAGAAGCTCTAAGAGGAAATAGATAACTTGAACTTCAACAAACTTAAGGAAACACTTTATGCATTAAAGGATACCGTCAAGAAAGTGGAAAAGAAAACCCACAGAATGGGAGAAAATAGTTGAAAATCATACATATGATAAAGGTATAGTATTCAGAATATACAAAGAATTCTTAAAACTCAACAACAAAAAGACAAATAACCCAATTAAAAAAATGAGCAGAGAATTTAAATGGATATTTCTTCAAAAAATATATGATGGCCAATAAACATGAAAAAATGCTACAGATCACTATAAATCAAAAACCACAAGAGATACCATTCCACATACACTAGGATGGCTATAATAAAAAGACAGGAATAAGTATTGGCTAAGATCTGGAGAAATCACATAGCTGGTGGGGAATGTAAAGTGGTACAGACACTTTGGAAAACAGACTGGCAGTTCCTCTAAAAGCTAAACATAGCGTTACTATATGACCCAGAAACTCCAGCTTTTTAGGTATATACCCAAGAGAGTTGAAAACATAGGTCCACATGAAAACTTGTACATGAATGTTTGTGGCAGCATTATTCATAATAGCTAAAAAGTGGAAACAATTCAAATGTCCACCAACTGATGAATGGATAAACAAAATGTGCTATATCCATACCATAGAGTATATTATTTAGCCATAAGAAAGGAAGATCAATACATGCTACAGTATGGATGAATCTTGAAAACATTATGCTAAGTGAAAGAAGCCAGACACAAGAGGGCATATACTGTATGATTTTATTTATATGAAATGTTAAGAATAGATAAATTCTTAGAGATAGAAAGTAGACCGGTGATTCCCTAGGGCTAGAGAGGGAGGGAGGAAGAGAAGGGAATGACTATTAATGGGTACTCGGTTTCTCTTTGGGGTGATGAAAATGTCTTAAAATTGACTCTGGTGATGGTTGCATTACTTTCTGAATATATTAAAACTATTAAATCATACACTTTAAAAGGGGTGAATTTTGTGGGTGTGTAAATTATGTTTCAATTAAAAAAAAAAAGAAGTTTGAAAGGGAGAAAAATTAAGCAGGGACAAGATTCTAGAAAGTATGAACTCAAAGGGATCTTAATGAATTTTAAAGATCACCAAAAACAGGGCTCTTAAAGTGGGCTCTGTGAAGCCTAAAAGACTGTTCAGACTGAGAAGCTCCGGTGGGTGTTGGCTAGTGAAGAGGTGCAGAGCTGGAGAGCGACTTGGCAGCCTGGGCTCTGGGCTCCTTTCCCTCGACCTCCTACCCCTCTGCAGGCACTCCCTGCTCACAGAGCAGCTCTATTTTTATTTGTTTCACATGCTGGCCTTCTTGGTATGGTTTGGAGAACTGATTCTGCTGCTAATAACAGCCTGCATAAAAGTGGAATAGTGCTACCATTTTACAGATAAGGAAACTGAGGCTCAAAGAGGCTGAATGACTTTCAAACTCCAGTTTGCAGCACAGCCAGGGGAAGAAACCTGGTATCTGAACACTCAAACCTAGGTCTTTCCCTAGGGGAATGATCCTTCCTGCCTAAACCCTTTTCCTTAACTCATTTTTCGGTAGTGAGCCTTCAGATCAGTGGTTCTCACAGTGTGGTCTCTGGAGCAGCCCGCAGCATCAGTATCACCAGGAAACTTGCCAGAAACGCAAATTCTTAGACCACTCCTCAGACCGATCTGAAACTCCTGGGGTGAGACCCAGCGAGCTGGGTATTAAGATGCTCTCTAATGAGTTTAATGCACACTGAAATTTGAGAACCACTGTTCCAGGTCCTTCACACGAGCAAAAGGTGCCGGGAAAGAGAACTGAGGGCCCCCGGCATAGGACGCCAGTGCCTAGAATGTAACCCCCAGGAAAAGGTCCTTGAGGAGAAAACTCAGGAGCAGAAGTCGACCAGGGTGGGGATGGGGGCGGGGGCGGGGGCTGAGGAAGCTGACTTGTAGGGGAAACAAGGTTGGAGATGATCTTGCCAGGAAGAGAATACCACCAACCCACATTTAAAAATGGAAGGTGCCGAAACAGAAAATAAATAACGAATAAGGAGCAAATATAATTTAGTAAAAATTCTGAACATGTAAGCTGGTATCGAAAGATCTGATTTAGGAGCAATTTATGCCAATTGGCAACAACATAGAGTTGCCAGAAATGTTTCTGAATTAATTCTAAATTGGTATATGAATATCTAGCTGGCTTAAGGCCATCAGAGAAAAATGATCATGATAGTCTTTAATCAAGCCCAAGTTGCTGTTTCCTTCTCCTTTACATTTTAAATACCGCTTTGGAATTGCAAACTTAGGAAAGGACTAAACTTTTGGTCAGGGAAGATTCACAATCAACTCCGTGTATGGAAAATTGAAAGTCTGCAATTTTTTGGAAATTCAGAACCTGCTGGCTGGGGATCGGGTAGCAGGGTGATCTAACATCATATATCCTGGAAGGTGCTCAATGCAAGAAAGAGCTCTCCTGATGTCCAGATGTTCAAAGTGATTAAAAATGCACTTCAGATTTGAAAATGAATTGCATTCTGGCAAACACAGATCTGTCAGAGATACCAGCCTAATAAATAAGGTCGTCAAACATCATTTAGCTTAAAGGAACGTTATGGCCACCCCAACTCCAGCCAAGAATCACTTCCAAGAGACTGGCATTCTTATCAGCACATGCCTTAGAAATTTACTTGACAAACAGATACCGAACACTCATCCATAGCTTAATCCACAAATGTTAGAGAATATTTCTGAAACTAGAAGACTAGGGTAGATGGAAAGAATTTGTGAAGGTTTCTTCTACATGATCAATGGAGAGGGGGGAAAAAAAAATCTGTATTTTTTTTTTTTTTTTTTTACCTCTTGGCCCATTTCCATGCTGCAAAGTTTTGTTGATTGAGCTTTGGCATCAACCATAACATTAAACATGGTGCATATTGACTGTGGGACTCGAAAATCTGTTGATCGACTGGTTTTTTGCAGCTTAACTTCAAATGCAATCCTGGTTCTATTAAAACAAAGTAGGAAAAGACCAATTCAGCGTTCAGATGGCAGCAGGTGGAGGAGATATTTTCTGAGAGGTCAGTGAAAAAGAAAATTGAAGGCTGTAATCAGTTTCAAGCGACAATGACTTCACATGTGTTCTCTTTTAAATGACTTTTCCAACTAAGGAAGGCCTATTCACGGAGACAGCCACTCACACCCTTCCTTTCTTGGCAGTACACAGAACACCTGTAGCTTGGCGTATTTCTGTCTATAGTTTACATGCTATGGAGAACCCTAATTGCAGGAGAATGAATGAATTCACAAAAACCCGATTATAGCAGTACAGCATACGTAAGTTCTCTCACATTGGCAACTGCCTACCTTGAATTACTTCATTAAAAAAACAAAAAAACAAAAAAGCAATTTCTAATCTTTAAAACCTCACGGGGGAGAAAAATCTTAAATGGCATTTATTATTATTTTCTTTCTGGTTTGAAAGAGACTGAAATTTTAAAAATCCAGCAAGTTTATTATATTGCCTTAAAGACTAAAAAATAGTTTTTGCTTGTTAAAGTTTAAAAAAAAAAAAGGAAACACATCAAGCTACTAAAGATGGCTACCTTTGGGGAGGGGAGTGAAATTAGGAGGCATGGTATTAGAGAAATGCCACTATGTTTTATTTATTTTCAATGTCAACATATTATTTTGCTATAAAAATGTATTTTTATAATTAAAAATGTCATAATATACTTAACATACAACTATCTTTTATACACACACACACATATTTTATATACATAATATACAATACAAGGCTTGTGTCACGGTGGAATCCGAATGTAACCTACTTCTGACATAGGTCAAATTATGACTCCAGCAATGTGTTAACCACTCATAGCAGAAACCTAGCCCAGCATGGCCAGCTGGTAATACAGGTGTGAGATCTGCTCCTTGACATCAGCATTGTAAAGGGGGCTAGTTATACCTGAAAAGGTTTCAGGGAAGTGGATTGCATCATCATGTATCTTTAAAGAGAAGCACCTGGTGAGTAAGTGGCTTTATTAAAGCCCCTTTCATCCGATGCATCTTTTTAGCATTGTTTGCTGTCAGGTTCTGGAGATCACGCAGTCACCAGGAAGGCACTGCTTTAAGAGGAATTTGTAGCAGTTTTGTAACAGTGCATAGGAGGACCACACAGCTAGTTAGCTCAGGAAAGGATGCCAGCTTGCTAACACACCCTGGGTGCATGCAGGGAAGCCAAGTATAATTTCTAAGGTTGGGAGCCCAGTTCTTAAGAAAAAAAAAAAAACCTTAAAAAACCCAAACCCTTAAAACACCCCTATATATTATGTGATCATGTTAAAGATAAATGTATCTTGGCTTCTAAAGACTCAGTGCACCAAAGTAGCTTTCTAATCATGATGATCATTTTAAGCTATGCTGAAAATACATAATTTGCTGGTTTTGTGAAAAGGAGGCCTGATGGGGACCGAGTTGGACAGGTCCCTGTGCTGATCTTCCGAGCCTTGTGTGCCAGTTCCGGCCCAATTTGAGAAATGGAAATGCTAAATTGCTCCCTTCCAAGGAAGTAATCATCTTCTGTTTTCACAGGAGAACTGTTCATAGCCTTTGGAGTGCAGGGTTGTGAAAAGAGGAAACTGAATGCAAAATTAATGTGACGGGGAGGGTTCTAGGGAACCAAAAAGCCAGGCTTGGAGAGGTCACTTAATCCAACTGACTCTCGTTGAGGGCAGAGGCAGGGTGCTTTGTTTTGTGTTCAGCACAGTACCTGATACAGACTAGACTGGAGGCTCTGTAAATGTCCATTAAATTAATTTATTAAATCTCTTGGAAACTGAGGCAGGAGGAGTGCCTTACTGACTTTTTGGCATTGCATATTTATGTTAAGGAAACATCGTCCTTACTACATGGGCCTAGAAGAAGAGTTATTTATTCTGTCCCAAAGAGGAAAACAATGGTTCCAGGCTCTTCCAATGTAGATTATATGTCTTAAAACATCCAAGAACTTCTCCATGTTCTATCCTCTGAATCTGGAAGTCTGAGGATAATATTTCCACCTACTTTTGCTCATGTCTGTTCTGTGTGTCTACGGCCTTAGTTAAAAGGGACATCAGGAAATTTAAGGGCCTAGGCCAGCCATACATGTGCAGTGGCCATACATGTGCAATGGACCAATTTCTGTGAATAAAAGGTTACTTAATAGCTACTCTGCACCAAGCATGATGCCGAGACCTGGGGAGGGTGAGGAGAACCAAATGAACAAGATCCACTCCCTGCCTCTGTGTAGCTCACCCTCCTTAGGTGTCTCAGCCACAAAGATATGATTACAAGGTGGGAAGGGATAACACAGTCCCTATTTGCCTTTGACATCCTCGTACCTTTCCTTTTTCTCCAAGCATCTCCTTATTTCTTACTCTCTACCCAGAAGACTGGCTTCTTTCTCTCAGGGAAGGACATACATGTCCTTCTGTACAACTGTGTGCACAGGTCAGGAGCTGGGAAGTTGTAATTATTATATAATGCATTTCAGCCCCAGGACAGATTGTGCAAGAAGCTTTTTGGTGGAATGCTTTGGCCATTGGAAAAGCATTGCTTTTCCTAAAATTGATGTAGGCTATGTAGGAGATAGTAGAATTCAAAACCCTAAGGAAATATTTTGACCTTGGGTTTGAGAAATAGGCTTGCTTTTGGTTCTAAGAGTGAGAAGAAAAGAGCAAAACTCAAAATCTGGATCACCAGGCCTTTAAGCTTCCAGAAATAGCATCAAACACCTGCCCAGATTCTCCATACCAGGTAGTTCCTTCCCCAGTTCCTGCTGAGATGCTGTCCACCTACCTGGAATTGTGTTGTTCTTTTGCCCTTTTGGTTTCCAGCTTTGATGCTATTACTTCCCTTTTCTTCTTCTGAGATATAAAATGATGAATTCAGCGCACTTTCAGGCAAACCCAGCTCCCATCACCCACAACTGATCCATCAACTAAATTACACAACATCTAGAGACTTAGAGTAGGCTGTGCTGCTTACAGTCTATTTTTTTGAATGAGGAAAAATCATGGAACAGTTATGAACTGCAAAAGGAACTTGGATGTGTATGTGAGGGTAGACAGGGGGATGATGATGAGGTCACATCAGTGGAATTCCACTTCTGTACCTGATATCCAGATAGAGACACTCATTCTTCATTGCGTGCCAAGAACTTAGCCCTGTGCCTGGTCTATGGGAGGAGCTCAAACAATGCTTGTTGAATGGATGAATGTTGTCTTCATTTTCATTCCCTCACCTTCTCAGAACAGTCTGCCTGGGAACTTCCAGTGCAGCATCCCTACCCCAGTCCTATAAGCTACAGTGACAATACAGGCAATTTGTGGCCAGGCAAAATGTAAGTTTGATGTTTCATGCTCCCTTGTTGATATCCAACTAGGTTTTGGGCAGGACAACTAATGGCACATAGCAGGTGCTCATTTCTTATATACAAAAGGAATTGCAATGCTGAGGCTCTGCTTACATAGCTGGAAAATCAGTAGATTCCCCTACCTGTCCTGGATATGCTGGCTCTAGAATGGTATATTCTTCTCTTTTTTTTCATCCAGCTGTCCTCCCTGCACATGCTCATACACTTAACAATACTTATTAGTTAAGTATTTTGTGCCAGATACTGCTAGATATTGGGGATACAAATAGGAATACAAGAATGGACAGGGATCTTTTGCCCATAGAGCCAACAACCATGAAAAAATTGGCAGCCAGATTATTTTGGGTTTTGGACAGACAGAGGGCAGGTGAACGGAAGCTAGACTTTGGCAGCCACCAGCCCAGCTGACTTGCACAAGCAATCGCCTCCTCCAAGATACTCCAAATGACGGTCAACTGAAAGAGCAGCCATCTAGCCTTCCCGTGCAGGACCTGTCCAGCCATCTGTGCTTACCTTTTGACGCAAGACTCAATCATGTCACTTGCCATCAACTTCAGCCGTTGTTCTAGGTGCTTTCCAAACTCTTCTTCGGGCCAGTGCAAGTCCCGAATAAAGGTCTGAAGGGCATCGAGTTTCCAGAACAGATCTTCTGAGGTACCTGATCCATTACTGGTAGGATAAAAGTTAGAAAACAAGAGTCACCCAGGGCCCTCAGGCTCTAGGAAGACTAACACAGAGACAACTGGGGGTCAGAAGGCTTAAGGCAAACAGTAGCTTCAGCATACAAAACGACGTGTGTTGGCGGTGGAGGTGGGGGCAATCTCCACCGGCAGATTTTGAGTTTTACCATACATGAATTAGTCTGCTTTGCTCGGCCAATTACTCCAGACCAGTGAGAAGTCTGAAGAAGGTGTTGCCCCATCACAACCAGGAGAATGGTGTATGGTAAAAATCAGCCTTCTTATAATAACCACATTAGCACATGTGATGATTCAGATGAAGGCCACGAACCAGGGGGAGAAATAAGTCTCAACGGATAATAACTACATGGCAACATGCAGTTATTAAAATTCAGGGTTTCATGCATTTCCCCAGCTCCCCTCCAGACTGGAGGCCTCTTGGAGATTGCACAAGACTTGTAGTTTTAAAAGGACAGTGCTAACAAAGTGGTGAGCGAGGACCTGCTTTCTCTCTTGAAGTGCTGGAAAGAAACTGGGGTGACTCAGTTGAGATGGATACACCTGGATACCTTGAATCCAAAATTCTTGTTCAGTTTGGTCATTACTCCAATTTTCCTAGACCAGCCCATTGCATAGGTGGGGTCCTCACCAGGAAAAGGTGAGTTGAGGCAGGGGAGGTTAGTGGACAAGGGATATTTTCAATGCTTTAGGGCTCAAAACCTGAGCTCTTTTACCGTTGCACCATCTTACCCAGTCCTCTGTGCAGATGGGGAAATTGGTGTTGATGCCTTTCTGTACAATGACGTCTAAGAAACTTTTACCTGGGGCATCCACGAAAAGCCTGTGTACGAGAAATGCTCCATCTCTCACCCTCTTGCCCTTCTCTAGCTGGCTTTCTCTTTTGTAACAGTCCCATTTGGAGCTCTGAGGGGTGGCCGCCCCCCCATCCCCTTCCTCGCATACCACTAATGCTAACACGGTAATTTATAAAATGTCCAACACACCATGCATTACCACTTGTTCTGACATCGTCTATAGAAACAGATGAGAGTGGGTGTTTCTATTGTGACAGATGCCAGCTGCATTGAATTAATGCTTCAGAGAGAAATATAGCTAGTGCATAAATGCATACACAGCTACCGCAGGGTAGGGAGGGGGAAAACTCCCAACATGCCGAGAGGGAGCCTACGGCCTGGACCAACAGGGTAATGTTCTCAAGGACAGACCGGTCTGAGGTCAGTACGTAGATGTATCTGACACGAAGGAGCAGGTAACATAGAAACACGTCCTTAAAATGAAAGGTGGCAAAGGAGGAAACCGGAATTATGAAAAGATATAGAATCAGGCATTTCCTGGTGGGAGACTGAGAATCCACGCCTTCTTTTCAGATACTGTCGTAAGCATTGTTCAAAAGTGGGGGAATGCATTGTCTCTCTGTGAAAAGTTCAGCCTTCCCCCAACCCCATCCTGTGCTTGGGAAAAAGAAACCCCAACTTTGTCTAGTCTAAGCCCCGTTTTGGAACTGCATGGTTGTATGTTTTAAATCATTAAGTACATATGAATGCAATAATTGGTATTTATTACAACAACATTTTGACACCCATCTGGTTTCAGAGTTTTAAAAAAATTCTTGTAGGGTTTTTTTTTCTTTGAAGAGCTTATTATTAAGTTTTGACATGAGGAAAAGAATATTTTCTTTTTATTTTTAAGATAAACTGTTAATGTTAAGGCAATAGCACCAAGATTATTTGGATTGCTGAGCAGTTACCAAAATGTGTTCCCACTCATGACTTAATTAATTGAACGGAGACCATTATCTGCTCTATTACAATGTCTTGATTCATATCTTTTCAAAAATAGTGTCACAGAGCATGCACAGAAGGAGGTAAGAGAAGCTTTCAGAGATGTATTTTAAAATTTCTAACAGATACTACCTAATCTAACTTTTAATATAGTCATCTTAGCATGAATATGATTTGTGTTCGTTTTTAGAAGTGCTTTTTCTTTTTTTTAGATACAAATTTTTGGAGGTTTTGTCTTTGAAAGAGAATCAGACACATTGACCATGTATTTCATTGTGACCTTGTGAGCAATTATAGGATTTAAAAAACTATTAGGCAGCTTCGGGGGAGTCAGGTAGAGCAGTCATGCTAATGGCCTGTCTTCTACCTGGATTACTGCAAAAATAAAAATGCTTAGGGCCATCTTGACGAACGCGGTTTCAAGATTTCAAAACATCACTGCCAGTTTCAGATCATTTTTTTATTCCTTTGATAATAACACTTCCCTTTGAAAATGTGCCAATTTATTCTTTCAAGAAAAAGCTTATCTGGCCTATAATTAGCTGTGGCCTAAGAAAAGGATCAAAGAAGGGTACAGAATCGCTAAACCTTATTTCACTTATTAAATCACACACGTGGTTCTAATTTAATTTCCCTGAGGTAGAATTTATGGGTGCTGGATCTTCTTCTTGCTAAGAACAAAAGGAGAGAGGACTCATTTCCTACAAGAAATGGCTTCTCAATCTCCACTTCTCCAAACTGCTAGCTTTAAAGAAGTGGCCTGTGCAACCCTGACATTTGTGTGGACAAATGTAAAGAATGACACTATGCTCAGACCACAGATGACATGGCTCCCAAATATTCAATTCTTTGTTGCTTGAATCTCGCATTCCCAAATTTAGCAACCTTCTTGTTACCTAGATTTCAAAGCACCATATCGTATTACCACCTTGGAAAGTATCTTTACATAACATTTACATGACTAAAGCTTGATCCATTCAGAAATTTTCATTTAGCCCTGAACATACTGTTACGATATCCTGCCATTTGCTGACACCAGAAATATGCTTTATGGTTTAAACAGTCTCTAGGAATTTTTTATTTTTATTTTTATTTTAAAAACTGAGCTTTTAGGTAAGTGTGTTTCCCTCTTAGATGTGGATCAGGCCAGAGATGACTGGCCGGCCCATCACAGAGGTTTCCTGGACTATTTCTGGATGACTGACACTTAATGTCATGTCACCTGTATCAAAAAGCAAAAAAAAAAGGTAGAATCCTTTTGCAAAAGACTTCAGGGAGTGAAACATAGTCCTCAAGCCTTCAGTGGGCGTAAGACAAATTGTTAGTGCTGTATATAGAGCAAACATCTTACAAATATGATGCATGCCAGAAATAAACAATATTGTCTCTGTATGATCAGCAAAATATGTCTAATTATCCATCTCCATCTCTGTTATATAGGATGTATAGAAATAAACAATACATATCCATGCCAAGATCACTGAGATTTAAATGAGATCTGATGTGAACTGAATACACACTCAGCATCATATATAGCAGCCATCCATGACGGTGCCGAAAAAGTAGGCATTTGTGGGATGCCTAGAGGGATGTTAACTGGTAGATTTGGTACTTTGGGAAGGTTCACATTGGGTAGGTTCACATTGGGTAGGTTACTGGTTAAACTCCTGTGGAAGAAACAGACAGAAAGAAAAAATACCATCACAGTGACAATGCAGATGTGGCAGCAGCACAGGACAGTTGTAAATAAATCGGCTAAGTCCACAGCAAGACAACAGCAAAAACTCAAGTGACACAGTTCAAAAAAAGCAGCTTACGGATGGGGCGCCGTGGCGTGGCTTCATATTCAGAGAGAAATGACAAAAGTTAATGGAAAAAAAAATTAACCACAGAGTGACTTCAAAGCGTGGACACTCATGGAGCACCCATACACAATGATTACGTTGTTTCAATGCCTCTGGGAGGGGCCTTTGCTTTCCAGATCCATTGCTATTAAGACTCCAGAAACTGTCTTACACTAAGAACCTGAAGTTCCTGAAATTCAGGGCACGGCTGGGGCTGGGGCTGCTGTGAAGTGACTGGGATGGATAGAAATGGTGGAATGCTTCACTTTTCTTATTTTTATAAATTGTTTTTGATGGAGGTGCATTTCTCAAGTTAGATATGAGATACAAGATGGAATAGGAAGTTCACCCACTTAAATACACACAGAATGGTGACGTACAGAAATGCAATTCCTTCCAAATGCTACTTCTGAAGACAGGTGTATGTACAATGGGTTGTCAGAGTTCATGGTGAAGACTAAAACATTGTACCAAGAAGAAGGATCAGATTTGAATAATTTTATAGATCATTTGAAGAAAATGGAAACTTCCTCTCCCACACTAAGTCCACTTAAAATGCAGAAATGTTTACACGTACAGACAGACACTTAGGAAAAGAAAACAATCCCAAATTCAGCTCTTATCTTCAACTCTTTGACCAAAAGTGGATTTAAAATGTGGCTTCCTATCATAGTAGCTACCCTTAAAAGTGGGACAGAGACAGGAAGAAAGCATGGCAGGGGCTTCTGGGGTCCTGGGGATGTTCTATTTATTCATCTGAATGATGTTACATAGTGACATGGGTGTGTTCAGTTTGTGAAAATGAATCAAGCTGTGTATTTTTCTGTAAAAAGTTAAAAGAAGTTAAAAATGACTGAAAAGTTAAAAAAATGTTACCTCGTGTCAGTTTTTTGTTTTTGAACAAAGACAGATCAACTGATGTGATGGAAGAGAGATGGAGGATTTTTAAGAGTAAAGAAAGAAAATAAAACAAAACAAAACCCCCAACTTGAATCAACTGTATTTCTCCAGAGGGACTGTGTCCTATACCGCGCCATGAGCTGGCATCGTGTGCTTCTGTAGTGGCATTTTAAGGGTGTTCCATCCAGCCAAAGTCACTGGCACGGTAGAGCCCAGCCTCTCTGCATCTGAGAGGAGCCTTCCTGTTTAAGTGGAGCTGACAGCACTTTGGCAAAGGAGTTGAGGTTCTCTTTTTGGATCTTGCAGGAGAAGAGCACATTTTGCCAAAGCAGCTCTGCCCCGGGCAAGCTGTGTTTGACTAGCAGGACTCCTGCAAGGGCTGGAGCTGCCTCTGGGTATGCTTGGGAGTGGGGGGGACGTGCCTCCTGCTAAGTCAGAAATTCTGGACTTTGTAGATAGCCTGGATGCCTGTCTGCCTCTAGAAACAAATTCCTCTTTTAGGATGGCAATATAGCCTTGGCTTGTAGACTGAAAAACCTAGAATGCAAAATTGCCTACCTGGCATTCTCTTCCTTAAGGGAAACAGGTGTCCCCCCCAGATTTGTCCTTTACACCTCACATTTTGGGAAAGCCAATTATATCTCTCTACCTGGGACTAACGGGTACTCCTGTGAGAATGGTCAAGAGAAGATCAGTAAATATGACTATTAAGTACAGGGGAAAAATGGAACTTTTCCTTCCATGTGTCTCTGCTTAACTAGGGAATTTGCCTTTGAATTCAGTCCCTGGTGGTTCTCAATCTTAAACACTGCCATGTAACAAAACCGTTGGCGATTTCCACTGAGACATGTGTAAGCCTATATAAGCAAATGTGATCATTAAATGATACACACACTGAATAATGATCAAGGAATTAGGAGATCTTAGAGATGGCATCCTGGAAAGTTAAAATGTCAATTCTGAGCAAATTAAAAGTAGCTAGGAATGAATAACATACAAATGTATGCAAAAGCAACTTAATTTAAACATATTAGCGGATGGTGGGTACACAGAAGCACGCTTCATTTTGCACACAAAAAATTTTAAAAAACCCCTTATATTAATCAAAACATATTGTATTTGTAGAATATGACATTTTGGCTGGACTACTGCTCTGGACTCACAGAAACATTTCCTTCATGTGACATTTTATAATGCTCTGCTTTTAAAAGGTTGAAACATGCTTGATATTTCTGCTTTCAGCAAAATAATATATTGAAGAATATATTACTAAGTTACTAATATTTCATTTGGATATTAATAATTTTATCATTAAGGAGGCAATTCCAAACATAATATTTCACTAACATACATATGAAAAGGGAGAATTTTCAAGTAGCACTTAGTTCCAATGAGGCCCCTGGAGGTGCTGATGGCTGTAATGAATTATTATTTTAAAGAGGGCCTTTAGCAATGACCTAAAAACACAAGGCAGTCACTCTTCTCTGTAAGAATCATAATCAGATATCTCTGGATAGTGTAAGAAGTGTACAATGCAATCCTAGCAACTGATACATGTTAAAATTTAGACTCTTTCACTCATTTTGGGGACTCAGTTGAAATAAGGTAGCTCTCATTTAGGTTAAAGGACCCATCCTGGATGGTTTTAAAAAATTCTCATTTACTCACTGTTATGTGGATGAAGGTTACAGACTTGTGTGTGTCATCATTTCTACTGATGGAAATGACCAGAGGTGAAGTTATTCCTTCCTTTCTAGAATAAGACACTGTCTCCACACAGTGTGGAGATGGCTGTGTCTCCTCTCAAGGATTTTGGTTTTAAATTCATGGATAGAGTTAGATTTAAGACACAAAAAATACCTTCTACTTTCATGAGTCATTTCTTGCATGAATACATGTAGTACATCTTGTCTTCTCTTAGTGCTCTGGACCCTACAGCCACACTCAGTGTTTATTCTTAGTTCTACTCCCTGCTTTGGGGCTTGGGCACCCTTTTATATCTTCCTAGAGTCTAGGGTGGTATTTCTCAACCTTTTATTCATTATCATCTCCCCACACCAACTTCCTTCTCCATGAAAATTTAATATCACATATATCGGTCTATATATCATATGTAGACCTGTGCTTTATATATAAAAAGAGTAAAGTGTTTTTAGACCACCTTCCTTCAAGAGCCAATTTTCACCAGCCTAAGTGCTATAAAGTCACCAACCATCGAGAGGGACTCACATACAGAAACAAATTCCAAACTCTATGGGATTTCAGAACCTCCCAAACAGCTCTCCAGCCTATGGCTTCCCTCCTTTACAGTCCACGCCAGCCCAGACCCAATATTCACTGTTTCTATTGCATATTTTCCTTCCCCCGTATTTCTGCCTTTGTGCGTGATCTTTCCCAGCACCCCAGGCCCTTTGAAATCTCACTCCCCAACCTATCTCCTTCATGACCCCTCAGCAGGAGTTCATTCCCCTCTACTCTACGCTCTCACAACTCCTCCTTATGTTATTTGTATGTTTGTACATTGGTAAATATTTAAAGTCATTTTTCTTGCATGTATGTTGCTCACACCCAACAAGATTGAAATACTCAATTGGGGGAATATATCTTTTTCTCTTTCCCAAACCCACAGTTTTCCTATGGTACCCTTATAATTCAGCCTGTGTGTGTGCCTTAATAAATACATCAATCAATCAGCAAATATTTATTGAGTATTTGTTATGTCCCGGGCCCTGTTCTAGGTGCTAGGGAGGCGGTGATGATCAAATGTGCATACGTGTTTGAGTATGAAGAGACACATTTTCAGGAATGCTAACATTGTTAAAACTTTGGTATTCAAAGTCTTTGTTTTACAAAGGAGGATACTGAGTCTCAGGCAGGGTGATTGAGAGCCTTCAATTCAGAAAACTTAAGCCTAGCGTGATGGTGCGTGTCTGTAGATATTTGGAAGGCTGAGCTGGGAGGATCACTTGAGCCCAGGAGTTGGAGGCTGCAGTGCACTATGATCCAACCTGTGAATAGCCACTGCACTCTAGCCTGGGCAACATAGCGAGACCCCATCTCTAAAAAACATATATATATATATATGTATGTATATGAAATAGATAAGTTCAGAAAACTTGGTGGCCCAGGGTCACCCAGCAAGTTACCAGCAGAGCCAGGAGTTCTGACTCCAAGTCCGAAGCTTGTCGATTTGAGACCAGGCCACCTACATATTGCTAAGGTGTCTTTGGTCTGATGGTTTATTATCACTAAGATGATGGTTATATTAATATGTTCTACTCTAGTCACCATTTTACCACACATATGTATCTTATATCATGTTGTATACCTAAAATATACACAATACAATTTATTTTTTTTAAAGAGATATTAACTTTTTTGACAATTTTGAAAAGGGCATTTTAAAAATACTTTTCATAAGCGTGTCTTAGGCAGAGAGAGAGAAAGTACAGTTTGAGAAATGAGAATCCACATTTTACAGTATGTATATATCAAGAACAACTCAGAGCCATTCTAACCTGAAAAGGCAACCTTGCAACCAAGGGTTTCCTGCACCTGGAGGTGTTTAAGTAGAGACTGAGTGACCATCCGTCAGGCAAAGGGTAGTGGGCGAGGGTGAGGTGGGGAGGGGTGGGGCTGGTGGGTAGAAGACTTGGTAAGACTTTGGATTTGATGCTTTCTAGGTTCTCTTTCATACTGAAGGCCACGATGGCTTATTAACAATGAGCCAGGGCTAAAGAGCTGGTGGAAATGTTGTCCACTACTTGTTAGGACCAAAAGCTCATATTCCCAGTTGTCAGGAGGGCGGTAAACAACCTGCCCAACTGTGGGCGGTAGCCCCACGATATGTCCTGTTGGAAACCCGTGAGAGGGTGATGGCATCCAGATTTCATTTTACCCAGGCCTGTCTTTGAGCAGCTCACTGTCTTCAGCTGCAGGTAGAAGCTATGAGATGACATTTTCCACCAATTCATAGACAGTCTAACTCTGACTGTGTCTGGCTTCATGGAAATAGAGGCATCCTCTCTTTTCTCTCCTTGCAGAGATGGAAGGCCATCTTTGGAGCGAAGGGCAGCAACAGGACTTAGCCATTTTACCCTTTCCATCAAATAATCTCAACTGTATCAAGCCTAAATGATTATACCTTTATTTTCTTTTACAGGGTCATATGTTGAAATAAGAAAATCTGAACAATAAAGAATATTTTTATTCTGTTTTTAGCAAACTCAATACATTAGTACCATTTTCTTGTCAGAGTGCTGGTTTTCCTTAACATTTTGCATGCTAGTTATTTTGCAGTAAACAATGCATTTCTCATTTTACCTATAATCAGGTGCCTATAATTATGACTTTCGAAAAGCAGAACTGCTTGAGAACTGTTTGAGAGAAAAGCTCTGTGTGTGTGTGTGTGTGTGTGTGTGTGTATTGGAGGATCGTGTGGCAAAATCTGAAAAGATTGAGCAAACTAAATCCATTTACCTAAGCTAGTTTCCTGTTTTGAAGTGAGCTTGATGAAAAGTATTCCAAAAAGATCATTCTTTACTTGGAAAAAAAAAAATCCAAGAAGAAAAATGAATCTCTGATTCTTAACAACCCTCCAGTAAGTGGTCAGATGAAAGTTCTTTGTTTTACTTCACACAGTAGGAAGTACAGAGAGACTCATGTCTCTTAGCACACACGCATGTCCCCAAGCCCTTTGTTACCCTCCATTTTATGCCATTCTGTAAAGCTGTCCCATGGCATCCATACTCTGCTTACAAATCAGCTAATAAAATGTGTGCGATTTAAAAAAAATTTTAATTTATGTTGTAGTTGGCACTTTCAAATATCTCCACTTACTCTTAAAGGCACATACTGTTTAGCATGAACTGAACAAACCACAATCATATTCGCTAACCAACAGCACAGTTTTGGACAGCAAAAAGCTACTTAGAAAACACACTCACATCTACGTAATTCTCAGGTTATTATTCACAACTATTACTCCTTTATACATTTGCAGGTCTTTAAATTGCCCATCCAAGAGTTCAAAGTTTTTTTGAATCAGTAAAAAAATTCCCAAACCAAACATTCCCAGACTGACATCCAGTTGTGAAAATGATTTTGATTTTATCTTTACTTCTCAGAGTATTAAGAACTTTTAATGCTTCAAAAGAAACAGTAGTCACATGCTTGGCTTCTGAAGAATTTAACAGATTATAAAATGACTTTAGTGATATTATCATGAGGCTTCAGGACAATTCTTAGACACCTGGTAGGAACATTTTTTAAAAATCAGTTTCATGGAAGAGCAAACAAGTTCACAGAGATTCAAACCCTTGCCTGCTGGCTAGTCCACAGAGGATGAGGCCCTAAATCTAAGGCTCTCTAAGGAATAGTGAAGGATACCAATCATTCCTTCCCATGAGTGTTGGTAGTAGTAGCCTCCACACTTAAACACAAGTATGTAGCTGTTATTTCAAGACCACTGCTATTTTCAAAATGTAAATATTACTCATTTTCACCTTTTCCTTTTCACAGCTGTTCTCCAAAGTGCAACTGTCTTGATTATAGTAAGCATTTAAAAAAAATGAAGAGTCCCTCATTAATGTCTTGTCATAAAGGGACCCAGCTTTATCCTCACCAGTTAAAAGTCAGCAGGGCCATATTAAGAGACTGTTATAAACCTGAGAATAACAAGCTAAAATTTAAATTCATTCGTCTCTGCAAAGGAAGAGCGATTGCCTATTAACCTGCTCTCAGTAGGGTAGGTCAAGAAACTTCTCTCATGGCTCAGATGTGAAAGGGAGAAGGAGAAAGTTATTTTGCATTAATTTATCAGTGAGAGTCTTATACAGCGTAATATTAAAGGGCAGGTCTCAGTCCAGAAAACTGCTTAAGAATAGGGCACAAGTCAAGGCTTCCAAGTTGAGGAAAAGCCTCTTGAATACTCCGTTCTGGAGTTCCGGAATGTGCTTGTACATACCCCACTTTGCTCCATACTGTTGGCTATATCCCAAAGATGTAGAAGATTAGAGAGAACAAAACGACTTTCTTAAAGAATAAAAAAAAAAAAAGTATCTAACAGGGCAAAGCCAATACCAGGCTTTACTGGAGCTTTTCAAACCATACCCCAAAACTCTCCATATAGGAGTCTCTATTTTCGCAGAAAGGGGTGTCTGAGACTGACCCTTTGGCAACCTGGAGTCACAGCCCTCTTCTGTGCTGGGGAATGTAGGTGGCACTGAATCCGCCAAACATTTCCAAGTAGGATCTAAGATTACCCAAGCAGTTGTGGAAATCGACAAACTCACAACCCACAGGATTGCCTGTAACTTGTCACGTAGGATGAATATCCCACCCAAACAAGCATACTGTGGTCAAATACATTTAGGAAGCTCTGAGTAAAGCAGAGTTAAATAAAATTCTGTGTTACTATATTCTCAGAGTTTTAGAACATGCCAGTGTGCTTTGCGGTTCTCCAAGAGACAGGCTACAGGCGAACAGGTGGGGTATATTTCTTAAGTGTTTCTTAAACGCATTTGGCCATAGAGTCCTTTTTGTGAGGTGCACCCCTAAGGCCTAGACCAGGGAATGGCCACTATGGCCATTTTATAAATCAAGCTTTATTGGAACACAGCTACCCTTGTTCTTTTACACACTGTCTATGACTGCTTTTGTGTAACAATGGCAGAGTTGAGTAGTTGTGACAGAGATTACGTGTGGCTCCAAAAGCCTAAATATTTACTATTTGGCCTTCAGTAGAAAAAGTTTGCTGATTCCCTGCCTAGAACCCTATGGAACACACTTTGGGAAACACTAATTGCTAGGGATAACTCCACTGGAGTGAGACACACAGTACAAATATCAAAACCAAGTTTATATTTCTTCCTCCTTATTTATCTCGTGCAATAAAATAAAGATTTCATTTCATAAAACATTTCTCAACCTCTCCCCAACCCACATTTTGGCAAGGCAGCTATGAGCACCCTGGTAAAAAATATGTACAGTGTTTTGTCTCCATCCATACTAACAATCAAAGCCATATGACACCATTAATCCATTTCTGTATGACTCTCCAGCCATTTGTACCCAAACTCCGATGGTATCAAAAGAGGTTTCTTACTTGACTGGTTCCCATGACTCCCGCTCAAAGCCCCTGTGAATGGATTGTGCAATTGAGGACTCCATCAGATCCACATATCTAACCACAAGTGGGGCAAAGAGGTCTTGCAGGTGTTTGTGAAATTTTCCATTGCACAAATTATCTAGAACAGATAAGCAAAAGCTTGGTAAGAACCCACAGCTGCTTTATCCACACACAATGCACACACAGACACGACTGTCTTGCACATTAAATATACTGCTTCTAAGGAAGCCAAAAGGAGAAGAGAAGAAAAATGGTACATGAACAGCATCGAAGCTCATGCTTAAATCTGTCTGGAAGGGAAATGGAATTTAAAAACACTTCACCCATTTGTATCGAACGTCTATAATGGAAGGAAAAACAATCATTCTCCTTTAAAATCCCACAAAAATAACAATCCACACCATTTTTTAATATTTTCCTTGCACTCACTCCTCTTCCTCCCAGGAAGAGAGCATTCTTTCCACCCTCTCTTTTCAGCACCCTCCCTGGGGAGGAAGCTCTATTTCATGGCTGTTGTTGCCTTAAGATACTCTGAAATACTTGATGTGTTATTTAGCTAGAAATTGCTTTTCATCTAGAAAGCATCTTTTGATAAAAACTGCAAAATGTAAAGAGGTTAAGTTAATTAGTTTGTTTGAGAGCAAATAACACACAAAAAACAGACACCTCTTCTCACATTGTTCTCAGGTTCTTCTGTCTAGTTAAGAGAGGGTTTCCCTGCAACAGAATACTTGAGGGAAGAAAGGAAATATTCATCAGCTGTAAAGGTCTTGTCTTTTGTTTTTCTATTTTCTTTCTTTTTTTTTAGTAATAATAAAACTATGAAGAGGTATGTCCAGCCTACAGTCTGCCTGGGATAAAGATACCTTAGCAATCTGTTTATCTGCACACTATTTAGGAAAGTCAAACAGAGATAATACATACAGTCAGTACGGAGAAAATCATTCAGCAGCTGAAACAGTGGAAAACTGTCCCACGTGTCCGGAGGTTGCACCTCTAATGCTGCATCCATGTCCACCGCGAAGAGTGACAAGAACGTCTCTGCGTGTTCCACCATTAAGTCTGACCACCATGCAAAGGCCTTTGAAATTTGGCAGAAAAACAATAGACAAAGAGGTGATGAACTTCTCTCTCAGACACAAGACGTGAACTCCAGCCCTCACTGTTCGAGATTAATTGTGCATCCAGCAGGGTTGGGTAATTTTATTGTAAAGAGAACAGCATTTTGGATAAATTGGGTCTCTGAGTGTCCAAGGCAGTGCTTTTCCTGATTCCAGGCCTGCCGTAGAGAGCCTTTATTCTGACCTGGGGGTCAGAGGATGCAGCTGTAGAAATAACAGACGTGGAACTTCTGTTCAATTTACAATAACTCAGTATGTTTTGAGTCATGCTCTTTATCATTGTCATTGGCTAGTTCTTGCTCTAAGGTATTAAAATTTGGGAGTTTCTTCACTGTGTTTATGGGTTTTCTGCTGGTCTAGCTTGAAAATTTGTAATTATTGTTCACTTACATCTACTTATCTGAGGCTGAATCATCTACGGTCTCATACAAACTAAGGGACTCATGTTTCCCTACACATTGTAAATGTTATTCCTATTTCATACTCAGTCAAAGGAAACCATTGTTGCAATTGTCACAAAACTTTTGAGTTGAAATCTCTTTAAGCAAGGAGCCTTTGGTTTTACATCTAGTCTGGAGGAAAGATCAGGCTTAGGGTAGGAAACACTGAGTAAGATTAGGACTTACTTTTCTAGGGGTTGGACACATATGCACATTGAAAACCAAAAAATATCAGTGAAGTAACTCATTTTCATGCACGAGGGCCTTTGGAAATCATTGTGCAGGGTCTCAGGGGCGACATTCACATCAGACTGGGCCAGATGTGAATGCAATTCAAAGGCATGCATGCATGTTGACTAATCATTTCTGGCAGGGAGCATGCAGAATGAGTGGCAGTGTCAACAGGCCCTGTTTTGCTGATTTCAAAGAGAGCAGAAAAACAAAAACAAATCGCCAGCCCCTTCTTGTCCCCCACCTCCCCGCTCAATGCCATAAAGTATTTACATTGGAAACACTTTCCAGAGCATTCACCAAAAAAAGATGGGAAGGCGTTTGGGAACATGAAAGATGATTATGGAAATAATTCCATAAATGAAAGGGTTTGTTCAATGGCCAAGCTTTTCTGTGATCTATTATTTATTTTGAGGGATATTCTAACAGCCACTAGGAGGCAGAATAGGAGTCTACCTCTCTTCTTTCATGAGACACCACTTTACTTACTTCTCCTTTATCAACATGTGGCTGGTTTGCAAATTAAATGGAAAAAATCAAGTCATGGACCATTCTGCAAGGTCGGCTTGGCTGGAAATAGACACCTGCTGTTTCCATTTTAATTTACAGTAAAACCTCACTGATTCAGAGTAATGGGAGAGGGGAGATGCTGGTCCGTCAGCAAAAAAGGCTAAATTACTCAGCTTTCTTTCTAAAAAGAGACATTATTTTATTGCCTCTGAATGCAGTCTGTAATAGGGCCCTAAAGAAAAAGGTATTCATGAAGTCTACATTGGTTATCATATGAATGTATCATAAAGGTATAAGGTTGCTTTTTTTAAACTTCTAATAACTGTAAATAAGTTGACTTACAAATTGAAAAAAGAGACAGAAGATTTAATTTCATAGGTCCTGGGATAGAAAAAAAAGTATGGGATTCCCCCAACTTGCAAGAAGAACCTTTAGAATTTCCAGAGAAAGTTGAGATCATGTCAAAGATTCTACTTAAGAAAACTTAAAAGAGTCATATCTGCAGTTGAATTATCACAGATTCTAAGTATTTAGGTCTGAACCAATGAGGTTTTATTATAGTTTTACCACCTGAGGACAAGAACCCTGGGGTTTAGGGCTTGCTCCACTGACTACCTAGCTAGATCCAGCAGGGGAAAATCCGTCCCACACCCAGAGCTTTCCCAGCCACCCGCCTTTTAGGCAGAGACCATCTAAATACTGGAACTTGCTGGATGATGTCCCACCCCACCCCCTAACCCTATATGTAGGGCTGACTCATCAATTCTGATGCAGGAGATTTGAAAAATTCACAAAAGCACATCAAATATTGGCTAGTACTTATTCTTTAGTTACTTGATTCACTTTACATCTTCAGGGTAAGTCTAAGAAAACAGTTACTGGGAAGACTGAGTTGCCTTCCTAGATACAATTTTGCTCTGGGATGACAGGAAAAAAAACATAACAAAATAAAAAAAACAGCCCTAAATGCCTGAAATTAAAAATTTCTTAACCCAATCACATACCTGGGTCTGACCAGCTTTTTAAAGTCAAAAGTTGGAAACTAGAGGCCATAAGAAGTATCACTTCTACCATCCATAGGGAATTTAGTTCCTCATTGTAATTTAATATACTATTGAGCAGATATCTACAGTCCTTGCATTAGTAATCATTTAGAAGGGTACCCCTACAAACAAGAATGACTACTGTGGTATGAATTAGTATTATTGAAGTCTGGTGCAGCAGTTTAGGACTCCAGTGAATCAAGAGGATTTAAATCTGAGGATTATAGAAAACATAAGGACTAGAGCTACCTTTATACATTCGAGGTAATTCTTTTGGGAACCTTATAACCAAACCCAACTCTCTGAGAAGCAGAAAAAGATTCTAGAAAGAGCAGTAACAACCAAAAAGTCAAAGTGTAATTCCAGTTAAATGAATGGAGTCTGTGTGACTGGGTTGGGCAAGACAAGTTTTAAAAAATGTATTTGTTTTATGCTTGCTCATACAGGTGAATGCTATTTTTGTACTTGAGCTAACAGACAATGTTTGTGGATGTTTAAAGTCTCCATAAACCTTTTCCAAAGACAATGAGGAGATATACTTTGGCTTCTACATACTTACCCGTGCCTTTAGTTATTCAAAGACAAAGATGTGTGCTTTCAGGGCACAGTCCACCACACCAAACACACTGTATATTTTGCACACAAACTAACATGTATATATGTACCCCTCTGTATACCACAATACATATATACATATACATACGTATACATAGAGAGAGATTGGGAAAGTGTAGCAACAATACATGAAGGCATAATCTGTATGTGTGTGAGTGCATTAGACTCTGGGAATGGAATTAAGCTGCAATTAAAAGATAAATGTTATAACTGTTACCATGTACTGCAGGTGTATCTGTATGATGTATTCTTAGCTGGTGGAAATTTTTTCTCTTGGGACATTTACCTACTTTATCTTGGAATTAAAAATAGCTTTACGTATTATTATTTTTCTTGGTGGGGGAGAGGGGAGGCAAGTCTACTTGTCACTTTCATTTGAGTGGTATCACCAAACAGCATGGCCACATAGCCAAGATCCATGCTTAGGATTTAGTGATTTTTTTTTTCTTTTTAAGAATTTACTGAGCACCCAGAGAATATGGTAATGAGTACTGGTCAGTAGGAAAATTTTTCTTATGTCATCCTTTTGGGAAGGAAAACCCTTTAGCATGCCAGGGCTAATCCTACCTCTTCCTACCTGTTTCCAGCCAGCCCCAGCTGTACACTGGAACTGCCTGGCAACTTTTAAAAATGACCAATGCTTAGTAGCTCCTCAGGAGATTCTAGTGAATTGAGCTTGGGTGAGCCCTGGGGATCAGAATTTTTAAGAGCTTTCCAGGTGACTGCAACCTGTAAGTGGAAGCTGAGAACAGGTGATGGTGCCTTTCTGGACCACTCTACCTTGCAATGAATCCACTCTCCTCCTTTCAACACATTCTATCTGTTCCATTCCTTTGGTACTTTCCGCGTAGGTTTTGTCCTTATAATGACTAGATATTCTATATTTTGTTTCCTTAGCAATTTGCTCCTAATAACATAACAGCCAAGCTTTGTGGAGTGCTTACTATATGCCAGGCAATATACCAGAAGTGATGCTTAATGTGACCTTCCATCCTAACAATGATCATCCTTTCATTATCTTCTATTTACAGGATAAAAGAGGTTAAGTAACCAGGTTGAGATCACAAGGGAAGGAAGAGGCAAAGCTAGAATTCAAACCCACGCTTCTCTGGCACACAGCCTAAGCTGCTGGCCACTCTGCGTTCTATTGCTTGAAGGCCAAGGCTGCCTTATATCTTCTTGTCCTTCAAAAAGCACCAAGGTAGCTGCCTCCATGCTCAGCAGATAGAAGATGCTCAATAGGTAGCTTTTGATTGACTGAGTGATAAGATTTTGTGATTGGGTGAAATTACTAATTTGGGAAATAATCCTCTACATTTATCTAAAAGAAAATTTGGTCTCCAGAACTCCAAAGTATGCTGAAGATTTCATTAGGAATTTCTAAAGTTAGTAACAGGAACAGAATTGAGTTTATGTCTACCTCATTTATTTACTCTGAATGGCTTTTGAATATGTAAGATTTAAAATATTTCATGACAATGGTTATTAAAGCAGTTTAGGATGATGATTAGCATTTAGTGAAAAAACGCTTTTTGGAAAAGTGAAAAATGCCTCCTTTGGGATATAAACTTTCCTTTGGTGCCTCTTTGGAGTACTTTAGGAAAATACACATCCTTTCTTAGCCTGTAGCAGCCTCAGAAAATAACTTGATTATAAATCAAGTGTATCTGTCATTTTTCTTTTTCTAAGATTCACATAAAAGCACAACTGTAACTGAGAAAAACCATCCTCTTCATATCCCTGTCTTCAAAAATGTGTAGATTTGGTCAAGCATCATGGGTAAAACTTCCACCACTCAAATCAGAGGAGGGCAGGCCAGAAACCCTGCTGGCCTCTGGAGATGACTTTTAAGACACCTGGAAAGAACACACTTACCATCACTTGAACCCTAAATGCCTCCAATCTGAAAAGAATATCATATAGGATAGTGTAGGAAAAAAAATCGAACCCAAATGAATAATTATGTGCCTGGTAGTCCTAGGTTTATATGTTTGGAGGTTGTCAACCTGGCACCCCTTCTTTCTCACGGCTGGGCACTATTGCTAGGTGCTATATAAGTTAGTAAGACCTGCCTCAAGGGGTCTTCACCCCATTCTTAGAGGGTTTTCAGGGAGATCGCGATTCTTCAGCACTCTCTCTATATATAAATACTGTATATATGATTCACATACAGACAGTTGTAGAGGAAGATTAGTACCACTCCGGCAAGCTACTGGTTACTAAGTTCAGGACTCATCTGCTGTAATAAAGGTAAGTACAGACAGACACGGGGAACTACACCAGGCTAAGGACAGAATCAAGGCAGGTAGGAGGCGTGTGTCAGGATGTAACTGCAGTCATCGTTAAGTATATCAATTGCTTCATGCACGCACAAGAGAATCACCCCACATTAACCCTGCTGTGGGGGGCCACTCATCTCACAAGCAGTCCACTAGAAGTTGCTGTTACATTCCTTGGGTCAGTGTTAGAAAGCAGGAGCACCAGGAAAAGTCCCATTAGAAGACATGGTACCGGAAGGGCATGCACAGAGTATGACAGCAGGTGGCTGTTTCATTCGGTTTGGTCACATACCTCTTTCCCCTGCCACGATCAGCCAAGATTGAATGGAACAGTAGAGAAACAGGGAGGAAATTTAAATATGCAATCAATCAGGCATTAGTCGGGATGGTTGGATTTATGGTGTATTATATATTCTTTAACTATACTGTCAATTTTCATTTAGTCATGGGAATGATCATTTTAGATGCTTGAGAATTACTTTTATGAAATGTCTTTTTTCCCCTTTTGCTATAGATCTAAATGTAGAGGAAGAGGGAGAATTAGTGTAATTTTCAAAAAGGTTATTTTAAGAGAGATGATTTTAAAACTCAATTTTAAAACAAGCATTGATACAACAGTTTAACCATCATGAAATCCTAGAATCTTTTCTTGAAGGGGTTGGGTTGTTTAAGTCCTTATAGGTTTGGGATTTAGTTAGCTTTGAAATCCCTTGGCTTCAAATTATCAAAAGGATCACTTTGATAGTAGTTTGTAAGAAAACAATAAGCTATATTTATTTAGGTGTATGTTGGAGAATCGACAAGTTGAACAACACAGAATAATTTGCTTCTATTGCTGCATTTAGCAACCCAGGCAATCTGAGGTTAAAAAAAAATGAAGACTGTAGTACAAGCAGAGTAAGTTACAGAGATAAATTCATAAAGATGACCTGTGATTCACATACCAAAGAACTAATAAAAACAACAGTGGTGGCAACAAAAACAACCACAGAAAAACCAAAAAATATTGTGTGTGTGTGTGTGTGTGTGTGTTCTGGACAATGGCAACCAGATGCTGCTTGAATAATTAAGAAGCACTCACCTCATTTGCTCGTTGCTAGAAACATCTGAAAACTTAGGCTGAAATGTACAACACGCAACCAATTTTTGGTTGTTTTAAACAACCTTCCAAAGACTTCTCCTTGCAAAACTTCCACTTTCATTCTCTTTGCAAGCCCAGTTAAAAGAAAATGGGTGTTAAGGCATCTTATTCACAACCTGGCTCTGTAACCTCAGCTAAAAGACACCAAGAGACTATCCCACCAAGCCTGCTCACCTCTGCGTGGTGCTCCTCATTTTGTTGAAGAACTTCAATGACTAGTTCAGCAAGACGTATTGTGTCTTCAAGTTTTTTGGCAGGGGTGATTAACCGGCCTACATTTTCTGTAGTACAAGAATTCGTGTTAAAATTCAACGAAAGCGGCAGGCTAGTTTCGTGGCCATTAGAACTAGTGGATAAGAAATTTTGAATAGTTATCAAATTTTTTTAAAAGTTTCATGCAAATGTTAAGTGCCATGTAATTAGTAGTGAGCAAACCATAAAGCCATTTTATTATTATTATCACCATCATTATAATACATATTAGGAAAAAGCAGTGCTCCAGCTTCAAATTTGCATACGAAGCTATATTAAGTCTATGACAGCCCATTTCAAATTTAGTGACATTTTGTACACATGTTCTTTAAAGACAGCATAAAAGTACTATCTTATATCACTCTCTAGACTGTGTTCATGCTACCTGAGTGGGAAGATACAATGGAAGTTTAATCCTGACTGTTGCTATGTTTGTTTTTTTTTAGATTGGTTACTAACCATTCAATACCACAACATTGTTTTTCAATGGAGGTCTGCATGTTTAACAGGTCATGGAATGTTCATTTTGAAAAAGCAGATTCAATGGTCTATCTATTTCAAGTTGTCCGGGCAGGAGATGGAAAAGAAAATCTGGACATTCCTGGGCCGTTATATAGAAGGCAGGATAGAATTATTAAAAGGGTGTTGGGAGTAGATTACTGCATAGGTGGTGATAGTCTTGTATCATTGGTTGTTACAATTAAAATTTCACCAGTGAAGTTGCAACAACAATGTATTCCATTTTTTTCTTTATTTTTAGTTTCTCTTAAGTTGAAAGGGTTGTGTTTCTACGCAGCTCAAGGAGAAACTGAACCCTGGCTTATATTGCACCCTTTCTAGAGCTGACTTCATGAATGTTTGGCAATGTCATTATGTTGCCAAAAATTACAAACTTTTTCCCTTGGTGAAAAGAACAACATTTAAAACAAAAAGGTTTTCTTAGCCCATGAAATTGCCCAAATTCAACCACTCTGAACACACAGGGGAGCTTGTATTTCATGCTCAGCCCCCTTCAAACTTCAAGTCTCAGAGTTAATAGAGCACATGGGGTATAATGAAATAGAGATTATTTAGCAGGACTCTATAAGTAGGTATATATGTTTGAAAAAGGACTGCCAAAACTTATTTCCGTCTCTTCATCTGAAACAGATATGTTTTAGCTTCAGGATGTTTCTTGCTAGAGAGAATGACCTAATACTTCATAGGAAGTTTTTTCTTTTTTTTTTTCCTGCAGGTGTGGGGAGGGGTGGATTTAAACAAAATTGTAGGAGATTGCTATTTTCTTTTGAAAAAAAGGCCTCCTGTTTTTCTTTGCACATTTTCTTAGATAGGTGATGAACATATCAGATCATCAGTAATCTAGGATTTAATAATGAAAACTAAATTCAGTGAAACACTTATGCAAAAAAAGTACTCTAGCCAATGAGAGCTAAGGGTGATGAATGAGACTGGGTAAGATTAGCTGAATGTTGAAAGTATCAGTCCAGTAAGGCCTGATGGCTGGTGTGAAAACGGGCATTCTTGGTTCAGGTCAATAGAAAGCTCTGTTATCTCTGCCATGCCCAGGTGAAAATGTGGCTGATCTGGTTAGAGCATGAAGGTGGCACGACTGTGGGGAACCTCGGTTTGCGGATCAGGCAGAGAATAGCCAACATTCAGAGAAGGAGATGTGGGAGTTTAGATGCTGATAGCTCATGGCCTGGTCCAGAGCAACACATACTGGAGAAGGAACGAGTGACAAGATTGACTTCTGTGCTTTTGGGCCACCTGACCTGTTTGGAATTTCATAAATAGACTATCATAATTTCATCAGTAGACTTTCAGGCATTTCTACAAACATACTGTGTATATATGTTTGGGTAATATGTGTAGAGTGAGGTATTTGCATTTTGATAGTAAATATGCATAGGCTACTATTTTTTATTAGTTGATATTCACATTTACACATCAATTTGCAAATTCCTCACCCTATGCTTATTACCCATTTGACACATACACCCACATACACACATCACACACTTACATACATTTTCTCGTAAGCAGACAAGCCTGCACATTAATACAAATCTGCAGGAAATCCCACTTGGGGCACATCTTTGAAATCTCTTGCTTTAAAAATAGAGAGCATTGTCTTTTTGGGTAGAACACTCACCAAATCTAGGGGAATTCTGGCTGTACGTGATATAGACATAAAATAATTCCCACCAATACTTTTATGTGCCTTTATTTAAAAAGTGTGAATTATTTTTATGTTTGGAGAAATCCAAGATGCTTAAGCTAGGACCACCTGAAGATTTGTTTTAATATGCAGCACTCTTAGATTGACTACAATAGATATCAATAGATACACATAAAGTGTACACGTGCACGCAGCCATTCTATGAGTGTGTGCACATGTACGCAGATATGTGTATGCCTGATGTATATATACAGACAGTATGTTTAATAAAACCTTTTGCAATTTTACTTTAACATGCAACCATTAAAGTAAGCAGGTTAAGGATCCTTTAATCTAGAACACTTGATCTGCCAATTAACCCATGTAGCCAGACTTTCATTTACTATTAAGTAGCTGTGATTCCATCATCCGTAGATCGAGCCACTTTAGTGAGACACAGCACTACTTTCCTGTTCATTTGCGTAGCCGATTTTCCTAGCTAAATGATAAAAAAAGATACTAAAATTGACTTGTCTAAGATGTTGTCTTTAAAGAAAATATTGTGCAAAATCCTTCAGCACTTCCTCCCTCCCCTCAACAGAGGTCAAGGAGAAATTTGTGCTTAAAAATAATTTTTTTGTCACTTCTGCTGTCTTGAAATGTATGGCAATACTCCTATCCCCCAACCTTGTACTAGCTGGAGCACTGATGAAAGGGAACTAAAAATATACTCTACTTAGGAAACATTTCATTACAACAGATTTGAGGCTCATAACATATAAAAAATTGTCATGCAAAATGTTATGCAACAACAATGTTATTTTGTGCTGACATTGAGATTTGAAAATGTTGCATATGTCAGACATAGCTAGACAAAAAAAAAAAATGTGGACATTTGGAAATAAATGCTCTCTTTTGAATATCTCAAAACCTACAGCATTCAACTCGAGAGCCTGAGCCTCAGGTTAGTATTCCAAACTGAAACAAAATTTCAAGAAGAAAAGTGAACAGAAAAGCCAACTAAGCTAGAAAACTGCTGAGTAAAGGAATGGTAGAAGTTTACGGTACTTGATTTTGGCCTAGGCATGCCTTTGAGCCTCTGATATAACATGCTGGTCTGCGTTTGGGTGGGTGGAGGAGGAGGCCCAGGAGGTGGCAGGGAAGCTGCTCAGGTAGGTGAAGAGAGACAGTAAAAAAGTAAAGAGACAAAAGTGACTTTAACAAAGGGTGACAAGATGACAGACTCTGAAAAGAACAACCAAACAAGCAAAAATGATAAAACACAAATGGAGGGCTGCTGCTTTCTCGGCGTTACTTCAACATTACGGAGGTATGACATCGTTTGACAGGGACTCTTACCAGTGTCACCAGCACCAGCCCTACAGAGACACTCAGAGGCTCACTGCAAATACTGGATGCTTCATCCAGATGGATATACATGAATGACGGTGGCAGTGGCATTGACCGAAAGAAGATACGCTTTGCACAATGAAGAACACCTATATCTTAATACCTGATGCTTCTTTCAGATGACCAGAAACAGGACTGGATGTACCACTAGTTGGAAGATCTGGCTTCTTGTCCTCCATATACTGCTTACTTTCCATGTAACCTTGCCCTTGCTACATAAACCTCTCTGTGCTTTGGTTTCCTCATCTATAAATTGGGAATATTAATATCTTTTCTGTGTATCTTGCAGGGTTGCTGATAAGAGCAAATGCAACAATGTATGGGGCAGGTCTCTGCAAAGCTTAAGGTGCCTACTAATGTTTGTTGTTACCTCCACATTGGGAGAAGGCTGGAATTAATTGCTTTGCAAAACCAGATGAAGGGCCGTTATTAGTTCAAGTGAGCTAGGAAATATTCTTGCTCCCTTTGTGGAATTTCAACATGTCAAAATCTGTCATTTTGGGGAAAAATGTGTGGTATCTGATTGTTTCCAGCTCATTTAATTATTTTCAATTTGGAATTCTCGTGGCTTTTATATTGTGGATTGAATCATATATAAAAACTTGCCAGCTTATCAAATATGTTACTTGCTATTCCAAATGTTAGAATACCGTAATCAGCACTTGACCCATCTGTCATGTGGTTTACAATATCAGCACAGCAAACATCCTATAACAATAGCCTCTCCTTCAATGCAGGCACAGAGCACTATCAGCTTCTACAATTCTCTCTCTTTAATGAGTGTCTCATTAACCTTGGACCTGCTCCTTTCTGATAGTTCTGGTTTATCATGCAATCCGTATGGTAAGAGGGACATGCTCCATGCCAAGTTTGCTTCTTGGTTTGCCTGAATTTTCAACGGAGAAAATGAATTTTACTGCAGGCATATAGGAAATGGAATTCTAGTGACATTAATAAAAAAAGATTGAGAAATATGGATAAATATAATATTCTGGCAAAACCATCTATTAAAAGCAAGAGTTGATGAGATCCTTTTCTTGCTGGACCATCTCAATGTTTAGAATACAGGACAAAAAATACATATTTTTTTACCAGTTTCCTCTTATTTAAATTGTTTGGGAAAAATTGTATGTAAATAGAATTTGGAAAAGTCAGTTTTAAATGATAGCTATTTAAAAGAAGGCAACTAAGTGATCCTTTTGTTATAAAAAGAAAGTATTCCATATTTTATATTTTGTTAAAAGCTGGTTTTCCACCTACAGCACTGCCTAAAGTTAGGTACATCTCTGGTAACACATCCTCATGGCTCTTTCAATGAATACATGTTACCTGAGTGTGCAGTTCTCATGGAAACTCCTTACTTATTCTCACCCAGATAACTGAACCTGTGCAGAGAAACATTTTAAGAAAACAATGAAGCGCCCCCGGGTTGATCCATAACCCATGAGGCAGCAGACACATATTTCAGCTAAATGGGTCTTGATGAGAAATTCATAAAGGGATTTCCTCCTGCCAACTGTCTGTCCAGAATTCTGACAGTGAGGTTTGCCACCACAGAAAAACAAGCTCCCTATTTTTTTTTTCCTCACAGAGCAAAACAAAAACATCATACCTTGGTTTCCAACTTCATTTATCCAATTACCATTGCTCATGTTTACACAATTAAATCTGCTTGGCTTCCAGAGAGAGAGTTAAATGTGACTGCAGGAAAACAAAAAGAGAATTCCTCTGCATGCTCAGCTAAGCCAAGGAAGAGACGCATCCAGGAGCCAGAGACACTCCAATTAGCCCTTAAATAACCTGACCATCCCTGATTCCAGCAAGCGAATTGCCAGTCCCTGAAATATCATATGAGAGGATGAATATGACTGATGGAAAACCCACTTATTACCAAGTTCCAGCCTATTGATGTGTCACTGAAGATGCCAGTGTTTGTATTATGCTATTACAGAAAATAACTAGCCTGTAGCGATTTGCTATGATTTGGGGGTGGGGGTGGATAAAAGCTAGAGTAGGAACAGAAAGCTAACTAGATAGCTGCAGCATGCTGTTCAGAGTACCCTACCTCCCTAAAATGATGGCTACACGGGCCAAAGACACACAGGGTTGAAATTCAACGCAATTTCTTTAGTGGGACTTTGCATTATCTATGCTCGATCCCCTTGAATGTCCATGACCCACTCCCTTTCAGAAGATTCCATCTCTAGGACAGTATGAAGTGTTATGTTAATAAAGGCTGTCAGAAGAATCATGGATCACTTTTTCTACTGTTTTCACTGAAGCCATCTTTGTCTCCTCTCTACAAGGAGCTAGGTGGCAGAGCCTGCTCACTGTACCTTCAAAATGTCTTTTGACTTTACATCCCACAGTACTAGATCACATGCCCACACTCTTGCCCAGGGGTGGACATGTGACTCAGGTCTCATCACTTGCACCTCAACTGTTGCTAAAGCCTCCAAGCCAGCCTTCCGTCCCTTTCCTCTTCTGCAGTTCGTTCTCCATGGAGCAGTTAGAGTGATCTCTGTAAACCACACATCTGAGCTTGTCACATTCCTGCTCAGAAACCTTTGAGAGATCCCCTTCATAGCAATGGCTACGCCTTAATATGTGATAACAAGAGAGTCCTTTCATAGCAAAGGCCCAACTCCTCTGTCAGTACCTCTACTTGAGCATTTTAGGACCCTTAATAAGAGCAAATTATATACATGTCTATCTCCCCCTCTGCCTAGAGAATTCTGTATTTCTAGAGCCTAGAGCAGTGCCTGGGCTGGGGCAGGTCCTCAAATATTGGTGGAAGGGAATCCTCAGTGGGTAAATGCAGTGATTTTATGGAAAAGAAAACGCTCTCTGTTGCAGTATACAAATAAACTACACAGAAACTTTTATCTCTTGCCCAAAGCTCCTGGTTACTTAACAAACGTACTAAGCTGAATTGCTGAATAGTAAACATCATCGCCTAAACTTCCAAGACAGAGGATAACTTCAAGTGTCTTAACGCAATTAAAAATGATTTAAGATAATTAAAACTACCTTTTATCTAAATTAATAAAAATTAATATAATTTAAGGGAAGAAATAATGCTCTTGTGATATTTTTCTTCTCCACTTTGGTATCTTTGTATTCCAGATCAGGCTTTTGCCCTAGGGCTGAGCTGTTGCACCTAAGAAATGTGAGCTTATTTCTGGATGGACATTGCAGTGGAATCTGATGCCTTTGTATGTGCAATAACCTTCCTCAAGGGAAATTGCCTCTCCTCCAACCATGGTGTTCTGGGGAGAATGTCAAAGAATATATCCTACAGGGACAGACATGTGAGCCACGCCTGGTCAGCCATAGCACTCCACACCATCATGGGTGTTGTGATTGGCTCAGGGATTAGCATGTGACCTAGGCTGGGCCAATGAGACCTTTCTCTAAAATTTTATACAGTTGCTTGGAGAGAAAAATCTCTTTGTCTTTTAGAGTCATTAACTAGGATAAAAGACTGGTGCTTTCTGTGGCCATATTGCTCCCCAAACCTCTACCATTTCCCCCAGTCACATTAAAGAAGCCTGTCAGCAGTTGGAGATAGGAAAACACACTAAATTCTTTATCCCTGAGGCTAACTCCTCCATGAATTTCATAGCTACATGGGCCCCAAATTCCCTTTTCTTGCTTAAGCTAGTTGAGTTTTTTTACTTACAGCCACTTGCTATTACAAGAGTACTAATTCAATAGTACTATTATGTGTCCACCCAGTGACCAAATAAACTTTTATGTACAGGGCCACAAGCTCTCTTGGGCAGGATCTTGGAGCACCTGGAGGGGAGATGAATAGAACTGAACACTGCAACAAAGCTGGGGAACACGCCAGTCAGTTGTTCTTGGGGGCCCAGCCCTTGGTCTCCATCCTGCCCTTCTCTGGCACTATCTCCCACTTCGTGATGCATCAGAGATCCCGGCCTGGGTGAAATCCCTTCGTACTGCACTCCTGTGACACCTTGTGTGATCCCTTTCCTGTCATCACCAGATTATAATTGCTTGTTTCATGCTTGTGCTTTCTACTCTTTTGGAAGCTTGATGAGGGTAGGGACCACGACTGCTTTAGCTCACTGTGTACTCCTCTGGGGCCTGGCACAGCTCCTGGAACTTAGTGGGTACTTAACAAGATTGCAATGTTTTATTTGAAACTTATAATAAAAAGATAATTTGATTGCCTTTTATATTCCCTTGACACCCACAGTGAAAGCTCTGGATCAGCAGCTTTAGCATCACCTGGGAGCTTGTTAGAAATGCAAATTCCCAGGCCCCACCTCGACCTCCTGAGTCAGAACCTACATTTCAACAAGATCCTTGGGGATTCAGATAGACATTAAAGTTTGAGAAGTACTGTTTGATGTTTCATTTCTGAACTCAAATGATATGTCTATACTATACATTTGGATTTGGAAGGTATCCTCTTAAATAATAAAGAACAAATAATCACAGCTAATATATATAATGACTACTTACTATGTGCCAGGCACTGTGCTAAGAGCTTTATTCAGAATATATATTTTAGTCTTCGCAACAACCCTGTGGTGGCAGAACCATTAATAGTACCTTTTACAGAAAACAAAAGTGAGGTTACAGAGGTTAAAAAGCCTGGTGGAAGCTGCGTATGATGGCACACACCTATAGTCCCGGCTATTCGGGAAGCTGAGGCAGGAGGATTGCTTGAGCCTGGGAGTTCGAGACTGCAGTGTGCTATGATTGTGCCTATGAATAGCCACTGCACTCCAGCCTGAGCAAACAAAAACAAAACCAAAAACCCCACAACAATCAACAAACAAAAAACGGTGAACCCAAAGATCCAAGATAGGGATTTGAATTTTGAATATAACAAATCCCTGGGTGCTCAGGTTGGTCCTGAGGCAGTGTTTTTTTGGAGCCATACTTATGGATGTTGGATGCCATCAGGTGTCATATTGGAAGCTCAGGCCAGCCAATGGATTGTGGACGGGACCATTATCTCTTGGCTGAAAGGTCAGGCAGTCTTGTGGGGTGTTGATAGTGCCCGACTAGCGCATGGAACAGACTAGAGAGTCACTAACTACACGTTTCATTTTGAAACTGGCTTCTTTTCTCTAGGCCTTGGTTTTCCCACCTGTCAAATGCAGGTTTGGGATTAGATAACTAAGAAGCCCCTTTTTGGCCTTGCAATTTTCTTGCTAACAAATCACAAATGTTTCATAATACTGAAGTTGAAAGTGTGGGCTTTCAAATTAAATAGGCTCACGTACCAATTCTGACTCTGCAACTAACCAGCTGTTTAACCTTGGCCAAGTTACTTAACATCTTTCTACTTCACAATTTCCACGCCCAAAAGAATACTTTCTTATTTCATTGAGTTTAAGAGGCACATTTTAACATTTCTGAAATCTAGATGCATCCTACATTTGATAGCATAACACAATTTAGTTGGCAGCATTATTTCATTCTTAGGAGTATATGAATGGTGCATCTTATAATTTATGGCCTTTTAAATTCAATGAAATATGGTAATAAAACACTTTTCTCATAGGGTTATTGTGAGAATTAAATGAGAAATGCATACAACTACTTAGCACATACTAAATTCTCAATAAATGACAGTTATTGAGAATCTACAGCATAATATCTTTTTTCTGGTAGAAGAGACAGATGCTGGTTTCATATTGGTTGGTTCACAGCATTTTTTAATACATCTTCTCTTCCTCTAAAATCTTTCTTGGTGACAGTGTTTGAAACATGTCTCTCCTTGCTACCCTGTTCACTTTTTATAAAGTATGTTGAGGTGCTAGTCCACAAAATAATTTGGGCTTGGAAACCATGATTTATGCATCAATGAAACAAAAAGAATAAAAATAGAAACATTTAGCCCCTCGTGTATAAGACACGAAGCATGAGATGGTCGTCATCTCGGGATGACCTGGATCTTGTAGGGATGGGATTCACACTTGCTGGTCCCTTGCGGAAGACAGCAGGTGCTGAGTTTGCACTGTGCTGGTGGGTCCTGCCAGCTTGCTTGTCTATTTCTCTTTCAACAGGCTTTAGACCTGTAGGAAATTTGCCTAGAGATAGGAAAAGACACAGAACCTCAACACTGCAAAATCTGCTTGGAAGTCCTTTGGATGATTTGACCTGCTCTAGAAGGTTTTTGTCAACTGGAGAGAAAAAAAATCCTCAATTCTTTGTCAATTTTGGGAAATCTCAACTGCCCTCGGAAAGACTTTACAGTGTAAAGATTTTGGCAATGATTTGCTCCCATAAAGCAGCATTCCCCAACCTTTTTGGCACCACAGACTGGTTTCATGGAAGACAATTTTTCTGCAGATGGAGGGTAGAGGGGCGGTGGAGCTCTGCAGCCTGGTCCCTAACAGGCCACAGACCAGTACCGGTCCATGGCTCAGGGGTCAGGGGCCACAGTTGTAAAAGACTGCTATGTTATTTGTTAGTCTTCCTATATTAAAAGTTGTAGGTCCTTTTGATCTTGTCCACTGAATGAATGGATATCGTCCAAGTTCTCACCATATCAGCTGGAAAGACTGCATGGTAGAGAGAGATGTAAACGCACGCTGTTTGAATTTAGACAGACCTGAGTTCAAGTCCTGCTTAAGAAAATCACTTATAATCACTGAATCTTAGATCCCTCATCTGTAAAAGGGGCAAAAATAAAGCCTTCTGTATGGGACTAAGGTTAACATGAAATCAGATCTTCCATGTGAAGTCCTTAGCACAGCACCTGGGACTGTGAGCTATCATCTATGTATCCATCCATCCACTCCCTATCCATCCCTCCACCCATCCATCTTCCTTCCTTCTTTCCTTCCTTCCATATATCTACTTACTTACCTGTCTAGCTGCCTATTTCTACCTGTTTGTATCTATCTACCTACCTACCTACTTATGTACTTATTTCTGTCTATCTCTAGCTTTCATCTATCTATCTATAAATCATCATCTGTCTGATTTTGCAAATCCTTGGCATATTTGAACGAAAAAGTTGTTTTATTTCAAATTCCAGTGGAATCGTTATGATGCTCAGAAAATTATGCAAGTATTTAGCCAAGAACTGAGGCAAAGCAGCAATAGTAGCGTAGACTTTCTCAGAGCTTGCTGGGTTCAGATTGTGTGACGATTTAAATGGAAATGTATTTAAAATAATAGAATTCATTTGCAGAAGTCACAGCTTTTCTTTCATAGACTAGCAGCCTTTTGCATCTTTTTTTTTTTGAGATACTGTAATTAAACCGAACATTTAATTTCTAATAATGCCACCAGACAGAAAGCATAAGTCCACCAAAACGCCATCTGCAGAGTCGTGTAGACTCTTAAAGCACAGCCTGACTAGGGGACTCAGTAGCTGTCTGTGTGCCAGTCCCCACTAATCTACCTCACCCCAATTTGTTGGTTGTGCCACCTCCATACAGTTGGTTGTGCAGACCCATCTATGTATTTGTGCTCTATTTCCTCTAAGGAAATTGAAAAGGGAGCGGCAGGGTTAGAAGAAACATTTAAAGGTCAGGAAAGAAATAATTACGACTATGATTATGATTGCAATTGAGACATGATGTGCTTAGAAGAGGCCTGGAATATTCCGAACTTCAAACCCATCTCTGCTTTGACCTTAATTTTCAAATCCAGTTTTACTTTGTTCCCTTCCTTCAGTCCTTTCTCTTGATTGCTGCTAGTGTGATTTTCCTGAAGCGTAAATCACCAAGGTGTCCCCTTGCTTAAAGAGCTCTCAGTGGGTCTCTGTCACCTTTGGAAGTGAGACCTTTGGAATTTTTCCTTGGAAAAATCCATATGCATGCAAAAGTTGGCATAGATTTCAGGTGAAGAACCTTTGAACCATGAGATACAGTCTGAAATCTGCGTCATCATGGCACAGAAACGCCTGTGAGATCTTGTCCCTTGCCTACCTCGCCATCATCAGTGCCCATCACTGCCACCATCTCAGCCTGTTTGGCAGCCACATTAATTTAACTGCAGCATAGTTAAGAGCATGGCCTCTTCCTGGGCTCAGATTCTGGCTCTACCACTTATGCTTCTAGGAGTGTTTTTTAAGCTCTCTGTGCCTCAGTTTGCTCATTTCTACAGTGGGAATAATAATAATATCTCTCTCATAAAGAATATGGAGAATGAATGAGTTAATATAGATAAGGCATTTAGAATCACACCTGGCACTTGATACCCATTGAATAAGCCTTCATTATTTTTATTAGCTATTCTGTTTTATGTATTTGCACATATTACTCTATCCAGGCCTAGCTCTACCTAACTGATTCTAATTTCTCTCTCAAGATGCAGTTCAAGCCCTATCATCTTGCGAAGATTTCCATGGTTTTCTGACAATGCCTCATCCCCCTTACACATAAGTCATGATCAGAGTCCTGATTACACATATGCACCCATTTATACATGTGTTCCTGAGGCTAATAGCTGTTTCCTTCTTATTTATCTAGTCTCTGGCTTTTAACGCTGTACCTGCTACAGGGTAGGCTCCCACTAAGCACTTGTCTAATGAATGAATGAATGAGTGAATGAATGATTGGACAAATAAATACATTCCCTACCAGGGAGAGAAAGGCTCATATGTCTTTCTTTTTTTTTTTTTTTGAGACAGAGTCTCACTTTGTTGCCCGGGCTAGAGTGAGTGCCGTGGCGTCAGCCTAGCTCACAGCAACCTCAAACTCCTGGGCTTAAGCGATCCTACTGCCTCAGCCTCCCCAGTAGCTGGGACTACAGACATGTGCCACCATGCCCGGCTAATTTTTTCTATATATATTTTTAGTTGTCCAGATAATTTTTATTTCTGTTTTTAGTAGAGACGGGGTCTCACTCTTGCTCAGGCTGGTCTCGAACTCCTGACCTTGAGTGATCCACCCGCCTCGGCCTCGGCTCATGTGTCTTGAACATAGGTTTGTGAGTGGTATGTGCTCAAAAATGCTTTCTTGATTGTTCTGAAATATACTGAACTGTTGACTTTGATGAAATGGTAATTATTTTTGAGAATCCTTTACACTTTAGAAACAATGATCAATATTATATATTTCTTAAAGTTTTAAGTCAGAGCTCTCCTCAAAATAGGCTCAGAAGTTTTGGGACCAAACAAGGAGAAAATTTCCAAAGCCAGAGAACTTTCTAAGAGTTTCCTCCTATGAAACTTCCAGCAACAGCCCCTGTTTGGTCACCCTGTCCACGAGCCCTGCTTCATCACGTGATACAAACAAGAACAACACGGACACAACTTCTCTCTGTCTCGGCTGATAAACATTCATCAAAGAACACGAACTTCTCAATAGGGCAGAAAACAGAAAAAAGAAATGAAAAACAAAGAGGAAGTTTCATTTGGTTCAATAACATTTTTTTTTTTTTTTAAACACACATGAGGCCAAATCACTGGAATCCTGAAACCAAAGATGAAATGAAGCTCTGCAGCAAACCAGAATTCTGTTCCTTCAGAGATTATGCCTTTTCGGAAATTCTGCTCTCAAAAGGTCAACATCGAATGGGCATGAGATGTATTTAGACAGCACAAATTAACTCCTTAAGTATTATTGCAACTCCACATCGCTCTCTGGGAGTACATACCTTAAGGAGCTATTAAAAAACAAAAACAAAAACGGAATATAACTCAACAGTCCTGATAATTTATAATGCATATACAATTGGTTCACCTGCGTCCTTTTGATTCTCTATTTGAAAGAGAGAGCACAACAAGGAGAGAAGAGAGAGAAACAAGAACACATATGCAGGATTAATGAGCAAGTGGACCAAAATGCCCCCCACTTATGTGTGATACATGATATTGGAAAGAAAAGGTTGCCCTTGGGTTCCCACCGCCCCGAAGTGTGGGGGCCAGCAAAAAAAGGCTCCTTCACAGAGGTGGAAAATGCTGCACAAATAGAAAATTAGTAAAATTAAGTTTAATGTGAAATCAAGCTATGAAACATACATGAACTCTCCAAGTGACAATTAAGTCATATGTTCTAGCCAGAGCTTAGAGGACAAGGACAAGTCAAAATCTCCAGAGAGAACAAGGAATAGCTTCCCAGCTTGAGAGAGAACAGACAGGAGGCATATAAGATCGAATTTTACAGAGAATGGACCACCTGGCGTGATCTCATACCCATAATAGTTTGACATCTTAAACATGGAAAAGAAGGCATGACTTTGCCCCAAATGTCCTTTATCTGACACCTAACACATTGCTCCCCGGCCTAGATGCTACCTTTTGATTGTGTACCAGTGACAAGCACTTTACAAATTGGGGTTACACACAAGCAAAGTAAAAATGCATTCAGGTCACAGACAGAGAATAACTGAAAAACTTACAGACAAATCTGAGTTTATCACAAACAAATGGCTTAATTGTCTAACCTGTTTTAGGCTGATAAAAAGTGACTGGACTTCTCACACTGGGTTTCACAGACAGAACCAACAGACAAGCCAATGCTAAAAAACTTGAAGCAAGGAGAGTGAGTTGGTTTGGATCTGGATTTTCTTGAAATAATGAAAACAGAAAGAGTGAAGACAGCATGGTGAGGAGGTGGTAGGTACTCACGAATGGTTAAATCCATCACTTGGGAGGCCAAGCAGAAGACAGGATGCTCATACATTTCTCTCTTTTTCCCTATAAAAGAGGATTTGGGCATGCAAGAGGCTTAGGTCAGAGGTAAAGAGGTTAAAGGTCATAGGTTAGAGGAAAACGTTACATTAGCTCAAAGGAAAATAGCCACAGAGTATTTTGGGATAAACACAGGATAAAAGAAAAAAGGAGTTTCCAAATTGGAGATCTACTGGATTAACCATTCAGCATGCCATGAGTCACGAGAGAGATTGTGACCATGATTTTACACGTCTCTTTAGAGTTGTTTGCAGGAATACAATGACCAAAAACATCATGAGTAGAGGGAAACAAAATTTCATTGATTTAAGGCTCCAAGATACTAAGGATTTCAGACTTTAGTATCTAAGGCTCTTGAGGTATTTCTTCATAAACATAGTCTCCGGCAATATTACTACAACTTCTTTCCAAAATTCTCAGATAACTAAGCTGTTAATGCTCACAGAGGGCTCCAAAGTAAAAATGGAAGATTGCTTTTCTGAGGGTAGGATCAGAGCCTTGTAAAAGAAAGTTGTCTGGTAGTAATATCTCTAAAGCTGCAATGTCTCAGCCTACGGTGGACTATGTTCATGAAAGAAAACCTGATACATGCAGCCAGAGAATGTTGGGTTGTCTGAATTGACAATCCCAGCATGCTTTGAAATTGGTGTCTCAGCCACTTTTGCAGAGGGCACGTCAAAAAGTGGCTGAGCCAATCACGGACAAGGAAGGAGAGAAGCAGAAGAGAGCAGGTAGTGTGGAATGAGGTACTTCTCTGAAAAGAGAGTTGGAAAAAAAGGATTGGTTTCTTCAAAGAATCCCCAGACCTAAAAGTCACAGTGCAAAAGATAATTAACACAACCAAGAAGAATTGAGGCACAAAAGGAAATTACAGACCAGCTGACCTACTTTGGAAATGAATGCATTTTTACTTACAGATCTTAAAGTTTGTTTGGATATATTTATCTGAAAGAAGAGAGCAGATCTTACCAAAAGACTAGTAATAGCTAGACCAAGACCTATGAGGCAGCAGCCATGGCAACGGAACGTTTCTTGATCCCATCCCATCTCTGGCCTTGCCTAGTATTATTAGGTACCCGGCTGACTTGACCAAATACAACCAATCATTATGTCCTGGGACGGTAAATGCTGGAACAATTATTTGCTAATATAATCCTTTAACGATCTTCTTGTTCCTCTATTTTTGTCACTCATTACCAAGTCAAGAGTTGACAAACATCCTTTTAGTGCCCAATTCTTAAGTGTTTCTCCCTGGATGCATAACAATGAATTCATTACCACTGGTACACAATTTGCATCATCAGACAGACAAAAATCGAGAGAGGGAGGACATGTAATATACAGAACACTGAGAATTTGACATGATCTTAACCTAATTCTCTAAGGAAACAAGGACTTTGGCAGAGTAAGTGATGGGGTCTGGGTGGTTGGTTAGTTTTTACTTTTTCCCCCCAGTCGTCCTGAGGCAGACAATACGCATTTGTTGGTTTTAGTCAGGTGTCGTGTTTCACGTGTGAGAGAACATCAGATTCCAGAATGCGGACACATCGAGTTTTGCACACAGAACTTCCACATTTATACACTTACACCACTGGTCAAGTTGGATGTGGTTTTCAAATCACCCTATAGCAGCCAACAGGGTAACAATGAAAAGTGATTAATACCTTTGTGAATGAATAGGTCCCAAAGAACCATATCTTCTCAAGTAGAGTTTACTCAAAGTGCCTTTGGTGATTACTTGGTCATCAGTGACCACTTCCCTAAAGCTTGTGAGGGCAGTGGCAACAAGCATCCAAGCTCTGGAGTAACAAGAGCAAGTGAGCTCTACAGCCAGCCTGGAGCCATCAGGTGTGGCTCCACACTAACCTGACATCAAGTTTGAAACACTACCAAAACACAAGGTACTCTCAGGGGGCAAGAAAGAGTTAAGTGAAACCTTGACGTTGCTTTATCCAATTCTTGTTTTACTTCCAACCTTAGCAGTGGACAACAAACTGTTTCATTTTCCTGTATTTAAAGAAAGTAGCAATCCTACGGAACTCTCTCATAGGAAAACATCAGCCACAGAGCAGATACTTAGGGCCAACACAGACTCTCAGAAGGACCTCAGTTGTCTGATAACAACCTATATTCAATATTGTTTCCCTACAAAGGCCGTTTCCTGAGCCCTTATTCTGTCTTTTTATTCATTTACTTGGCCACAGCCAAGGAAGCTTCCATATTTCAAGTGCTTTCAGGTTTCAGCTTAACAAACTCGGGTGGACCACTGTTTTCTGGTGCCCTTCTGAAAAGAGAGAGACTTCCCTAGGGAGGCATACCAAAATTTAAATTCAAAACTGGGGACAGAAGGGAGCCTTACCTTCGATTTTGGCATACTCTGAGAGCCGAGAATAGTTCACTAAAGCAGCCTGCTCCAGACATTTACGGATGACTGTTTTTACCTCCTCTTGTGGCACTGGGGTAACAATATCTTTCATCAAAACCTTTACATAGAAAAAAAAAGGGATTATTATTAAGAAGGTTCAAGCCAATGTGTTACTCATTCATATGTCTTAAAGAGTTCAAGTTTAAAATTAGTTGTGAATGTTTCCTTGTGACTAAATACAGATTGAGAACCATCACTTAAAAAAAAAAAAAAAAGCACTAGAATTGCAATGCACAGTTAGGATGGCAAAGCCTGGCCATGAATTAGGGAAGGGCTTGGAACATATCTTCTATATATCCTATTTTTTGGGAGTCTGGAGATAAAATATCAAGAATTTTGGCAGTTTCCTCACTTTTATTCTGATATTTTGATGAATTACCAAAAAATGGTAAATAAATCCTTTAAAAATTACAAACTAGGTCATTCAACCACAATATTTTAATTGCAATTATGTTTATGTTTCATTATAGATGTGATTTGTCTTTTACTTTCATTCTTACCCTTTCCAAGAGTGAGAGAGTAGCTTTTAAAGCACCTTCAGGTCGACCAAATGGAAAGCAATACCTAAAAAAGACATAAAATTCTTAAGGTTGCCCAAATTATTACATTTAGCATGAAATACGCTGCAATTTGATTCCTATAGCAACTCTCTCTGAGGAACGAAAAATGCTTTTTATTTTGTCACGTTGTGTTATGTTAATCTGAATTCACACCATATATGTGTGTATATAATGTATATATGTGTACGTGTGAATAATGACTAAAGAGGGACTCTGCAAATGTCTGCAGCAGAAAAGAATATTGAAAGTGATGACACAAGGATCTGTTTGGATTTCTGTTGTGAAGGAGAACTATTTGTTAGCTCAAATGTGACCTTATATATTACTACTGAGACCAGTATTAAAAAAAAATATTAGTTGAAACAGGCTGACATGCAAACATACTTACTGAACTCCCCCCCCAAAGGGATTAATATGTGGAATAGAGTCTATTTAGAATAAATTCATGATTCTGCTAACTGTCCTTCCTTGCTTGCGGTTTTCCATTGTTACAGACCTTTTGCTACTGGTAATGCATTTTACATATAGTATATAGTCAATAAAGATTTATCTGGGAAGATTTTGATGGCACAGAAAGAACTGTGTCAGGTGCCACTAGGACTTCCACTGACTGTTTCAGGCTGTCATAGGCCTTCAGAACACTGTTGCTGGCACAGAGAGACGAGCATGGCTACTCAGACTCAGACTATCCTACATATGCATCCCATTCTTCCATGTGCTGGCGGCGTGGCTTTGGCAAGTCCAGTCATTTTATTCCTTGTTTAAATGGGGATTATGATAATAACCTTACAGAGTCCTTCTGAGAATACAAAAACATAAGTTAATACTTCTCCAGCCTCCAGTCTTGTATCTGGCAGATAGGAAGTATTTAACAAATAGGAACTATTATAAATGCGATTCCTATTTTTGAGTTACTATTTTAGGATCTCTGGTCCAGAACCACCAGTACAGCATTAGAAAGGCCAAATTTGCTCCAAGGGGGAGGTGGGCTGCGGGGTGTGGCGCTGGCTGTCTCCAGCACACAGGGAAGATTCAAGCCACCCAGGCTGGTCCAGGTTTCCTTCTTTCCCCATGTAGCCAGCCTGTCCTGTTTCCGAGGGGGTGGAGAAAGCAGAGACTGTCCTATGGGCACCACTGCCCACCTTCCTGTTCACTATGATCTGACTCAGAGGATTGTTTTTTTACTGTTTTATTTAGGAACTTTGAAGAAACTTCAAACTCAACTTTTTATCATCAGCTGGTGGTCAGTTCACACAGGAAGGCTTTATTCTTTCAGTGGAAATAAAATGAACTTAAGAATGTCAAGTTCTTAAACAATTCTTGAGCAAAAGAAAAAATAAAATACAAAAAAAAGAAAAAAAAAAGAAAAAAGAATTTCAAGTCTCCTGTCTATTGAGGAACCATGTCTGATTGGTTTGCTTTTTCTACAAAGCTATTTCTGAATAGCCAAGGTACCTCTGGTAGATTTACAATTTTGGAATATCAAGCCCTTTAGTTGTTCCTCCCCAGTCTCACCCTCCTAATAAGCCCCTAAACACCAGAGCCTTACCTAAAATGTGTAATCTGATTTTCCAACAGAACTCGGAGTCTCTCTTTGATTTCTTCAAAACGTTCCTTCTCTTCAACAGTCACAGTTCCTATTCCATCGGGCCTGAAAGAAGATATGTCATGAAGTGATGGGAACCTCATATGCTGACACCATCAAATCAAATCTCTAGCAGGAGGAAACTGTCCATTTTAGAAGAAACGAGGTCCTGCTATTTCAGGGTTGGCTTCTAAAAGGGATGGGTTGTTTTTCTGGGTTATCACTTTGGAGACGTTTGCAGAACCGTAGCTCATTTCTTGTGAAATGGTAAAATGTACAAACTGGTGGCTTGCACGTTAAGTCCAGCTCATAGACGTGTTCCGTCTGGCTCATAGCTTCTTAAAAAATTTGAACTAGTTGACGATATTTTTAAAATTAGGAAAGTTTTATAACACAATTCTGATTGATGGGCTCTCCTGAAAATTGAGAACAGCTGGTATTATTAATGGGCTGCTAACGGCTTCTTCCTTACCTGGGGCAGGCATTCACCTGGTCCACATCCCTAATTTGTATTACCTGTGTAGGCACTTGGGTTTGGGATCCCTGAATTAGGCACACAAATGCCTATGAAAATCAGGTGCCTTGAAAGTATCTGTCTTCCCCAGTGTTAAATGTCTTAATGGCTCAATTTCCAGCTTATCATTATAGACGTTCAGATTAATTTAAGTCCTCATGCATTAAGTGAAGAACAAACCACATACGCTTTCCAATTTTAGCAAACCACTACTCATTGTAATACAAAGGACTCTAGCATAAATAAGTGATTTCGGTTTGATCATAGCATTCTCATGGTTCTGTGTCACCATTAGGTGCACACATATTTCCCCTATTTGTTACGGACCATTCAAGTTGAAAATATAAAGGGAGGCTGCATATTTATAGCCCAAATTTATCTGTGCCAAACTATACGCAGGATAATCTGACCCATTCAAAGACTTCAGCTTCCCAGATCTCGTAGTGACTTGTTTTGACTACTGGCTGAGCCAGTTTGCAGATTGGTGTGTCACCATGAAACTTCTATTGGAACATTCTTCAGTTTGCAAATGCAAGTCATTTTGAGACCAAACAAATGGTCTTATTTATAGGCCTTCTCAAGGATCCAGCATAAGTTGGGAAAATCCTTTATACTAGACCAGTCTGACTGCACAAAAGACTTGGCAAATGATAGCATTGTACCTCCTGTTAGGGGTTAATTGGTCAGCTTTCCTCCTTTTTAAATAATAAAAATGTCCTATTTGAAAAATAAGAAAATTTCCCCTCCCTCACTTTATGAAAAACACCCCCAAACAGTAAAATCCTGTTTAGTCTATTTCTTCATATTCCCTCAAACTTAAAGGAAGAAGGCAAAATGGTAAATAACAAGCAGGCTGTGGAATGTAGGAATGTGCCCTTGTTTTCAAATTCTCTGGAAAAATCTTAAATGTTAATTTACAAAGTTTACTAACATTTTTTTTTTTTACATGAATTGTCCATGAATCTGTAGTTAAATCTCAGGATGAATTCATTGTGCCCCACAAAATACATGTGACTGTCTTTTTGTTAACCTTTCATGTTTTTGTTAAAATCTACAACTTCCTTTAACTGTGGCTTTTGAATTTTTATAAAAAATTCAGGTTACTAATGCCCTGAACACACGTTTGTTTATGTGATTGGCATGTACGTGCACACACTCGATTGGGGCAAAGGGAGCCATTCAAAGCGTATCGTTTGTCTTAGTAGAGAATCAATCCAGAAAAAAATGCTATTAAATATAATTTACAGTTCAGGGATGGGTTTACAGATCACAGCAAAAAGCATGGAAACCATTTAACACAGATAGCCCAGAGATCTCTGTGGTCATTATTAGGAGAGAAACCTCTCTGTGAATAAAACCATTCATTCTTTATCTGACAAGTCTTCTAAGGCAATTAGGCAACCAGAAGGCAGCTTTTTGCTTTGTGTTTGAGATGATAAAAACTGGACATTTAGTGTATGCCTGGCTTCTCAGTTAATTCTCACTACAAAGGGTGTTATTTTTAATACAAACAAAACATTGGATTATGTTTTTTTTCCTTTTGTTCTGATGATTCCCATTTGTAATTATTAAAGGTATCCGATAGCAGCTTCTGCTTCCCTGATAACCTCTCCTTGGACTACTTTCTGAATACCCTTAATCTCACTATGCCAAAAAAACTAAACCACTAAAAATTATTGTATTCTCAAGACTTTATTAAAAACAAACAAAAAATTAATAAAAATTTTTGTAGTCACTTAAATTTGCTTCTTGATCATCTATGTCAGTGTGAATACTTTTATTTTCAAATAAATAAAACAAACTAACCTTATGAAGAGTGTAAAGCATGTCACAGTACAGAGTTCACCAACAAAAATAGATGATAAAACAAGTCAGTGTTTGTAATTACCAGAATTGCTCTGAAATGGTATTGGTAATGGGATGCTATTATATAAACTAAAGAAAAGACATGCAGGAAAAATATAATTTGTCAAGGATCACAGGTTGTAACTAGGAAAGACTAGGACAGTTAAAAAGCAAAAATATTCTTTTTTAATTTAACAGAATTATTTTTGAAAATTTTGTCGAACATCAATTTCTTTTTCATCGACCCTTATAATTTGTCAGTGTTAATTGTCCAGGTTAATTATACAGGTCTCCATAGAGCTACTCGCTGAAAAATTCTGGTTAGCTATTTTGGAGAATGCTCTTTCCCACAGAAGCAATGAAATGCTTTTTCTAAAGCAGTGGTTCTCAAACTGGAGCATGCCTCTGAGTCACCTGGAGGGCTGTGACAACCTGCATGTCCCCCGCCCCACCCCAGAGTTTCTGATTCAGCAGGTCTAGGGTGGGGTCTGAGAATTTACATTTCTAACGAGTTTTCTGCTGCTGCTAGTGATGCTGATGCTGAGAACCTCTGTTCTAGAGCAAAAAAAAAAAAAAAAAAAAAATGTGGTGAGTGGTGCTTTCAGTGGCTGAAAGGGTAAGTTTGATTCAGGGTTCCCAATTTCCCTTAGATTGGGGGATGGCTTTGGAAGCAGAGATCTTCTACAACAGGTACACAGTCCACTTACTGAGCTACCCATCCCTTCTAAATGGCATTCGTACTGTTTCCATGTGCCGTTCCAAGCAGTGCTGGTGGCAAAATAAATAGTAGAACTGCATTGGCGTCTTTCAGAAGCCATGCTTTTGTTTCATTTTGCTTTGTCTTTCTGGAAACATTTGGGGGTAATTCTATAATTGTCATAAAACTGGCTTGGTATCTTGTTCCTTTCTCAGTACTTTTAACACTTGAGGAGACACAAAGAATGAGAGAAGAGGAGGATAAAGCTGGATTTTATACTTGGAGCTAGAAAAGCCCGGCTTTACGCAGAACACATGTCGAGGAGCCCAAATCTCTCGCCCACTCATGTCCTGACTGTGCACATTCTGCTCCTCTTGCTTTTTTGGCTTTTTAGCATCCATTGCCCCTTCCCAACAGCCTCTAGATTTGGAGGGATGGCCTTAGCCACACTCTGGGTACTCCTGAGGGTAAATTGAGGGGCTTATTCCCTCACCGTTAATGCTGGAGGGCTTCCTAGAGGCCAGCTTCTCCCTTGCACGCCACTCTACCTCTAAACTGAATTATGACTTCAACTCAGCCACCTAAACACTCTCTTCTTGAATCTTTACCTTGAATAAATGATTCAAGGCTAGAATGAACACACAGAATATGCTTGTCCCAGCATTCAGGCCTTGACCAGATCGTCCTCATAGGTTAATAGCTCTTGATCTTTGGCTGCACCTTAGAACTGTGAAAGGTCCCACCCTCAAAGCTGGGATTCAATCTGTCTGCAGTGGAGCCTACACATTGGCATTTTTAAAGCTCCCTGAGTCAATCTAATTAATGTACAGTTAAGAACCACTGCTCTGGGCCTAACTTCAAATTCTATTGTCGCTGCCTTGATTCCAGTTTTCCCCTTCCTTTCTTTGAAGCTCCCAGCATCCTCCTAATAAAGTCCCCTCTGCTTGGATTATCCAGAGTTAGTTTTTGTTACTTCTATTAAACTTGATGTAAGTTCATAAAGCTCATAGCTCCTCTTTCCTCACACCCCTCAATTTTACTAGCAGATGCCTTTGAACTTAGCTTTAGACACCCCCACCCCCTGCCCCCAACACACACATGGAAATGCAGCCCTTGGTCTGCAGTTCCACCTAACTGCACACTGGCTAACAACTCACTTCTTGTATATCATGATCCCCCAAACTTGAGACAATATGCAGGTTAAGTGCAGTCATTTTTGGAGCTGTGCTGAAGACTGGATGCTCTCCCACCTGCAGGCCATTGTGGGAGCCAGAAGTGGGTCTCTCCGGCCACGGCAGACTATATCGCATCTGACACGGCGGGCATCTCCCGAATCCACCTTTCAAGTTTTCGGCAAACCATTTTCTCACTGTCCTTCACAAAGTTGACATGTTCGGCAGCATGATAGGAAAGATGTCATGTCGGCTGCTCTTCAAGTTCTTGTCACAGTGGTTAGCACCAGTTCTGTCATCTTCACTCTCCTCACAGTCTCCCATCTTGAGCCATGTCACAAATAATAATATATCTAGAGCTTCGTTTTTCTTTCTTTTTTTTTTTTTTTGTCATATTGAAACTACCATAACCCAGCTGCCCATCCTTTGAGTAACTGGTTATGCAAATTGTTCTCCTTTCCCCAAATGCTTCTGAGCTAGAGTGCATTAATCGATGTCTACTGTCAAATTAATCCAATATGATTAAGTACTGAACTTTTAATGTGAAACATTCTATTTTGATATTTGAAATTATGTGTGAACAACGTAGTCAAAGAATTCAAGCTGCGATGTGTTTTATGAAATGAATTTACCTCTATAGGGTTGTTACAGTGTGGCTTCACACCCAGGTGAGCACGTGGGTTCCTAGTAGCATGGTTCTCCACGTTATATCGAAAGCCAGACCAAAAAAACCTCCTTTTGAAAGGTAAGATGTCTTTTCAAGGTCAGGATGCTAAATTAATTCAAAGCTTACAATGACTGATGTATTCCGATATTGCACCTGTTTTGTGATTAAGTACAGAATCCGTGTGTAAAAGAAATGTACGAATTCAACAGAAAAGGAAAGAGTGTCTGGTCCACCGCTCTGCATACAACCAGCTTTAAGCCTCCGATCACTACCAACAAGGGGTAAAACTCCAGCTGAAGAGGGAATATACTTTCATCTCCAAATGCAAATGTCCACATATGCTGGAGCAGGCACCGTAAACATGATATATTCTCTCTCTCCAAATGGATGCATGCCTGCAGACCGCATTACGGATCCATGAAAATGTCCTTAAACAAGCATGATAACTGAATCCTACTTGCTACTAAATTGTTCCAGCCCAGAAACATGAGAGCTTAAAGGACCAGAGTGGGACAGAATATCTTAGATGTTCTTTGCCATCTCCCTAAGTAGGACATTTAGACCAAACATCCCCTCTTAACCTCATTTTTTTTTTCAAATTGATTTCTCCCAGCAACTCTTTATTCTTACAAGTTTTAGAACGATACCTTTGAATTTAATTCTAGTGTGGAATATTTTCCTTTGTTTCTTTCAAGTGGTTAACAACTACAAATTCAAGGTAACACCAAAGCATTATCTTCTCAAAAGGAGACATCCGTGCTTGCTCATCTGGATGGTTTGTATAATCCTAGGCTAATTATAAATTATAATCATGGCTCTCACATCCCATAGTCACTGCTTCATTATGAAAGCCAGCCTCACCCCTTCCTCTCCTTCCCTTCCAGCCCAGCCAGTGCCCTTTTCTAATTATGCCCTGACGCCCTGGGGCTCAGACACGCTGCTAAAACAAATATATCAAAGTGTTTGTATCACAAAGAGTAAGACAGGAAGCAACAACAAGCGGTTTCTACATTACAAGTGCACATTGTAGCTTCTTGGGGTTGGCTATTAGTTAATTTCAAAAAGAGTGGGGGGAGGGGCAAAAATATACCAGTGAGTCTTTTCTGACTTGTTTATGGTTTTTCTAAACACGCAGTTATATCCCAATAATATCAGAAGGTGTCATTCACCCTACTATAAGGATGGGAGTGGTTGAGAAGTCTCTCTCTATTGAACAATCACTAAGAATATGGATGCTGTTGGCACCAAGGTCATTCATCAAAGTGGCACAGGCTTGATCCAGGTACTGAATGAAGCAAGGACCCAACAGATGACTAGAGAAATGATATAAAACACAGGAAAGCCTGCATTGTTTTCCAAGAGAACCAATTTCCAAAATTGGTACTACACAGATTTTTCCTTTTGAGGAATAAGAGGAGAAGAGATAGATTTCTTTATTTCTAAACAAACACAGACAAGCTTTAGATTCCACTCTGAAGACTCTATATATAGACTTCTGAGTGGTCAGACCAGCACCTTTTTAGTATCACACCCACCCAGAAAGGTGTGTGTTATCTGAACATATGTTTTTGTGCCAGTTAATTCAATGACCACAGGATGAGGACATATGGTTGAAATTTTAGAAGAAAAATATACATTAATTGATGGTGTGCCATGGGCCAGAAAGATTCCACCAATGGGATAGATAATTAAGCATATTGCACAAGATTTTGTGTCTGGGTTGGAAAATCTGCTGTTCTCATGGGGCAAGTTTCATTCAGGAAGAGAGTCACATGGTGTGTTAGTCTGTTTTGTGTTCCTATAAAGGAAATATGTGAGGTTGAGTAACTTATTTAAAAAAAGAGGTTTATTTGGGTCATGGTTCTGCAGACTGTATGAGAAGCATGGTGCCAGCATCTATTCTTGGTGAGGGCTTCGGGGAGCTTCCAATCAAGGTGGAAGGCAAAGGGGGAACAGGCATGTCACATGGGAGAGAGGGAGCAAGAGAGAGCCCGTACTCTTAGACAACCAGCTCTCCCATGAAAACTAACAGAGCAAGAACTCACGTTATTGGGAGGAGGCATGAAGCCACTCATGAAGGATCAGCCCCCATGACCCAAACACCTCCCTCCAAGCCCCACCTCCAATACTGAGGATGCAATTTCAACATGAGACTTGGCCAAGTATCCTAACTATATCACGTGAGTTAAAAGGAGATGAGCTCCAGAGAGAATTTCTCCTTGGACATCTGAGATGCTGACTTGTACTTGAAATTTACTTGAAAATTTCTCCTCACTTTCTCTTGCAAGTACTTCCTATTAAAGTAAACCTGGTTCTTTAGAATTTAGAGAGCATGACTCAGCCACGCGCAAGGCCAGCACCTGCTCAGAGCTGGAAGGCCAACCAATGATGTGCTCATGTTCAAAAGTGCAATAATGCCTTGTGTCATTGTGAAATGTGAGACCAAGAGTGTGAAGGTCACTGTCAATCCCCATCCATGCCTTTCTGCTATATATAGTGCTGTATTCAGAGGTCAGTAAAACAGAGCTATTCCTACTACACAGCTTTTGCTGTTTCTCTTTGGGGGAAGAAGAGTTAAAATGCACCAGACATGATGTCATTGTGTGTGTGTGTGTGTGTGTGTGTGTGAGAGAGAGAGAGAGAGAAGAGGGGGTTAGAGTAAAAGAAAAAATATATGTTACTCATATACTACTAGGTAGGCATTCATAAAAAAGAAATAAAAGGAGCCATTGTGTGACATGGATTTGGAGTGAGAGCCCAACATTGCAGGCAAGGACACAGTTAAGAAGGCAATTGCTGTGGTCCAAGGGAGAGAAGATAGAGACCTGAACTATGGTAGTGGCATTGAAGAGAGGGAGAAATTGCTTAATGAGAGATATTTAAAGGCACTGACAGGGCATAGTAATTGTTTCTTTTCTTTCTTTTTTTTTTTAAGAGCTGAGCGAGCAGAGTCTGGGGAAGTGCTCCCTTCCCAGCTCCAGCCCAGGGCACAGTAATTGAATTGTTGTGACATGCTGGGGGAGAAGGAGGAATCGAGGATGGCTCCTGAGCTTCCATCTTGGGCAACGGGGCCTTTGGAACCACGTACTGACTTAGGGACCCTGGCGGAGTAGCAGAGGAGAAAAGTGAGTCCCATTTGATTGTTCAGTTCCTCTAATCCTAATCCACAGGAATCATATGGTCTCTGAACATGGGCAGTACCTTGGCTCCAAACACATCTCCCAAAAGGCTCTTTGGATGCATTTTCAGAGAATTTTATTCATGCCCTCTTACATCTGCTTGCAGACTCAATCTATGCAGCTTACTTTGGATTGGGGCGGTTGGCATTATGGATTTGTTAATTGCTGATACAATGTACTTTCCACACAGGCCATATGTGAAGAGCAGCACTGGCATTCAAGAAATGTTAAATAATAATGTAAATGAGAAAAATTTCCAATCCCAATAATAAAGGGATCCAAGGAACATTGACGCAACTTGTAATCATCGGAGCTGTTTGATTGCCTTGTCACTGTGGGACAGTGACCAAAGTGATGCTAATCTAAATGTCATCTAGAAAGAATACTAAAAATATTATGGTGAAAATTAAGTACTGCAACCTTAGGAGCTGATTTAAAAATTAGAAGACATAGCAATTTACATCTGTGGATTTTATGATCGCCAAACACAACCAGCTGAACGTGCTCACATTTTCCTTTCTCTCCCCTCTTTCTTTTGAGAAAACAGGTTCAGTTTTAAAGAGTTGGCCCAAACTAATGTTATCAGAATCACTTGAGATTTTTAATTCATGATATTTAGGCCACATCCCATATTAATTAAATCAGAATCTCTGCAGGTGTGGCCCAGGCATTAGCATTTTTAGCCTCTCCAAATGATTTGAATGTGCAGCCAAGTTTGACAATCAAGTGTGAGCTGGAGACCGAATGCTTTAGATTCACGGTTGGGAGGGGGTGCTTTCTTAAACGTGCAGATTCCCAGCTCCATTTAAAACTTGCTGAATCAAATTATTTAAGGATGGGACCTGGTACTCTGCATTTTAACAGACTCCCCATATGATTTATGTGTACACTGGAGTGTAAGAACCACTACACAATTTGAAAATCAGTGGTGGTGCCTGTTATGCCTTTAGACATGTATGTACGTAAAAGAAACAACAAATTCATGTAAAAAGGAAAAATTCAGCCCATCACCTGGGAATTTGGTGTAAAACAGGGCTTCTCAACCTTTGCACTATTGAAATTTGGGGCGTTGTTTGCAGGAAGCTCTCCTTTGCATTATAGGATGCTTAACAGTATCTTTAGCTTCTACCTATTAAATGACAATAGCACCACCCTTCCCCAGCTGTGGCAATCAAAAATGTCTCCCAGACATTGCTAAATGTCTTCTGGGGGGAAAAATTATCCCTGGTTGAGAAGCACTATTTTAAAAGATACCAAACATGTGGATGGTTCCATATCTCCCAGTGCTTGGAACTGTGAACAGCAAACATCTCCCTGATTGACCAGATGTGTCTACATTTGATGAGAATGTTTTTGATTCACGTAGGCACAGTTTTTCATAGAGATGTGCCCAGGCTTCCAAAGCAGGTGGGAAGAACTTAGTCATTGGCACCTGAGTGCTCACTAATGCGTTCCAGCTGCAGCAGGGCAGGGCTCTGTATCTACCTGTGGGGCTGCTGAGTTAATAATGGGCAAAACATACCAAATCTGAAGCTGGTTGTGAGATCACAATGGCAATGGCTCTATTATTCAGTTAAATGTAGCTAAAGGGCAATTTGTTTACATGTCATGAATTTTTTAAAAATCTGAGGCAAAGAATAGGTAACATCTTCACATGTAAATGCCGGTCACGCTGGTGAAAGAGGTTTGGAACGTGGTTTCCCCAATACCAAAGGCTGTTAATTAGCATTCAAAGGAGACTCCTGTTATGTGGTCTAAAACTCCAGATAGACTTTGGCTTTCTCCACAAGGCTAAAATCACCAGGTGGGCCACATTGATTTTGGGCACCTTTAGGCCACTTTTTAATTCAGATGACTGCTGTAGCATCTCACCTGGAAATGTTGAAATAGATATCAAAAAACTATGAATTTGGCATCTAACACCATATATAAGTGCTAATCCTGGACAGGCAGTAAGGTACAGTGGCTACAAATGCAAGCTCTCAAGGTAGAATAACCATGTTTCAATCAGGCTCACACAGTTAGTTATTTGTTAAGTGACTGAATTTATGTGAACCTCAAGCTCCTCACCTTTTGGATAAGGGTAATAATGGCACTCATCTCATAGGGATGTAATAATGATAAAACGAAATAACATATGCCAACAGCACTTCACATAGTGCCTGGCATATAGCAGTACTTATTAAATGGTAGTGATTATCCTTATTTTAATTGAACCTTATTTATGAAAACCTGATGATGAGCTATATCATTTGCTATTGTAATCCATAGAAGAGAATTTTAGAGGTTAAAGGGATATTACCGATACTATGATTCAGTCTGCTCATTTTACAGGTCAGAAAACTGAGGCACAGAAATGGGATCTGATACTCCTAGGATTTGTGCAGAACAGGCTCTAACACTCAGGTCTTCAGCACATACAGTGCTGATATAGCACAAAAAGGAAGAGCTTTGGACTTAGAATATCTGGATTTGCCACTTAAATTTACAGATTTTCTATTTTATCATCTGCAAAAAGGATATAAAAATAGCTAAACTGAAAATTTTATAGCAAATGTTTAAAAAGTTTGAAAGCACTTTGTAAACTGTAGAATGCTACACAACTGATATTTATGATTTTTTTTCCATTAAAAATGCAATGTAAACATAGATCCTGAAGCCTACATAAACCTCTCAAAGTACCAGTCAGGATCCTTATGGGTAGTTTTTCATGGCATAGGAAATAGATCAGGCAGGAGCAAGTGCTGTCTTTCAACACCGGCCATTTGTTCTCCGCTCTGCATGAATGTTGAGCCTTCCAAAACCAGCACCATGGACAGCAGCCAGGGAGGCTTCCTCTCTGAAGCCTTGTCAGTCTTGTCAGACCTGACCTTCAGGCACCTACAGCATCTTGTATGCACTTTTTTTTTTTTCACCGAATGCAAGTTTCTGTTGCCTTGCAGTCTAACCCTCATGGCGAAACACAAATAGAAACTCCACTTCACTTCTATCCTTACATGTTGCAATTAAGGAGATGGGTTTTCTTTGACCTTCATTCACTATTGGACCTGTACACAGCCTGCCTTCATGTGCCTGAAAGTGAAAGTTTGCATTTTCATTTGGTCTGTCTACAAGTGAACTGTATACATTTCAGGACTTAGAAATATTTATATAATATTCTTATAATATTCATTATGTGAATAAATTTATAATGATGCATAAAGTATACATGCTTGCAAGTTTTGGGTAGCTTGGCAATGCCAGGATCTGAATCATCAGTTCTAAAACCACAAAAACAAAGTTTTAAAGTGCCAATGTTAATTTGGGGTAAGGGTACAGAAGTTGAAGAATAAAGACATAAAAGGTTAACACTGGAAATAATTAGTAAACCTATTTTAAAAGGGAAAAAAAGTCACCAATTTGCCAATTTATCAATCCAAAAGAGCATCCCTAAAGGAAATAGGAAACAGGACAGGATAAACAAAATTCTAGAACTTAAAAAGTGTCTTAAAGGTGACCTCATTATGTAACTGATTCTACTAAGAACGATTACAAATTAATATTTATAAATTAAATTAAAATTAAAATTTATTTTGTGCCACTATTAGAAATTATTTGAGATGGATTTCTTTTTAGAAGATTAATGTGGAGACAGACGGTTGCTGAAAATGATGGAGTTACTAAAAAGGTATAGGCCCATCTTATGCCAACCCATTTTATTTGCTCCTAAAACATAATTTCAAAATTATAAAGCATAGGTTGCTTATTATGAATGACTTGGTAAGGTACCAGGCCCCTAACTAGATGCCACAAAAAAAAAACAATCTGACTCACAATTCTGTTTACATATTGCTCAATTAGTCTTTTCAATATGAACATTTGTTAAAAATCACTAAACCCCTGACTCAAATTTAGTCCCAATACATGGTATTTTTGCCCATTGCTAGGATTTTTTTTTAAATTACGTTTTTGAAAACACCCTTAAAGGAACAGAGACTTCAGGAATACACAAAGCTTGCTGTCTGCAAAGGTGGATGCAGTGGCATGGATGGACAGAGGAAGGGCAAAGATACTGCAAAACATAAGCCAATACACACACAGCTTCTTACCTTTTGGGCTCTTGATTTGCCTGGGTTTTGAAATCTTTTCTTTTTTTGGATTCCTTTTTGGTATCTTTTTTAGCTTCTGGTTCAGGTGGGGAGGGAATTTTGCTCCCTTCAGGGTCTGTATTTGGTAGCAGCCCACTAAGGTACGCATGCATTTGTTGACTTTGGAGAGGGGGTGGTCACATGAGGCATGCAGAGAGTGTGGTCAGCCATAGGACATTCAAGAGCGCACACACATGCACAAACAAAAGAAAGAAAAAGAAGGATGCATCAAAAAGCAAGAGAAAATGCATTCAAACTAAAATAATAAGGAAAAAAAAAGATGCAAACTTGCATAAGGAAAATCAGAACTGAAAAGAAAATAAGAAATCCAAAACTGTTTCCATGACAAGATGTATAAACCTAACTGTGAATCAAGTGGCAGTCTTACAATATGAAATCCAGACAATGTGTATCATAATTCATGATGATGTTTACCAGGGAGTTTACAAAAACACTTCATTATTTTATAACACTTTCTTATTCAGTAACATATGTAGAATACAGTGTGACAACCCAGAGAATATAATGCAACTTCTCTCTCTCCCTCTCTCTTTAAAAAATTCAGTCCAAGAGGCTGTAACAGATAGTCATCAAAGTGTACACATTTATAAAAAGCAGAATTATGCACAGATACCCCCCAGGTATCAGAGTTTTCATGAGTATCTTTTATGCAAATAAAAGGTCACGTGCTGGGCTAGCGAACCTTGTAACAATGGGAGGTGATGATAACCTTGTTGCCTGTTAAATATTCAAACCTACAATGTTATTGTTATCTAGCTTTAAATGTTGAAGTTGCATCTCATAAAAATCTACCAGCACTAGAGAGAGGAAGAGCACAGAACAAATCCTACAGATATTTCAGAGTTTTACAGCTTGCTAAGATGAAGAAGACTGACACAGTTCTGATTTAAAATAGTCAATTCTGGATTCTCTTACATGTGGATTTCCCCAGAGCGACAACTTTTTCATCTGAGGCTGTGTTTCTGAAGCCACCTAGTTTTCCCTGGGTGTGCCCCCCTGGTTGTTGGTTGGGGAGCTGTGGGGTAATATAGGCTTGTCTTTATACTAATGCGTGGCTACATACATTGGGATAGTAAGCTGGCTGTGGCAGTGTGGAAATTTATTCCATGTTTCCAGAGCCAAATGGCAATGTTCTTAAATTATTTGCTGCTTTGCATTATTCAGAACATGGATCTTTTCCCCCAGAAGCTGGGCAAGGTCTAAAGAAAGAGAGTACTTAGTAGAGAGTCAGGAGACTTGACATTCTAGTCTTGTTTATAAAACCTATAAAATGAGGGGTTTGATTAGACTGTGATCGCTAAAGTTCTTCCAGGTTCTGTGGTTAAATTGTAAGTGTTATCATCATCTTTGCCTTCCAGCTTCACCCAGCTTTCCTCAGCTCTTGAAATGTACTTGGCTTCCTCCTTCCTCAGGACATTTGTACATGCTGTTCCTTTTGCCTGGAACCACTCAACTCCTACACATGCTTCAGTTCTCAGCCCCAGCATCACTTCCTCAGGGAGGTCCTCCTTGCCATCCTGCCACTCCATCTGAGTCATGTTTCTTTTATTAAATCCTGTCATGGAATTTTATTCCTTCTCCTCGGAGCACTAATGGGAAATGGAATTCTGCCCTTGTTTTGGTGTCTGGTTTTTACTCACCATGTGTACTAAATGGGTACCAGAGTGCCCGACACTAAGAAGGTAGTCACTAAAGAACGTGGAATAAATGATAACAAACAAAGGCGAGTATCTATTACGTTCTTGCCATGTTTCAGGCATTGTGCTGAGCCCTTTGTATCTACTACATCCTCTCAACAATCCCATGAGATTACAATCAACCCCATTTTACAGATGAGAAAACTGTGGCCCAGAGGGTAATTTAATGACCAACTGGCGTCACTGCTTGTAAACGGAGAAGCTGTGATTTTAACCTAGATTGGTCTAATTTCAGAGACTGCCCTAGAAGTCCCGTATGCTATTTCAAGTCTCTTGAAAGGAGAAGAAGCTAAGTTAGACCTTCATCTTCTTTGTGTGTGTGTGTGTCTAGTGTTTGTGTACTACTGAGAGAATGGGGATGGACAGAGAGTCACGGATATTTCTAAAAGCAAGAACAGCCATAAACCATTGCCAATATATTTTTGTTGTTGTTGTTGTTGTTGTTGTTTTTAGGAATACCTCTAGGCCCACAGATGCACACTCACCTGTTCCCGTGGACGTGGGATGCACAGAAGGCAAAGCTGTAGTGGAGAAGGGTGGGGTCAATCATGGCGCCATTTTCTGCCCGTTCCAGCAAGTCTCTGAGGTAGCAGAGGTGTCGATGACAGCCTCGGACTCCGTTGCGGGCGCAATACTCGTCTAGGACAAACACCTGGCCAGGACTGAACCAGCCCTGTATGAAGAATAAAGGAGAGACTTCCTTTTAAATACAGGTTGTTTTCTGGAGAGCTGCTAGAGTTGAGAGCGGTTGGCGGAGGGGACTGAAACACAGTCAGCGCCAACACTTCGTGATTGCTTATTAAGTGCCAGCCACTGTGCTAAACGCATTCCTCCCAACAGACCTACGAGGTGCATTCTGTTATCCCCGTTACGTGGACGGGAAAACTGAGTTCAGGGAGGACAAGGAATTTCCTAGTAGGTGTTGGAGCTGGATTAGCAGCCTGCATGGATGCAGAGACCAAGTCTCCCCCACCGCTTGGACACTGCCCCACACACCTGAAAGGAGTACTGGGGTGGGGTGGGGTGGGATAAAATCTTGATTACCGACAAGAGGAAATCGTAACATTAATGCCATAAATTAGCATAGTGCTTTATGCTTGACAAGGAACTTTGAGTTGAGCCTGTAAGGTAGACAGAGAAGGTTTATCTTTATTTTATAGACAAGAAAATGGAAATCCTGGTTGTTAAGTGACTCACACAGACAATACAAAACAGAGGCAGGACTCAAATCCAGCTCTGTTTTATTCTAAGTCTTCTGTTTACTCTGGAGCATGAAGAAATTTTAGGGTTGGTCTACATACATGCCAGGACTTCATAAATCCTTTTACTTTGGAAGGCATTTAAAAAAAAATTTTTTTTAAATGAAGGTAATAATATAACTCTCCAAAGAGAACAGCATGACTAAGGTTTCAAGTTGTGAATCAGATATGATTATTCAAGTAAAATGAGAGGAAATTCTTATGTGCTGGTTTAGAGTGTTTTATTTTTCTTCTGATAAGTATTTGTGTTCTTGTTATTTATTTTCTTGCTATGGGACCAGCCCAAACTCTGCTATAAAAGAGACGGTGGTTGGAGTCTCCAATTCAGAGCAGGTTCTGTGGCATGATGGAATAGAAGTTGCTGCCCCCCTTATGCTCTTAAGAAAACAGGTGCTTGGAAAGGCCAAGTGACTTGCCACTCAAGGTCACCCCTGGACAGAACCTGAAATCAAGCATGTTTTGGGGGTTTCAGTTCCTGCTGCTTGAAGCAAGACATAAACCAACTGACGTGGTACTTTGTAAGCTGGAAATGTAGGGTGGTTTTAAATATAAACTTATTTTTACTTTGAGGGTCTTCTTTGAGTCATCTTTTGAATATTGCTCCATCTTGGGAGAGAAAAGGCAAAAAGATTAAGTGACTGGGGACAGGTAGAGGCCACAGAAGTACAGCAAGGGAGGCCTTTGCAACACTCTAATCTTGTATTAGGGATCTGGGGAATCTTCAATTGACAACTTGCAGCTCAGCAATGCATCCAACGAAAGACGGCATCTTTCCTATTTCAAATTATAAGTTACTGCAGAGGGCGGGAGAGTAGTCGAGGCAGTGGGCTGCCCCTATAGGCAACTTCTTTGCCACTCCATCTGCTACCCCAAATGCTAAATCTTAGAAACAACACTGCTGTGAAAGATTAAAATATATTTTCTACGACTCAGATGACACCAAGTCTTTTGTAGATGCCAAAATAGCTGCTTTGAAAAGAGTTGAAGAAATATCAATTAGGAACTCAGTCGAAGACACAGAAAAATTTATGTATCCCTGCTGGTCGGTCTCCAAAACCAACTGAAAAAAAGATTGTAATAATGAGAAAATGGAATATATAGAGGCAGGAGATAAGGTCTTTTTAATTTCTGTTATTTTCTGAAATTTTGGGATGAGGATTAATAGATACAGGTATACAAACAGGGAAGGAAGCTATTTTATTCTATTCATAATTAATTTTGGATTTTAGACCACAATTTTAAGCCTAGAAGTGACTAACGGGAAGCAAGCTCCAATATTTCACTTCTGGTTTAAATTTTAGAGGACATTTACTAACTCTCCTTCATGGTAAATTTCAAAACAAAGAAAACTGTGTTAAAAAGGATGATGTGAAAAGTCTTAGAAATAATATACTTCAAAGAAAATTGCTGAAGAGAATAGGAATTACACATAAAAGGGAACGATTTAAGTTCAGAGGCGTATTCTTAAGAGTTTCATAAATGCAATTTATAATTATGTGAATAATCACATAATTGTAGGAAACACATCTGAGGAAAATTGCCTTGCAATGCAAGGTAAGCTTTTTTTTTTTTTTTTTTAAAGTCAAAGTGATATGTTCCTTTCCAATTTGGCAAAGTTCAGATTCTTCTGATGAAGGGATTCTAAACCTGAGATAATCAATGAATCTTTCATGAGACACAGATTAATAAATTATTGCACATAATCCTGTTTCTGTTTTTGAGACTATTTTATCTACTATTTTTTATATATTGGCTTTTGGCACTAAAAATAAAAAGAAATTTGAAATAAAAATTAGTCAGAGTTAGGATATAGCCATGTCATTTAGAAAAGAGGCTTTCATGATATATATTAATGTCAATAACATGTTAACCTTATTTAATTACATAATACAAACACTATATAGATAAATTAACTTTAGTGTTTGGAGTCAGGAATGAGCATTTTCCTCTGTGGAAAGTCATTTTATCATTTCCTCTCACCATTGTCATCCATAAAATGGGATCAATATAATAACATTTACCTTTAAGAAATGAAGTAACAAGTTATGGTTTGCAGAAGGAAATAAAGTGAGTCTTTTTTAGGCTTTTGAATTTGGTAGTTTAAAGCCAAAAATATATCTTCAGAAATCCAATAAAGACATAATAGCAGTCCCTTGAATTTAAATAATTTATATCAAGGTTTAAAATAGGATTTCAGGAAATGTTGATACTCCTGTTGGATTTCCAGATATCTAAAGCACTATAAAAAATTCCCTCAAAGGGTAAAAAAAAAATGCTCTGAATATTGTGAAGAAAAAAAAAAGCTATCCAAACAAACAAACCCAAATCAACTTAGCTTATGAAAAGTGAAGTTTATTTACAAATCATTTCAATCTTTAAAAATTATACAAAAAGAATACATTCATTTCTGAGATAGGATCACCAGGCCTGGGAAGGGAAGGGAGGGGAATCTTAAACTCTAAGCTACCAAGGCAATTTTTACAAGTTCTCCACAAGCAGGTGCCAAACTCGATTACCCTCTTGGGAATATTTCTCATGTAGCAGCTGAAAAGGGGGAAGCTAAGATAGGGAGGCTGGGGAATTGGATCTGTTTCTACTGATAACTTCCTCCCGCTCAGTCTTATTTCTTTGGTAAGTAAAACTATCTCAACCCAGGAAATCAAGAACACATTTATAATTGTTAAAGGGAGTCTGTAATGGAGAAAAGAGCTTCTGACATAAAGGTAGAGAAATATTGAAATTAAAAAAAATGTTATGTTTAAATTGCTGTAGACCAAAGAATATACTTGCCAGGCAAGAATAGGAATCATTAAGTCTGTGATCCAAAGTAAGGCGTTGTACCATCTCAAAGAGGGAAGCGTGGTCAAAGTTACAGGGGTTGGAAGAGATAAATTCATCCATGCCATGTTTTTGAGCTCTATCTGCGTCTGTTCATTTATACATGTAGAGAGAGACACAATTTAGAGAAACACATCACATTTTCTTTGACATTTCAAATACACAGGAATTCACTAGGCATCATGAACGTTAGCTGTTTCCCCGTTGCCACCCACCAACGTCCCCAAGATATTCTTTTTACCTCCCATTGTCAACTTGCATCACTTACTGGTGAGTTTATTGCATTTAGGCAAAAATATATTGGCATCAACATGTTTATCAAATGATCACATTTCCAGTGCATTTATGTTGTTCTTTAAAAACTAAGCACAAGACCAGAACTTCGCCTGCATTTCACCAAACACTGAAAGCAGATCGGATCTTTGCTTATAATAGCCTATTTAGCTTGGTAGGTTTTTAATAGATTCTGCCATTCCAGTGGTTATGTCTAGAGCAATTTCTCTGTAATTATCGGGATTATCTGGAAAAAGGGTTATGCTGATTTTCAGCAAAGTGACAATATTTGGATCCTCTTCTTCCAAATCCCCGTTGCCAATTTACTTTCACAAAAGATTTGAGTCCCCACCCTCCAAAATTAAAAATAATAAAAAAAAAAGATTTTCATTGAAACCTGCAGATTGCGTTCAATGGGAATTTAGTTTGTGATAATCAAGGACGTTGCCTTACAGGGTGCTTACTCAGGCAAAGCTTATGAAAGAGACAAACAGAAATTTACTCAGCAAGGGCTATGATCTGCCATTTATTGTGAATTAATAGTCTCAACGTATTCACACTTTTCCTTCCAGGGTGAAGGCTGTAGGCAAAACCTCCTAAGGGCTAACTAATTAGTCTCAACATGTGTAACTAAAATACACTGTACTCAACTGGCAAAATAATTCAGAGAATTCAACTCGAGTGTGACCAAGCAGATCCTAAAGAGGTAGGAATGAAGGTGCTTTACATTAAAGGAATCAGCTCACTTCACCTCTTCTTTACTGACTCTTCTGATATGCAGACTATGAAGAAAAATAATCTTCTATCAAATCAAGCAAGATTATATTCATCCTCTTGCATGCAGTATTCTATTGGAATACGGGGACCTGCCAGGAACCAGAGAGGCTATCAGGACATGGGGAAAATCGATTTCTGACTTGGGAGTAGTTTGGATAATATTTCCATACGCGGCCTCAGGCCCAAGAAGATTTTTTTTTCTCTCCCCTGCTTGGGGTACGGCTGTAAGCTTGGGTTATGTTAGCAGTGTGACTTTAAGAAGATGATTTCTCCTATTATTATTGATTTTGTGTAGCATTCAAACCTAAATACATGGCATGTCAGATTTATACCTTCTCATTGTTAAATTAAAAAAACAAATTCTTTTGTCATTTTTCTCATAGAAGCAGCAAGTGGTCAGTGTTTGGACAAGATGTGTTGTTTATGCCCAAGACATGCAGAAGCAACGGTTTCCAGAAGGCAAGTTGAAGAACGTCTATTTTAACAGCTAAATCGCTCCATTAGGAAAATAAAACACAAGGTTTTGGAAAGGATATCACATGCGTGGGAATTATATTAGCAAATCTGAGAGAATCTCCTTTGCTGTATTAAATGCTTTAAATTTGTTTTCCAGAAAATACTTTCAACTTGAGGTTAGGTGCTTCACCTAGGAGGATTCTTTCGGTTTGGTTGTTTGGTCTCCAACCTACCTTTCCCCTTGGATGCACGATTGCTAGAAGCTGGTGCTGAGAGAAAAGCTAGCTGCTTCTAGGGCATGTGTGTGACTCCTCTGGCCCAAGGCAAGTGTCTGCAACCTGCTCCAACTTTAGTCTCCCCTGGCATAATGACACTCAGCAATACAGATCGCACTTTTCCATCTCCTCCGACAGATTCTGCCCTCTGCACCTCCCTCCTGTCAGTCCCAGGTCAGAAAAAACTAAGCGTGGGGTATACACAAATGGCTCATCCTGCTTCCTCCTCATCAAAATCCTTATCCACCCCTTGCCTCTCGATTTTAACAGACACATCAGGCATTTTGGCTAGCATCAGCTTCTTGCTCCCGGATTTCTCCGAAGAGGCTGCAAGCTGACAAATCGTCCGGGGCCTGCCTTTGCCAGTTTGGCTCGGCTATTTCATTGCTCTTCAATTATGATGGTACAACCGGTCATTTAACTCAGAGAGAAGGGGGCTCTTTTGTAGCTGTTAAAAATATGGCACACGTTTCAAGTCTCTTATTCTTTGTTTATTTGTTGAACCTCTTGAAAACTTTGCTGATGACCTATTTTGCTTTGGGACCACTCAGGAAATGGATCTGAAAAGGCGACTTGGCTCCTCTAAGGGGACCTGGATGCAGACCCACTCCCCGCCCCCCAATCCATCACAATGGCTCAGTGAATCCAGCTCCATGGTGCTAATTCTGGGCTAAGAGTAAGTCTAAAGAACAAGTTCATTTTTACTAACATTTTTAAAGCAGGCATACAGGAATTATGCTTAAAATCAGCCTTTTTTCAAAAAGTAACCCTGTAAAAATAAAACTTCCTTTCCCTTCTTCCTTTCTTTCCTCTCTCTCCCCATCCACATGTAGCATGAGCCTGGGACAGGATTTAAGAGGTCTGGATTGTAGTTTGAGCTCTGTTTTTAAATAGCTGTAGGATGCTGGCTGAGTTATCTCTCCTAGCTTCAGTTTCCTTGTTTATAAGAGGAGCTGGCTTTTCGGTTCCCTTTCTGCTGTCATGGACTGTAATTTAATGATTCTTAAGATCGCTTACACACCTATATGTGTGGGATGGAGCTTTGAAAGCAGTGGGAATTTCCAGCAAGTCAAGTGAACAGCTCCTGGATTTTGTGTGCCCAAAATTATCATTTACTCAGAATTAGGCTCATTATTTTAATGGTTCTAACAACTCAAGAGTGCTTAAAAGAGTGGCTGGCTCCCATGAAATCTTTAAGCATTTCATTGAACTTATTATATTCGAAAAGAAAAAAAAAAAATAGGAGATAGGCCGGGAGTGCTATTTCAAGGTGTCAGTGAAAGAGATCTGATTTTTAAGCTCCATCCAAGCAGGAATTTTGGTATTTTTTGTTTCTGCTATATTCCCAGCACCTAGAATAGTACCTGCCACGTGAGTAGGCACTCATACATATTTGTTAAAATAATGAATTTATTGCATCAAAATAAATAAACTCACTCTATGAACAAATATTTTTATTTCTTGATTTTATGGAATATGGATATCCTAAATTCACTGGGAACAGGGTATCTGATGGGAGTTAGAATAAGTAGGTTTAGGCCAGAGGGCTTAGCGGAGTGACAGAGACTGGACTGGAGGTTAGCTCTGCCATTACTAGGTATGTGATGTGGGCAGGCTGCTTAACGTTTCTGAGCCTGCTTGTCCTCACTGGTAAGTTGAAGATAGTATTCGGGTCTGCCTCAGAGGGCTGTTGCGAGGCTCTAATGAGAAGTGCCTGGGAAGCACCTGGGTGCCTGGCACATAGTTAGGGCTCAGTAGATGTTAGCTAGGAGTAAACAGGCAAGATCCTTAATGTTTGCAAAGCCAGTTTGTTTTAAATTGTTAGTGAGCCAAGGAAGTCTCTGCATTTACAGCTAATGTTCTATCCCTTCCTTGCTTCTTAAACCATATCGTTTCTAGCTGGGAGTCCTTCCCAGTCTGTCTGCTTTATGCTTCTTTTCTGCCCCTGCATAATCAGTTCCTATGTCCTGTCTCTGTGTTTTTGCTAAGTTATATGTTCCAGTTTCTCTGTGGTCAGGACACAGTCAGCCAACTGAATCCCTTGGTAGATAATATGTTCCTTGAGGGCAAGTTTCTGGTCTGTTACTTCCTCTGCCAGCTCCTAGAGGAGCCCGGTCCTTAGGAGGTGGTTATTAACCGGCTTACTCTGACACCTCCATCCCAGGAAACTTCCCATTGACTTTATTAAGGAGTCACACACATGGGGATTCAGATGGTATCTTGCAAAAGTGGGAACATGTGCTCTTAGGGGAAAAAAATCTTATAGAAGGAAACAGAATTCTAGGTGCAGGTGTCTTTGGATACCATTCAGATTGTCTGCCTGTGTCTCCATACATGTCTAGGACCATATGCATTACATATGTTGTCTATTTTAAAATAAAACACTGCAGTGGTCCAGCTGTTCCAAATTCTGTTTCAAAGAACTTGTGGGCGCTTCCCAAGCAACACCATATAGTCATTCTTGCACTGCCCTGGTCTGTTCTTCTACAGTGCCGAACATTAAAAAATAAATGTTCTTTGCAACTCCATTTCCCCCCTGTACAAACAATTGGAATTGGTTGATTAAGGAAAAAAAAAAAAAAAAAAACTTAAATGTTGACATTAGCAGAGGGAAAACAGCCCAGAGCAAAGTATGAGAGAGTCAATTCCTAAATTCAGGACACTTTGGGAATCACTTCCTTTGCCAATATTTGGCATGTGCCAAGAGAATGAAAATGAATTTGAACATTAGGTTCAGCAAAATAGAATTAGGAGGGTAGAGTCGCTGCTTAAAACACCAGTGATGTCTGGCTTATCTCTTGCTTTGGGAGATGTATACTAATGCTCTTTTTCATTAACTGTATTTTTTCTTTTTCTTTTATTTAGAAATCAAAGATCGACTACATTTTAAGAACCAGCTTCAACCATGACCTTTGCCAGACCTGGCTTTAGAAAGTAGTTCCTAAGTCCTGCTTGGTCCGCGAGGGCAGCAAATGTACTGAGGTACTGAAAGTAGGCAATGCGATTTCATGGGCTCTGCTGCTAGGGCATAAGTCAACACACCTTCCAAACAATGCTACCTGTTCCACTTCTGGGGTTTAATCGCATAAGGATTTTTGCAGTCCTTTGTGGCACGGGCATAGAAGACTGACTAACTTCACACTAAACTTAAATGAATAAAGCTGCTATTGATACCTAAACCACACTGAGAAACTTAAAGCACTATCAATGCTATCAACAGAAGCAGGCTGATGAATACACGAACTTATGGAGAGCCAGGTCTACTTTCCGATGGAAACTAGTTTCCACCTTGACTCCAAATTTGCTTGGAAACAATTTTGGTTTGGCATTCAAGGAATGTTGGGAAAACACTGGTTCTTAAAGTGATACCATTATGTAGGTTTTATACTCTCATTTAATCTCCTTCATTAACATTCAAGTGATATGGTGCCTAATTGACTGCTCTGCCATTTCTGTTGCTCTTTAGTTGATCATGATATTTGGGTTCATTTCATGTTTGATATTCTTTTCCTTTTTCCTTTCCTCAGAAATGGAGAAAAATATACTATTCTTCATGATCTCTCATCTCAATAGCAAGCACACTTATGCAATCTTGTTTCCGACACACATATTTTTAGATAGGTTTGCAATAATGTCTACCAAATAAATGTAATTTTCTTGGAGGAATAATATAGTTTTCAAATTTTAATGTTATTGAGATTTTCTTAGTTTTCCAACAGCCAAGGGATTGAAGACAAAAGGTCAAATATCTCTTTCTTATTTTGTAATATTATATTTTGGAGATTTTTATGGGCTAGTAGAAAATTCTGCTGTTGAAAATGATTATGATTGTATTGTTAACGAATTGTCTGAAAGGGGCTCTTCTCTTTCATGAATTCTTTTTATAATAAGCTAGAGGTAGCTGTTTTTATCATTGAAATTTAGAGCACAGTTATGGCTGTTGCTACTCCTGATGGATGCTAGAGGCAAGAGAATAGCTAATGTAACTCTAAAGTCATCTGTGAACCCAAACTGCAAATTAAAAGGTGACTTTGTATCTTTCTTATATGGAAAATGTGTGCTTGTCATATCTGCTTGACAGTACAAGAGTGAATGTATGGTTTGGACAATAACGAACAATGACAGTAGTCAGCCTCATCAGAAGACATGAAATAAAGAAATGACAATGATTGATGGCAGCTGGCTGTTTGTGGATTTTTCTAGAAGAGTTTTTCTTGGCATAGTCAAGTAACCAGGGGATATTGTCACCTGCCTGAGCTCTACATAGCCAGCAAAAGACTGGTCCTCCCATGCCTACTGCCCAGAGGCACACAGTGGACCACTTAATTGAGAAACAACTTAATTCCTTCATGGTCTTTTTGACTAAACCAAGATACTGTGAACGGCCCAGAGAGGAGAGCTTCTTCAAAAGCTATCAAGAGCCACATTACATTTTGCAGAAATCTTGAATTTAAAACTACTATGGCAATACCCCCAAGAGGATAAGCATGTGATGTTTATTTCAATGTTAATGTCTACAATTCTTTGTGAGACAGTTGCTTTGAGTAAAAATCACAGTAGAGATTTTGTCAATGATCTCAAACCAAATAAATAAATGATTTATAATTATCTTTGCTGAAGTTACTGCATTCTCAATTAATTTACAGAGTACTTGATGTTTTTATGTTCATAAACTCCAATATAAGCAAAAATAAATTTTCTATACTTGATTAATAAAGTATTTTACTATAAATTACTATATGACATCAAAATACTCAACTGACTACTGAATAATATGTTAAATGTAGCTGAAGTACTTAACAAGGAAATGAGCCTTCATTTAATGTGGTCTATTTAGATCATATCATGGTGTTTGGAAGATTTTGGACCTGATCGTGGTAGTCTATTCTTTTAAAAAGTAATTTACTTTTGCAATGAAAAGGAATATAATTTACGGTGTGGTTTTGGGTTGTGCAAATTAAGTTGATATTGAATTGATTCTTTGATATTGCACCCTGCAACATAGCAACTGCAAGTTGACAATATAAGAAGATATAGCAAAAATCTTATGACATAAAACTATAGAAAGAAATTAAGGCAAACAACTATTTTAAAATCTACTAGGATAGCAATGCATTGTTGTGCAAATACATGTAAATTCGCTCAGAACAGAATTCATTCAGTCATCTACTCATCCATCCTTTCTCTCATTCTTTAAAAAAAAATTAGCAAAATCCTAAATTCCCACTAAGTTTACATTCTATGGTAAGCTTTTTAAAATGCCTCATCAGACATTCAAAGGAAAGTAAAGTTAAATTAAGTATCTGCTTGGAGTGGTGAAAAAGTCTGTCTGCTAGCCAGGGGTACATTTATGCAAAATAAAAGAAAAAAAAGAAAGGGAGAAAAAAAGCAAATTAAAGAAAGAAACAAAAAGAATTTGAAGGAAGGACTATTATTAAATGGTCAGGAGAAATGATATGACCTACTTCTTCTAAATTAGCATTCAGAATACTCAAATACATATTTGCCTGCTCTCTTGACCGATTTTTCTAGCTCCTTCTAATGATTGATGTCAGGTTTTCCTGCAACATATTTTTGGTGGATAGCTTTTTCCTGCATGAATAAAGGAATTGTGTATTCTTTTTTATTAATAACTCAAATAGTGATAAGACTGTTCAATTTCTTTTTTCTCTTACATGAGTATTTTTAGAAAATTAATACAAATACAAGTGATGTCAAAAAAGTTGTTGTCATTGTTCTAGGGGGAGTAGCAGAACAACGTTTGAGACCAGAGGTCAAAACCTTCCTTGGCATCATGAGATTGTGGATACAAAGCATTTGGAAATCAGTGCATGTACTCAGTCATGTCCTTAATTTCCTGTTGCTGTGTGTGGTAGTCCCATATATTGTAGCTCTCCTTTTAAAATTAATCCTCCATTGGGTCTTACATTAGAGCACACCCTTAAGCCAGGTAGAATGAATTCTTTAGTGTTCAAAATCATGCAGTTACTTTATCAATTGTATTTTTCAATTTCTTCAAGTCTTGTTCAGTTAACATCTTTGTGTTTCCTACTCTGCCTGTCTGTTTGTTAAGGTATTCATGGTTACCACACCATTGGTACACTGACCATTCTAATCTTTGGAATGGGACAGGAAAAACAACAACAACACATTTTCAGAGTGCAAAATGATCTGTTTTCAGGCATTAAGCAGTCAGGTAGCTGTGAATTCCATGAAACAAAGGCATTCTTTGCCATTTTGTTGCGATGTTAATCAATACTCTTGGAATGAAAAAAATTAGGAGATATTAATGGTTGGCTTTACTCAAGGATCATTTGATGCCAATATGAAAGCCAAGGAGAGGAGGCAATTATGCACACATCACATGCATCCTAGTTTCAGTATGGAAGCTTACATTTCAAACCTAAGGTCAGGAAAATAACATGAAAAGTTTTACTACAAAGTCTAGACATGAGGAAGATTTAAGAGGAGAGGGGGGAAGCACATTGCAGGTGTCAGATAATCTAGTCTGATTATCTGAGCTGTGCTAGCTATAGGGGAGCACTTACCCTTCAGTCCAGCTAGAAGTTAGCAGGGTAAGAAGGAACAAACCAGAATAACATAAAGACTAGCAACAAGGCTCAGGAAAGCAGACAGGAGTTCTAACCTAGCAGCTAAAGTTCTTGGGTTCGAGCAAAGATTGAACAAGAAAACTTAAACAAAACAAAACCAAACAAAACCAAAATCAACCTCCCCCAAACCAACAGTAACCAAAATCCCCCTAACTGTTGAAGATTGTTCAGGTGCTAACAAAAATAGAACAATTCTCAAAAACATCCAACTTTGGGCATCTATGGAGTGATTAACAGTTAGTAGTTGAGAAACAGACATTAAAATGACTCTTCGCAAGTGATATATTAAATAATCATTGACCAAATGTCAAAATTTAAAATATCCCCTTCCCCCACCCCACTCCAGTGAGAATTGAGATGCTGATTTTTACTGTTCTACTAATATCACATTCAGGGAAAAAGTGTCTCAAGGAGAGGCCACTTGGCATAATAAAGTGTGGCAACACTCAACTACAGATTTGGACATCATTTTTAAGGTAAACAACACTGGCCTTAAAAATTGGAGAATTGCAAGTATTAGTTTAAAAAAAGTTGTGTAGCTAAGTAATCACTTCATTTTTAAAAATTTTAACAAAAAAAAGAAAAAATTAAATCAACAATGACACACACAAAAAAACTATAAAAGAACAAAAAAAGTTTTAAAGGTTGATGGAACCCTCCCCAAATCTTTGTAGTCACACACAAACTAATGAATAGCAGGATCTATTTTTTCAGGTTTTTCAAGTCCATATAAATAACTCCACTCCACTCTTTCTTAGACGTGTCTTTTCATTTTGAAATTGAGCTTTTGAAATTGCAAAAAATAAAAACTGCACCAAGGAGACTGTTAAACTGAATTTAGAAAGACCCAAATAAACTCACAATTACTCCCAAGTTTTTCCAAACTATAAAAATGTTCCATTCTTAAGTTTCCCTTGAATAGACAGCGACATGACAAGACTGGAGTGTTTATTTTTTTCTACCCCAAAAATATTTCTATGTGGCTTCCCTTTTCTACGTAGCTTCCCTCTGCCATGTAAATACTAATCAAGCTATTACGATGTTAAGGCATTGAAAAGTTGTTCCAAAAAATTGTTCACTAGCAAGAATGGCAAATCCTTTGAACAAATATTCAAAAACAGGATTTAATGAGATGTGTGCGGAGTTACATATTTAACAGTGACCCTTACCTTTTGGAAGTCAAGGAAACCTTTTTAAAATGCAATACTTGATTTTTTTTTTTTACTTTTTTTTTTTTTTTAGCTAGAGAATCTGTGATTGACTTAATTTTTGTGATGTGACTTAATTAAAATAAATCGGTGTATAGATTGGCAACCAAATGTAAGTGACGGACCAAAGTTTGCTATTTATAATTATGTTATGATGGTTTTTCATTTCTCTTGCTTTGCAGTACTGGATGACCAACCCATCCCAGTTTGCCCAGGACTGAGGGGCTTCCTGGGACATAGGACTTTCAGCACTAGAAGCAGCGAAGTGCCGGGGAAACCAGGAGGAGTTGGTCACTTTAAGTATGAATCGACACTGTGGGTTTGGTTCAGTTACCCATATGTACGACTTGATCTGTTTAATAGCGATGGTTTGAACTTAACAAATTAAAGCAGCTGTGAAATAATTGTGAACTAACCACCATGCTGGGGCAGACACCACTAAAAATTATGATATACAGTCAGCCCTCTGCATCTGTGGATTCAACCAATGGCGGATTGGAAATATTTAAAAAACATTATATCTGTGCTGAACAGGTATGGACTTTTTTGGTCATTATTCCCTAAATAACATAGTACAACAACTATTTACATAGCGCTCACATTGTATTCTGTATTATAAGTAATCCACAGATGACTCAAAGTATGTAGGAGGATGTGTGCACGTTATATGCAAATACTACTCCATTTTATATCAGGGACTTGAGCATCTGTGGATTTTGGTATCTACAGGAGGTCCTGGAACCAATTCCCATGGATACCCAGGGAGGACTGAACTCTGTCACCCCAACCACTTTATTAATTGATTGACTGATTGCCTGTGGTACCTAACTACCCAATGACACCATAGAATGTAAATTTCCTTGTTCCTTTTTTGATTTTTCTCATGGGTTTTGTATACCTCTAACTGGACATGCTCAGGTGCAGAAGCGTGGGCTGATTAAATCCTGACTGATTTTCTCTGCTGGTTTCTAAATTATGCGAACAGAAGCCACTCTTGCTGGTACTTTGGCCTGAGTTTTTATTAAGTGCCTACACTAGCATTAGATAGAATTTGGAGCAGTGTTGAGGCTCTGTTTCGGGGATAAAAAAGTAACCATGGGACTATTGGGAGCAACATTGTTGGACTGAAGCTCTGTGTAAGGATTGCTGTTTATTACAGGGCCACCGGGTACGGTTGTGCAGACTGGGCACTGCACAACTCAATGGATACCATTCATATTTTTGTCTATGTGAAAGGTGTCTGCTGTAGTATACAATCTGTACATGGCTGATTATGGTGGCCTTGTTTTTATAGAAACTGGTAGATGTGGTAGGGCCTCATACTCTCTGGAGACCCCCCATTCCTGGGCAGTGATTAAGGATACAATAGAGAAGAAGGTAGATCTACCACCAGGTACTGAGAAATCCCAGAAACATGCAGTATCTGACACTTTCTCACTCATCTCTCAGCCTACTTCACACACTCTCTAAGGATTACACTAATTACCCTCCAAATTCTAACCCTTAGGATTTTGCTTTGGATGCCCCCCTTAATAAAAGTTCCCGATTTCATTTAGGGTAGTGACATATGCCAAGCTGTGAGTATACAATTGAATCTTTCTGCTGATGCCTAATGTCTAGCATTTTTATTTCATAACTACATGAATCCTATCCACTGAGGAAAATCTAAATCAGGAGCCCCTGTGCATTTCCATGGAGAGACACCCCTTCCTCAGCAGCTTCCATCACTAGTTTTCTTTTTAAATCAATGTCTGGTCTCTGTTTAATTTTACCCCTGAATGTCCTTCCTCTTCCCCATACAAGTGAGGAAAAAGTGGGACCAATCACAAACCAGGTAGCGATATCTTAATCTGGGGAGATGACAGGACAGAGACGCTGAATGTAAGGTGAAATGACTTTAGACGAATGGAGATTATTTGGAAATAAGACTAGTATTTACCAAATATCACCTGATATATATGTTTTATGAGGTTGGTTTTGATGGTGATTATAATTAGAATTTTTTTTCTGATATGCAGATAATTCCACTTTGGGCGAATATGATGGGATGTGTTGTATCCAAATGTATTAAAAACGAGTGTTTCAGGCAGGGGGAGGGGAGGGATCCCATCACACAACTGTTGTTTTAGAAAAATTAAACAAATATTGGGTACACTTTATTTCCACTAATGACTGTTGCTCTCATCATTGCTCTCAAATCAACCCAGGTGCCAGAAGATGTTAGAGAAAAGAAGGAGAGAACGGGGCACTTGGTGGTGGCTCTGGGCAGGAGGGCTGGCCCTTCTCCTTTAAGTCCCACCCCAATTTCTTTCTTATTCTTTCACGATTTTCTGCGTGGAAGTCCACAGTGATTGTTATTTACAATGTTCCACAAGGGCATATGTCTTCCTTTAAGAGACCATTAATACTGGACAGGAATTCCTGGGAGCACCTGATGGTTAGAATTTGTCATCCCCCCAACATGTTGTGTTTCCTGTTCAGCAAGGGTGTTGCAAGGTTTAAGAACATAGTTCTGTTGGACAGCAGTGGAATTCACTGAAAAGAGAATTCACCTCTATTTAGTTGCTGTAGCTGCAAAATCATTTCATCCACATCCATATTTTGCTTAGAGCTATAAAGGAGTGAGCTACGTTAGAGGTGAAGGCTTTACTTTGGGGCCTTTGCACTTGCTTTTCCTTCTGCTGCAATTCCCTTTCCTGAAATATTTGCAGGGCTGACTCCCCATCATTTGGGTGTAAACTCAGGGAAGGCTTCTTTGACCATCTGTCTAATGTCCTGGACGTCTCTCTCAGCCACCACTACGTGACATTCCTCATGGTATTTACCAGTGTCTGAATCTATCTTATTTACTTGTTGACTCGTTTGCTGTCCAGACTCCTCCGCTGAAATGCAGGTATTAGGAGAGCAGGTGCCTTATCTGTCTTCCTTATCAGGATGTTTTATCTCTGGACAATGAACTAGACTGAATGAGTGGGTTCCACACTAAAGTAAGGGATCACCATGTTAATTGCTAAAAATGACTTGTACCTGAGCTATCTCCAATTGACTTGATATTCAGGGTAAGGCAAAAGTCTCTATTTAGGGTGAACGTTCGGAACTAAAATGAATCACTTTTTTTGATGCCTTATGTCTCCATTTTCTTTGTTTTAATAAACATTTCCAAGCATATACTGGCTTTCACCTTACCCTGTGCATCAGAAGTGTTGGGAGATAAAAGTCATTTTAGGTAGCAAGAAATTAAATGGATGCAGAGGTAAGAGGAGAAAAAAACTAGAATATGAACTAGGGCTGTTTAAGGAGACGGTTTCATTTTTGGGTCTCTGATATTTTAGCTCAGAATGGGATCTTAGGTACTATGTTTTGTTTTTTTCTTTTTTTTTTTTTTCACTGCATGTGATAATGTCATCATTTATTTTTAAATGGTTCTAACTTGCAGATTTAAGTTTGCTTCCAATCAACCCTATTTTTAAATCACTTTTAATAGGAAAAAATGAAGCAAGGACATACATAATCTACTATCTCTGAAGGACAAATACATGTTTGGCTGTGAATTCCAAACTCTCACCAAAATAAAGGGATAAAAAGCCACCTAAAATACACTTTCCTTTGTTCAATCCTTGGGGGAGAATGTCAAGTATTGCACTTTAAAATTACTTTCAGCTAACATTTTGTCCCAACTTTCCCCCTGAATTCACTACATGTTTTGAGCAAATATGATTTTATAAATCTTAAGCATAAAAGCAATTAGATTTTCTAATTCAACTTTGGAAGAATTTACTTTACCCTACAGGGCTATATTTTTTAAAAATGGCATGTTTACTTACAAAATTGAGAGATGGGAGCATCCAGCTGAGGCACGTTCCCTCCCTTGGCGTTGAGCTTCTGGACTTGGGTCGGGGGCACGGGCTTGTGTGACTGCCCAGTGGCCCGGTACATGGCTTGGACCCACAGGATGCGATCTTGCTCATCGTCACTCGCAAATATCACGGTGTCTCCTTCCTTGACTGCATTGAAGAAGGCTCGGCCACCCTCCAAACCTGGCAGAAAAGAGAGTCACAACTTCCATGAAGCCGATTTGCAATGTTGTCAGCAGGACTCAGCCCTTAGAAAAGCCGTTTCTGCTGTTTTTTCTTGGGCTGGAGGAGAGGAGGAGTGATTCATCTAGGATGAGAAGTCTAAGACCCACTTGGCCACAGAGAGGAACCATGATGCTAAAGAGGCATTTTTGAGCCTGGCTTTTGTCTCTCTTTGTCCTGCTGGAGATAGAACTGTCAAGCAGGCTGCCTACTCGCTAGGCAAACATCTGCCTATCAATGTGCTATTTGTTTTCTCATCTTTAGAAACAAACAAGCAAACAGCAACAACAAAAACCTCTGTTTACCCCACCTCTCCCTTCATTTACTGCCCTGTTGTTCTTCTCTCTACAAGGAAAGGGAGCTCTCTACCAGGGCTTCTCAAATGTTAGTACCCATGTGAATCCCCTGGGCATCTTGTTCAAATGCAGCTTCTGATTCAGTAGGTTTGGGTGGGAGTCGGAGAGTCAGCATTTCTACCAAGCTCCCCAGCAATGCAGATGGTGCCCACCTGAGCATTGCACTTTGAGTGGCAAGGGCCTCTCCTCTTCTGTTCTGCCTTCTAGCCCCTCCAAGTAGGCTGCTGCCCTACTGAAACTTGTCCAGGTCACCAATGACCTTCACATTGCTGAATCCAGTAATCAATTCAAAGTCCTCATTTTATGTGATCCATTGACCTACTGGCAGAATTTGACACTCTCTTCTCTTCAAAATACTTGTTTTCTTCTTTCTTTCTTTTGAGACAGGGTCTCAATCTATCATCCAGGCTAGAGAGCAGTGGCATTATCGTAGCTTACTGCAGCCTCCAACTCCTGGGCTCAAGCAATCCTCCTGCCTCAGCCTCCCAAGTAGCTGGGACTACAGGTGCACACCACCATGCCTGGCTAATTTTTCTTTCTTTCTTTTTTTTTTTTTTTTTTGTAGAGACAGGGTCTTGCTCTTGCTCAGGCTGGTCTTGAACTGAATTCCTGACCTCCTGGCCTCAAGCTATTTTCCCACTTTGGCCTCAACCTCCCAAAGTGCTAGGATTATAGGCATGAGCCACCATGCCTGGCCTAAAATACTTCCTTTACTTGGCTTCCTGGAAACCTGATTTTCCTCCTACCTCTCTGGCTGCTGCTGCTTCTCAGTCTTGTTCGCTGGTTCTTCCTCCTCCTCCTCCTGACCTTTAAATGTTGGAGCATCCTGACATTCTGTCCTTGCACTTCTTCTCTTCTTTATCTACCCTCTCTCCCCTGGTGATGCCCTCCAGCCTTTAAATACCACAAGTATGCTGATGGTCTTCACATGTCTACCTCTACCCTTGACCTCCTTCCTGGACTCCAGACCTGCATATCTAATGTCTTTCCTGACTTCTCCACATGGATATCTGATACACATCCCAAGCTTGTCACGTCCAACACTGAACTCCTGGTCTTTCTCCCCAGCCTCCTATCTCAGTAAAGCTGAGACCATCTCTCTAGGTGCTCAAGCCCACAGTCTTGGGGTCAATTTTGGACTCTTCACTTTCTCTTACTACCCACTTCCAATAGGTCATGAAGTTCTGATGGTTCTATCTTAGGACATCACCAGAATTTGACTACTTCTTCCATCTCCAGTGATGCCACCTTGAATCCAGCCATGATTATCTCTCACTTGGATTATTTTAATAGGCTCCTATCAGATCTGTCTGCCTCCCTATACTCTCCATAGTAGATTCTCACATGGCAGCCAGCAATCTCAATTTAGCCCAAGAGTCAGGTCATGTCACTCTTCTGCTCAAAACCTGCCAGTGGCTCCACATTTCACTCAGAAGAAAAGCCTAGGTTCTGACAAGGTCTGCAGGGTCCCATATGCACTGGCCTTCACCACTTCTCACCTCTCCTAGTACTCTCTCTCTCCCTCTGCACACACGTTCTCACTTCATTGTAGCCACATTGGTCTCTTACTGTTCCTTGAACACCCTAGGCCTGTTCTCACCTCAGGACATTTGCACTTGCTGTTCTCTGTGCCTAGAACACTCTTCTCCAAGATATCTACATGATTCAATCCCTTACCCCCTTCATGTCTTTGCTTAAATGTCACATCCCAGCTGAGGCCTTCCCTGATCTCTGCCCCCTTGTTATCCATGTCTCTTATCTTGCTTAATTTTTCTCCACTGCTCTTACTACCTTCTAGCAAACTATACAATTTACTTTGCTTCATAAGGACAGAGAATTTTTGTCCGTTTTGTTCAGTATTGTATCCCTGCTGCCTAGTAAGTGCATGGCACATAGTAGGTGCTCAACAAATGTTTGTTGAATAAATGAATATGCTACAGACCTATTTTTCCATAGGCAGTTCTCAAGGCTAAAATTTAGAGAAAGGTAGGTGGAAACCTCTCTTTGGGCTCAGGCCAGAGCTACATCAGGTTCATCAGTGTATTCTAGAAACTGCCTTTTAGGTTACTGGGTTCTCTCTAACCAGAAATACTACTTTATATCTTCATCAGGTTCCTCATCATCTCCTCAATTATTGGTTAGAAACTGAGAGAAGAATGAATGAAAGATTAGCATCTTCAAATTCCATATGAATTCCCGTCCTGTTTGACATCTGTCACTGGAAAATATTTCTGGTGACATTAAGACTTCTTTATTGTGTTGGCCATATTAATTGAGGTGTCTACTCTGCAAGAGTGGGCGTGTGTTGGTAGTTTGGCACTTAGAATTGCCAGGGACTGGGGACAATGACTAGCTTTTTCTTTATGTGGAGACTTCTTATACCACATCAATGAAGCTTTACTAAATGCTTTTTGGTTGTTATGATTATGAGGGAATATTTTGCCTAATTTCTTATGGAAGGGTTTAAAATGTGTAATTTTAGTAGGATGATGTACAATTAGCAAGCTGGGAAAACCTGCTGAACTTAATGGATGGCACAATAAAAAGGAAAATTCTGGAAGGGGAAGGAGGAGGAACAAGAGATCTGAGAGATGCTTGAAGCCTGAAAAGCGAGCACTAAGAAGTTAAAAGGAAGAAGGGGGAGTCAACAGACCTTCCTGTAGTCTAGTTTCCTGGTAACCTTAGAGACAAGCTACTTTGCTACAGCCAGGGAATTCCAGGGTGGGCACCACTAGAAGGGCACTTTTACCAGCCCTCCTGCTCCACCTTCCCCAGGGCCCACTGCTGGAAGTGGGGAGACTGTTCTGGAGCAACTGGCACTTCATGGGGTTACCTTGGGAAGCAGAGAGACCTCTCCTCTGCAATTGTTCAGAGGTAGAGACAGATGCTAAGAACTTTCCCTGCTTTTAATCCTTCCAACAGTCCTATGATGTAAGTGCTATTATTCCCATTTCACAGATAAGTAAACTGAGCCCTAGAGAAGGTGATAACTGGCTCATGGATGCAAAGCTGGTCTGTATGTGGCAGAGCTGGGCTTCTAACCTTGACTGTTTGGCTCCAGGCTGTAGAGCCTGAATACCAGGGCCTGGTGAGCACTAACAGCGCTCGGAAGTGTCATTACTGACAACAGGACGAAGCTTAACCGTGGAGCGAGTGAGGGAAAGAGTAACCCCTAAAGCAACAGCAGCAATGGCAAGGACAGCAGCAGAGAGCAACAGAACTTTTTCAGAAAGCTGGAGAGGCCGAGGACACACCAATACGAGCAAGAAGGAGAGAGAAGAGCTACAGAGTTGAAAGAGAAGCAAGAGAGGAGAAAGTGAAGTGAATACTCATGTGTGCTGCAAGGGCAGCGCAGTCTCAGAAAAAGCAGCAATTCCTGGGGACTGAACCTGCCGAGTGTGACGCGTGACCTTGTGTGGGCTCTCCATGAAGGAGGAACACAGTCCCGCAGGTACTGCCCTGTCATGAGCGGGAGGACGGTCCCCGAACAGGCCAGGGAGTGCTGGCCAGCTCCCTGCGGGGAGGGATTGCTGTTCTAACCACTTGCTCGGCTGTGGTCTATTTACAGAGGTAAATGGGGTCTCTATGAGTTGCCTAAGATTAATTAATTTGACAAATTGTGCCACTGAGTTATTCTAGGCAAATATCCTTTTATTTGAAGACTTAATGACTTAATCTATTAATAATAGGAATTGAGAGATTGTTGCATACTCTCCAAACCATACCTAGGAAAGGTAAAGTGAAACATTTTCATTTTTAGTTTAAAAGGAGTAGCTTGTAAGTCAAACTTACATGCAGTAATTTACCTATTCCCCCCAAATTAATATTTCAAGGACTCAAACAGTAGAGTGTATTTAGCATAAATGCTTGTGTCTAAGGAACTATCTAGATCCCAGGCTGATGATACTAAGGCAAGGGCGTCCAGTGACGTCCCTCCCTCCTGTGGTGCAGAGGACCGGGCTACAAGGGTGCTTAGCCTACAAACACATCCACCATTCGGGTCCACGGACAACCTGGATAAAACCAAGGGTAGGAGAGGAAAAGGTGTCGTCTGATATGTCCTCTCATTGGCACACGCACCTATCAGGGAGCAGCTGAGGAGACTCAGAGCTCCGAGGACATTAGCTTAAATGTGCATCACTTGGCTTTCCAGCTGGCAAACGTTACTGCGCACACGAATGCCCTGCAGTGCCCAGCGAAATAGGAGGATTCTGCCCTCCCTCCCTCTGGTTCACAGGTTAGGAGTGGGGCCCAGGAACTTTTATTTCTAATAAACACTCTTTAAGAAATTCCGAGTTAGACTTTTCCTATGGCAACTGGGAGTATTTAAATCTCTATTTTCAATCAAATATTACTCGGGAAATAAATAGGATTTAGCACATGGGAAGTCAGAGAGAAGAAGCTGCTTATTACTCTCAAGAACATAATCAATTTACATTTTACATCTTTCGTAAAGGAATTTATAAATTCTATCCCACGGGATCGATGTAAAAAGAAATAAAAGCAGCTTAAAAAATATGCATGCGGTTACTCCTTACGCACGCAGATAGAATAGCTCTCTCCCCACTTCTGCCCACCCCACCGTCAGAAGAGAATTCTGCTTTCATCTGATAAAATAACAACCATAGCTTTGCTGTAGCTGCTCATAGAACTATGTTTTACTGCAAGTGCCAAAGGGTTAGACCCTGAGTCCCAGCTCGGCCAGTAGGCAGCCTTGAGAAATAGCCTGTGATCTCTCAGAATCTATTTCTTCATTTACAAAATGGGCTGATGATCCGGGTACTGTCCATGTTGTGGGACTGTGGTGAAGCTAAATGCAATTGTGGAGAAGGAGAGGAAGAAGGAACTGGCTCAAAGGAATTACTGTCATAAGATGGTATTGGTTTTCCTTCTCATAGTGGCCCTTCAGCCTCCCACTTTAAAATGCAGAGCTCAGGAATGACTGAATCTATTTCTCTGACGGGAACCCAAAGACTTGAGAAGAACACAAACCATCGCAGAATGTCCTAAAGGCTGGTCTCCTAACGCAGGAGCCCCAGGCTTTCAATGAGATATTGCTTGAAATTGTTTCTTTCAAACTTGTGGGTTCTACTCGTTAGGAAGAATTTCCAGGCAGAGCTTTCCTTTCACGCCTTATGTGGTCAGTTCTGTATCATGCTCTAGCAGGGTGCAAATAACACATGAAAGTCTGAAGAGGTGGGGCTGGTCCAAGTCACTGAGGGTTGAGATGCGGAGGGTGATAATTTTCCTAAACGGGCTGGGCCCGAGGCCTTCCCTCTTACACCTTTTCAGGTTAACACCCCATCTTCTCTCAAACTCTGTTTTTCTTTTATGTGTATTTTGTTGCATGTGGAAGAGCAATATGGGAGTAGAAAAAAAGGTTTTGGGCCAAATAATGCAGTATGGTTGGAAATGCTTTCCTTGTGCAGATTTGGCATAAAAATAAACTTCTCCGGGAGAGGGCTGTTGGTGCTTGTTGTTCATTAATATGCTGAAATGATTTCGCACCCCCCGCTTCATTTTGAAGGTTCTTTGAGGCTGATTTCTATTCATTTTTCTGGGAAAAAGATAAAATGGGTGGGGGGAGAGGTGTGAGGGGGCAGGATGTAGAACTTATGCAATGTAGAAGTTATAAGCGATGCTCCCATTTCTGTGGTTCTCTTAGTTACATAAGGCTTAGGAGCTTCAGTGCCTATGCTTGTGGATTGGCGTCTTCCTAGGAAAAAAGACATTTAAGTGGCATCAGCTAACCTTGGGAGCTCTTAATTATAGCTAGGGAATACGGATGCATAAGGGCAGGCTTGTTTGGTCACGGAGACAAAATCTGTCAAGCCCACACATCACTTGTAAAAAACAACACACACACACACACACACACACACACACACACACAAATGTATTCCTTGGTGAACATGTAAAACCTTCTTTTTCAGAATTTTTTTTTTTTTTTTTTTTAGCATTGTATGCTGGAGTCCATGTTTAATGTGGTTACAAGTTTTTAAAAGAAAAATGCCTTATTATTTCTTTTTTGGTTTTAAACCAGAGAATCCCTTGAGTAAAACCAAAGCCCTAGGTTGAGATGGCATTTAATCAGCCAGGATGGAAACTCCGTGAGATCAAGGACTGTGGCTGTCGTGGTCACCGGTGAAACCCTTAGTAAATGAATGGACTTAGTGCCTAGCATGGAGCAAGTGCCCAGCAAATATGAGCTGACATTGATTGGGGAAGGTTGAGAGTTCCGTGGGCTCATGGCCCGGAGGGTAGGCAGGTACCTGGCTGGGGGTCGGTGTAATCCACAGTGTAGCCGTCCAGTTGCAGAAGTTCCTGGGGTTCTGCTTTCTTCTCCCGATAACTGCACATGGCAAACGTGTACTGGCTGACCTGGCAAGGAAAAGCAGACGGTGAGGTTGGTCCCGTAGAGCCTGTTTTCCCCAAGGAGACCCTTCCCCATTTAACCACGTCCTCTCTCCTGAGGCTCTGGACTCAAGGGCTGGGTTCGAATTGAGTTTTCCTCTCTCTTGGCTGTGTGACTTTGAGAAGTTACTTAACCTCACTAGTCCTCTGTACCTCATCTCTAGAGTGGATATAATCTTAGATCCTACCTTACTGGCTTATTGTAAGGATTGTATGAGTATACACATGGAATACACTTAGAATCTGTCCCTGGCACTTAGAAGTGCTTAATAAGTGTCAGCTACTATCGTCATTGCTGTTGTTATCATAACCAGGTTAAGCGACATGCAAGTGCCATTTTGGCAGGTTGGTGGCAATTTTATAGGTTCTGTGTAGCATGACTGTGGCCCTGGCTGAGACTGCCATGCTTGCAGATACAACATGGGCTCTTTGGTCAGAAGTTAGAGACTACTAGACATTCATTTGTTTATGCCTTTTTATTCTAGCGTTTTATTTTTGCAGCATTTTTCTTGGCATCAAGCTACACATTCCATTCCCCTCCCCTTGCCTTCCTCCCACTGAAGGGGTGCTTTTGGTTGCTTTGAAAAGTCTTCTCTTCGTCTCAGACAAGGGCAGGAATGACATGCTGTCACAAGCAATGAGCACTTGATCGCTAGGTGTCAGTCATAGTAGAGCAATCTCCAGCCCCCAGTGGCACGGCTGTTGTCACTGGTGCCCTAAGTGGCAGCCCTCACTCCGTTGACATGATCCGTGGCAGTGCAGGGCGGGTGCGCGCAGCTGCAGGCCGGCCTTCAGGACCCCGTCGCCATCGTGCATCCAGACCCAGCGTGTGGACTTCGCATTTCTGCATCTGGCTCGTCTGCAAGGAGGCTGCAGGAAAGCAACATCCTCCCAGCTTTGAGCTAAAAGCTCCCGGGCATATTTACTATCCACGGATGTCAAATGTCTCGGTGAAGGAGTGCCACATTCCGCATCCCTTAGTTCCCTTTATTGAAAGAGACATTTTCTAAGTGAACTTTGATCCCAGCTGAAGACATTTTTAGTCTCCTCTATGGTAACATTTGCCTTTTTTTTTTTTTAATGGTACTAAGAAATTGGCACTCTTGAGACCTATACCCATCTCCAGCGTGGTGGTATGAGGCTTGGAGGTCCCAGTGGCGAGATGAAGGCTGTCCACAGAGAAGGTTTTGGTGGTTGGTTTATGTGTTGCTGCCCTCTGTTGGCTCCTGATGGAAACTTTACCACCCCCTTGGGATTCTTTATAGTGCACAGGGTTTGCAGAACCTGCTCCTTCCATTCAGAGGCCAAGAGAAATACACGACAAGGTCACTAGGAGTATATTCACATGGGGAATATGTATTAATTTTTTGTAATAAGCAGAACAACGAATAACATACTCTTCTTCTAAAATGGAAGGTCAAGAGTGCAAGCGAGGGGTCCCATAGGCCTGGGGTCCCATCCCAGCTCTGATAAGCTGTCCCCTCTCTAAGCCTCAGAGTCCTCATCTGTATTTTATCTACATCTTATTGTTGCTGGAGGATTAACTGAGCTTTACACACCCTGTGTGATACCCACAGAGCAAACATTCAATATATGCATTTATATTAAACAGCTTCCTTGCATTCGACACTAACATTCTATCATAATACAGTGTAGCTCAGTAGGTGTATTTGCCCACTGGATTATAAATCCTTTGAAGACAGGTCTAGGGAGTCATACATCTTGGTTGTTTTTATACCCCCGTAAGCAAAATCTACCATATAATGGGCATTCACTAATTGAATCTGTTTGGTTCTAGAAAGTCGAGTATATAAAATCCAATAAAGAGGTTTTCACCCCCCAAATTTGCTATGTTACTCCCAGCACAGAAGCAGGCGTTATTCAACCTGTTACTGGTCGTATGGATGACAGATTCCCTTGACCCCCCTGCAGGACAGTGATCATAGATATTGCTGAAACGGTCCTATGGTGATTTTTTTACCTGGCATTTCTCATCTGGCAACAATGAGAGATGACATAGTTTGTCAATGTGATTAGCCAAACAGAGAGTTGCCGATACTCACTTGAGATCAGAAAAATATCACAACAGAAGGGTGTTATTTCAAGATGCATGCATTTACTATTACTATGTGGTTTGGGCTTTTTAATTTTTTTTTCCTTTTCTATTTTAGTGGCTTGCTGCTCAGTGCTGTATGCTGATGCCCTCTTCTGGTTAGATTGCCGAAGTCACTCCTGACGGGTTTCAGTTGGTTAAATAAACTCGAGTTGGTTTATCAGGAATGTTTCGATTTAGGATTTGGCAACTTACTTTAGGAAATAAAGAATGGGGAGAAGGAATTATTTCTCTTTGAATGATTCTAATTATTGCAAGTTTTGGGGAGAACCTCAGTTTTTATGGAGTGCTCACAGGGTTGGGGGGACAGCAAAATTTTGGGAATTTTAAATTTTTTTTTTAATCTTCCACTAGACCACACTAAGAGAAAACTATTCCCAATGAAACATGTTTCTCTAAGACAGTAGAAGTCTTTTTAAACTGTATTTTGACAAAAAAATCAACGAGGTTGTGAGGATTGTTGTAATAAACGCATGGCAGAGCCTGAATACATGTCCGAAGTCAGGAAGTCAGAAAGTCAGCCGTGAAAGTCAGAATGCCTGGGGTGGAACAGAAAACAGACATCTAGTGATCTCAAATGACCAGCAGATATTCGAAAGTGCACTTTGGAGAGAAGGGCTTAAAGGACTATGCTTTTTTACATCACTGATATTTTCAAAGGGTATATACCTTCTCAGGGAATAATAGGATAGACTGTTGGGACTTTTGAGGGTACAGTCATCATGGTTTTATTTTAAAGGTGGCTGGACTTCAGATACACAAGGAACTCCTTAGCTCATTCCAAGCCACTTGTTTAAACTAGAAAATGCTTTGAAATAATCTCTTTCTTTCTTTCTCTCTCCCTCTTTCTCTTTCTTTCTTTGTTTCTTTCTTTCTGGCTTTATCTACTTTATTTATTTATAAATATTAAGGAGATACAAATGTTTTTGATACATGGCTTGAGTCAGGGCTGTCAATGTGCCCATCACCCAAATAGTGTTCGTTGTACCCACGAAATAATGTTTCTTAAAGACTGGACGGCAGCCACCTTCATGAGAGAGAGAGAGAGAGAGAGAGAGAGAGAGAGAGAGAATATGTGTGTGTGTTGAGGGGGTTGGAGGGTAGGTTACAAATATGCAGATTCTTTAAGTCTGACCAATTTAATTAGAATCTTAGATCAGGATGGGCCTCAGGAAACATTTTTCATAATTATCTCAGATATTTCTTCCTATACACTGAAGTTTGAGAACCACTATTTTAATATATAGAAACTGTCCAGAATCTTTAAGGTTGCCCCTGAGTTTCAATTATATTTAGCAAGTAGAGTCTAGTTACGAGATAAGAAATTTGGGACTTTCTTATCCCTGACTCTCCCCTCCCCTTCTCCCATCACCTGTGGAAAACTAAAATATTTGGACATACAACTAACAGCAGAATGCATTTTGTCTAAATTCTTTTTTTCTTGCCTTTGGCATCATTTTTTGAGAATTAATCAGCCATTATTTTTACTAAGCCCTGATCACTAACCCTTGTCCAAAGTTCACATATATACATTTTAGAAAAGAGTTATTTTATGATAAATTCATTCATTCAATAAATACTTAGGCAGTATGGTTGGTGCTGGAAATATAAAGATGCACAAAACCAGACATGATTCCTGCCCTCATATCTAGTGCAAGGGCAGACATTAACTACATTATTTCAGAAATGTGTTATTGTAATAGTGATAAGTATTAACAAGAGAGCTATATGGTGCTGTTAGAGCTTGGGGGTTTCGTCTAGTGGGTCATTGGGCAAGGTATTCACGAGGAAGCACTGACTGAGCTAAGATCTGAGGATGGAGAAAATTTTTACTGTGGGAAGCACACAATGCCTGGTGACTGAGGGCCATTTTTAATGTGATGTGGTTGTAAAAGAAGGATCACAGCATCTAAATCCCAGACTCCTGATTGACACTGAAACAAAGGCCATTTGGTGGAGTAGAGAGCAGGATTCAGAACTGTATAGACCTAGATTTGATTTTCAGATCCATTATTTTCTGGCTTTGTGACCCTGGGGCAGTTAACTTTGCTGTAATAGAGTTTCATGATTTTTAAATGGGGATGATAATATCTGTGGGACGTTTCTTATGAGTGCACTTGGGACATTCATATCCCTTCTGCAGCTGAATCTTAATTTTCCTTAGGGAACCACCCTCTTTTCCACTTTCAGTCCAAGTGGTTTGTGTGGAGCTAACTGCACCTCTAGGGGGAAGTAGGGTGGGTGGGACACATGGCCCAGGACTGACCAATTAGCATAGTATCTCCCTGGCTGCTGTGATTGGTCCACAGATAAGCACATGACCACATTGGGCCAATGAGAGTTCACTCGGGGCCTATGCTGGAACTATTGGGGAAAAAGCTTGCTTTTTTCTGGGGCTGCTAAGCTGTTATAAGGCTTGAGTTGCCAGAGTCCAACACATGGAGAGATTTTGCTTGAGGAAAGTCAGCTCAGAGGACAGCAGAGCCAAGTGATTATACAGATGGAGAGATTGAGTCTTGGTGACATTGTTTGAGCCCTGGACCTAGCCATGTCAGAAGACTCTTCAGTTCATTACCAGTTTAATTAACTAACCAATACAACTCTTCTTCTTTTAAAACTTAAGCTTCTCTGGGTTGGTTTTTGTCATTTGCAGCTAGAATATAAATACAAATACTCTTTAGGACAATTGTGGAGATGAGCAGGAAAAAAGCATTCATTCAGAGTCACAAATCACTCAACCACTTACATATATTACAATTCATTTTCATGGTTAACTTATTTTAATATTGTATTCCAAGGGGACTACTGCTGTATTCTAAGGCATTTTCCATTGTTCAACAATATTTTATCTCATTCAGATTTAGCAATATTCTGAAAGCTGGAACATAGTTTTTAGTAATATTTTCTGTAGGGAATCAGAGACAGAAGTTATGGATTTAGGAACCACATTGGTTCTATCTGATGCAAAGTAATTCAGTTCTAGGACATTCTGTATACATAAATCTCTTTGGGCCCCAGCCCCATCTAAGTGTTTGGAGTCACAGAAGGCACTTGCAGGCGAGACCTGTGTTAGGTTTCACATTTGGCTGTCGACCAGCCATTGACCTTGGGCAGGCCATTTAACCACTGTGACCCTCAGTTTCCTCCAATGTGAAATTGGGAAAAGACTTGACCTTACTGTAGTACAGAAAGGTTGTGAGGATCAGCTTGATGAACTCTTTGGAAACATTAAGAGACCATATAAATATAAGTGTCTATTATTAGAGGAACCACAGAATATTATAGTTTATATAGTGCTATACGTCTCAGAAACACTTTGAAGACCAATCAAAACCTGAATTTAACTAGAAATCTTTTGAGCATAGAAGAAAAATATTTTTAAAATAAAAAGATGATTGAGTGGAGACTTTCTAAGCTGGGATGGGTGATAAGTTGGCCTGCTTTCACTCTGCTCCTTACACACACAGGGTGGGGAGTTTGGCTATTGCATGGAGCTCTATAGAATTGGCACCTTTATCATTAGCACTGATTTGGTCACATTAGAGTTACCAACAGTAATCAGTGTGCTTGGTCCTTGCCTTGATCCCTGGGGTTTAGAATGAGTACCCAGTAATTTCTTGACTCAAGGTGCTGAGGACCCAGTACTAGGGTCTACAGACAAGTTCATAGGACATATATTGGAATTTCAAGGAACATGGCTGAAGAGGCTTTGTTATGTCATTTGTATATAATCACCTGTTTAGCTACTCTGATGCTCAGTTCCATGGAGCCATAAACTTGGGGAGGGTATAGTCTGAAGGGAATGGGATCCTTCACTTTAAATGGGACAATGACCTTCAATGCATTGTTTCTCTAAGGGTGGTATTTGGACCACCTGCATCAGTGTCTCCTGGGCTGCTTGTTAAACATTTGGATTGCTGGGCCCCATCCCAGACCTACTGTACCAGAGTCTTCTGGAGGAGACCTTGGGATCTGCATTTTAAACAACATCCCATGCAGAAGGCCCAGGCCCACACTTGGAGAACACCATCTCATAGTACAGGAATGCTTAAGTCTCTGGCACAGAAACACCCTCCAACTGCTTCATTCCCTTCGCAGTTGGTGGGGCAGACTCCAGCCATGCCTGTAATAATTTTAGCCCTGATCCTTAAAAAATGAGAATTGCTGCTTTGTTCAACACCCTCTGAGGATGATGTCCTTTGTTCCTGGCTACTTGGAAGTCCCTTTACCATCTACCATTTTGTTCCCCAAAGTACAAGCATTAAAAGGAAATTTCCCTTAAGGAGAATTTTTAATACTTCTGTGTTACAAATAAAAAAGTAGATTCTGTGTGCATGTGTAGGGCAGGGGATGAATTTGGGGGAGACTGATTTTGGATGTCTTCTCTTCTTCTTAGGTTTTTCTAACAATTTTCCTTGGATTAAATCTAATATATTAAATCATACCTGTGTTGGGAATTATGTGTGCTGCCAGTTTGCTGTAAAATATGCTCCACAAGACCCAATATCTGACTTGAAAGGAACAAAGATTCAGTAAGTCACTTGGGTGGATTCACTTTCGGTTTAGTGGTTTAGCGCTGTCTTCCATAGCACTCCCTCTGAAGCTGCCTGGGAGCAGGGGTAGGGCAGGAATGCAGAGGGGAGCCTGCTCCCTTTCCCAGCTCCCTCTCTCTCCCTCAAATTTAACTGGAGTAGTTCTCCTGGTTTCATGTTTGCATTTAGAATTTCCGTGTTAGGGTTTGGTGGCTAAAAACAAACTGAAAACTGTTTGAACGTATGACTGCATTCAATATCACATCAGCTCTTGGGCACTGATTGTCACTGCTTGGGGATCGCCATGCTTTTCTTCAAACGACCTGGGATATTTTTGCTTCCTCTGAATTGGGCCAGACCTGGTAGCCTTGAACTTTGCTCCTGCAGCTCTGTTGGCACTGAAGTTGTTTCAGAGAGAGTGGGTTTTTTCTTTATCATGTTGATAAAGTGCTTCTAAATGTGATCACTTAAGTAGGGGAAAATAAAAAAATGGGAAGAATCCAAAAATAATTCAGTATTTTCTAGGTAGGGCACCAAAATTGCTTTTAGACATTGTTGTGGTGCATAGGACAAGAATGGAAACAGAAGACCTTGAGTTCTCATCCTGGCTCCCCCATTACTTTTGTGATGGTGGCGCTGTCACGTCACCTCTGCAGGTCACAGAGATTGTTAAGGGAGGAATCTGGTTCAGGTTTAATTTGGGGGACTGATGTACCCAATGTCCCTCAATGGCTCTTTAAAGTTAATGAGAATCACATATACATAAAAACAACTCACAAAATCCTGAAATTCTTCTCTTTTGCCCTTCTAGCAAAGATGTTGGGCTTTACATGGGCTGTGCCCTTTTATGATTTTCAGAAGTGAGCAAAGAGCTTGCTTTTTAGCTACTATGTAATTCTCATCTTCTCTTGTAGAAGTCTTCACCCTAAGACTTCTGTGTGCCAGTTGCACTGCCTGAAAAAAATCATTTTCTCTCTTTCAGTTCTGTACTTATTGACCAGACATAGCTTCACTGATATTTTCAGCATATTTCCTCCTGTTGCTTTCCTGAAGAGTATCCCACCCTGCCAACTGGTTTTCCTAAGCACTTCATTATTTCAAAGTATCTCAGAGAAAAATTGTGTGGCCAGTGCAACATTCACTGGCTACCTCAAAGTGGGAGGGGAGACTCCACGTGAAGGTGAGAGGATCATTTGTCCACTTCCTCTGGGAAGTTGTCACCAGCCACTCTCTAGAGCACAGGATCACTCGTTTTTCAGAACTATCTGATGCATGCCTGTGCTTTTCTTCTCTCTCTTCCTTTTTTTTTTCTCTTCCAACAAACATTTCCCAAATGCCCATGCCAGACACTGGGCTAGAGAATGTATATGGGTGTGGTGGGGGAAAGAGGGGAGGACACAAAAAGAATCAGTAACCAAACTGGCCCTGAAATGGCACACAGTGCATCAGGGGAGGCCAGGCATGCTCCCAAGTAATTCTAGGAGAAGCCGCCAAGTGCAATGAGCAGCACCAATGGGTGAGGACCACTCATGGCTCAGCACTACCTCTTTTGATGCATCTTGGCTCCCCATTTCTATTGTGCTTTCTTTGGAGAGGACACTAAAGTGTTGTTATTACCTGTCCAGCATCCATTTCCCTTTCTGATAATGACATTCTGGGTTTGCACAGCCCAGCGGGACTGCCAGTTACAGTGCCACCTCCAACCCCGCTAAAAGTTGTGTGTGTGTCCCCGGCTGGACTAACCCAATTCTCTCTCTCTCTGAAATTTGACCCTTGAGCCGAGTGATGCCAGGATAGAAAATGGTTAGAGCCGATTTGTCCTGTGACCACACCAGTGACATGGTTCCCACCACATGGATTTCCAGAACTATCCTGGGCCCTGTCCTTAGTAAGGATGGGCCATTCAGCCTTTTCAACAATCCTATGAGCTACCTTCAGAGGCTTTCATACATTCATTTTTATTTAAAACCGTAATTAGCTTGACTCTATTTCTGCTGCTTGCATAAACAGGACTCTAACGGATACCTTTCTGGAAGTGACGGACCAGACCTCACAGTTCTTCTCTATGTCCTCTGAATGTGCCCCACACAAAGTAGGTGCTCAATAAATATTAGTCAGTTGACAGTCTGAGGAAATGTCTTCCATTGCTTAGGCATGGGTTATTTTGAGGAATGGGCATCATTACAAAATTTTTCTTCTGGCTAGTTTACTTTTAAGGTTTTGTTGTGCCCTATAGCAATAATGAAAGCAAAGATTACCTCTTGCTTATAGCCAGAGAGCTGCATTTTGCCTTAGTGGCACAGCAAAGACTTGAGTAGATCTGTAGAAGGTACAGTCTTAGAAGTTTAGAGTTGTTGGAACCTTCAAGGTCATTTGGACCTAAGTCTAAGTTTTATAATAAGATCTCAGAATTAGTAGCACTGTAAACACTAGTCGATAACCCAATAAGTACTTTTAAGCACTACAGTACAAACTGACTCATTTTGTGACATCTTTCAGAGTATATTATAAATTAAATTTTGGAAACTGAATTATAGTTTAAATGTTCTAACAGAGACTGCAAACTAAAAATAGGCAATGGCAAACTCCTTTGCAAACTGGAAAATCCTGATGTAAAACCCAAGTAACAAAAAAAAAAAAAAAAGGGGGGGGAGGAGGAGTTTCAAGGATGTGTACTACCATTTCGGGAAGCATTTTTAAGAAACACTCAAGAGAGTAAATGTATTATTTATGTATTATTAATGTAGTAACATCAACATCTGTGTCTATATCTATCTATACACAGATGTTCCTGGCAGCACTGTTAATAATAGCTCAAATCAGGGAAGCCCAGAAGTCCATCAAAAAGGGAAAAGTCTACAGGTATTAGAGCCAGAGATATATGTACAAACATGGAAAAATATCTGTAATAATGTGTATGAAAAAAGAAAGTTATAGAACAACATAAATAATGTAGTTAGCTTTGATTAAAATAAAAGTCTGTCTGGAAAGATATATTCCAGACTATTAAACATAGTTACAGGAGGTTGGTTAAGACTTTCGGAAGCCCAGGCACCATGAAGAGTGGAGTGCTCCCCTGCAGGTAATTCAAAATCAAACATACTAAATAATAAAATAGAGGCAAAAAGTCCAACTAAATTCTGACTTTTCTCATAATGCCTTTCTCAGTGCTTTTAGAAAGACCTTAAGTTCTTTTAAGCCAATGTTAACATCCCTACTGCCCTAATCAGACACATGGTTGCTCCCTGCCCCCCCCAAAATTCCCCCACCTGAGGGTCCTCCACCCCTGGCAGGGGACTAGGGAGGGGTGGGAATCTACTCTCCCTGACCTATTTTATATACTTCTGTATTGTTAGAATTAAAAAATGATGAGTATGCATTGTTAAAATTTTAAAGTGATATAAAAGTAGGAAATAGAGCATGAGGGAGCTCTTCGGGTGCTGGAAATGTTCTGTTTTTTCGTCTGAATGGTGGTTACACGGAGATATGTAAAAGTTCACAGAGCTAAATGCTTGAGCTTTGTGTACTTTTTAAAGTTATATCTCAGCTAAAAGAGCATTCATTCATCCTATCAAATACTGATGTCTCTTAAGACTGACATTAGAGTTGAAGAGTTACCTGCACCAAGACAAAAAACCTTTTCTTCCATCTCTTCCAGACATTCTTACCGATGGCCCATAAATACCTAAGGAAAAGGAGAAAGACCAGAGCTGCATTAGTGCTTGAGTGAGTGGACCGTTCAACACGTTTTACCGCAAAGCTTGGTTCTCATAAACAGGGAAATGCATGCGGCTCAGGAACGGAGCGCAGATTTTGGAGCTCCGTGATCGAGCACACGGAACAGCAGACACGGTTCACTTCCACTTGCAGGAAGAACTGTGATCCACCATCAAACTTGACTTAGATTTCTTGACTGATTCCAGAAAGCACCTTGGAAAATGTTACACCGCAACTTAATTTGTATATGTGCTAAAAGGTAGGGAAATTCCTAAAAGATGTTGCACAAGACAGAGAAAAAAAAAAAAAGGTGCTAAATCTCACAGCTCTAACTATTTCGCCTCCTGTCAACTTTCATTCAGGAAAAGCTTGCCTTGTTTTCTTTTGCTGTAATTCTGACAAACACGGGTGTATTACGGGGAGGAAGTTCCAAGTCAACATAGGAAGTCCTCCCTGCTCCCTTCTTCCTTCTCCAAAGGCTCTTCTGTTGATGGAAATTAATCTTTACACAGTAAAATGAAATAAAAAGGAAAGTTAAGAACTACAGAGCATAGCTCAAAGCCGTTTGGAGGTTTTAAGACCAATGTTACTAATTCATTCATGAGTTATCCTGTCGGCCTTGTAGATTGTTACATGTTGAGCTGGCATTCATCTAGGAGCTGAGGCTGGTGGTTTTCAGGAAGGAAGAAGAGATCTGGTAATACTTAGATACATTCAAATACTTGAGTTCTAAAACTGGCATTACCTGCTATCAACAACCACTGGACAACTTCCAAGTCCTCACTTCACCTAGAATCATACAGAATTTCCGCTTTGGAACATAATGAAGAATGCACCTAATTAAATTTTTTACTGTTTGACAGATTCCAGGGGCTCCTAGGAGTGGCTGGCAGCCAAAATCTACTCAGCTTTTCAAGCCAGAAACCCAGGAGTCATCCTAGGGCCTTCTGCTTCCTCATCCTTATTCCTTAATTGTCAAGTGCAGTTGATTTTTCACCTCCCGGAGGTTCCTCACCCTGCTCCATCTTCCCATTTCCTACTTCCAGGATTTCAGTCCCTGCCCACATTTCTGCCTCCATGGACAACTAGAGAGGAACCTCTTCTTTGGCCTCAGGGACACAAGAATGATTTTCATCCTATTCCTGCTGTGAGGCAGAGCCTGCCAGCTGCAAAGCCTATCATGCCTTTTCCCTGCAGAAACTCTTTCAGTGGGTCCCCTGTTTACATAAAACGTGCCCCAAATCTTGGCCTTGTCATATCCCACTTTCATGATTTGTCCCACATCTGTCTACCTATTCTATGATTTGCTTGATATTCTTTAAGTTGACTTACTTAACATGAATAAATTTATTTTAAAAGGAATCTTTATATTAGAGGCTTGATATACTCATTATGTATTACGTAGAACAAATTAAAATACATAATAATTACAATTGTCCCTTGGTATCCTCAGGGCATTGGTTCCAGGACCCATATGGATACCTAAAAATCCATAGATGCTCAAGTCCCTGATATAAAATGGTGCCATTTTTGCATGTAACATAGTCACATCCTCCCATATACTTTAAATCATCTCTAGATTTCTTATGATATTGAATACAATGTAAATGCTATAAAAATAGTTTTAATACTGTATTTTAAAATTTGTATTATTTTTATTGTTGTATTGTTATTTTTAGTGTTTTTTAAAAAATATTTTTGATCCAAGGTTGGTTGGATCTGCAGTTGTGGAAACTGCAGGTATGGGAGGCCGACTGTATTTAATCCATGCTCATCTATATGTCACTAAAACTATCTTGTGTGCCATCATTGGTATGAATGTAGTTGCAGAAACTTAGCCTATAGGGACGAAGTCCAGCGTCTTGACCTGGCATAACAACTGTTCATTTCCTGCCTAGCTTGATAGACTCAGCTTCTGCACATTGTATTATCTGCAATTCCTGACCACACCAGAAAGCTAGCTCCACACCTCTGTAACTTTGTATAACCTATGCTGTGTGGAATGCCTTTTCCCTGCTCCTGATGGTAGAACTCATATTTTTCCTCAGTCTAAATTCCTACCTTAATGTCAGCATTTCCCAGGCCTTGTAGATAATTCTGCAGTTACAATTATCCCACATCTGTAATTTATGTGTTTTCATATTTACTGTTCCTATTGGGACTGTGCGCTCCTCGAGGGAAGGAACCCTGGTCCTTCTTTCTAAATTCCTGTTACAGAAACTTGCTCTTCTTTCTGAATTCCTATCAGTTCCTCATATATGGTAAGTAGTCAATAGATATTTGTTATATTTCAATTGGGTTTGAGTGCCATGCTCTTGGAGAGACCAGAGCAATCTTTATAAAGATTTCTCATGAGATTTAAAAACTGCATAAAAACATGCCATCCATTGCCAAGTTCTTTGAGCTTTCCTTCCACCTCTTTCCATCTGCACTGCTACTCCCCAGTCAAGCCACCATCATCTGCCCATGGACCACACAGGAGCCTCCTAACTCATCTGCCGGCTTTCACTCTCGCTTCTGAGCTACATTCGCTCTCCAGCAGCAAGAGCCATCTCTCAGATGGGCAAATCAGATCGCCAATACTGGTCAAAATAATTATGAGAAACTATGGAAGGGTTTTAAGCAGGGGGCTGACATGATTATATTTCTATTAGTATTTAAGATGATATCATTGGCTGCAGGGTGAAGAATGCCCTGTATGTGGAAGGGCAAGAGAGAAAGCAGAGAGTTGAGTGAAGGGATGGCCACAGGGCTGCAGGGGAGAGAGGCGGTGGCTGGACTGCAGCTGAGGCAGCTAGTGTGCTTGGACGGCTGGTAAGTTTATTAGCCCTGTGCTGCCCTGAGGCCAACACGGTCCGCTGTGTTGTTAAATGGATCACTTAGCTGTCCTGGTCAGTGCTTGAAATAATATATTAACATATTCATGGCAGAAATGGACATAAAAGGGAGGCTCAGCCAGGGCTAAAGAGAGACAGAGAGAGAGAGAGCTATTGGCCTATAACAGTTAAGGGTATAGTCTTCCAAGTCTAGTTCTACCAGTTACTGTGAGATGCTGAGCAAGATACTTAACCTCTTGGTATCCTGTAAAATGGGGCAGAGATGGTTCCTCACTTACAGAATCATCATGAGCATTAAGTGAGGTAACACTTGTGAGGTATAAGCATGAGCCATGGGAGGAAGCAGATGCACAATAAATGTCAGTCTCATTATAAAATCTCTCTGTGTACAGAGGAAAATATATCATTAGTAGCACTAAATAATAACGAAATAAGAAAGAAAATCTCCTTAGGCTTATGTACACAGGAAAGTAGATGACTTAAAAGATCAAATGAAGAAAGTGGGCAAAAAATGTTGTGTTTTCAGTAATGTCTGGCAAGGTCGTAGCAGTCTCATGCTTTTCTGGAATTATCTCTGGCAGCTACTACCCATTTCCCCTTACCTTGCTTCCACATAAAGAGATTTGAAACAATGAATACAGCTACAACATGTAACATGGCTATAATTTTAATAGATGAAAATGGAAGTAGGAAAAGGAATTCATTAGAAGCCACAGAATGTATTAATAATTCATATTGAATCATTAACTTTTCCTTCATAATAAAAACAATAGCTACCTCGAGTGTAGTTTTACTATTGTAGTTTTCTGTGCTGTGCCAGTCACTTTGAATTTATTATACCTACCTGGAGGGATTAAGAGCTTGAATTGGGAGATGCATTTCCTGGGTTTGTGTGCAACCTTGGGCCAATTATTAGACTTATCTCTACCTCGATTTTCTCATCTGTACAATGGGGATAGTAGTAACGGTACCTACTTTAAGGGTTTTGAGGATTAAAGTAGAAATATAAAGTGCTTAGAACAATACCAGGCTCAAAGCAAATACTGTTAACTATGTCACTAGACTATAATATTATTCCTATTTTACAGTTAAGGAAGTTGAGGTTGCAAAAGTGAAAGCAACTTTCCCAGGCTTCCACGGCTGGGATCTCCACAACTGAATGAGCCAGAATTTAAACTCATAAAAGTCTAATTGTAAAGCCTTTCCTTTAGGGCACTCTTCTTCTTCCCATTGTAGATGACAAACTCTGGTCTCTTTTTTGAAGTAAGAACAAGAATTGCTATCCTAATTGAACGGAGAGGATTTCTGGTTAAAGGTATCTGAATGGGAAAGCTGGTGGGATCAGAGAAAAATTAACAATTCCCCTTAGGAAAGTATCAGTTGGTTTGTGTGAGGGAGGGGCTTTCCCTCTGAGGTTTTCCGCAGAATTTATTGCTAATTTGGCACCTACCAGAAGGTGTCAAAACCAAGAAACACTGAGGGCTGCAATGTACTGCTTCTGTCCAGTCAGCTCCGGCTATCGCTATTTATTTTCTTGGGGTGAAACGTGCTCATTAAACAAGATGCACAGTACCTGGAGCAGATGGAAGCTCTGCTACCGCAGACGTACAGGTGGCTTCCATTCCAGCTCCTCACACTACAGACAGACCTCGGTGCGGGCATTACTGGCCCTCAAGTCTCCTCTTCAGGCTGTCTGGATATGGGGAAATCTGGGCTTGCCAATAGATAAATCAGCGTCCTAGTGCAGTGAGCAGCCATTTAGCTTAGTGGTTATATCTCAGACTGGGGGGAAAATACCTACATGGGAATTCTGGCCCCTGTCACTAACTCTCTTTTTACTTAGCTGCCCTGTGCCTCAGTTTCCTCAGGTGTAAAATAAGGATGGTAGGGTGGTTGTGAGGATTCATGGAGATGATGCATGTCAGGTGTTCAGCACAGTAACTGGCACACGGCAAAGGCTGGATAAATGTTAGGCATTGTTGTGGTTATGCCTGTTACTATTAGCCATGGTAGAAATAGTAGTCCTAATAGAAAAAGCATATCATTTCCAACATTGCAAAGGGTTTCTCTTTGATGTCTTTATTCAAATTCAATTTTGGGGTGCATTTCTACTGGGAAATAAAGTGAGGCACACATGTCTGGTTTTGGAACTCCAGACCATATTTAGCATCATGATTCTAACGTATCTTTTCTTGTGGCATTTTTATAAAGCCCATGCCAGTAGATCACTGGCATTTCTGTCATTTGCTGGGGGCATTTTAGTTATAGGAGAAGCCAGAGTGAGCTACAAAGGACTAATAAGAGGAAGATGCATTTGGGTTGAACTCCCCCAAATTGCTGAGTCATGGAAGACCCCTGGGCTCAGTGTCCCTCTGCCCTGGGACTGCTTCGCAGGACAGCACCATGGCAATGCTTGTAACTTTTCATTTGTGTAAAAAAAGTGGACAGTCTTTCCTCACGTGGTGTTTGTGAATTTAATATGAATTGGTATTGAAGCTCTGCTTATTAAGTATCTACTGTGCTTAGCACTAGGCTTGAACTGGTGGGTGCTCGATAACTATTCATGGGGGAAAATTTTTATTGTGTGTCTTCTTCCAGGATGCCAGGGGATGAGCATCTAGTGCAGGGATAGGATATTTTCCAGAATCACTTGCCCCTGAGTACCTTGCAGAGGGACAAGGATGGCTGAGAGGAACATGGAAACCAGGGACAGGACAAAGTTTTATCTTGAGGGGATGTGAGGCCAAAAGTCATTGGAGTTGATACTGCTCTGGCCTAGGGGGAGAGTAAAATTCAGCCCTGTGGGGGAGGGTGCTGTCCTGTTCTCCTCTTTGTCCCTGTGCTATCATGGGGCCTGGTACATCATAAGTGAACATGAAGCAAGTTAAAAATTCTTTTAAAAATGATTATCGTTTTTTATCCTTGTAATCTATTTTTAATTGACAAATAATGAAGTCCACAGAGGTTGAGTGACCTGCCTACAGCTAGTAAATGGTTGTGCCAAGGATTCCCTTCTAGGCAATTTGATCTAATTGGTATTTAGAAATAATAATACAGGAAAGAAGATAAAATAGAATCATAAAAAAATTCGGTTAATCCAAAAGAAGGCAGACAAAGAGGAAAAAGGGAATAAAGATCAAATGATAGAAACAGAAAACAAATAGCAAGATGACAAATAGCAAAATGATAAATTTAAACCTATCCATATCATTAATCACATTTAATATAAATAGGCTAAATATCCCAATTAAAAGGCAGAGTTTTTCAGATATGAGTTAAAAAGTTAGACCCAACTCTATGCTGTCTATAAGAAGTGCACTTTATAAAGATGCAAATAGGTTAAAAATAAAAGGATAGAAAAGGATTTACCATGCTAACAGTTTTTTTTAAAAGCTGGAGTGGTTATATTACTGTCATACAAAGTAAATTTCAGGGAAAAGAATGTTACCAGGGATAAAGAATATCTTTGCATAATGATAAAGGGGTATGTTCATCAAAAAGACATAATAACCTTAATTGTTTATGCATCTAATAACAGAGCTTCAAAATATATGAAGCAAAAATGGACAGAACTGCAAGGAGAAACAAATCCAAAATTACCGTCAGAGATTTGATACCTTTCTCTTAGTCATTCATAGGAAATAAAGGTACAGAATATCTGAATAACGCTATCAACTGACTTGATCTAATTGACATTTATAGATAACAAATCAACAAGGGAGATAAAATGGAATCCTAAAAATATTCAATTAGTCCAGGCCAGTAGTCTGGTTTCGGAGTCTATGAGGATAAGATGGCGTCTTGGAGATCTACAAGGAGGAGAGAGGAGTGAGATGGTTTTGAAGAACAAGAAGTCTAGAGCAGTGGCACAGCTAAGAAAATAAAAAAGAAAAGGGGATTTTAACAAGATGGCTGAGGGTTATAAACTGTATCCCCTTTGAGGTTTGTTAAAATATAAAAGGAAAATTGGAATTGCTGTGAATTACTTCTGGTTGGTAGACTGTGGTTCATTGAATGAATCCAAAGTGAAGCCATGCGGAGCTCTGTATTTTTAGTCAAGCTTCAGGTCCTCAGTTATGGTTGAACTGAAAGGAATAATTCTAGACCCAGATATAATTCTTACTGTGTTTTCACCACTTTGAGCCTCGGTTTCTCTATCTGTAAAGTGGGGATTCATTTAATTACTTTTTCATCCATGCAACAAATAACTTACTGGATTTCTGCTACATGCCAGGCCCTCTACTAAGGTACCATGAACAAAGGAGAAAAATATCTCTTCTGACAGGGAACTCACAGTCTACTGGCGAAAACAGACAACAAATCAATAAACAAAGAAGTATTATGACATGTGTGGTAACAGTAAGTACTCTGGCAAAAACAAAGCAGAGTAAGAGAGAGGGAGGACACAGGTGGGCCGGGTAAGGCTTTCTGATAGGTGTGGAGACATGCAGAGATGAAGGTGAGCCCCTGGACATCTGGGTGAGAGGGAGGGAACACCCAAGGCAGAAGAAATGGCAGGGACAAGGGCCCTGGGGTGGGGGTGTACTTAGTGCCTTTGAGGAAGAACAAGGAGGCCAGAGTGGCTGGAACAGTGATCAAGGTGAGACAGGAGTCACAGGAGCAACACTGGCTTCTACCCTGAAGGAAAATGGGGAGTCACTGGAGGTTTTCCAGCATTCAAGTGGCAGGATCTGACTCATGTTTTTGTTTTTAAATTCCCCTGGCTTCAGGGTAGGAGACAGACTGCAGGGAGGCAAGGGCAGAAGCAGGGGGATGGCTTCCAAGGTGGGAGCAACATGTGACAGGGAGCAGTGATGGAGGCCTGGAGGCCAGTGGTGAGGCAGAGCTGGGTGGCCATCAGTAGTCTAGATTTATCTCGAAGGTGGAGTGAAAGAGTTTGATGCAGGGTGAGCTGAGGGGCCATAATGAAAGAGAAATGTCAAAGACTACTCCAAGGTTCTTGGTCTGGGCATCCGGGCGAAGGGAGGGGTCATTTATTAAGATGGGAGAATGATAATACCCGATGCCTGGGAGGCCGTGTCAGGGATAGAATGAGAGAACGGATGTGAAGGCACTTCCTGAATTTGAAAACACCATATGGACCTAAAAGATGAAAATTACCCACCTACTCAGTTGCTAATCCTTAAATAAATATGTCCAGATACTAATGCTTTAAGGTCAAAAAGCAGTGTTGACTTTTCTCCCTGACATTTTTCTATTCCCTAAAGAAATATTGTGAATGGCCCAGTGGCTCATTCAAGGAGCCACAGTGCACACCAACAGGAGTAATTCCCAGTGATTCTGATGTTTCTTTTCTATTTCAAAAAACATTAAAACAATTTATAACTTCAACTGTGCTTCTTAAAAATTCCTTTCTCTCTCCCATTCTCGAAGCTGTGACATTGCTCTGACAGCTCTTTCCTCATTCTCCACACAAGGGGGCTCAATACAGCTATTTTAAATCTAAGGAAAGAAAAATGTAGTCCACAGATATTTTTATTTTCTCGGAATAGTCCCTTGTGCAACTAAGGTTGCTCACCCCTGACGTAGGCCACATTAGGTCACACTGGGTCTGACGGTGTTATTAGGGCATCCACTGTTCACTTTCAGAGCTATTTTCAGCTTTCCTAGCATATTTCCTGGCAGAGGTAATTTTTAAATGGCAGTCTGGTGATATGAAATAGCTATGGAACCTGTCAAAAGTGAGCTACATATGTCCTCTGTCATCTGTAGGGTCGAGGTAGCCTGAAATATGTTAATAGTTTTCCAAATGCATCATCAGAAAAACTCCTCAATCCCAATCAGTTAGTTCCGTTTCCAACAGCATGAATGAAGAGAATGTGGGAAGTGGGAATTTGTCCAGTGAGGACAAAACAATACCTATGTCAAGTGCTTGCTGTGGGGAATAAATGGGAGGGTGTTTGTAAAACTCCTAGAATAGTCCTGCAACGTGGGTTGAGGTACTGATCCTTTTAAGGAAGTTGAAAAAAAGAAAAGCAGTTTAGAGGACAGATACATTCATTCCTATTCTTGTTCTCTTTCTATTTTCTCTCTGCCCTCTCCTCCTCCTTTCCCTCTCTCTTCCTGCCTCCATCCTGCTCACTGATGTGCTGCTTCCTTTAGCAAATATTTACTTAGTATTTACAAGGCAGTATTTTGCTAAAGATGCAGGATCTTTTCCTGTGTACTACAGGAACCTAACAGAATTCTCAACCCCTTTGTCTTAAAACTAGGATGTTTACCATTGAGAAGAGCTTTTAGAGAGAAATTCCATTAATATTTTTGAAATATATGCCAAGAGTGTGATAAGGAGGAGGAGAAGTTGATCTCAAACATTTCATAAGTTGCTAATTGAGGACGAGCTGTTTGTACTTCATCATGGGCAGTTGACAAAAGACCGAGTGTCTACTTAAGGCCTGGCTCACTTCTCCAAGGCCTTTTCATGCCCCTAAATGGAAAAGTTTTGCCATAATCCTATCTCAAGTTTGGAATAGCTTGGCCTCAAGACAATGCAATGCAAATTCCCCAAATCCAAGCCAGAGCTTGGATAATTCTACCTTGACAGCAAAAATGCAAATTCAGTAACCGGTCTCCAGCTCATGGGTGGCCTTTGCTTTCTCTGGAGCCCTTCATACCTGAACCTCTTTGGTGCCCTGACTGGTAGGTACCTATCTTTCCCTGGAACCCTGGGCTTTCTTTGCTTCCTAGCACTCTGAGGCTCCATCACTAGGGTACTGTTTTTCACTCTCTGACTGTGTGCTGCTGTGGTCTGCACCCCATTGGGACAGTCACTTCCTGACCTGGTCACATGCTTATGGATGTCTCACATGCCTCTGTTTACACCTGTCATAATGAGTGGCCATGATAGTGGGTTCATGAATTCCGTGAACCTCTAGTACATACGATGAATTCTCACTCTTAATGGCAGTTTTAGCATTTAAAACCCTATCATAAACATACATAGATCCAAGAGAGAATTAATGCGACTTTCTAGGGACCAGAGGGGCCAAGCAGAATGATAGCTGGTTGGCAAAGGGTACCTGCAGAACACTTGAAGGACAATCCATTCCCTTTAGCTGGTTAAACATTCCGCTATTCGGAATTATATGGCTCAACTCCTCTCTCAGTGTCATATTCCGAGATAACAGGGCCCAAGTGATTTAGTTTAACAGGCCATGGCTAGCAAATACTCAGTTACCAATAAATATTTTATGTATAAATCATGGCTTGATCTGTAAAATAAAACTATATTTTTTAACCTATTCTTTTTGCTCTACTTGAAATTACTTAATTGGTCATTTTTCTCAAGTCTTAAAAAAATAAAGATAATCACAAATTTTCCATTTATTTGCCCATTTATTTAAATGCTGTGCTAAAATTGATCCGATGTGAATTGATTGGTTGAAGGTGGCCAATGGCCACTGCTCACACCTCATGGAAGTGCTTGTGGATTAAGGTGCAAGTGAGTGAGTCGTGGAGTCTGAAGGACAAGGTACACTGAGTCTATAAAACCTCCCAAGACAGAGTTACCTAGCATGCTTCTAATGGGTTTTGAATTGTGTTGGAAATACCACCTCAGAAAGAGAAGGAAATAATTCTACCTTGACAGAAAAATGCAAATACAGTAATCATAAGAATTGAGGAAGATTGTAGTAAATATCATAGTCACATATTTTAACGACTTCTCATGAATCCTTTATATTTGTTTCCACATCGTTCTCTGAAGATCTTGTTTTGGTTTTTATGTTTGTTTTGAGAAACGAATGGATGTGCGTCCAAAATCACACTCGGCGAAGAAACACTTACCCGGAATGCTTCATGTTTTGAGGCTTGTCCATTCGGACGGCAAGTTTGATTTTGAGATCTTGATCGGGGCAGTTTTTGGAGACTGTCATTTTGTGCCACTCTGACTGCTTGGGGCTGTTCGGGGTGGGATGGAGAATAACCTGCAAGGGAAAAGGACAACCATCTTAGCCAGAAAACAGAAGCACCGTTATGTTTTCATAGGTTAGAAGCTCTGATGCTAAGGAGTGGAGTGATTTGAACAGGTCCGCCAGCCACAGCTCCGTCTACGCTCTGTAGCTGGCTCGAGGCAAGCAGCCAGGCCTCAGGACAGAAATGCGTTCTCTTCCTCCCCCTCTCCCTTTCTGGCTAATTTTGTAAAAGTAAAGATCATGATTTCTGTGATTCTGCTTTGACTTTTCTAAAGTTCAGAAGTACTAAAGAAACCCAGAATAGAGAATGCCGTCCACACATTATCCTCTTCATCTTCACCTAAGAAGAGGGAAGTATGAAAGGAAGACATATCCTTACATATTAGGGAGCCCCCCCAGTCTACTTTTTCCATCCTCTAAGATTTCTTTCACTATTTCAAGAGGAGAAATTCCTTAAAGGCCACAGGGGAAAATGGAAGGGACCTTATTAGATGGATGAGAAATGTGAGGCTTAGAGAAAGGAAGGGACTTGCTTAGAGTCACACATTTCAACCCAGTTTCCCCTGGACTGGAAATCCTATCACGTAACACCCAACCTCGCCCTGGCACGGAAGAAGGTGCACACAGTTCAGCGAAGGATCAGCTCCTAGAAAATGCCTTTCACTGGTGTGCTTCAGAGATGGCACTTTGATCTGGGTCTTCTGCCTTAGTTCTCATTGTCTCGGATGCTGGGCGTGAAGTGAGAAGTAGGTAGCCCAGTAAATCCCTTTTTCATTTTGTGGTGATGGAGTTCTCAGGAGCCACATGGGATCCGGGGAACATGCACTCCAGGAGGAGTTAAATATTTAGAAAATCCCCTAAACTAAGGGAACATGAACTAAATATAGGCACAACAAAAGCTGGGCTTGCTAGGATTTGCTTCTGTGATGGCAGCATGCCCTGGTTTGTTGCATGTTGCTTTGGCTGTTTTCTAAGCATTTATTTTCTCCAGGTGCAGGGAAGGCGGGCTCCTCGCCTGAACTTCTTTCTCCTCTGGGGGCAGCTGGGAGGGGCTCGGAGTCTCGGGGGTGCACACTCTGGCCTTCTAGATGCTATATCAGCTTTACCAGTCATGCACGCATAGCCCACGCTTGGAGGGTGGACATACATGGCTTTTTGTGCACCTATGGAAAAAGACCTCTGAGAAAGGTAGGAGGCTATGGCCGGAAAAACAAAAAATCAGTTTGCTTTGACATGCCTCATTTGTGCTGATTTCCCATCCCTTTAGATTCTGGGCCTGACCCTTTGACATTTTACATTATGTGTATTTACTTTGTATTACTGTATTACCTTATTGTACATATCATAAAATACTCACAAATAAAAGATGGGCTAAAGATTTAAAAAATGCTATATATTTTCAAATACCTCGCTAGGTGTGGTGGTTGTGTACTATTAGTAGCTATATTTGAAGGCATCACATATATTTAGGGCAAGTTGCATTGTTAATAATATTGGCTGTAAATCTGCAGTTCAAGTATTCTAAATAATTTCAAAACATCTTGACTGACGTCTTGTCCTATTTGATGACGTTGGCATTGATTTATCTCATGATATGGGTGACCGAGCTCCTGCTAGTAGGTCAGGTGTCAACTCCACCACTTTCTTGTAGGTCACCAGCCTCGTGTTACTAGTATTACCTTCAAATCAGAGCCCTTCGACAGTAATCTTCTTAGGCCATTTGTTTACTTTGTGAGAGTCCATTTAGTTAAAACTATGTCATAAGATGCATAAATTCACTTTACTGGCACCAGCAAACTGCAAAATGCAGAGGATGGACGCTGGCCATAAATGAGTGAGTCAGGGTGTCGCTGGGTCGTGGAGACCTCCGCTTTCCCTCAAGGAACTGCCTGTTCTTACATATCACCCGAATCTCATGCCACACCCTGAGTCCCAACCCTTTGGAGAGGAGGGAGCTGCCGATCCCAGTGAGGGGACCGAGGGACCCCAGCTAGTGTGGCCTGAGTGAGGCAGGGGTGTGATGTGCTGGAGCCAAGAAGGGGAGGGGCTGTAAGAGAAGCCCCAGCCAGGCCAGAACAGCAGCAGGAAAGGCCCTTGGCTTCCTTCTGCTCCTGCCCATTTGGCAAAATCAAAGCAGGAGCAGCACTCTGGGCACCCGGAGCTCGTTAACAGGCCTTCCGCCATATGGATTCTGGGCATGCTTCCCACTGGCAATATGGTGTCCATTCATGTCGCAAATGGCCGCAGCTCATTACTGGCCGCTCCACAAAGACTTCTTCCCCCTCGCGGTTGCTCGCTGGGGAGACTGTCTCTCCAGGGTGGATGGAGACATGAAATGACTGCAGTTGTCTTCCTCTTTGTCCCCACCCTGCCATGCCCCTGACGGGCTGATGATTCCTTTGTACATGTCAGCTCTGCTGAATTACAAGGGTCCTTCTGGGTGCACATGAGCCCCAAGGAGACCAGACACCTCATCTGGACATTCCAGGCTGCTAATCAAGCACTTTGTCATCTCAGCCGAGGCCCATGTGTGCTATGCTTTGACGTGGGGACACTGATGTGGCCGCCACGACCCATCCCCTGCAGTAGGCCACCCTCCAGCCAGCCACAGCTTCTCCTAGTTGTCTGGGCACACAGGCGGGGCCTGGTGGGGGATGCTTCACCCCAGGCTTTGACTGGCCCATCCCCTCCACAACTTAGCCTGTACCTTTCTCCCTGCCTCTTGCATCCCCAGGGGAAGGCATCCCTGCCCCTCAGACTGGGTTCTGCCTTCGGCTATGTGCTTCCTTTCTGGGTATCCTTTAGAGCACTTCCCACGCTGCACTATAATTTCTGGTTTTATGTCTGTGCCCATGAGCTTTGTGAGGGTAAGGATTTGTGTCTGTTTTTATTCCTATTTGCTCTGTGCACAGCACAAATGACCGGACACAGCGGGCCCACAATCTAATTATTGAAAAAAAGTTTGATCGTATTGCAGCATTGGCAAGGGTGCAGGGAAACACATTCTCTTATGCCTTTTGTGGAAGTATCAGTTGGGCATGCTCCTTAGGGGACAGTCAGCAGTATCTGTCAAATTTCAGTCAGCAAAATACTTTTGTTTGAAAATTTATCTTATAGGCATACATGCATATACAAAGAAATAAATTCCAGGCCATTCACCGAAGCAGTTTATATAGCCAAAGATGAAATAATCTAAGAATTTACCAATAGAGGACTTGTTAAATAAAATATAATATGTGCACACAGAATACTACGTAGCTATGTAACAAGGAGACAGGCCAGTATGGGCTGATATGGATTAATTTCCAAACATGTTGATATTTTGAGCAACATGTAGAGCAGTATATAGACAGTAACTTCCAATTGTGCTTTTTAAAAAAGAGGGATATATACATATATGCTTATATGTGCTATGCTTGAACAGGCACCACGTGTTTTGGGAAGGATACACCATAAATCAAAAACAAGATTTTTCTTTGGGAAGGGATCCCAGGGCAAGGTGGAAGAGATCATTAGTTTTTACTATTTACCCATCTTATTTATTTTTTTACAATATGCATGGATTTTTTTTTTCAAATAAAAAGGTTAACAAAAATGAAACATAAGACAAATGAAACAAACTAAAAAATGGTCGAATGAATGAGTGTAACGCCAGGATTCTGAATTTTGAGTGTGGGTCTGTTAAGCTTGGGAAGAATCGGAGCACAGAAGCACTCCCTTGTGGGCTCCAAGGAACAGCCTCACATTAAAAGACTGCACTGTTGGGCACCCAGCTGCTGCCAGTGAAGACGCTGCCAGCAGAGGGCGCTCGGCTAGCAACTCTGCTGCAGTTGGTGGAAAGTTGGTTTGGTGCAAAGGAAGAATCATCTAATATCTGGGGGAATGTGGGAGTGGGCTGGAGGAAAGAATGAATCATTACGAAATGAGTGCCAGTGTGGGGCTGTGGCAAGCTCCTGGCTTTTACCAGTACAGCAGAGCCCCGGGTTTTATGTTTGCCTAGGACAATTTAGTGTAGTGAAAATAGCTCCGTAGATGAGTCGGTATCATTCCTGGCAAGTGGCGGAACCCTCTGGGCTGCAGCTCATCTGCACAAGAGAGGTAATGACCGTGCCTGCCTCAGTGGGGCTGTGGTGAAGGGGCATGGAGGGGCTGCCCTTGATGTCCTGGGGACAGTGGCCTGGCCCGTGGTGAGTGTGTGACGCACAGGCCCCTAACTGGCTGGGTGGCTCTGGGGAATGAGTTTTCTCCTCTATCAAACAAAGGATTTGAATAGCCGGGGGGTTTTAACTTTTCTGAGTGGGAAGAGTTTTGAGAAGCTGGTGAATGCTTTGACCTAGCCAGTCTGGAAAAATGCACATAGCTCCCCACCCCCCACATATTTGCAAAGGATTTCCAGGGCATCCTGCGTCCTGTGGAGCCCATTCATAGATAATGGGTTGAGCATCCCTGGACTGGTCAGTCACACTCGTCTCTTCTAACATTAATATGTGGGTGGGTCTCTGAGACTCTCATGATTCTTGACACCCACCTTCTTGCAAAAAGAAAAGTTTGAGAAGAAATTAAAGGCAGGCTACTTTCCCCACTGTGTGTGTGTGTGTGTGTGTGTTTCTCTTTCCCCTAGGCACAGAAATGAATACCTGTCATTTCGTAAAGAAAACAGCTAAACCTTTTCTTTCATCTTCCTCCTCCCCTTTCTGGGAGGGGTACTGTTTTGTTTTTGCTATTAGCCTTATTAACTTTTTGTTTTACCTCCACCTGTGGTCTATGTCCTAGTAATATGATGTCACATCAATTCTATAGATGAAAACCACACTGGGAAAATGGACCAGAAAAAAAAAAAAGGAAAAAAGAAAGCACAGGATGTGAATTCTGGCTGACACTGTGAGGTGTGTGTGCCGGTGTGCTTGTCTAGGGGTGGCCTCTTGTTATTCTACAGGTGATACATCAGAGGCTCAGAGAGGTTACATGCCTTGGCTAGGGCCACATAACTTTCAGGAAGGATTATACATTCAACCACTATAAACTAAAATGTATTGAAAGTCTATGTGCTGGGCTCTGGGTATAAGGTAGTGAAAAAAATAGATTTCTATTCCCACGGAGCTTTTACAATCCAATGGGGGAGACAAGCCAACATTTCCATCAGTTCTCCTCTTTGTCTCATTGGTGACAAGCTCAGTGGAGAATGTGAACTGGGGTGGAGGTGGGGGCGAGATAGCGAGGGAAGGAGGATGGGTTGTCAGGCAAGGGCTCTCCAGGGAGGTGGCATTTATGCAGAGAAGGCCTTTTGAAATGCTGGGAGGTGAGGAGAGGACCCCAGGCAGAGAGAAAGCCCCCTGAGGGGGGAAAGACGTTGGTTTATTTGAGGGACTGAAGTTTGGCCATCGATGCTGGGACATCGATGCTGAGGAAGAGTGTGCAGTGGATGGAGGTGAAGAGGTGAGCAGAAGCCGGACTCCACCCATGTCGGTAGGCCCTGCTAAAGAGTTCAGACTATCATAAGGGGCATGGGGGCATGGAAGCAAATTAAGCCAGCAAGTGGCAAATTCAACTTCTGAAAATACTAATGGCGGCTTGGTGCAGAGTCAATGGCTGAGACACAAGAAGAAATTCCTCTGTTACCTCAGTGATTCTCAAGGGGGTGGGTACCACAACTCTCAGGGGTGTTTCAGAGATTTTGAGGACATTTTGACGGACAAGATAATTGGTGCTGGTCTCTGTTGGCATTGAATGGGCGGGGGCCAGGGATGCTAAACCTCCTGCGAGGAGCGAGATAATCCTCCCCAGTGAGGAATCTCCCTGCAGCCCACCTTACTTTCCAATACTCCCACTGGATGTTAAGGGAGGCAGAAAAACCTGTTTATAATGCACTGGGTCTAGATCCTAACTCTGTCTTACATTTAAAATCAAAGTATTTTTGGCATGTTTCCAGGGAAGTCAAGGGAACTTTACCAAGAGTCGCTTACCATTTCAGTAAATCAGTTTACTGATCCTCAGGCTTAGGAGTCCCCAACCCAGCACACCTCCACACTCCACGACAGATGTTTCGGTTGACCCCTTCACAGTGACTCTCCATATGGGAGCAAGCAAAGCCTTTAGGTCTTTAAGTATTTATATGTTGAAGGTTTTTGCTATTATTTCATTTCCTTTTGTTTCTCCTTTATGTCATGGTGTTGACTTTCACATTGTTAGTTGGGTAGGCAGTTAAATCATCTAAGAATTTCACTCTAAGATAGTAAACGGCATAACAAATGTAAAGGATGTTTGGGTCTGATGGTGCTGAGAACCCCTGCTCTGTCTTCTGCAGTGCAAAGTCTCGTTATCCCAGGATTATAGAAGAGAACCTGAGGCTCAGAGAGGTTGAGGGATTTGCTCAAGGTCACACAGCTAATATAGAGTAGAGCCCAGGATTTAAACCCCAAAGCCAGGCTTTTCAGCACTTGGCAATGTTGCCTCTTGGTGACCCAGGCACTGGGGACCCAGCTGGGGACACTCACTCTCTGGAGTTCTGTTGGATACCACATGTGATAGGGAGTGCTTACCCGCCCAAGCTCCTTGTCCTCCAGGGCCAGGACACCTGTGCTCTCTGTGAACAGCTTCACCTTCACAGCCGGCAGGGCGTGGGTCGTGGAGAAGTCACCCTGGGTGCCCCAGCTGCAGACAGAATTAGAGAGGTCAGCGTGGACATGTCTATCTTGACAAATGCTAAACTATTCCCTTCTTCCTGGGTCGGGTGAACGCAGGGTTAAGCCAAGACAGCATTGGCTGTCACATCCTCCTCCCTCCCCTCCAAAGCTGCCAGAGTGACAAAAAGTGTTAATTAACTTGTTAGGCAAATGCAAGACAGATGCTCAGAAAGTTGCCACGGGTCTTCACAGAGCACTGTACGGAATCACTTGGAATTAGCATGAGATCAAGTTGGTGAGAACTTTCCCCATGTATTTGCTATACCTACCAACTATTCCAGGGCACCCACTAATATTTCACTGCATTCTTTGAATCCCTAGTTCTTGGCAACTACAGTTCTAGATTTTGGAACAGGGGTTCATTTAGTTCAAACCAACACCTGACTTTAAAATGCGACTTTAGCATAGTGGTGGGGAGGGGAGGAGCCCCGTTTCCTCTGGCATTCAAAGATGAGTTGAGTTAGGGGATGAGTGGAGCTGCATCCTGTCAAAGTCAAAGAAAGGTTAGGAGGCAGAAGGATGTGGGAAATGCCATGGCCTGTTCATGATCTGTGGGTGTCTGAGTCTTAGTTCAGCATCTGGGTAGAGTGCCAGGTGTGGCTTCTGTGAACCCCTCATGCACCCCGCAGATGTGGCCTCTTCATCCATTCACTCATTATTTTTACAGAGAATTCCCCTCTAGCCATTCTGTACCTGCAATCAGAGTGATCTTCTGGAGGTGTTAACTGGATCGCATTTGGCCCCTGCCCCAAACCCTTCCATGGCACCTGTTCCATTGCACTCAGGAGGCAATCTGGACCCATCACTGTGAAATCCCACTCATCGGCTCCAGCCTCATGGGCCTCCTGCCTCTGCCTCCTGTGGCCTGTTTCATCCCTGGGTCCCTCTGTTGGCAATGTTCCTCCCCACCCTGCCCTTCACTGGGCGACCTCTTCAGGGCTCACCTTAAAAGCCACTTTCCCAGAGAACATATCCCTTGATCTCCCAACCTAAATTGGGTTCTAATATTGAACTCTCTTTACCATACTAATTTTGCATCCTAGCAATCATTGGATTTGTAATTATTGATTTATGTGATTGTTAACGCAGAATCCCCTAATATTCTGTAAGTTCCCTGAGCACAGGGACTATGTTTTGTCTATGTTGTATACCCAGAACTTAGCACAGTGCTTGACACACAGAAGACATTTAATAAGTATTTGTTGAATAAGCAAATGGTGCCAAATACATGCTCTTCTACAGAACTAGGGAACAACATAGATACAAGTTTGTATAGAGAATTTTTCAATTTGCTTTATAGGATGACCAATTTCCATATTGTCAAATACTCATTAAAATATGATTTTTAATGGCTCCATAATATTACACCTCATATATGCATAATTTAACCATTGTTCTATTATTGAAATTGGATTGGTCATTAATTTATGATTTCATCTCTGATTATTTCCTTGGGATAGAGACCTAGATGGGAGATCATTTCTTCATTCATCAACATTTAGAGCTCTTACAAGGTTGAAGGAACTGTGCTCATCAATGAGCACTTTCAAGGCTTGAGATATTGATTCCCAAAATGCTTTCCACAAAGGTAGTGACTATCCTTCTGCCATCTGGGAATCAGATGCAAATCACAGGGCTTCCTTCCCTGCACTAGGTATCATGATTCACTTTTTCTTCTTGGCTGTTTTGTCATTGTTGTTTTCTTGGGTATGTCTTTGACTACTAGTTGGCTTGAATGTTTTACCCCGTGTTTGCTGGCTGGTTGTATTCTTCTTTTATAAATTATGAAAACCTGCCTTCTAGTCTCACTGTTGCATTTGATCAAATAAAACCCGTTAACCAAACTCAAAGACACAGGGAATCTGGTGAGAGTTGACAAGAGAGCACCAGAACGATTGAGATGAGGGGGACCCAGATCCATGGGGGTCTAATGCGTGAAAACCACTGGGAAAGCACAATAGTCATAACAGAGATGGGAAGAGGCCACGAGACACGACAAAAAGTAACAGGTTTCAAACACAGCAGCAGCCAAGAGTTTGAGGTATGGACAGAAACTCCTAACTGGGCACCACCAGCTACAGCATGCCCCTAAGATAAGGGTATCTTGGTCCTAGCAAAGGCAAGGGTTTTGCACCAGACATCTTTAGTTCAAATCTTGGCTTAGTCACTTATGAACTATAGGATTTGGGGCAAGTTAATTAACATCCCTGTGTCTCGATTTCCTCAGTTATAAAATAAGCTCATTTCACAGACTAGTTAGTTGTAAAGAGCGAACAGCTATGGGCTTGGAACAGGATGAGAACCCAACAAATTTTGGTTACCTTCCTTTCCCAAAGCAAGGAGATATATTCTAGTAATAGTGATAATCATTTATCTATTTCTATTTATTTATTTTTTGTTTCGCTGACATGCAATAATTGTACATATTTATGGGGTACAGAGTGCTATTTTGACACATGTATACAATGTGTAATGATCAAGTCAGGGTAAATAGCATATCCATCACCTCAAATATTCATCATTCCTTTGTGTTGGAAACATTAAAAATCCTCTCTTCTAGCTATTTGAAAATATGCAATAAACTATTTTTAACCATAGGGACCCCACAGTACTATAGAGCACTAGAACATTCCTCCTATCAAGATCTTGCCTGTTTTATTCCAGTGAATTGTGACCAAGTTGGACTCAGCTCCCTGCTATGATTGTCATAATGGTCAGTAACAAGCATTATTCGTGATTAGCACCATTGGCAAAGAACATAGCCATTAATTTATTATTTATGATTAACTGTGCTATTAATCTCTTTGGGCATTCATCATATTTGGTCTTGGGGATAAGAAACAGTCCTGCTGGAGTTCTGGAATGAGAAGCTTTAATACTAAGCCACAAAGAGAACTTGGGCTCAGTGCTCTGGAGGTACCCCACTCTGTGTCCCCATGATGCGATCCTTGGGCTGGTCTGCAGGGATTTCCTGGCCTGCTTGGTGGGCACCAACCCAGTCTGCCTGAACCCCTGTTGCTACCCAGGGATACTCAGCTCACAAGGCGTGTAACGTGACTCAGACTGCCGGGCCGTCGTGCTTCTGAAACCACGTCAGCCGGATGGAATTCAAGGCGCTGGAGGCTGCCCTGACCACCCCCATCCAGTTGGACACTGAGTTCCTTTTCCTCTCCACCAGGCCTGCAGCTGTGCTTTTGGCTTCCTACCACGACCCCTGGCTCACCTCAAGTTGTTAGATCACTACTGAATCCCAATTTAACCATCAGATTCCAAATTGGTAACCTGGCCTACTAGAGCAGGCAAAAAGAATAGTTCTCTAGTTTGATCAGGACTGGCTATCTAATTTTCAGGGCCCAGTGCAAAGTAAAAATGCAGAACTCCCTGTTCAAAAAGCACACACAAAAAAATGCCACTAAAAGTACTAAAATATAACATGTTTTCTTTTTCCTGTGTCCTCTGCTCCATTGTTCCTTGGGACTTCATTTACAAACACAAGTTCCAAGGTAAAATTATTAAGAATTTCAAAGATGGCAACAGCAGAGCATTAAACCAAACATGGGTCCTTTCTGAGCACAGGTCACGTGCCACCAAGCCGACTCTGATCTAGTGCTACCCCAGTCCGATTAGCCTGGGCTGCAGAGGGGCCATGCAGGGGGTGTTGGCTGCCACTTGCTGTTGACGTGAGACTTTTGCCCCTAGCTACAGTCATTGGAGTCTGTGAAAACTCCTCCTGGTTTCTTCTTGTCAATGTTTCCTATTCTAAGGAGATGCAAGGTTTAATTATCAGCACCCTCTTCTACCCCCGTTTCCCTTTTAGATAAAAAAAGTCATGAAAATGTCCACTCTTTGTCTTTTTCTAGCCATGCAGAGACCTGGCTATCTCTATAATAAAAACAGCTAATGTTTATTCAGATCACTGTGTGCTAGGCACAAATTCCTATCTCAAAAGTTTTACACAGGTGTGCATGCATTTGTCTTTGTAAAGCCTCTTGGTCATCCTGTAAAATGCCTACAAGTATCACTCCCAGAGTCACAGATGAGGAAACTGAGGCTTGGAGAGGCTAGGTAATGTGTCCAGGGTCACACACAGGGAGTAAATGGCAGGGTGACTCCACAATCTAAACTCTTAACCACGCCACCAAAATGCCTCCTTCACTCATTCCACCAACTCGTTCCTTTGTGTCTTGATCCAGTTAACATAAGTTACCTCTGTAACTCAAAGGGAAAGTCCTGTTTGAAGACTGCTTGAACTTTGGCTCACTCTGGCTTCTAACTTTGGATTTATTTCACATGTTCAATATATTTCATAGAGCGCTACATCCCACACAGACAAATTAGCCAGTGGAGGAAGTATCGAAAATGCTTGGCCTTTCAGTGGGGCCACACATCCATAAATGAATCTATTTCTCATTCTTGAATTTTCTCTGCTCATTTCTTTTCCCTTGCTGTGCAATTGACTGTAGCTATTAAGATGAATACCTCTTCTTACAAGTTTCCTGGAACTGAAATACAATTGCACTTTGATTTGAAAAGACCAGAGGTTGGTAATACTTATTGCAAGCAGAGGTTGGACAGGTTAACTGACTAACTTCTCTCTGAACACAAGGTAGATAAAGTAAAATGGGTTGGGTGTCCTTCTTTTGTGATCCCATCATTGCTACCATTGTTCTCACACCGTGTGGTTAGCTCACAAAAACGTTAAAATAGCCACTATTTAAAATGAATGCTTCTGGTTTCCCTGGCCCTGGGCTTAGTGTGTTTCATGGATTATCTCATTTAATCTTTCTGACAGCTCTGTGAGGTATATTATGCCATTATCCCCACTTTATAAATGGAGAAACTAGGGTTTGGGGAGGTTAAGTAACTGGGCTAGGATCTCAAGACTATTATAGAGCTGGGCTTCAAACTTAGAGTTTCTGACCCCAAAGCCCATGCATCAAATCATGGGTCTTTACATTTTTTATTTTTTTTAATCTCTTGTACCCAGTACAGGGCCTGGAACACAATATATATCTGTTTAGTAATTAGGAAGGAGTGAAAAATCCAGAATAACCATGTCACCACATTCAGGGGATTGTGGAAAGATGAGACACATAAAATAACCAAGAATGTGTCACTGCCTCCTTCAACTGAGGGCTTTATTCCCTTGAGGATTCAATGTTTCTTAGGGGCAACCCTCTGAAGTGTATGCAGCAGCTGGCAGCGTGTGGGGACATCAGCATACGACAGCTCTCTGGGGAATGAGGCATCGATTCTTGCAGGTCAAGGAATGGTTTGCCAAGGGCTAGCAGCAACGTGGTTGCCAATGGTATAATGATGGAGAGTGCCACCAAATTATAAAATAAGCTATTGTTAGTACTTTTGGTCTTTTCATTCACAATCACATAAGCGCAGACTATAGAAATGAAATCACCCACAGTGGCACCTCTAAATATGAAGGAATGTGTATTGGGACACATGTGTCTGTTCCAAATCAAGTAGTTTCTGCAAGAGGCGGGGAATAAATAGATGAACAGCCCAAATGACTAACCTATAAGCACTATATGGATGAAGCTCTAACTTTTGCTGCTTCATTTAGGACACACTTCTTGAATGTCTACCATGTGCAAATCATGTGTTTGGTGCTGCTGTGGATCCAAAGGTGAGTGAGATATAAATTCTGCCCTTGTGGATATCATATTCTACTTGGAGAGATGCCATGTGCAGACATGGTAACACTTACAAGGTATGAGAATGAGCCTTAACTTTCACATCTGTAAAATGGGGATAAGAATAGTACTGAACCCAGCCAGGTGCGGTGGCATGCACCTGTAGTCCCAGCTACTTGAGAGGCTGAGTTGGGAGGAACACTAGAGCCCAGGAGTTCCAGTCCAGCTTGGGCAACATAGTGAGATTCCCCATCTATGAAAAAAAAAAAATAGTACCAACTCCAGAGAAGAAGGTCCTTGATGGAAGGATAAGTAAGAGATAAGGTATTGCATATACAGTGTTTAACTCAATATCTGGCACACAGAAAGCACGAAAAGATGTAAGTCTTCATTTTAGGATTATAGACTAGGGGTTGGTAAACTATGGCCCGTGGGCCAGGCCTGGCTGAAATTGCTAACTCCATCCAACGGAAATACCTTTATATTCATTAGCACATTAGCCCTATGCTGACCTGGGTGCGTTCACAAAGGTAAACCATAAACATGCACTCACAAGGACAGCTCAGCCCACGGGGATCCAATTTGCTGCTCTAAATGCTTCACGGAGCTCTTTCTAGCACTCCTGGGTTTATCAGAAAATTGGGGTTTGTGTATCATAGTATTTCATACACATGGTGCCCAAATGCTGTTTCCAAATCCCCTTGAGCTGGCTGACTCATTGGGTCACACTACATCATTACTAATATCAAATAATAAACATGAGTAGCAGATAATTCATATTTTGGTGGGGGGGAGTGGAGATGACTTTTTAAAGTCACAGCACATTATTTCTCAAAATCTGTTGCACAGTGCCACTGCTTTGAAAGTGAACACTTTGATCTTGGGGAGCAAATAAGGGAGAGGGGTATGCTTGGGGGTGGGGTGGGGCGGAGGGAAATCTACAGGCAAAGCAGCCTTGTACTGAGTGTTTGGGGAGCATCTGCGGATCGCAGTCGCATCTCTGTTTACTATTTAAAGCTTCTTATTTGCGAAGCTTCCTCAGACCATATGTTATCAACAAATGTTGCTAATCAAATACACACAGTAATTTTCATTAGAAATTTCCCCCCAAGAACAACAAAAAAAAAACAACATTTGCCACATAGGGAATATACCTCCCAAAATGACAGTAAACATCCACTGCAAACCTTTGACAACAGAGTGATATTTACAAAATGCATATGTGAGTAAGCCAAGAACACATCCACATCAGGCGGATAAGGACCCCTGGAGAATTGGATTTTGTGCAGGTTGGTGCTGGGGTGGGGGGTGATGTCATTAGTTGCCATGGTGATGCTCAACATAAGGCCATAATTTATGTTGCAGAGGCTGGATTTGCATTTATTTAAGGTATATAGCTCACGTGAGCTGGGTGTTAAATTGGTGGCGTTTATAAAATTAACTGTAGGCTTTAACGAGAGAGGTGTCATTTCAAGGAAAGAAAGTGCCATGGTCCTGTTGCTAAGAGCGAAAGTTAATAATTGCCTGGAGACAACTGTATTAAAATCCTCTGGCCTGTCTTTCAGGCAGACTGCATGATACTCTACTCCAAGTGAATCAACTGTGCCATTGCAGTGTGTCTCGTGCAAACTGATTGATAGGCTGGGATCGGGGGCCTTTAGTGTACTAGAAAAACTAAGCTACCTCTTGTCTACAGGAGTGAGGCGTTTGCTTTGCAGAAATTGGGCCGTCTGGGAGGCAGAGAGATGATGGCTTTGGTTTGCCTCCTGGACATTTCTAGTGCAATGTCTCCTCTCTGGGAGTCTGAAATCCAATGTGTCCAAATCTCAGTTTGAACTTTTCTCCCTCACATCTGTTCCTCTAAGGCTCCCCTGGCTTTAGTCACAGGAACTGCCAGCCACCCGGACATCATTCTTGTTTTCCCCTTTTTGCCCGCCGTCCACCTCGTCACCAGAGCTTTCAGGCCTCCTACACGTGTCCCAAATCTGAATATGGCTGTGGAGGAAAAAAGGCAGAAAACGGAGGTTGGAAGTACCAGGAAAGGGTGGGGTGGGGGATATTTAAATAGGGTGGTCCATGAAAACTTCACCAAGAAGCAATTATCACCTGTACGATTTACTCCTTTACTTGGTGGTTTGGCTGGAAAGTCAGCTCTACAAGGGCAGGGATCTACATCTGTTTCCCTCATTGCTGTGTCCCCAGCCTGTAGCACAGCGCCCAGCACACAGACGCATTCAACAGGCATTTGCTGAAAAAATGAATTCATGGAATCGTGAATTCCTCCACACACATAAATATGCAGAGATGAGATTCAAGTTGACAGTGAAAGTTAACAATGTTTGATTATCCAAGGACAGTCTTTGGTTTAGGTAAAGAGGAAGTGAGGAAAAGTTCACAAGGGCAAGTGCATCTTGCTCACTGTTGTATTTCAGTGTTTAGCTCAGTGCTTGGTGCAGAGGATACGTTCAATAATACTGAATCAAGGCTGGAGGGACTAATATATATAGGAGGTCTGCATATCAATCCCTATATTCTCACTAGCCGTGCAACCTTGGCCAAGTCATTGGTGGAGTCTGTCTGCTTACCTGTATAATGGGGGAGGTGGCTAATATTTCTTCATCCTAAAGACAAGAGCCTGGGTTTTTGATGTCTAGCATTTCCTTTTCATTTTTCTTAGAGTTCCCCTCTCTCCACTTCTTGCATGCTGTCCACCTTTTTCCATTAGCACGTTTAACATACTAATCATACTTTTTATAAATTCCTGGTCTGATAATTCCCACATCTCTGCCATATTTGAGTCTCGTGCTGATGATTGCTCTGTCTCTTTAAACTGTGTTTATTTTGTTTTTTAGTATGCCTTCTAATTTCTGTTGAAAGCAAATTTTTGTTGATACACTGGATAAAAAGAACCCAACACTCCTGGGCTCCTGCCCCAGTAGGCTGTAATTCTCTGTATCTGCCTGTCTCTCTTTCCAATTTAGGAGGCAGCGGTTTGCCTTGCCACCTCAATTCTCTGATGGATCTAAGAAGAGATGCTGATTTTCAGCATGATTGGCTTTTTCCTTGTGGTGAGGACAGAAATGACAACTTCCAAGCTCCTCGCATGCAAGACTGGAAACCAGAAGTCCAAGAGAGCCTGGATATTTTGAGATCCTATCCAGCTGTGAGAGCTTAGACTGCATTATTCATTGAAGGTTGACTCATAAGGAGGTATAGAGGTGGTCAACAGGAAAATCTAAATTTTCCAAGGTTGGTGCTAAGTAACAGGGCGATATGGGGAGCAACTGTCAGAGGCTAAATCATGGAGATGACAGCACGTCACCTGATCTCAATGTCAGTGCTACCTGCTCTAAAATGGAGCATACAGTATGGCCCAAAGACCTCCTCTGTTGTGAAAGGAGGTGAGGTGTTTGTCACCAGTAATGATGGCTCTGTCTGCATCCCCACCACTTAGCTGCCTTCCTCTCATCATCTGTTCATTTCAAGTTCCTGAGATCTTCAGAGAAAATAAGTTGTTCACTGCATGGCAAACACAAAAAGGAGCTCTCACGAGGTTGCAGGGAAAGCATTCCTTCATTTTCACCTCCCTGTGACTCAGCCAACCAGCTCCTATTTAATTTCCAGCACTGGCTGTTTTCCTATAATTACTTTTGTAACTTGACCTGGTTATTATAGTTGTAACCTGTGATTCCCATAAAATAACTGGGAGACTCTACGTCTTAACTGTGTCTTTAGAACTTGAATCTGCCTTAGGACACTTTGTAGCCTCCAGAAGGCTCAAGGGTATACAAAACCCACACTATAGTCAGCGAGGCCAGAGGAATTACAAGTGTATTGCAAAGTCCTTTACATTCCAATCAGTTTCATGGAGCGGAGCGCATAAGCCAAATGAGGAAAAACAAAAATGAGGAGAGACAGAGCAACAGCCTCTGAGGTCAAGGAAGCCCTGAAGATAATCAGCTATACCCCTCATTTACAAATGAGGAAGCTGCTGTAGTGGGGTAAAACTGTTTTCTATCATCTAACGGCTTTATGTTCTCAAATTTATTAGCCTCCCAGGTTTCAGTCTTCATGTCTATAAAATGGGCACATTGACAGCATCTGCCTTATGGGGTTTCCTATCTGCCTGGCTCCCCCAATTAAATGAGAAGCACTTAGTGTGATGTGAGTTCTTAATAAGGAGCAGTTGGCATCATCCAGGCAGCACAGGATTAGGAGTGCAGACTGTGGAATCTGGCAGCCTGGTCCCATAGACAGCTTTGCTACTTTCTACCTGAGTGACACTGAGCAGCTGACTCAATCTCTTGCAGCCTCTCTTATCTTACTTGTAAAATGGAGAGGTTTATAGTGCTTCTGTCTTCACTTTCTTCTGTTAGAATTAGATGACAAAATACTTCCCAGCCTGATTCTCGATAAGCCCTCCATAAATGTTATCTGTAAAGGGTGTAGTGATAATTATTCAGTGACATCTCAAAGACGCATATAAGCTAGTACAAGTGCCAGCCCTAGAATCAAACAATAAGATACAAGCTGACCTTGCAAATGTTTCTCACACTATCTGAGCAATGGCTTTTGTGTTTTCTCATTCTTGGAAAACTAAAATTGGGGCTTGAATTTGGGGCTTTTTTGGCAGCTATGGCAAAAGGACTTGTTCTCATTTTTCTGACTTCCTTCTCTGAGTGCCTGGAACACCTCTCCCACACAATCCACGTATCTTCCTGCACTGGCCTTCCCTGATCATAGAGAATGGATCAGATCATTGTTCCATGGGATTCACCCTCTCTGGTCTTCTCCAAGAAAGGAGTTTTCTTCCTGCCCTGTTGATGCTGGCATTTGTCCATGTGACAACTTCCTTTGACATCAGCTATGGTTTGAATATTTGTCCCTTCCAAAACTCATGTTGAAATTTAGTCCCCAATGTGGTAGTATTGAGAGTTGGGTCTTTTAATAGGCAATTAATTTATGGATTAATAGGGTTGATGGGTTACTAATAGGAGTGATATTACTTGTGGCTTTCTAAGAAGGGGAAGAGAGACGTGAGCTAGTGTGCTCAGACCTCTTGCCGTATAATGCCCTGTTCCACCTTGGGGCTCTGCAGGGAGTCCCCACCAGCAAGAAGGCCCTCACCAGATGTGACCCTTTGACCTTGGACTTCTCAGCCTCCGTAACTGGAAGAAATAAATTCCTTTTCTTTATAAGTTATCTAGTTTCAGGTATTCTATTTTAAGCAACACAAAATGGACTAAGTCTCTTGGACAGAGTACACATCCCTGAAGCTTGACTTTAAAATTATCCATATGACTTTGTTTTGGTCAATGGGGGATTAGCAAATGTTATGCAAGCACAGGTTTGAAATGTGTTGAGTGGTTGGGCTAGCTCTCCTGTGCTTCTGTCACTGCCATGAGCGAAGCTTGCTCCAGTAGCTGCTTTCCCTTCAGCCTGGATCTCAGAATGAACCATGTGGAGCAGACCTGGGCCCAACCTGGAGAGGAGCCAAGGCCAGCCAGATCCACACCCTGAAGCAGAGCTGCCCAAGCATGGATCAGCCAACCTCCAACCAAGGTGCAGATGGGTGAACAAGAATAAATGACCATGGTTTTAAGCCATTGAGTTTTGGGGTGTTTTGTTACATAGCAGTAGCTAACTGATAACAGCCCCTTTATCTGGTACTTAACCATAGCATTCTTTTTCCACTCTATATCCTATAGATCAGTCTGGAGTTAGAATATCAGATCATGCAGAGCCCAGACACATTTTATTGTCCTTGCATACCATATAAAGTCTGTGGCAGTCACTCAATAAACACCTGCCTAATGACTTTGCTGGCTGGGAAATGACCTCCCTGTTTTGCCAGTGTCAAAGGAGGCAGAGTCTACCCACAGTGTGAGAACTGGACTGACGCCTGCTTGTGCTAAGGCTGCCACAGGCCCTTTCTAGGTTCCCTAATGAGCAAGCGTGTCAACACCTCCCAGGGCTAAGGCAGGCAGCCAACATCTCTCAAACCGCTAGTGGTCAAGTGTTTCCAGGGGAAGCCCTAACCACATCAAAGGCACTCCCAACCCAGCCTCCCACATGGAAACAACCACAAAGCCAACCTCAGTGCCCCCAACATCCGTGGCTCTGTCTGAGTGGGGACCCAAGTGTGGTGGGCACACAGAGACGGCTCTTGGGGGATTCAGGGATGGCCATTCAGGGCTTTGGCTGCCCTCCAGGCAGCCAGCCCCCTCCTGTGAGACCTCCCAGGTGCCTTTGACAGAAGGGATTATGGAAGCTGCTGTTGGTTTGCACTGGGAGAGGGTTGACTGCTTTCATGGGCTGGGTTCCCATCATCGCACAGAGGGAGATGCCTGAGGACACTGTTGTGAGCCGTGCTTGTCCCTTTCCCCAGGCACTGGCTGTGGGTTGGATCTTTATTTTCCCTGTCCAACGTTTATGAGAAACCACTAGGAGTGGCCGTGAATGCCAGGAGTCTCAAAGGGAAATGACGAATGAGGCCAGCTGGCCAAACGCCCTTCAGTGAGGACAGAGGTGTTGTCTCAAAGCATTGAGGAAATTGTTCTGGAGGCCAAGTGCGCGGCATAGGCCCAAGCTGGAGCCAGCAAATTGTTCTTGAAAAGTGATGAATCTCAGTTGTAGGGAATTTTGTCACCAGGAGGGCCCCAACAAAGCAGATGAAAAAACTTTAACAGTTTTTTCCCTTCTCTTTTCTTTCTTTAACAATTTTTCTTTAGTCTCATTATTGAGAAGCACAGCTGCTCAAGGACATCAGGTGGCCCAAATGCTAGAAATAGCCGCATGACCCCTTGCTGGATGCCAGAAGTCCAGACCTGCGCACAGCTGGTGCAGACCAGAGCAGGCAACCTCCGGTGTTACCTTTAACTTATTAACATATCATTATCATTATAACACTAAAAATCACTCCAAGCGAGAATTGCTATTTTCTGTACACGTGATAACATGAAGAAGCACGTATGTGAATTGCACCTGCATATCTAAAACTCCACCCTGTATGTGCTCGTACACATTCTCCATTCTGTATCTAACTCTCTAAAATTCCCACATCTCTCTTTGCTCAAGGAGAAGGTGCCTTGAGAGCACAAGCTCCCCTCCTCCATTCTTTGGCCAAAGAATTAAAAACCCGAATGCTTTACCAATTGGATGTTCTTTCTTTGCAGCCAATACAAAATAGGGAAAGAGCACAGTTTTACAGTAGCAACATTACCACACCTGGGTATGCTGACAGCATCTCAGCAGAGTAAAAATGCTACTGTAACAGAGGTAAAGGTCTGAAAAAGGGCCAGGAAATGTTTCATGAGTTGTCTCTTTAAAAGCTCCCTTTTTGGGAATTAAAACTTGCATTCCTTACCAAGATTGGTGATCAAAGAGGCAGAAAATGTTCTTTGCTCTTTGTTTTCTATTATCATAAACTACAGTAGATGGCTCCTCAGAATTATCTGGACAAGGGTCACAAGATAGTTTGTCACTGGAGATAAGGTCACAATAGCCCAAGACTGAAACCACCAATTACAGTTAAGCAACAATAGCCTGAAGCTGCAACATGTGACACCTGTCACACAGACCCAAGCCCAACTGCTAAACATTCCCCTTTAAAAAGCCCTGCTATTTCTGCTTAAAGGCAGGATTGTGTTCTTTGGGATGCTAGTCTGCCACCCTCCTCATTTGCTGTCAAATTAATAAACTTCTCTTTCCCTTTTCCTCAAACCACTTGTCCTCATTCTTCATTCTCATTGATTCGGCCTTGGGGATAAGTGCCAAGCTTTCGATAACTGTGTTCCAGTGGCATCTGGGTCCCCTTGCACTGACCACTGGGGCCATGTTAAGTTCTCCACAAGGTCTAGCTACTTGTACTCTGGGACCCCCACCCACAAAATATTAAACATGCTAAAAGACCATCTTTGAAAGAAATGCATGAAAGCTGAATGAAAATTGAATTGAGCTGCGATTGATTAGTTGACACAGGTTAAACTTAAAAGACATTTAATTAAATGTTATTTTTGATTTTGTAATTATCTTTATATATTTGAAAGTTAAAACAGTTCCTTTTAAGGTTTAGATAGTTTCCTAGGCTCTTAAAAAACATTTCAGCCTTGTTGGCCACAGGTCTTAAGCTAAAACATTACTAAAACTTCATGACTGGTACTCAGTTCTTACTCGGAAATAATAAATTTGAAGGCTTACTAACTGGTAAGAGCCAGATTAACATTAATTTCTTATAAAGTTGATTTGTATGCCTCTTCCCAATAAAAATCATCTTTGTAGCCTTTGTGCAGGTAAAGTAAGTGAGCAGATATTTCTGCCAGGCATTTCTTGCTGAGAGGTATTTGCACTCTTCTTTGTCTCAGTACTAAGGAGACATAAACTTAAGGGAGGATGGGCTCAACCCAGCATGCCTGAAATGCCCAATGCAAAGGCCAGTCCCTCACCTTGGGAAATTTTCTCACTTGTTATGGATTTGACAATAATAAAACTTGCTTTCTGCTGGGCTCAGTGGCTCATGCCTGTAATCCTAGCATTCTAGGAGGTTGAGGCAGGAGGATTGCTTGAACTCAGGAGTTCAAGACCAGCCTGAGCAAGAGCGAGACCCTATTTCTACAAAAAATAGCAAAACTATCCAGGCATAGTGGTGTGCACCTGTAGTCCCAGCTAGGTGGGAGGCTGAGGCAGGAGGATGGCTTGAGCCCAGGAGTTTGAGGTTGCAGTGAGCTATGATAATGCCACTACTCTCTAGCCTGGGCAACAGAGTGAGACCCTGTCTCAAAAAACAAACAAAACAAACAAACAAACAAACATAAAAACTTGCTTTCTTTAATCCCTGGGTAGATAATGGCTGTAAAAACATTTTAATGCTTCTAAGGCCTTTACAAATGTTAGTTAATCTTTTCTTCAGGGGAGACTGTTTTTGGACACAGTCAGCCTGCCTGCTTCCTTCCTTCTTGCATCCTCCTCTTTCTTGTTTAGCGATGGACAAAAGGTGTACAATTAAATTCATTTGGAGTCTGTCAGCTTCTGGGTACCTCTGCATTCCCACCACTCTGCTTGTCAGATGTTCAGTTTTATTTTTTAAGGTTTCCGCCCCATTGAGGCTCAATGCTTTGGAAAATTAAGTGGCAGAAAGCAAAGCTAGGTGCAGCCTGTGGGGAAATCTAAAGATGCTGTGGTTGGAAACGCGGGCTCCGTAGTTAGACAGGCTCGTGTGAATCTTGGCTGCACTTCCTAGGGGCTGGGTGATTGTGGGCAAGAGATGTAACCTCTTTGAGCCTCAGTTTCTTCATCTGTACAATAGGGATAAGCAAAATGTATACCTCATGGGGCTGTTGTAAAGATTAAATTAGGTAATTCAGGCAAAGCACTAGCACGTGAACATATGGCATGGTTTGTCTCCTACCGCTCTCATTCTTGTTTGCTCTGCTCCAGCCACACTGGTTTCTTTACTGTTCCTTGAAAATGCTGAACACGCTCCCCATTTGGGGTCTTTGCACATGCTGTTCCCTGTGCCTGGACTGCCGTCCCCCTGTTCTCTGCATGACTTGCTCTCTCGGCTTTTCCAGGAGTGCAGGGGTATTATCGTAGGCAAGATGGTCAGGGAAGCAAAGCCTTCCCCCGCACACCTTACTCTCCTTCCCCACTCTATTTTCCTCCATAGCACTTATTGACATCCAGCATATATTTTATTTTTGTTTTTGTTTGCTCATTACCTGTCTCCCCACACCAGAGGCCAAGCTCGGTTGGGGGCAGGGGCTCTTGTCTGCTTTGTTCTCTGTTGGGTCACTGTCCAGACCCACGTGTGACACATTTTAGACACTTAACAATTTTTTTTTTTCAATTTTGAAATAGTGCTACTGAAGAGTTATGATGTCAGAATGTTTTTTCATTCATTATAAATAGAATACTCCAAATGTTCTGGGCCAACTGGGAATCCCTTCTTTGCCACTTAAATGCTGTGTAGCCATGGAAGAAGCTACTTAAATCTTTTTGGTTTCCATTTCCTCAACTGAAAACTTATCAGAGTGCTTATGAGGTTCAATGAAATAAAACACATAAAGCATTTGGCATTGTGCCCGTAACATACAAAGCACTGAGTAAGTGGTAACTGGAGCAGTGATAATAATGGCACTATGTGTGGGGACGTTCTCTAGCCTGGTCAGGAGCCCACTAAGAATTTCCTCTCGAGCCACCCAACTTCAAAAGACTCTACCAGTGTTCCTACTTGCTTCTTCTCTATTCAGCCCTTGCTTAACTTTCTAGGCTAGTTCCAGGGTCCCCCAGGCTTCTGAGTCCTCTGATTCCACTTATTTTAATCCAAATAAATTAATTAGATAAGGGACTCGTTGCTGAAGGGAACAGTTATGTCTGTAATGGAGATGAGTCATAGATGTCGAGCAAAGACTTCTACCCTGGACTTGTGAGCAGTGTAAACGAGAGGCTGGAGCAATAACAGAGAACTGGAGACAGTAAGGAATTGATTGGACAGCTGCCCTTGCCACTGTCTCTAAGTTTTCCAGTGAAGGGGGGCAAGCTTTCTGATTTAACTTTCATAGTCCTCATTTGTTGTGGTTCATTTGTTCATCCACTCATACACCCAGGGCACTGTTGTGGGCTCAGGCAAGATAATGAATAGGACAGAGAAAGTCCCTACACTCGGGAAGGAGTTCATATTGTTTGGGCAAGACAGACAATAACCAAATAACTAGACAAGATGATTTCTGAGAATGATAGCTAGGAAGATAGTGGAACAGGGTCATGACACAGAGAATGGCTGGGGCAGGGCCACAGCAGGTGGGGTGGTCAGGGGACATCCTGTCTGAGGACATGGTGCTTGAGCTGAGACCAGAGAGAGGAGGGATCCCCATCAAGCTGCTCACCTCCTTCTCTGTTCTCTCCTTTAGTGGATAAAAGGGAGAATGGGGTGGGGGAGCACAGCTTCAAACCTGACAGAAGGAAGGGACCTACCTACACTCCTGGTCTCCACTTTGTCTCTGGCGCCTGACATCCTGAAAATATTTATTGAGTGAATAAATACATTTGGTTAATATTCTCTTTCTTTCTGTGTCTTTTTCTGTAGCTCAGCTCCAGAGCTCCCAGGTGGAAGTACTTGGGCACGGGCAGTTTAGTTAGCAGGTGAGGCATTACAGGTGTTTATGGAAAAGAAGGGTCTCACGAGGAAATGAGTTTAGGAAATGCTGGCTTAAGCAAAGATCAATTCCTTTAGGTAGGATTTCTTAGAGCCTTCTTATGCTAATGTGCATTCTGGATTTTCAAGAGGGGACATGATAGTTCCTAAATTTATGTGACTACAGAACTCTTTTTCCAAAGAGCACCATGAATGGCTAGCATTTGGTGGACACTTTGGCAAACTGTTGACCAATACATCAGCGGATTTCTTATTAGCTAATAATCAATTCTGGATAACCAAGTTCAACTCTAAGAGATGCTGGGACCAGGGGTGTCTACCTCCTAGACAAATACCAGCATCCTGGTGAAATCAGGTAAAAGTGATGGCTACATAAGACAAGTCTTGGTCTCCCAATCATAAAGGAAGAAAAGAGTAATTCCTCATTTTCCTTGAAATGCTGACCACAAGGCAAACCGTCTTCTCTAGTTTGTCAACGGTTAATGGGCACACAGGAACTGTGGCTTCTGGAACGGTGACTTTGGAAGAGTTCCTATCAGAGTGACTATTAGTTGAAGTTTTAAGAGTGACAATCCCATTTCCCAGCAAATGACAGTAATATAAGGCACTGACTGAGCGCCTGCTATGAGCCAGTGACGGTGTTAATTTCTCTTACGTGGATCATCTCATTCAGTAAATTCAGAATTGAACCTGAGTTGGATGAATGTTGACGATTACTTGTTGCAGCTGGACAAGGTCAAAGTCAAGACGGCTTGATTCATGAAGCATGTCTGAGACCCGATTTATACTCAATTTCTGGAAAACAGAGCTGGATAAGGAGAGAATCCTCTGGCTTACTGTGACTATCCCACAATACTGTGGGAATATCAAGGACCCAACAGATATCAGGCCAACGAGACACAGATAGAGAAAGAGAGAGAGAGAGAAAGAGAGCACATGCAGGTGCATGAGCGCACTCAGTGAGAATGAGGAAGTGAAAGAAAAAGCATTTGTCTCAGAGAAAAACATTGGGATAAATAAATTTGTTGGAAATCAGAATTTTGTGACCGTTCATGTTTTGAATCCTCCTTTTACAGCTTTCAGATTTAGAGAAGTAGTAAGACAATGCCACGACTTTCTGAGAGCTGTCACTTAGCTTTACCTCCCTTCCCACAGTGGAGAAGAGCAGATTCGATCCTGCACCACTTTCCAGCTACCCTCCAGTCTCCACGCTCCTAAAGAAGTCTGTGTGTCTTATTTTTTTCTTTGCCTACAAATGCCCTCCCTCTCTCCAAGCTGTCAGTAGCTTGGGCTCTGGAAGTTCATTACAAGCACAATAAAATCAGGTTTATCCCCTCCATCAATCATCTGAGAAAATTCATAGAATTGTAGTCATTAATTTCATCACTTTAAGCTGGGAATGATAATTTCATTATCCATTATGATTGCTTGTAAATTTTTATGAATTATTTGCATCATTAAAAATTCAACACGGGCCTACCATGGAAATTCAGAGCTGTTTAGATCAGACACAGACTTTTTCACCTCCATCTGTCTTGTGTCAGGCAGAACTATCGGTGATGTTTAGGGTGTTGAAACTTTTCTCTTCTCCTCCACAGAGGGTGACAAAAACCAAAGCTATGTTCTGGGGAAAGTGAGAAAAAGGCCAAAAAATCACATGAGTGACACAAATGAGTGACTGATATATTGTGTTATCCCTTGTTACAGTGGTGGTATTGAGGGCCGAATGTTTAACTTATAGTCATACCTTACCATAAGGATTAGGTTGCAATTTGATGATCATGTCCGAAATATTGGCTTGGTCAGTGCTTTATCTGTAATAATGGATCATGTTACAGTATATCTTGTTTATAATTCTACATTTTTGTATATTATTAACAATAACACGTATGAAATGCTTACTATGTCCTAAACACAGTGTTCAGCACTATGTATATATCACGCCTTTAAATCTTTGCAACAATTCTGTGATATTTTTATTACTTCTATTTTACATGAGGTAACAAAGACTAAGGCTGAGTGTCCAATACCACAGATATTTATTGTAAGACGTGGTCTATCTATATATTATTATGTCCAATTTTTAAAAATTTGAGTAAATGTAGACACTTTTTTTATTAGAAATAATTTGTTTTACTCAAATATCCCTTTAACCCTATAAAAATATTATGCGTAAAAAAATAAACATCTTAGATGTGATGATACCCTGGCACCCTGGGAAAAGATGTACGATCAATCTCTCAATAAACATTAATCGATAATCTACTCTTTGCACAATGTTAACTTTTGGAGTGCTACAAAAATTTCTACCTCCTAGTTTCTGTCTTAGCTCATTTGAAGAACCGAGTAATTACCTGAATAATTAAAGAGCTACACAGAGGAACTAAACAGTTTAATATAGTTCAAGAAATGTCCCAAGGCAGAACACAATGAGCTAATACATGAATAACAGAGGCAACAAAGACCGTGGTTCAGAGGAGAGTGAGAGTGTTCGGGAACACATCACTGGGGGCAAGAGACAACTAGAATGGGTCTTAATGGAAAAAATTTGGGTGGGCAAAGAAAGCACATTGGAGAAGGGAAGTTGAAAGCAACTGTTATCGAACATCCTTGAGTATTTTCCTTTTGCTCTCAGGATACATTTCAAATTCTATGTTCATTTCTTCTTTCAGTAAACATTTATCAAGCACCTACTGTGCTTGGAGTTACTGAAGACATGGTCCCTGCTTTCATGGGGCTCACAGGATGGTGGAGAAGCCCAAAAATGATAAGAGGCCTGTGTGTGAGATTTGAGAAGGGGAAAGTCAAGGGGCTAAGCATCATATAACACGGGAGCTTACTTAATATGGGGATTAGAGAGGGGACGGCTGTTCAGTGCCACTGTAATGACATATAACACACAAGGTGTCAGTTCGTTCCTTTCCAGGGAAGTGGTGGTGCTCATGGAGGGTGGCTGACTTAGGCTGCTGGGTAAGGGGTAGAAATCTGCAGGTTAGGTACGACGGATGAGACAGCAGGCAGAGTTGGCCCAGGGAAAACTGGTGAAGTAAGTAAAGTTCATGGACATGTTGCTTTTGCCTGCTCAACATCCTTGCCTCTGCTTTTGATTACAGCATTCCAATTCTCCCTTGGGAACCCCCTCTCCCTGACCTTGGTTCATAGGGTTCAGGTGAAGCTGACCTCACCCCTGAATTGAGAGGCAATCATTTCCTAGGCCATGGTGACAGGGTCAGAGGTAGACACCTGACTCAGATGATTCAAAAAGAGCCACAGGATTTTGGCCAAAACCACAGGGAAGAAGGAGCTATTTGTGTTGGGGTTACTACATGGTAGAATGTAACCCATGAGCTACTGGCAGCAGCCAGCTAAGCCTCCATGAGGAGAGAGGCTGCCTGAGAATGAAGACAGCCCAGAGGAAACAGCTTAGAGGAGAGAGAGAGAAACTCTTAACGATGTCATCTGAGCATCCGGACTCAGCCATGCCTGTAGCCTTAGATTCTTCAGTTACATGGAATGATGAAATCCTTTCTCAGCTTAAGCCAATTAGAACTGGGGTTCTGTTAATTGCAACAGAAGAAAACTTTAGTAAAGCGGAGCCTCTCCATCTATATTTCTTCACCTGACTCCTCCTTTTCCATTCCCTCCTTCCCATCTTCCACATTCCTGTGCATTCCTTCCTCGCAGGCACCGGATGTCTCATGCTCAGAGCCCGACACTTCGCTCTTCCAACCAGGCTGGTGCTACTCCATTATTTGGACATTTTTTGAAAACTATTAATCAAACCTCACCTGTCCTGAGTTCTATTCCTTCAGGCTCTTAATAGAACACAGACTAGTTTGAGAACCTAAAATTTCCTTTATAAATTCATTCGACTGATTTATTGGCACCTATTAGGTCCAGGCACTGTACTAGACACTTCCAGTACTAGCTAGGAAAGATCCCTGCTCTTGTGGAGCTAACATTCTAGGTTGTTGTGCAATAATCTAATCTTACTTAGGCATCAATGATCAGGGATGGTTTAACCCGGAGATTGGCAAACTGAGGCCCTTGGGCCAAATCTGGCCCACTGCCTAGTTTTGTAAATAGTTTATGGGAGCACATCCACGCCCAGTCATTTACATATCCTCTGTGGTTAATTTAACATCACAATGGCAGAGTTAAGTATTAATAGTTTTGACAAAGACTGTGTGGCTTGCAAAGGTGAAGTATTGTCTATCTTTCCCTTTACAGAAAAGTTTGCTGACCCACTAGTCTAACCTGTGTTTTCTTACAAAGTTATCCACAGCATAAAAGGGTTCCCAAGAGATCCAGTGTATAGTTCAGTTCTTCTTAATGGCAGAGGTGAAAAGGGGAAGCTTGAACTCTCAGGTGCTTGGTGGTGCCATCTGAAATCCCACGCGTCCAGCACATTTATCCAAAGTATTCTATTTTTAAAACCCTATATGTTTTACATTCCACCTCATAACATGGCTGCCTGTTTTGATATAAATATGTTTTGTATTTTACAAATATGTTCATAGGACAGGAAGGTGCTCCCTGTTGAACTCTGTGACTTTAGGTTCCACAAATGTTCCAGATTGAAAGGCATGGCCAGGCCGGGCGCGGTGGCTCACGCCTGTAATCCTAGCACTCTGGGAGGCCGAGGCGGGAGGATCGGTCTAGGTCAGGAGTTCGAGACCAGCCTGAGCAAGAGTAAGACCCCCGTCTCTACTAAAATAGAAAGAAATTATCTGGACAACTAAAAGTATATATAGAAAAAATTAGCCAGGCATGGTGGCACATGCCTGTATTCCCAGCTACTCGGGAGGCTGAGGCAGGAGGATTGCTTAAGCCGAGGAGTTTGAGGTTGCTGTGAGCTAGGCTGATGCCACGGCACTCTAGCCCAGGCAAAAGAGTGAGACTGTGTCTCAAAAAAAAAAAAAAAAAAAAGAAAAGCATGGGCAGCATTAGAAGTAACACGTCTGTAGTGTGGGATGTTTCATGCTGTGGCTTAGAGGGGAAGAGGCTTTCTCTATTTCCTGTAACCCCTCTGCTTCCCATCAGAGAGATGACAGCAGCTGGGAAAGACCACTGTTTCTAGGTAATTTGGGGACCTTCTGACTTCTTTGGAACACTTAGAATTTACAATGGCCAGAGAAGTGTTTTTGATGTATTATTTGTTTAGGTTTTTTTAAGTGTTAAGAGTTTTCCTAATGAGAGGAGACATTCTGATATTATCCAGAGCACTGTGTTTTATTCCCTTCCCCCTAGCGACCTCTTGTTGAGGTGCTTGGTTGAAGCCCGTCAATATATTGTTTGTCGGCAGAGGCTGCTTCAGGATGCATCTCTTGTTCTGAGGTTATGATTATGGATTATTTTGTTGCCTTTATTTATTTGTTTGGCATGTTGGTGGTAGACAGATTGTTCTGTGTGGTTGGAACATTGCATTTGTTATTGATGTACAAAAGGGCATGTATTATTTATTGGGCGCTATTGATTTCTTTTTAACTCCTGGGAAACTGGGATCTGTCCATATCATTAGGTTTAATTTAACCCCATTGGAACGAGAATCACTTAATCAGACAGACCCAGCTCCTCCTCTTATCTGGACTGGAATGGCAGACAGAGCTAAGGGACAATTACCATTTAGGGCTATCTTAGAGTTTACTCATTAAAGACATTGACTGAGGGCCTGTTACGTGTTTGGTGCTGTGCTAAGTGCTTTCTCTGCAGGGTCTCATTGAATGGGCACTGCAGTCACTTCAAGGTGGAGCTTTTACTCCCATCTTACAGATGAAGATGTTGAAATTTAGAGTCTTTAAGTAATTTGAGCAAGGTCTCTCAACTAAGTAGCAACTAAAACAGTAATAATTATTATTAACCATTTACTGAGCACTTGATATGCTAGGTACTATGCTAAATGCTTTAAACACAGTATCTTAATTGTCACAACCTTATGGAGCAGGTACTCCTATTGCTTCCATGTTATAGAGCTAGAAACTAAGGTCCAAGGAAGTCAGAGGACCTGCTCCAGGTCACCAGACTAGTAAGGAGTGAAGCTGAGATTCAAGCCCAGACCCAGAGAGTTTGGCTTCAGAATCATTTTTTAAAAACCTGTGCTAATATATTAATAGATGCCCCTTTGTTGTTAGGAATGGAACTGGCCTTTAACCCATACAGCACCCTGTGAAACCAACACCCCTGCTGTCCCATTAGAGCTGGCCTCCACCGCCTGCTGAGCCCATTTTAGGTCTGGTTCCTGTGGCTGAGGACCCAGCAGGGACTTCCAAGTGGGAGAGGAACTCAGCCCCCCCTGGCCTCTCTCAGGATGCACGTGGTGGATTAGAAGCAGCACCAGACTGAGAGCTGGGAGGCCCAGGCTCTAGCACCTCTCCAGTCCCGTGCGACACTGAGAAGGCACCATCCTCTCTCTGGCCAGTCATTTCACCTCTAAAGCGAGAGGCTGGGAATGAATGAACCCAACACTCCCTTCTGGGTCCAGCATCTTTGTTTATGCCATTTAATCTCTGTCCAGGGTGTCACAGATTTCCCTATGAATCCTGTATGCATTGGAAGTACAGATAAATCTCTGGATGGGGGAGCACCACAGACTGCTCTGGGAAGTGGGCTTTGGGAGTTGCATTCTGGAGACCTCCGAGGGCCATTTCTGTGTCCAGAGGACTTTTGCCTGGATGGAAGGATGGGAGAGATGCAAAAAGAGGATGCTGGAGTTCCAAGCTGCTTGCAGGAAGTCTCGCTGTGGATGCCCTGAGGCAGATCAGAAGGCCAACTACAAGGGGTGGATATGCTTACTGGGTTGGCAGAATTCCAGTGACCCAAACTCCCCTTTCCGCACTCCTAATAGTGACCTCATTCCCGCAAACCTCATGTAAATCCCTCTCACCTCCTGCCCGCCTCCCACAAGTCTCACATCCTTCCCTGTACCTTTCCGGATAATTCTAGCCTTGCTCACCTCTCTCCACTTACAGTCACCCTTACCACTGCAGAGCTTATTTCTCAGTTGCCTTTAATTGGTCCCCCGTGTTGGCTGGGACTGCAGCTGCTCCGTATCCCCAGGGTCTGTGGCCCAGGGCTGTGTGCCCTCCCCATATCTCAGAGGGTCTGGGGTGGGAATGGGAGATGGGATACAGTTAATGTCTGACTTTTGGACACCTCCCACTCGCAACCACAAACGCTTATTGAATTTCTCCTATACATAGAGTGCTTGGTGCTGGGGCTGATCAGCACAGGATTGTTACTGTGTACCAAGCCTTTGTTTTAGGGTTGTTTCCTTTTTTTTTTTTTTTTTTTTTGAGACAAGAGTCTCACTCTGTTGTCCAGGCTAGAGTGTCGTGATGTCAGCCTAGCTCATAGCAACCTCAAACTCTTGGGCTCAAGCAATCCTTCTGCCTCAGCCTCCCGAATAGCTGGGACTATAGGGATGCGCCACTATGCCCAGCTAATATATATATAGTTGTCTAGCTAATTTCTCTCTATTTTTTAATTTTTTTAGTAGAGATGGGGTCTCACTCTTGCTCAGGCTGGTCTCGAACTCCTGAGCTCAAACGATCTGCCCACCTCTGCCTCTCAGAGTGCTAGGATTATAGGCGTGAGCCACTGCGCCCGGCCAGGGTTGTTTCATTTTGTTTTGCTTCTTTTTTTGCCACCAAAATGTCTTCTGAAAGTTGAACAATCAGGCCTGCATGTGCACATCTGATTTATTTTCCAGAACGTGGTAATTGTAGACTTTCCTATTTTAGGTAAGGTTTTAAAGGTAAGGTGGCAGCTGTGATTAAACAAGAAATATAAAACATGCCTTATAAATGGAAAGAGCCAAAAATTAGGTACTGGTATTTTTAGGGATCCTGTTTTTTTCTTCTCTCATAATTCTTTATTGTTTACCCCTGAGCTGGGCTGCATGGATACCCCAGCCCGTTTAATGACTTGTTCCTTGATAAGACACTGAGACACATGAAAAAGGTTGATGGAGCCCAGGAAAAAAAGGGCGTCATGACAGGATATGGCCACTAGATGACAATCCCGGGCTGTAAATGCTTCCCCAATTTTGCCACCAGCCAACTCCAAAGAGAGCTTCTCTAAGATTCATCCAGAGTGCATTTTTAACACCCAGCTCCCAAGTACAATTCCATTTGCTACAGAAATATTTCAGCTGATTTGGAAACGTTCAAGAACACACTAAGTCCTTTGCATTCTTCACTACCTTTTAAATTCAACCAAGTAGAGTTAATTGACTATTAAAGAGCAATTGTAGTTATGGTTAATATTCACATGTAATTTAAAAAATGCACCTCAGTTATTTTTTTAAAAAAATGAACCTTGATTCTGCTTTACATAAAAGCATAATAGCGATATGAAAGGTAAGTATATCTCAAGGAAATTCCACCTCCCTTCTCTGGGAGTAGGACCCCATGTGTGGGGAGAAGGTGGGCTATGTATGGTGTTTGTGTTTATGCCATGTGGCTCTACCCCTTGTCCAGAGCTGTCACAGCAGAGACAGACACAAGGTCACGCAGAGCCATTGGTGGTCTCAGTCTTCAGAGAATCTGAAACTTAGATCAGGGAGACAGAGAGGCGGGGAGTCGAGTTTTTAGAATGGAAATCACCACCGGATTATTCTTTATTAGTGGCTGATAACTCCCTCGGATTTAATTAATACTGAAACACAATCTCTCCATTTCCTCTGATTGAGTCATTTTAATCAGTTTCTATCCCTAGATACCATCAGGAAATGTACTAGACCGGAATGGATTTTTATTTATTTGGGGCATGTTAAGAAGATAATATGACCCAAGAATCCAGCCCTAAATTGATTTACAATAAATTCCTAGCCCTCTTGTGTGCTAGCTATGTCTTAGTCACTATTTGTCAACAAAATAAAGAATGGTAGACCCTGGACTGATGATTTTTCTGAGTTAACCACCAGGCAAGCAAACTCTTCAATACAGGCTTTCACTGAAGATGTTGCCAACAAGGACAATGAACACAGACTGTAACTTCCCACAGCTGAAAGATCCTTTTCTTAAACCACTGTTTCAGTCAATAAAAATAAATTAAAATGGTTTGATATCACAGACAAAAAGAATTACTGGCTAAATCCATGATTCTCAACTGGGAGTGATTTTCCCCTTCCTCTCCCTGGGGACATTTGGCACTATCTATTGAGTTTTTTTTGGTTGTCACCACGGGGGTCAGAGGGGTGCTCTCAGCATCTACTCAGCCTATATTTGTAGATTTCTTTCTTCTCTATTCTTTTTATAACTTTTAAGAGCCTTTTAGAACTTTTTAGAGTCCAAGGCTGCTGCTAAACCTCAGTCCTACTCTGTAACCAAGAATTAATTGACACAAAATGTCAACAGTGCTGACATTGAGAAACCTTGGCCGGGTCCTTCACCTTCATGTAATAGTAGGGAAATTTTAGGTAGTTCTAGGAGTTATACAAGTCTGTGAAAGGAATGATGGGGCTGTTTGTCTCTGCTGGGGTGGAACACAGTGTTTGGGCCTTGAATCTCTGTCCTCCCAATTCCTTTCTCCTCACTCCCACCTCAGTGTATTTGCACATCCTTCCCTGCTCCAGCTGTTGGTGAATTGCATCAGACCAGCCATCTGTCTCCAGGAAGAAAGAATCCAAAAATGCAAATGACTTGTCCTCTGCTAAGTACACAGCTTTGCAAAGAACCATTTAAACTAGAACTGGTAAAAAAAAAAAAAAAAAAAAAAAATATATATATATATATATATATTTTAAAAGGAACCTATTCCAAGACTTCTCTTGCCTCCTAAAGAGTCACTTAAAAATATCTCTAGTTAAGAGATTAAGTTGCTCATCTCTTTTCAGATGAATTTGCTTCCTGCTTTATTGAGAATTAGACATTCTCAGACACAGATTTGTTTATCTTCTTTTCTTTGTACTCTCAAGTTTCTTCCCGTTCCTAACGATACTGAGTCTCAGTTTTTGCTGTGTATAAAATGGGGGTGATAATACCTTCTTCATGGAACTGTTCTGAGGTGGGGTGTATGCTAGTGACCAGCTTGGGACAATCCTTTCTCTGTGGCCCTACCTCCACGCACTGGTTTGGGCCTCAAAGTAGCCACCTCTGCGGTGTCTGATCTTGTCCCTCCCTGGCCACAGCTTCCTGATCCCGGGATGGGCACCTGACCCAAAGTGAGCCAATCAGTTTCCCTCATTGTGTAATCTCAAACTAAAATTGGGGGCTGGTGGGCACAGAAAAAGGTAACTACTGGAGGGAGGGAGCTGGGTCACACCGATGGCCGTTCATGAGCTTTCTTTCTCTAGTGTTCACGTTGTCCCTTTGAAATGTACTTGTTTCTTTTAAATTTTCTCACCTTAATTTTCTAGGCTCTTTTTTTTTTTTTTTGCATTGACTCAGCCTATATTTATAGATTTCTTTCTCTCCTCTTCCTTCTTTTACACCTTTTTAGAACCTACGTTCCCTACACAGTCCAGCACTTCTGAGACTGTAGGTGTTGGTGGACACTACTTCCTTTTGCTGGAATGCCCACCCCACCCACTCTGCACTTGCAAGTGCTTCCTAGCCAAATTCAAGGGCCAATTCAAAGGCTGTATCCTTTTTCCCATCTGTAGTTCATCCCAGCACATAATACTCACTATCTCATATTCGTTATTAACGTACATGGCTTATTTCCCTGTGAGTGAGCATGCATCCTAAGGAGAAGGTCTTTGCTTTTCTTTCTTTCTTTTACTCATTGGCCTCTATAGTATTTTACACATTGTAGACACTCAATTGAAATGTATCAAATAAACAAGTTATTCATTGTATTTATTTGTGGCTTGGGAACTACTTCAATTATTGTTATGCCATCTCTTTCAAGGCTATAATAAAATGCTAATATATATCAAAATAAAAATCAGAGAAAAGTAAGACTCTCTGTGAAATATTTTCTTCCCTATAAAGCTCTTTTTGGTATTCCTATCAAGAATTAACAGTTTCCTTTGACATTTCATTCAGATAATTCAGAAGACAAAGCCGGCTACAGAAGAAAATGTTTTCTTTCTGTTGTCTTGACTATCCACATTCAACAAAGTCACTAATTACGTTTTTCTCATTCACTTCACTTTGCAAGCTGGCATAGAAAGATGTACTAAGCAGAAAATAAACCATGGAATGCTCTAGAAAAACCACCCAAAAGGATGAGCGTAAGCCAGGGAAATTCACGGAGCATAATTAAGCTATTCAAGAGAGATAGAGTACTGTGACTCTCACAATGCAGATCTTGTGCCCCTGGAAATGATTTTAGGTGGCACAAATAAGAGGCATCAAATGGTCTTATGAAACAGTCATTCTCTTCTGTCACCTCTGATTGCTGCAGGAAGAAATTCTCAGTGTGGCAGAAGAATGTCTTACATTTGCTAAGTTTCTTCATTTTTTTAAAGAGGGCAATGTTGTTGACATTTGGAGCCTCCTTCTGCAGGAAACAGAATATTCTAGAATTTACTAAGACAATTTTATGTTCACTGAAGTTATTTTTAGGGCTACTCTTTATTTACAATCAGACAGAACATGATTCCCTTTATAATCAGGGTTAAACAATAAGAATAGATTTAAATAAAAATATAAAACAAGTAACAGTAGCAATGCTGTGCAGGCATGTTGTGAAGGTGGTCAGGAATGAATGAGATTTTAGAAAAAGGTCACTAGTGCTTGACATTGTATAGTTAGCTGCAGTAAATTTTATTTTTTTCCATCTGAGACAGGGTCTCACTGTGTTGCCCTGGCTAGGGTGCAGTGGTGTTACCATAGTTCACTGCAACCTCCAACTCCTGGGCTCAAGCAATACTCCTGCCTCAGCCTCTCGAGTAGCTGGGACTACAGGCATGCATCACCATGATCAACTACTTTTATAAATTTTTTGTAGAGACAGGATCTTGTTATTGCCCAGGTTGTTCCCTAACTCCTGGTCTCAAGTGATTCTCCCATCTCAGCCTCCCAAAGTGCTAGGATTACAGGCATGAGCCACCGTGCCCGGCCTGGCAGTAAATGTTAAAGATATGTTGGATTTGAAAAAGGGAGGGTGTCTTACAAATAGACATAGTCCTAATTCTTCTCAAAGCCATGTTTGGAATGGATTTTCTATGAAACATCATTAATATGTATATATTAGTATTTAATCTTACATAGTGTTAAGTTCTTAATTCCTCTGAATTATTTCCATGTTATATTTTACTTTCTTTCCAGTTGTGTGTATGTGTATCCTGCTTTCAACAGAAGAGTAAATATTAATTGTCATATTCTGATTCTGAGAAATTATGCAAACCTCCACCTAATCCAATTATTCTGTATAATTAAAGCAGTTAGTTTGAAATTACAACTGAGCTCAGTTTTATGGGGAAAAAATAAATCTCTCTTTTTAATTTTCTAGTGCCTTAGTTTTATCCAGCTTTGCAAATTGTACTTATGGCCTATCTATAAAAATAAACATAATGTAAATTATGATTTAAATCCCCATGAGCAAGCTGTTCTGCCTTATTTGTTAGAAAGCAAATAAGACCTACTTTATGGCCTGTTTACTAAACTGAAAATTTCAAATGGGATTTAAAAGACATCGACTATATTGATGCTATAAGTATAGAAACTACTAAGCAGAGTACTGCTCTCAGGATAGTATAAGAATCTTTAAAACAAACCATTATTTGATGTTTTCCTTTTAAAGTATATGATATAGAATTTTAAAAATGTATATATACACATTATTTACACTCACCACCTAAGCTCTTGTTTAAGCAGTCTATAGAGTCAGAAGACTCTAACCTATGAGGTTTTTTTTGTAATTTAGTCTTGAGCCCCAAGATCACTCAAGCATGTCTTTCTTCCCCTCCATCAGATTGTGTCACTATGGATGCTTTAAAAACCAGTGGGAAGAAATAGGATTCCCTTTTTCTCAAAAAGCCATTCCATTTGAGGTCTCAAATATATTCAGCCTCAAACTGTCATATGAAATTCTAATTGAGAAACCTCAGGGTAAGCAGTGTGTTCATAAATCAGTTGATCCATCCCTTGCCCTGAGGAAGTTTTTGCAGGTAAAATTTTTCATGGGAATAATGTCTAAATATTTAGGTCTTCTCTATTGTAGGTGAAATAGAGTGTTCCTCCTTCTCTGTTCAGATTCACAAATCAGGAAGAAACAAATTAGGAAGGTGTTCTGCTGTGCAACTTGCTCCCATGGGCACAACCAGATTGAAAAGAAACACTTCCTGACATATGCAGCGAGTAAAGCCCTATACCAGTTCATACTGCTCCAACAGCAAACGCTGCCTTAGCCGTAGTCGCTGGCTGTGGGCCATGACACAGATACGGCAGAATGCAGATTAGATGCAATGCTTTGCACATATTAGCCATCATGCAATTGTTTTCTTCCAAACTCAGAAAAGCATACAAAAGTACAAGAGAATTAGAGAGGTGTTAATACAGAGATGACTTTGAATCTTCTACATTTAATTAAATTTTTATGTGTGCAAAATCTAGTAACTAATTATTAGCAATATGCTTTGTACTGACGGTGACTTCATCAAGTGGGGTGACAAATTAATAACTTGCTCTTCTGCAACTCAGGAAATGGCACCACAACTGTCTGGATGCTCAACCCCAAACCCAGAAGATGCTATCCTTGATTCTTCTCTTGCAACCACTTATACACACACACACACACACACACACACATTTTCACCATGAGCCTTTTTATATCATTCTGCAAAACATATCAATTTTTCTTCCCTGTCAATCCAATCTAAGCCACCATTATATCTTGCTTAGATGACTGCAATAGGCTCCCAACTTGTCTCCCTATGTCTACTCTCTTAAAACAGAACATATGTAGCATGTATGAAATTCTTTCCTCCTGATTTTTAAAATAACAGCTTTATTGAGGTATAATTTATATACCATAAAATACATCTGTTTTAAGTGTACAACTCAATGACTTTGTAAATTTATGGCATTGTGCAACCATCACTATACTCTAATTTTAGAATATAAACATCACCCCCGAAAGATCCTTTGTGTCTGTTTGCAGTCAATCACACTCCCACCCGTAATCCTAGGTAACCACTAATCTACTTTCTGTCTCTATAGATTTGCATTTTCTTGACATTTCACATAAATGGAATCATATAATACGCGGTCCTTTGCATCTGGCTTCTTTTACTTAGCATAATTTTTTGAGGCTTATCAGTACTGTAGCATGTATCAGGACTTCAATCTTTTTTATTGCTAAATAGTATACCCTATATGTAATTTCCGAAGCATAATAGTTAAACGAGCACCTGGGAGGCCATCACTCAACTTCAAACTAGAATATTACAAAGCTATTTAATACTCAGCTTCTCTCTGCAATCCATCTCCCACAGAGTAACTGGCATCATGGCCGTCCATTGCGTACGACTCTTTGAGGCTTCCTGGTTCAGTCAAAACAGAAATCAAAGTCCTTTTATGGCCTGAAAGGCTCTCTGTGATGTGGTCGTTGACCATCTCTCTTATTACTTTCCCTCTTGCCCACAGACTCCAGATACAATGTTTTTTCTTCTATCCTTTGAACATCACAAGCTCATTCCTATGTTGGGGACTTTAAACTTGTTCTTTCCTATTCTTTGCTCTTCCACTTCATCTTCAGGTGACTGGATCCTTGACATTGAAGTCTCAACTCAAATAGCACCTCCTTAGGAATATACTTTGAGACCAATCTCTTTCTTTAATTTTAATTTTTTGAATTTTAAGATATTAAGAGTGTGCCGATATAATATTTTTGTTACAAGGATATCTTGTATAATGTTTAAGTCAGGGCTTTTGGTGTGCCCATCATCAGAATAGTGTTCCTTGTGCCCGATAGGTAGGTTTTTACTGCTCCCCTTCTCTTTATCCCCCCTCCTCTTGATTTCTAATGACCTTTACATCTCTTTGTGTCTATGTGTGCCCATCAGTTTGCTTCCAGTTATTAAGGAGTACATATGGTTGTTTGTTTTTCCATTCCTCAGATACTTCACTTAGAATAACGGTCTCTAGTTCCCTCCGCATTGCTGCAAATGACATTATTTCATTCCTTTTTATGGGTAAGTAGTACTCCGTGGCATGTAAATATATTTCTTTATCCACTCATGAGTTGAGGGGCACTTAGGTTGATTCCACATCTTTGCAATTGTGAATTATGTTGCGATAAACATTCAAATGCAGGTGTTTTTTTTTTTTTGATAAAACAACTTCATTTCCTTTGGGGAAATACCCAGCAGTGGGATTGCGGGATTGAATGGTAGGTCTACATTTATTTCTTTGAGGAATCTCCATACTGTTTTCTACAGAGACTGTACTAATTTGCAGTCCCACCAACAGTAGTAAGCATTTCTTTCTCTCTGTATCCACGCCAGCATCCATTGTTTTTAGATTTTTTAATAGTGGCCATTCTGATAGGGCTAAGGTGGTATCTCACTACAGTTTTAATTTGGATTTCTCCAATGATTAGTGATGTTGAACATTTCCTCATATGTTTGTTGACATTTGTCTATCTTCTTTTGAAAAGCTTCTGTTCATGTCTTTTGCCCACTTTTTGATGAGGTTGTTTGTTTTTTTCTTGCTTGTTTGAGTTCTTTGTAGATTCTGGATATCAGTCTTTTGTTGGGTGTATAGTTCGCAAATATTTTCTCCCATTTTGTAGGTTGTCTATGCACTCTGTTGATATTTCCTTTGCTATGCAGCAGCTTTTTAAATTAATTAAGTCCTATTTATTTATTTTATTATTATTTTATTTTTTTGAAACAGAGTCTCCCTGTTGCCTGGGCTAGAGTGCCGTGGCATCAGCCTAGCTCACAGCAACCTCAAACTCTTGGGCTCAAGTGATCCTCCTGCCTCAGCCTCCGAAGTAGCTGGGACTACAGGCATGCACCACCATGCCTGGCTATTTTTTTCTATTTTTAGTTGCCCAACTAATTTTTTTCTATTTTTAGTAAAGATGGGGTCTTGCTCTTGCTCAGGCTGGTTTCAAACTCCTGACCTCAAGCAATCCTCCTGCCTTGGCCTCCCAGAGTGCTAGGATTACAGGCATGAGCCACTGTGCCCAGCCTAAAGTCCCATTTATTTATTTTTGTTGTTGCTATATTTACCCTTTGGGGTCTTAGTCATAAATTCTTTGCCTAGGCCAATGTTTAGAAGAGTTTTTCCTACATTTTCTTCTAGAATTTTTATGATTTCATGCCTTACATTTAGGTCTTTAATACATCTTGAATTAATTTTTGTATATGGCAAGAGATAGGTATCCTATTTCATTCTTCTGCATGTGACTATCCAATTTTGCCAGCACCATTTATTGTTGCTGTCTGCTTTGTCAAAGATCAGTTGGTTGTAGGTAGATGGTTTTATTTCTGCATTTTCTATTCTGTTTTATTAATCCAATCAATCTCCAGGGAGTTTTCCCTCACTCAATCATTCCCTAGTATATCACCCTATTAAATATTTTTCATAATATTCATTGTTGTATTAAATTATTTTGTTTATGTACTTATGTCTCCACTCACTAGAATATAGGGATACTAAGAGCAGGGACCGTGTCTGTCTTGTTCATTGTATTCCTTGTGCTTAGAGCAGTGTCTAATATCTATTTTTATATAAACGTCTATTGAATAAACAAGGAAACAGGTTAAATCAGGATGCAAAGTGGATGTGGAGAGGTCAAACACATAGACATTAGATCCACACCAGACCATAGTCTTTATTTTGGTTGAATTGATAATATTTTTGAATCTGTACGTTCCCATTTTCTTATTAAAATAAGTATTCCTATGAAGAAAATGTAATCACTTGTCTCTTTATTGGTTTAACCTCATGCAGACAAAGTGTGCACTTGTGATCAGTACTTTGGCCCTAAAAAGTAAGTGCAAATAACATATCATACTGCTGGTTTGGAGTATTATGTGATTTACCCCCACTTTTAACAAGGTGTTTGATGTAAATTTCAAGAGACTTGTGGTTTTAGTCACCCTGGCAACCTAGGTCTAGAATTAAGCCCTATTAACTGCTTCTATTTAGAGTGTCCTGAAGGTTATTTAGGTTTCTGCTCTTATTTCCCAAGTGCCTGAATATTTTCCATTTGAAATATGTGTCAAACCTTTTTCTTAGTTTACTGTTTAAAGACGGATAATGAAAACCAAAATGAAAGGAGATTTCTTTCCTCAAATTACATATGTATATATATATATATTTTTTTTCTTTCTCCACATATAATACACTCACACACACTTTTTTTTTCTATATAATACTTTTTCCTAGACCCTAGAGAAAGGTTTAGGTGGTAGGTAATGAAGTTGGTTGCTAATCTTAGTTTACTGTAATCAAAACTAATTGCATTAACGTTGGTTTTAGGACTTGCTTGGCAGACCCATTTTCATTCACTTGAACCTAACATGTACAATATGGATTTAGTGTCCTGACCACTGACAGGTTAAAAAAATTGTGCAGAAACAAAAGTACTCTGTTTAAAAAAGGACTTCTACTATTACTAGTCGTTAGGAAAGACCTAGAAAATTCCTACAATGAGTTGTATCTGTTTCACATGCCTTGCCTCTCTATTTTAATCCATGACTTTGTTTTCTCCTGATGCTTACGCTCAAGATCCTGCACAAATATAACTAAGACATTAACTGCCCTCACCTCCATGTACAAACACCACAATGTAATCTGCTTGCTTAGCTACATGAAGTATCACTCTGCTGTTTATGTAATAATTCTAATTGCGCAGCTTTTTATGTATCCAGACAAATGGAGCAAATTGAGATTGCCCAGTGAGGCCGGGCAGTGACCTTCACTTGAGCACAATGATTTGCTTTGCTGTTTGTATACAAACAGCTGAACCGCATCTTAATTCCAGGCTCAAATTTAAAAGCTACAATGACTTCTCCGAGGCTGCCAGAGACAAAGATAGCAGAAGCTGAAGTGACAGAGGTCTCCCAAAAACAAACACAATGAGTAACTTTCAGCCATTTCTCCTGGTATATAGGATGATGGAGGTGGGGTAGATGTGTTCACTCAAATAAGGTGACCAACTGTCCCAGTTTGCCCCAGGATGCAAAACTTTCTGTGCCAAGACTGGAAAGTTCTGGATAAACCAGGATGAATTGGTCACCCTACTCACCAACACATCGGAAATAACTAGCTGGGAACTAATAATACCACTTCTAGGAATTTATCCAAAGGAAACAATCACAGATGAGTATAAAGATTTTCATATAAGGTTATCTATCCCATGCATGTATCTGTGGTTGGCCTGGAAACCCCTCTAGATGCAGAAAAACAAACTGTAAAACAACACTGAAAAATACACAGTAATATTGTAGGGTATTTGGATCATGTGTAATATTTAATTTTGCCTTATACTTTCCCTCAATTTTCTGCAACCACCATAGTAATTTTCCGGTCAGAAAAACATCAAGTCTTACTTTAAAAACTAAGCCAATAATAAGACCAAGCACAGTGCCTTACACAGAACAGTTTCTAAATAAATATTATTTAAAGTGTATGCACAAAATATGCATTTACCCCAAGATATTTCAGCGGTTGCATCTGTTAGGAGAGTCCTGGGTCCAAGATTCCACTGTAGAGTTGGAGCCACGCCTGATTTATTTACATGTAATTAAACATTATCCTCATGAAAGACTTCGAGTACCCTACACTGACATTATCTACAGAGAACGGCTCACTTGCTCCGTGGGATTGGACCCGCTATAGGTTATTTCTTGAAATCTTTTCCCATCAATACCTCCCTACCAGCAGCAAGCATTACCACAAGTTCAGTGCAATCTGACTTACAAACCAAGCAGGAAACGAAACCAAGAAAGGGAAGAGAATGTGTTAATTATCTTTTTTGGTTTGGTGTCAATGTCACCCTAATGTCAGCATGTAACATTCTGTAAAAGACACGTCCCTGCTAACGTGGAGAAAGAACAAATTTGGCACAGCTGTAGAGTAATCCTTGCAGGGCATAAAAGAGCCAGCTAGAGAACTGACACCCCAGTTCTCAGGTGTGCATCTATAACCTACAGTCTGACACAGCTGTGAGAAAGCCAGGCTGACTTCGCACCCGCTCAAGGTCATTCACCAAGACACTGCAACTTACAAACTGGCAAGCAGTGTGTGTAGAGCAAAGTTTGCTGGTGGTAAACAATTGCAAACTCATGAGAGAAGAGCCAACTGTTGTCCAGTGCTAGCATGCACCCTCCGGAGGATGTAGCACTACCCTTGGAAAAGAGTAGAAAGTGGAAATTAAAAGGAAGCGTCCTGGCTCTACATCCCAATGTATCCTGAAGCTGTCCCTGTGACTCCCTTTCCTCTGCCACCATCAGCCACCATCATCTCTCCCACGATGATGGCCGCAGGGTCCCAGCTGGTGTCCTGCTCCCATCACTGCTCATGCCCCACAGAGTCATTCTCCATACAGCAGCCAGACCGATCTTTTAAATATGTAAAGCCACCCAGGTTACTTTTGGACATAAAATTCAAACCTCTTGCCTTGGCTTCCAGACCCCGTGGGATCCGACTCCGGCCAGCCTTGCTGATGGACTTTCTCCCTCCTCTCCCCTCACTTGGGTCTTTTTTCTGCTCCTCAAACAAATATACCAGGCACTTTTTTACACAGGGTCTCGGAATTTGCGATTTCTCTCTGCCCACCACGCTTTTTACATGACTGGCTTCCTCTTGTTTAAGTTCAAATGTCGGCTCTCAAGGACGCTGTCTGACCTGCCTAATTAAAACAGATTCTTTTCCCCAGCTTGGCGAATCCCCATGGAGTCACCCTGCCTGTCTGCCTCACAGCAGTGCCGGAGGGTCCCGAACCTGCGTTCTGGCTGGACGCTAAGTGGGCACAGGGCTCAAAATCGATATTTGGCCAAAGCTGAATGTTGACATCACCAAGTAAACTTCTGGGGATACAAGAATAAACTGAAATTATTAACAATTTAGTTATGACAATTTTATTATTAAACAATGAGTCAAAGTTAAGACTTTTGTTATTGTGGTGTAGGAACAATAATTTCTTAGCATTATCAGCTAAAAACTTCCCCCTGATGCCTCTATATGACACACTTAGGAGGGACCAAAGAGACATTTACGTGATTTGAGGTTGGTGGGAGAGTGAAATATTTTGGGGCCAGCTCTTCCCGTGTGGGAAATTGCTGACAGTGATACCAACAGTGGCTTGTTAAGCTTTCCTTCCTTCCAGATAGAAACGGATTAAGGTAACCTTGTCTTATTTCTTTAATGTGATGAATATGAGTCCACCGAACAGGTCTACAGAGATTAGAAGTATGATATAGCCTAATCTTTACTTTTCTGTTTTGTATTATTATTTAAATTTCATGAAGATTTCTTGGTTCAAAAGGGATGTAATGTTCTTCCTAAAGATACCAGGAGACATTCTTCTAATATTTATCTCCTTATTATTTTTCATATAAAATAGTTTCTAATTATAAATTATTACATGTTAACATTTTGACAACACACACATGTATACATTTTTAATAGTTTCACTAATAGAGTTCAAGAATAGACTAGATTAACAGAAGATTTTAACTCCAACATGCATTTGGAATGCTCACGTATATTTGAAAATGAATATTCAGATATTAACAACAAATACGAATGACATACCTTACTTGTATTATAGATGTTATCGCATTGATTGGCTATGATGGTTTTCTATGTGTTTGCATGATCACTGAATATGTACATTTCAGAGATTCTAGAAATGACTTTGAAATAACACTTGTCTATTCAGTCTCCTAAAGGCAAGTTGAAGCCAAAGGTATATAATAGATTTTGAGTGAACGGTAAGGCCAAGGGCTAACTCGGATGCATCTTTACCAAATGATTTAAACTTGCCTTGTCTGTTGCTTGTCTCATTAGATTGTAAGTGTTTTAAGGGTAGTTATGCTTTTGTTCACTGCTGTGAACATCTTGAAGGCACAGTGTTTGTAGCGCATAGTAGCACAGAGAAGTGAGATAAATGAAGGAAGTGCTGATGGAATGAAAGGAGGAGTCTGGCCAATGAAGTCTTGTGCTCCTCTCTGTGTGATCTGATTCTCTCCCCGGTTTACAAACATTTGTGGGATCACCAGGCCCCTGGGATGAGTTCTGATCACAACCAAAAGAGCACAGTGAGTTTTTCCAGAGGCTGCCATTTCTAGAGGCCAGGCTGGGTTTGAGATTCTAAAGCAGGAGAAAGAGAAGCATTTTCTAGGTTCCAAGCTACATTTGGCTCAACAGAAAAATCACCTAATTCTGCTCTTGGCGTAGAAATAGGTTGAGTGATTTGATGCAGCAGGGAGAAAGACAAGGTGACATCACACGGCAGGGAAGAACTGGGACATTACACCCAGAGCCACCTGCCTCTAGTTCTTCTTTCCTAATAGTGCTCAAATATTGATACTGCAACTGCATTTTATGACTCTGTGTGTAAAGTCATGGTAGACGAGAGCTCTCTTTTTATTCCTTCTATCTCTCTAGTAAGTTTACAGAAGAGCATCCAAAACAACACAACACTGCCTTAATAAGATTGCATGGCAGCCTATTTGCTAAAGGTCAAGATACCCTCTGATTTACCTAGATTTAGGTTAACTTGTGTTGCATTTAGCAATTCCTTGGTGGGGGAGGGTGTATTTTGTTCATTACTTGAAAACCAACAGTGGTTTGGTATCAAGGGTCCAGTTTGTTTTTCTGGCTTTTTCTATTCTTTTGGATGTTTTGCAGCCATTTCCTGTTCTTTCAGACATGGAGCACTCATTGCTGCAAAATCTCCACCATAACAATCTTTAAGGCCATCAGTAATCTAAAGAGGTTTCCAAGCCCATCGCCTGGGGGCCCCTACTCAGCTTTTCCCACAGCGCTTCACCTCTGGCCACTGAGGCTTAGCTCTGTACCAACCAAGATTTATTGACCATCCTACATGGAAGGCACTGTAAGAAAACTAGCCTGACATGCAGAACCTTCCAAGTACAAGGAATCTACAGATACATAAACACATTCCAAGGGAAACTGACAAAGGGCATCTAACTGAGACACAAAGTGTCTTTAACTTCTTTAGTTCACACCAGCTGACTTTGATGCCCTGTGCTCATTTCTTTTTTCATCCTGGGTCCACTGACAACAATCATGATAAAGATGAGAATAACATCCCTTACGTTTGTGCCAAGTGCTTTGCATATGTTATTAAATTTGAAACCTTATCAACCAGCCTGTCATTAGTCTCATTTTGTAAGTGAAGAAATTGAGGTTCAGAAGGATTCAGTAGATCACCCAGTGTAACAATGTTAGCAGCACAAACGAGATCCAAACTAGGGGCTCTCTCACCCCAGAGCTTTTTGCTCTTATGCCTATGCTCACCTTTATTTTCCATACAATCACTAAAATGTTTTCAACCTGATTCCAGCCATCCAAGGCTGCCTGAAATAGCTGCCCCACCCCAAACCCTCTAAACTGGAAGCTACGGGGTGGGGTGAGAACTTTTAAATCCTTACCAAGGAACCCAGGTAACTTTGAAGAACTCCAGAGTTTGAACACCAGAGCCCCAGAAGTTTCCAAACACCTTGATGACTGGCATCATGCCAAGATGCTGTCTTCCCTGGAGAACCCACACTCATCTGCATCCTTATAGTGAGGGGAGTTCTATGGCACAGTGCGTTTGGGGGGTTGTTACAAGACAAGTAACTTATGCATGTATAGAAAGTATTATCTTAGCTGTGCTCTAACCTCTTCTGAGCAAGAGCACGATCAGACAGAAGCAGAAAGAACAGGGTCCCGGAGACCCGGGCTGCAGAGGGCTCTGACTCTGGCTGTGACTCAAGGAGGATGTCACCCCATTGATTCCTCTTGTCTTTGAGAACCAGCTCTTGTATCATCCCATCGACCACAGCCCACCCCAAGAGTCCGTCCTCTGGCTCTGGAAAAAGCATTCTGGCAACAGTGCTCATTTCTTCTTTGGCAGACTTGGCCATCTGCTGTCCCGGTGTTTCGAGCCAGGGTTTGCAGAGTTGTAGGATTTGGGGGCAGGCTTCCTAACTTCTCTGAGCTTCTTTTTCCTTCTGTGTAATGAGGAGAGAGTAGGTACCTATTTCATAACAGTACCATGTGGGACTCAGCGAGATTGTAGTGGGTTTTTGGCTGTTAATACTATTTCCTGAGAGGTTAGACTATGTTGGTCATTGAACTCAGCTCTTAATATAGATCATATCATTTTTCAACAACAACCTCATAGGGCAGGCTGTGTTTTTGTCTCCCTTTCAAATATGGGGAAACTGAGGCTCAGTGAGCAGAATCTACTTGCCTCAGGTTATCCAGCTGGGGAGTGTTGAAGCTGGGATTCAAACCCAGGCCTGTCTGACTTTTAACCACATAGGACTGGCTAGTTCAGTGCCTGGCATCTGGTAGATTTCAATAAATGGGAGGAGCAATTGTTACTGATCATGATTCCCACAAGGAGGGTGATCGTTACCATTAGTGATTCTCCTGGGATTGTGTAAGTGCCTCAAGGGCAGGGGCCACCTCTGGCTCATCTGTAGACTCACACACGTAGCACCTAACAGTGCTGATGCAGATGGGTCGAATTATGCCTGCTGAGTGTCTGTGCTGAGGTGGAACACCTGCACTGGTGTGAGTGACAGCACCATTTGGGTAGGGGCAGTGTTTGATCCCACAAAACAACTGAATTTATGGAAAGGAAATGAGCCCTTTTAGATAGTTTTGCTGAGTATTCAATGCTAATTAAATTATCGTCGTCTTCATTTTTTTTTTCTTTTTAAGAGACTTGGTCTCGCTATATTGCCCAGGCTGGTCTTGAACTGCTGACCTTAAGCGATCCACCTGCCTCAGCCTCCCAAAGTGCTGGAATTATAGGCATGGCCACCACACCTGTCCTAAATTACCTTCTTTTCGTGATCTGATTTCTTTTAGAAAGGTAGGGTAGCACATGCTTGGGGGTTGGGTTCTGGCTCAGGTATTTATTATCTGTATAACTTTGACCAAGTCACCACCTCTCCACATTTCAGTATTTCCATCAGGAAAATGGGAATAGCAATAGTACCTATGTCATAGGTTTTGGTAGAGCATTAAATAAGATGATACCTATGAAATACTTAGCACCTGGCACACAGAAAGTGTGGAATCAGTGTTAATGATTGCTGTTGTTAATGATTACTATCTTAGACCCAGGCTACCTTTTTTCCCCATCTCCTCTTCCTCTCTCCAAACAAGAATAAAGCCACAATTACAATAACCAACAGGATTACTATGTCACAGGCACCGTTCTAAACTTTATAGGTACGTTAATTAAATTTTCATAAGAATGCGGAAACTGAAGCACAAAGAGTTATGTAATCTGCCCAAGGTCACACAGCTGAGATATGGACCCAGCTCCCCTGATTTTGCTCACTTGTCCGTAATGCCATATGGCTGCTGTGCATTGATGTGTCTAAATCAAGCATCTCATTTTATTAGTGAGGATTCCTAGACTGCATCCTGTCTTTACAGGTAAATAACTATCTGGCATTCATTCCTTCCTATGTTTTCTCTGGTCACTAAATAACAAATATGGTAGTTTTCCACACATGGAAGAAATATATTAAGCTGGATTTCTACTGAACGGTGATGGAAAATCAGTCCATTTCCAGATGTCAGTGGCAGGCAGTCTTCTCAGGCAAGGCATTAGAGAAGCTGCATCAGAAAGGAAATGGCCTACAGTCACTTAGTCCTTCAAGGGCTATTAAAAAAAGTACATTCTTATTTTATATCTGCCCAGGATTGGACTACTCATGAAATCAGAACTTCCATGGATTTTTCACAGTTAGATGGAGTATCAATGTCTAACCAGCAAATTCCAGCCACCACTTGGATCATCCTATTCTGGAACTACCAACTCTAGAAATTTCACCAACTCAGTTGCAATTCCTGAAAACTCTGCCTTAAGCTCTGTCACTATGACTCTTGTCTGGACCAGCTGGATGAAAGAATTACAGAATGATTGAGATGGAAGGGGTTTTTGATATCTTCTCCAGACTTGGTGAAGTCGGAAAACTTGGTGGCTTATATTAGACAGACTGGCAAATTTATGATGGCATCAGGGGCAGAACTTGGAGCTCCTTCTCCAGAGCTTGTTCTCTAGTACCCAATTCCTCCCCACCACCTACCCTACTGTTTGTTGTTCTGCTATCCTGCCTACCTTCATCCTCCAGCTCACAAGCAAACACAAACTGGTCTTACGTAAGCACTGGGGCTTCTGGACCAAGCTTTCCGGTCTGAGAGGCAGGAGAGTGAGCATCCCAAACTGTGATTATAATTTTACTTCCTCCCAACCCACATATCTTCTGGGAGCCTAGCAAAATCAAAATTCTGGGTCAGTGTTGGCTTTTACCATTTACGCTTTAATTAACTCTGAAAGAAACTAAGCTTTTCTCAGGAAGGAAAAACAAAAGAAATGGTATCCAAATTTCCACTACATAATGTCTCTGTATCTACATCTCCTGGACTGTGAACTTGGGCATGGAGTGTTGAGAAAGGTAAACAGTAAAGGAGTTGATTCTCCGGAGGTCTCATTCTCTTTTCCATGCGATACCTTTGAAGTTCTCAAAAGCTATAGTGGCTCCCAGACAATTTGTCACTCTCTGCCCAGGAACTCAGATTTTTGCAAGCAGCCTTTCTCCATGGCTCTACGACTTCAAAGGTCAGGTCTGTATTATTCCTCTCTCACACTAATACCTGGCAAACAGTATGGGCTCAGTAAATATTTGTTGATCCATATATCTGTGATTCCAAGTTTTTTTCTGGTCCTTTAAGATGCTTCAGGTATCAAGATAGGAATCCAATCATACTCCCCCTGGCTTAAACTCCCCCAGTGGCTTCTCCAGGGTCTTGGAATGAAGTTTAAACCCTCCATGTGGTCTGTAAGGCCCTGAGCCATCTGGCCCTTCCCCACTCTTCACATTCTCCCTGTAAACGCTCCCCCTCATTGACTAATCTCTGGCCATGTTGTTCTCCTTTCTGGTCCAGAAACACATCAAACCCCTTCCTACACCAAAGCCTTTGCATTGGCTGTTTCCTGTGCCTGGAATGCTCTTTCCCTGGTTCTTCTAATGGCAGGCTCGTCTTCATCCCTAAGGTGTCAACTCAAGCTCTACCTACTCCAAGGGGGCTTCCTTGGCCACAAGAGTAGCCTGCACCTCCATTACATTTTACCACAGGAGCCTGCTCATTTCTTTCATAATGCAAATTATAATCTGTTATTAACATATATTTATTCATTCATTTGTTTATTGCCTATGTCCCTTAATAGAATGTCCGTTCCACAAGGCCAAGGTTTGATATATGATATTCGTAGCTGTAAGCCCCAGCACTAGCTGGAAAGCATTCCATCTACGCTTGTTAATGGAATACAAGTGCCAACCTTTGCGTATCACCCATTCTCATCTAAATTTCAAAGGAGCCATCCAGGAAAGATATTCTGCTTCCATTTAAACCATTTGAAGGCCCAGCACACAGAAAACATTTTTGGTTAAATTGGAAAAGGAGGTACCATTAAGAAGATGATAAATGATGCAAGCAATTGAAGGGAACAACTTCCTTTTCTGACTTTGTAACTGACTCAATGTGGTAGCAATTTAATAGAAGTCTATTTCTATGAATAATTTGGGCATAATAAGTCTATCCCATTCTGCATTGCACCATGGAGACAAATAATACATTTCATAGAAGAAATATGTTATAGACAGTCGTTATGTTTTGTTTTTATCTTTTGTTTTAATATGGTCTCATCAGATCAGGTGTCATTGAAAAGCACTAGGGCTATGGCAAGATTTTCCAGTTAGGGCATTTTATTTTCTTATTCCCTTGGAATATATAAGGTTCCCAAGTTTGATTGTATTTTCTAATTCCTGGCAATAATGAAATCCATATGGCATGAAGTCCGTGGCTTATCAAGGAGTAATGAACTTGTTAAATAATCAAATGCCAAGTGGCATCTTTAGTTTCAATTCAGAAGAATATAATTTCAGAAAAGTTAGCACAATACTGGGTTGCTAATTCAAGCTTTCTTTCTTTTTAGCAAACTTATTTAAATCTTCTGGTATTTAATCCTCTGGGCATGCTTTTTTTAGAGGATAAGTTATACTACACAAAACTACTAACAAAGATAGTAATTTTGGAGTATGTCATCTAGTCAGGGAATATGTCAGGTTTCTTTATATCAATTTTTCCAAACTAAAGTAATTTGCATACCCTCTTTAGTCTCTGCCATTTCCACACACCAACACAAGTTACTGTCATGATTACTTTTTATCATATCCAGGTACCACCTGTGCTATTATTCACTTAATATATTTGATTTAAATTAATTCACTTTTTAAATGTTAATGTATTTCTTTAAAAAGGAAAACTTATGTCACTGTTGTAAAAGACAAAGCAGCACTACCAGGCATGAATGGAAGGTAGCTGCAATGAGATCTAAACAATACTATGAAATCCTAACTGGGTGCTGTTGCCTCAGTAGGCTCTGAGCCCAGGCTGGTGGAGGTGTTAAAGACCCACTAGTACTACACAATGGATGTCATTTAGCCATGAATAAGAGGAAATTTTGTCATTTGCAGAAACATGGATAGATTTGGAGGACATTATTTTAAGGGAAATAAACCAGGCACAGAAAGACAACTATTTCATTTTCACACTCATATATGAGACTTCAAAAAAAATTGATCTCAAGGAAGTAGTAAATAGAATGGTGGCTACTAGAGATTGGTAAGGGTGGTGGGAAGAGGTAATGAAGAGATGTTGGTGAAGGGGTAAATTCTGTTTAATAGAAGGAAGAAGTTCTGATGCTCAGTGGTACAATGGGGCAACTATAGTTGACCATAGTTTATTGTATTTCAGAATAGCTATAAGTTTTCAAATGCTCCCAACATAAAGCAATGATGAACGTTTCAGGTGAATCTTGTCCCAGTTACCCCGATTTGATCATTGCATGCTGTGTGCTTGTATCAAGATGTAACATGTACTCCATGTATATGCACAATTATTATGTATCGATAAAAAAATATAAAAAACCCAAAAACCAAAAAACTTACTAGTGCCAAATTAAAATGTTCTCTTTGATCTGGTAAGAAGAATTGAGAAATAAATGGAAAAGGGGTATCTTCCTTTTCACAAGATTTGATGTCACTCAATGCCATGTCTTGGTAATTCTTAACACAATCTGTTATCAGCACAGGTAAGAGTGCTACCTTTTGAAAAACATTGCCTTAGGGCAAGAAGAGCCCTCTGCTCTATTTCAAAGGAGGTGGGCAGATGTGCCTGGGTTTTTGAGTCCACAAAGAATTTCACTTCTCCATCGCCATGCCTTCCTGAGAGCGCTCGCCTAACCACAGGATTTCAATTACTTCTGCCTGGGCACCCATTGGCTTCCCATCATAAGCAGAAACAATGTGTTGCAAATGGAGACAATATTTTTAAAGAAATATATTGCATGGTAACTTTGATTATGTATTCTCCTGGTTTTCTATGTTAAAAACCTAGGAGAGAAAGACAACAGAATTGAAAGGATACATAGTCTGCTTGAAAATGATTCACATATAGCAAACGGATGGATAAAATGAAGGATAATTGTTGGGGCCACAATTTAGCTGAGAGCATAAGAGGTGGTCCCTACCTACCACACACCCCATTTTTCCCAACCACAAAGTATATTTAACTCAGGAACACAGAATGCTTAAATTATGCAACTGATCCAATATGACCATGCTGGGCAGGGCCCTGATTATAAGTGAAGAGATGGCATTGATAAAGGAGATGAGAGATGTCCAATGTCTAATTCCACACATTAGCATTCTAAAGAACATACTCTCAGACAAATTGAGTTATGTATTGTACTGCTAGATCTGTGACTATACTTGAAAAGAAAAGAAAAAGACAACAGCCAAATTCCTTGTAGACATGTGACAGGGCAAAATGTTATGTTTCCAGTTCCTGGGTGATTTGTGAGTAATACATAAAACAAGCTTGAATGGAATTTTGGTTTTAGAATATATAAATAAAGCATGGGCATCAGCTATTTGTAAGAATAGTCAAAGACAAGATTCAGAAGAAGAATAGGGCAGGCAAAGGGCTAAACTTGTCAGATGATGAAGTGGAGTTATTAGGACCAATTAAAGATAACCCCTAAAAGGATACTTTTCGGGATAATCAAAAGCAAGTAGCAGAGATGACAGCTGGAGATTAGCAATGGGATAAATGGTAAGTAGAATGGGGGGTGGAGTAGGGGTGGAGAAAAAGGGGAAGAAATAAAAGCTTCAAAGAAATGATGGAAAGTATTCTGAGTAATTCCAAACTAGAGAGGCAGGCAGAAAATGGACCTGCACAGACAGGCTCATTCATCCTACCAGATAAAACTGGAGGCAGAGGAAAACTACCAGGACTGAACTATGACAAAGATGAGTACTGGGAAAATAATTGTGGATTTAGAAGGGAGATCAGTAAAGGGTATAAGGAGAATCTATATACAAAGGATGAAGGAAGAGACAGGAAGAAACATGAGGGCTGTCAGATTTCAAACTCTGGGTATATCCCCTTGGCATACCATAGAAACGGCCAACAGAGAGTGCTCAGACCCCTTCCCCTCCCATGGCAGACATGACAAGTTGATCTTAGCACTATTGCCCTCTGAATACAGATTTGGCCTCAGAACCCTTTTCAATACAGCACTCTAGGTAGTCACCACCGACAGATTTGGCTTGACCATGGCCACGAAACCTGCATTCTTAACGTACTGAAGAACAAACAAATTAAAAAACCCTCTGTCGGGTTTTGGTAATATTTACTCAACTGATTGAAGGGGAATCAGAGAAGTATATTTCTCACTAGAAAAGCAAAATGTTTCAATGTGAGATGTTTATGTGTATGAGCATCATAATCCACAAGTACAGCTATAAGTAAATATACATATATATGTGAAATGAGTATTTCAAGTAGGTAGACCCAAACAGCGTATAATTATTTATAATCTGAAATTTTGTTTTAATCATTCATAAGCTCATGAAAATAAGCTCATCATTTTCCCTGGCAACTAAAACCTTTACACCAAATAAAATGATAGAAAATACATTTGGAGTTAAAATAGCTCATATGAAACAACAGCCTGTTGGAATAATCAGAGCTTTCTCCTTCCTTCTCTTCTTATAACACCATATTGGGCCCACCATCTTAAAAGGTTGGCAGAAACACCAAATAGGTTTTTCTTCCCCCATATATCACACATTTTTAAAAAGCACATATAAATAGTGCAGCATAACATAATAGCATTGAAAATGATCAGACTATTTGAAGAAAAATTGGGATTTCATCAATGGCAGTAAAAAAGAAACCGCATTTATTGTCAGTTTGAAACTAAGTTGTAAAAAAAAAAAAGGGGGGGAGGGTGGCATGTGACAAAGTGCATTGGTTTCCATTTCTGCTGCACTCAACTCATTAATTTCATCCAGCTTCTGAGCATCTGAGGCTTTTGCCTATTCATGCAAAGAACCACTTGAAGGCATACAATGCCCTCAGATTTTCTCTAGTCCAGGAAACATTCAGTGCTTTCTTTGAACTATTTTGTTTGAACATCCTGGTAAGTTATTCATGTTCTGCCAAACAGCTCATAATGCTCTGGGTGAGGAGGGGCAGTGAGCTGCTACTCGGGGTTACCCTTTTGATGACTCTTGTATGAATCAACACCAACACAAAAAGATGCTCATTAGCCTAGACTGGCTTAACTGAGACAGAAAAGGAAGGGAGCGAGGTAGTGGGCAGGGAGGGAAGGGAGCAGTGATCTCTCAAGAATCTTTGAGGCTTGAGAGTCTATTGACATAAATGAATGAACCGTCGTTGTTCCTGTGGACCATTGCAACAGGATCCTCGCTGAGCTCATGCATGACCTCTGGCCCCCTTCACTGCAGCCAGAGCGATCTTTTCAAAACACATCTCTAATCCTGTCTTCTCATGCTTTTGCCCCCATGGCCTAATAAGGACCTCATGGTAGCATCCCTGCCTGCCTCTCTGGCAGTGTATGGCACCCCTTGATCTCTGAACTCCAGCCCCACTGGCCTGCTTTGAATTCCTCCTTCTCACAGGGCCTTTGCTGACCAAGGGCCTTTGCACAAGCTATTCACTCTGCCTAGAATGCCCTCCATACCCACCTCTATTCCTCAGCTTTCATAGTATTAGCTTGAATATCTCATATGTCCTAAGCTGTTCTACATCTCTCCCCACAAACTGGTTCACTTCCTCCTTCCTACCTAGCTCCTCTCAAAGCACTCTTTCTTTGTTACCATTTATAACTTTATAATTATCTATTTGCATCATTTCTTTTCTGATGCCCCCACTAAACTAAGAGCTCTGTAGGGCTACAACAGTGACTGTTTTCCTCTCGACTGTGCAACGATACCTTGTTTACACACACAGTAAGTATTTGACAAAATTGTGTTGACCTAGTGAGTTAATGTATTCTATCCAGTGTAACCTACTGTGTTCCTACTATGTTCACAAATAAGGCACATAGAGAAAAATTTTGAAAAAAATATACTTTAAACCAAATATTATTTTAAAAATGTAATAAAGCAAATTTATATCAAACTCTCCTGCACATCATATTGAAGAATGGAAGTTGTGACTAAACCCTCTAAGGTGAATACCTAAAGCCTCCAGGAAAAAGACTATTTCTTTAATTTTCTTCAGTCCTCTGCTTTGAAGGAATTAGAATTTTTGTTATGGCTGCCAGGAAAAAAAAAAATGTAGGCAAGTCATTTTGAAAAATAAACAAGGTATAGTCTTCTAGGATCTCCTGGGGAAGCCAGACATTTACTCTGGAGTTTGCCAAAAGGGAACCAATGGCAGCAACCTCTGTAAGACGAACCGTGGAGAAACATAACTTACGTTGGTTTGGATGCCTCAGCCTGGTCAGTCTGCAGTTTCTCTCCTCCTTCTACCTCCATTGTGCAATACACAATGCGATTCGGAGCCAAGGATTTGAGGCCCTGGACTTCCATGATCACAACCTGAAAACAGAATCACACATAATAGAGGTTACTGGTAGTGCCCATGGGCAGCATCACCCAGAGGAAAATACATAGATGAGAAGAAGTTACAAAGAAAGCCACTGGGTATCTGATGGCTTCTGTCAGGTATCTACCAGCCATGCTGGGATCAGTCTAGCATGAAGATGTGATTCCTCATGGTTTAGCTTATTGCCTCCCAGGTGGAAAGACAAGGCTTACTAATTCAGATGCTCACAGGGGCCAGGCAGATAATATAAATGGGCTACTTTTTTCATGTTAAATAAATAAGCTATTTTGTCATTTCCACCAAAAAATAGACTCTGTCCTACTTTCTTTAAAAGTAGTCTAATTGTGTGCAAGGTGACAGTCCATTTCACCTTGTCAATCCTCATGGTTGTAGTTACTGCTTATGCCCTTTTTCACCTGATAAGCTGTACCTTCTGTCTAAAACACTGCCCCAATTCAGCAGGAAGTAGATCAATCATTATATCACCCCTCCTTCCATGGATCTGGAAGGGTAAAATTGACAGTGGGGAATACGTAACAGAGAATGGCCTGAAAAAGGGTAAAAATGTTTTCTATCTCTTCAAAACTCCTCACCCCTTTTGAGAATGAAAACCTACATCTCCCGCCTCAGGCCAGTGGTCGGGAGGGGCAGGAGAGTGTCCTTTGTTCTTAGTGCCACAGGAGATGGCTCAGGGGAATTGCCTGAGGTCATGAGATTGTCTTGGCTGAGGATGGCATTAATCATAACTTTTAAAAGCTCTGTACTTCTGCTCAGAAGCAGGACATTGGTACTTTGAGACAGGAATCTGCCAACCTCCTGATTTGCCAACAACTTAATAAACTTCTCTTTCCTTCTCTTCAAAAAAATTAAAAAAAAAACCCCATAAAATAAAAATAGTCTAGCTTTTGATTCAGCACTTAACAGAGAAATGGGCTCATGAATTCACTTTTCTCTTTACAATAAGATAAGCAGCAGTGCAAGTCCTAAGACAAAGGCCAAGTGCCATTCAGCATTAAAGTTAGAGATGCGATAGGAAGTGGTGGGGACTGAAGCAAATTGGAAAGCACAAGCTCCACCTCAAGGGAACAGCTGTCAGTTGCAACCCATTGTTGCCTTGCATTTTCCCAGTTTGGAGTTGTCACATACCCCATTTTTTTCCTACCAGAAAATGGAAATCTGCATCAGAATCACAGTCAGAAACCTGATTTTAAAATGCTGACAATAATCCAAATGGGGTGGAGTACAATACACAAATTCTGCACAGGCCAACACTGTTGAGTCAAAACAAAAACATGTCTGCAGCTGCACAGTCTCTGGTCTAGATGGACGGAAAACGCTGGTGTCACGATGCACCAAGATATATCATTTACAATTTCTGTCACTTCTCACCACTGCCCAAACTGCATTCAATCACCTGCTATTCTGATCTTTAGTGGTATGCCTTGTTGTGATAGAGAAAGATCGAGAGAAAAGAGAGAGGTGAGCGCGGAAGGAGAAAAGATAAGAAATTGATTAAAAAATCGGAAACAAATGACCTACATTAGAGATCTACGATGAGTAATGAGAAAATGACTCAAGTGTACTCCAAAAGAGGTAATGGCATTACACAAGGAGGAGCACATGGGTATGCAAAACATGTATTTGTTTTCATGGGCTTGATTCAAGGAAACACAATAGGGCTAGCATTGAGCCAGGACTCAGCAAGTCACGGGTTGGCTGCTTAACAGCCTCCTGGTTCTAAACCCAGCGTGAACCAGGATCACCTGCAGGGCTTGTTAAGCCAGAGCTTGCTGGGCGCCACCCCCAGAGTTTCTGATCAGTAGATCTAGGCTAGAGCCCGGGAACTTTCCATTTCTAATCATTTCCTAGCTGCTGCTGCTGCTTCTACAGCTTTGAGAACCACTATACTGCTCATGCGATGTTGTTGGGCAAATGACTTGATGTTGAAATCCCTTTATTTTTGAAAAAATCTCCAGGGCCTCAGTTTTCTTATCTATAAAGTGGAGGTAATAATATGTATCCTGTGGCTGTTTTGTGAATATCAAAGAGAGGACAGATGTAACTGAAAACTTTTACACTGGGGAGAACCATACCAATGCAAAGAAATGGAAAGCACAGTGGAAAGAGCAAAGTTTTTGGAATTTAAAATATCTGACTTCAAATCCTGAGTATGCATCTTCACTAGCTGTGTAATCATTTGTAGCTTTCTTAATCTTTCTGAGGCTTGTTTCCACATCTACAAATATCTTTAAAGATGGTTGTGGGGATTCACTGGGTTAATGATGATAAAGCATGCAGCCCGTAGTGGCATTCTAGAAGTACCTGCTGCTTTTCATCAGCAGTACTCTCCCTGCCCAAGGCCATGCCTTTGGACATCCTTGACCTTAGCTCCTGTGTTGCAAAGTTAACTACTCTCTGGTGTCCGTTCCAGCCATGCAGTTCTATACTGAACATAAAATATGTCTTGCACTAACTTGCAAATCAAATCCTCTCTCTCCCTTTTCTTGCCTCCCCCTGCCGTACCCCCGAAAACACATTCACAAATAGATGCGCAATGGATTTTGCTGGCAGTTTTGCTATGAGCTGCAATTTACTGTTCTAATTAAAAAGTGTTTGGGAATCCTATACTTGTATTTACAACTTAAAGTCATTTGAATCATGTATACAAGGGAATACGGTCGGGAACTTGCCCTCATCTATATTTCGGATAATCAACCATAATATTGAGTACTAATAAACAATTAGAAAATTACAGATTTAAAAGCTTCATGAATATCAACAAGCCTCTTTTCCCCCCTTTCTGTAGGAAGACAAGAGGCAGTAGGGAATAAATTGCCACCTCTAATTGGCAATCATCAAATTCAAAGACACCTAAGAAAATGTGTTCAGTACCTCAGGTGGCAGTATTAAAAAAAAAAGGAAAGTTTCTGTGAAATTACACTGATGATTTTTTCACACACCAAATGCCCTATATTTAATTGAATACTACCTCTTCCAACTGCACAGTACATGTTGAAAACACTGTATCTTGATCCGAACTGAGCATAGAAAAACAAATTACCTGCAGTGAATTCACAGCAAGCCTTAATGATGGTGTATAAAATTAATGCGGTCTTTACACATTCTAATTAAATGTACAGAAATTTGATCTCTTCTCTTGGTCTCCCCAAATCTAGGGTCTTCATAAAGTCCTTGTGGGGTTTGAGCTTTAATAAGTTATAAGTGGTTCTCAAATTTTGGAGTGAATAAGAAGTATTATACTTGCAGAACTTGTTAAAGTACTCACTCGAGGGCTGCACCTTGCCTATGCTTTCTTTTTGAGGTATGCTTTACATATCATATAATTGACCCATTTCAGGTGTAAATTTAGTGATTTTTAGTAAATTTACCAAGTTGTGTGACCATCATCATAAATTAGTTTTAGAACATGTTTATCTTCCCCAATAATATCCCTTATGCCCATTCCTACCCCCTTCCCCAGGCCACATTAATCTGTTGATTTGCCTTCAGGACATTTCATATCAATGGAATGAAACAGTATGTGGTCTCTTGTGCCTGGCTTCTTTCCCTAAGCATAATATTTTTGTGGTTCATCCATGTCATAGCATGTATCAGTAGTTTGTTCCTTTTAATTGCTGAATTGCATTCCATTGTATGGCTATATCACACGTCGTCCACCTCTTCCCCAGTTGATGGACATTTAGGTTGTTTCCATTTTTGGCTCTTATGAATAATGCTGCTATCAATATTCGCAATCATGTCTTTTTGGGGACATGTGTTTTCATTTCTCTTGGGCAGATATCTAAGAGTAGAGTTGTTGGGTCATATGGTAGTTTTATGTTTAACTTTTTGAGAAAATGCTAACCTATTTTCCAAAGTGGCTACACAATTTTATATTCCCACCCCCTAGAGATTCTGGTTCAGTAGGTCTGGATGATGTCTATGAGTTTGCATACTGAACCAGCTTCCCAGGTAACTCTGATGTAGGTAGATCAGAATGTTAAGCATTCTGTCACAATACTGGCCTGAATGGGTTCTTATAATACTTTTGGTGCTGAGATACACTAACAAAGTTTACACCACAACAAGCGACTCTCTACCACGTAGCCAACAGGAAAGATAATGGGAAAGGAAATTTACAACTCACCAAGAAATAATGCCAGATTGCCTCTCTCCTAACTGTAACACAGGTTGCCAAAATTTTAAACTCTCTACATTGCATAAGGCCTTTACAAAATCCTTAAGCACTGCTTTAACACAGGGAAAGTAATGCAAGATTAAATTTAGTAGGTGGTTCTTAAGATTGTATTTCCTTAAGAAAAATGTGGGCTGGTGGAGATGAGGAATCACTTGCTGATTAGCTGACCTAGCGAGCTGTTCTTGTAATAACTGTTCCTGGGGTGCAAGGGGGAAAACAAGCTGATTGTGATGCATCCCATCACCCATGTGCTGCTTGCTGTGCCAGGAAACTTTCAAGGGCTTAGGGCTTTTTACCTCCAAGGAGAAAGACAGCACGACGTCTGACTTGGACAGCTGGTTCTCACTCTCCTCGCCCATGTCGATGATGGAAGCGTTGTGGCTGCGTTTGAGTTTCTGGAGCTTGAATTCCCCACCTTTGGATACGGGCATGCTCTCCAAGTTGGCCATGAGCAAGTTGACAGAGGACTTCAGCTCCTCAATGTATGTGTTTTCCATTTCTTTGGACACAAACTTGGGAAATTTGCGTTCCTTTTGGAGAAAAAGAAAAGTGTAAGCAGAGGAGTAAATAGAGACCTCATTCACACAGAAGGTTTTTGTCTCACAGCCCAGAGTTAGAATCACACACACACCACTAGTGAAATTCACCTAGATTTCATGGCCTTGTGCCAGAAAAATATTCAGCCTAGCCGAGGACACAGCTGCCTGCCTTCTAGTGACTGTAAAAAATCTAACAGGTAAGAGACACATGCATAAACATATAGCAAGAAAGAGTCAAATAAATGCTCTATCTATTATGATCTATCCTGTCCCCAGTTTTCTCCAGCAAATTCAATTTGTGGGAAGAAAAATGGGATGATATTTTTCAAATCTGGTTTCAGTTCAGTTTTTCTTTTTAGCAAAATGCAGTCAGTTGTTTTTAAGTTATGGAAACAGAAAGACACCCTATTTCTGGAGATCTATAGAGATTTTCTCACATGAATAATTCAGAAGGAGCTCATTTGAGATGTTTCAAACATAGTCTGTGGCTATTTCCAAGAAGAATAGTTATCGTTTTCAAGAAAAATTTAAAAAATTAATGAAGCAATGAACAATGTGATTAAAATTCTTCAGAAAAGAAGAGAGAGTAATTTAGTATCAGAATGGACCTTTGTTTTTTTTTCTTGCCTTGCTTATGAATTCAGTTGTAATGGCAACACGCTCTAGCCACGCTATTTGTTTCTTTACACCTCCAAGTTGTCCAGGTGGCTTGAGTATGCTTTGGATTGAATTACCGTCTCAAGGAATCATTTCCCACATAGAATATGAACTTGTCCTCCCCAGCCCTGCTCCATAACTGATGGGATGGGAAGCAAGTCAAATCAGTTTGACTTTTTTTTTTTTTTTTGAAAATGACAAAAAACCTGCCACTCAAACTGGCTTAAACAACAACAACAAAATTTATTGGCTTGTAAATATCCTGGAGTAGATCCAGCTTCAAAGAGGCCGGAATCAGGGCTCAGATGATGTCACCACAACTGAGATTTTCCTCAACATCCTAGGTTTGGTTCTTCTGGGGTGGCTCCATGCTCAATCTAGCACCCTTAATGTCACAGAAATGTTGTAAAGATCTGTACCTCATAACATCACATCACGCTATCTAGAGGAAGAGTGAAATGTTTCCTCTCATAATGTCCATGGAAGATGGGAAGTCTCTCATCCCAGGATTCTCACCCAAAGTCTAACTTATGTACATAACCTGAGTCAATTTCTATGGCCAGTAATGTAATGTGCTTATTTGCTTGGGCATGAGTTACGTCCCCCATCCCTGTGCCTGGGGATTAGGACTCCACCTCAATCACAAGGAATGTGAATTGGTTTGCCAGTTCTATGTGGCAACAATTAAGATGACTAGTACATGGGCACCTGACTCAAAGTCAAACAGCTAATTCTATTAAGTGGCCAGTAATCACTCAGATTTACTCTCTCAAGCTATTGAACCAAGAGGCATTGAGACTACAACTGGTTGGTGAAGTTGAAATAGGAAGATCACATAGACTCAGAGTTGACTGCCATGCTGGATGAGGTCAAAGCAGAATAAGGCACTTGCCAAAGAAGAAATAGGTAGAGACATAAAGAGAGAAGGAGAGAAAAGGAGAGAAGAAGCTTCTATAGTTACAGAAAAATTCTTTGACTTTCACTGGTTTTCTAATTACGACAGGCCTAGTTATTCCTCTTATATTTCAGTTCCTTAAGAAGCTATTATTTTCCTTTCAATAATCCCCCTACTCACTAGTTAGCTAGAAGGGTGTTTTTTCCTTGCCACTTTGAAGCTTCAGTCAAATACACATAGTGGTTTCTCTATATAGAGCTTGGAGATACCTTTGTGCTGTGCCAGTCTTTTTCCTAACTGAAGGCTTTTATAAGTGTTGTTCCCCTTTTCCCTACCTCTCTGGGTAACTCACAGCCTTCTTGCCATTTTCCACATTTCAGCTTCAAAACTTTACTTCCCTAGGTTGGGTCCTCTTATTCGACTTGCTAGCTCAGCTTCTTGATAACATTTATTGCAATGGATTGAATGTTTGCGTCCCCTCAAAATTCATATGTTGAAACCTAATCCTCAATGTGATGGTATTTGGTGGTTTGCCTTGGGGCAGTGATTAGATCATGAGGGCAGAACCCTTATGAATGGAATTAGTGCCCTTTTGAAAGAAGTCCCACACAGCTCATTTGCTCTTTCCACCATGTGAAGACATAGTGAAAGACAGCTGTCTATGAATCAGGAAGTGGGCCCTCATCAGACACTGAATCTGCTGGTGCCTTGATCTTGAACTTTCCAGCCTCCACAACCATGAGAAACAAATTTCTGTTGTTTATAAGCCATCAGTGGTATTCTGTTACAGCAGCCCAAATGGACTAAGATACTTGTTATAATTAATGAATCAACTATAAAATTTATTTGTTTAATGTTTGTCTTTCCTGCTGGGCCATGAATCAGGACCATACCTATCTTGACGTCCCTGATGAATTCTTGGTATCTAGCACATAATAAATATTCAACACATATGAGTTGAGTGAATGATTGACAGCTTGTCAAAATTGTTCATATTAAATATCATTGTAGCTAAAACTCAGCTGTGAGGAGGAGGTGGAGAGATGATACATTAAGTTCTGGAAGAACACTGAGATTCTACTTTTCCATGTAAATGAGTATGGGGGTCTGAAATCTACTCAGCAACATTAGAGTACCGGTTCCTTCTGGAACCTCTTAGCACAGTCACTTCCTGCTTTAAAACTGGGCTCAGCCCACTACTGTGTGGTGCTTTCTAGACACACTGTGGGTGAATGTGAGAGGAGAAGCAGGATGAATCAATCCTTCTGAAATAAGATGATAGGCTGATGGTCTCCACAGGCGCTAGTAATGATTCAACACAAAAGAATCCTGAAAGTCTTATTTCTCTAAAACTTCTGCATAGTGGACTTGATTTTTGTCATTCTTGGACTTGATCAGGGACAACTTTGAGCCCCAGAACTTGGGTATCCTTCATGCAAAAGTCTGTGAAGATGTGATGACTTGGCTTCTGGGCCACCAGCACTTAGAAAACTCTTACTGCCATAAACACTGTTCTTGGCACAGTGCCAGACACTAGGAGGCTCATGATGAGAGGAGATAAACTGTTTTCTTTGAGCTTTACAGCAAGTGGGGAGAAAGATCTATAAGGGAACATCAAAGTACATGCTGTAATGGAAGTATATATGAGATGTGAATTCTTCCTGAGAGAATCAGGGGTGGCTTCCCAGGGAGGTGAACTTTGGGCTAAGGATCTGATGGATGGAGAAGAGTGTGCCAACAGATTTGGTTGGCTAAGATAGGGCTACTGCTCTTTTCTCCTTCCCATGGAAAATATTATAGGCAACCATGAATCCAAGAAGGTCTACATAACTTCTATATATGTAGTCATATGATATTTCCTCATCTCCTTTGGAACATGGCCCTTTTGGAGAGTTAAGGGAAGACTGAGATAGGTTAACTCATGGTCCGAGAGTAGTCCCTAGGCCACATTAAAGGTTTCTAAGGAGCAAATGTTGCATCCCAAGAGCATGAAGGCAATTAAACTAACCTATAGCTTTCCTTCTCCTGTGGGGGCCCAAACTTTAATGAATGACATGGTATTGGGGAGGGGGTACTCGGTATGTGCTCTGTGTGAGTTTTATTGCCAGTTGCTGGCTTTGCAGTTGCCAGGGGATGGAGAGAAAAACTAGTGCTTGTGAAGTGGGTTCTTTCCTGAAGCTTTGACAGTATTATTAAATGCAGTTCCTCTTATCACACCCATCTTTGGGACTCACTCAATGCCATTTAACTCCATAGTCTTGACATCTTCAAACAAGACCCACTGGTCACAGACAACACCATTGTAGCCCAGAGTTAGCTTCCACCAAACTTTATCTAGCAGAATATTGGAAAAATCCAAAGAATGATCACTCCTTCCAGAACTTGGACAGTTCCTAATGATATCATAAAAAAAGGCTCATAAAACTGAAATCTGCAAGGAAAACAAGGTCATTTTTCTGCTCTGAGTACTTAAGCCTTGAGAAGAAATAGCATTCTGTCAATCTAGGCTGAGGTTCCAAAGTGGAGTTTTCAGTGGCAGACCCATTACAAACACATTTCAAAGCTGAAGTTGTGCCAAAATAAGGAAAATGTAGTCGTCCATTTCTATTGCTACGTTTCCAAGCATAAAAACAAATTAGCCTTGACAAAAGAATTGTTTATTCATATTGCTTTATGGGAGACATAGCATATGGGTAGACAAAGTCCTCCAAAGAAAATCTCGGCTGGACATTTATTTTTGTTTTGGGCTGATAACATTCCTCAATGACGATGGCCTTCCAAGGACAATTCCCACCAGAGTTATTTATGCTCAGAGGGATTTTTGAAGCATCTTGAAAGACAGCATTTGAAAGTTCTAACAGCCCTTAGCTTCCTTAGCCTTTGGCTTTTCTTTTCTGCTTTTGGATTTTTACTCACAGAGGATGAATGGGGTATGTATGTGTAAACGCTTACAAGACTACTCTAACTTAGAGAGAGGTTCCCTAGGCCCCAAAGGCTCAGATGACATATGCTGGCAAGTGATCAGAAGGAGGGATGTGACCGACAGACATTTCTAGACATAGGTGCTTCCCAACAGCATTGCAGCCCTTTAATCCAATCTCTCAAACACTCCCAGGGCCCCCACCATGTGTCAGGAGCTATGGTTGTCATTAGGGATGAAAGGGTCAGCAGGGGGGGCGATGGTAAGTAAGGGGGGGACATGCCAGAAAGTGACTCACTGGACACTGTGTGACACATGAAGCCACAGAGGTATGCACAGAGGACAAGGAGGGCACCAAGGAAACTTATCCAGTCCACGTTTGTGAAACAGACTCGACTAGCAATCCTGGGTCTGCCACTTACTAGCTTTGGGGCTTTAGACAGATTTCTATTTTGGTTTCTGCATTTGAAATGGGGATTAAAAACCTCATAGAATTATTATGAAGGGTAAGAGATAATAACAAACATGAATACATTTTGACTACTGTCTGTCTGTCTCTCTCTCTCTCTCCACACACACAAACACAGGTGCTATGCTACTACCACCATCACTACCAACAATAATACTACTAGTAATTACAGTGACTGGTACAGATAATGATGCTAGGTGGCATTTACTGAGTGCTAACTATGTCTTGGGTACTAATTTAAGCACTTTACATGCTTTATCTCACCTAAAGCTTCCAACAACCCACTCAGGCAAGTGATGCTATTTATCCCCATTTTCTGGAAGAAAATGAGGCAGACAAGTTAAAGCAGTAATCAGAAGAGCTGAGTCTGAAACCCAGTAGACTGGCTCTGGAGCCCATGTTCTCAGCTATGATATCATAGGGCACAACTATCTGGCTGAAAATGTCAACAGAGCTGAGGCAGTCCTCTGGGACCTCTCATCATGGTGCCCCCTGCACCCGTCACCTTGTTTTGTAGTACTCAGAAGAGGGCTGGTGACAGCAGAGCCCTCTGCAGCAATGGCCATTCCGCCATTGCCCAGTCAACATGCACAGTGTAGGGTAGTGTAGGGAGAGATGAGGAAGGGGTGAGCATATTAAAGGAGGGAAAGAAGGTCTTAGGAGTAATCTGTCAAAATCAGTATCACAGACATTAGAAGGCATTTTGGGCTCAGGCATGAAATTTTTTTGGATTGGATTCTTTACCCAGCTGGTCTTACTTGCCCAGCTTTAATGAATTGGATGGGCTTCCCTCCACTTCAACAAGCTTCAGAGGACCTGCCTGGCACTTAGATTTTTCCTTGAACTCAGATTTTCCTGGGGTTCTTAGCTATCTGACAAAGGCCAGAGTCAGGGAAATGTTCCTTCCCCACACACATTTTTTCAGGTAAAAAATTAAAATAAACTCTTATTGTGTGCTGGATACTTGTGATACTTCATGCCACAGCAGGAATGTCAGGTCCAACAACATTAGTTTGCAAGCTGGGGGTTTGTATCATTTTCTGGTAGGAGAGGATTCCATTTCTATCTGATTTTTGATAGTGCGTAGAACAGAACTTTTCCACCAGAGAAATATTTGGATATTATTTCTCACTGATATTTGCAATTGGGTCAGGGTATGAGATGCTAATTTTGCTCTGCATAGAAGAGGAGTCTAAATGGCAGTTCCACATTTCAAACGACAGCCTGAAAAACCAATGGTGTTTTCACTCCTAGACCTCTGCCACTACTACTACAAAAAGCTATATTGTTTGTCTTAAATAATTAGCTCAAGAATTTTGGAATTTTACCCTAAAATGTGGCCAAAAGAACTGGCAAATATCACAGCAGCACTAATGCAACAATCTGCCTGGTTAAGCTTTAATGTCAACTTTTGATCACGCAATTTAAATGACTTAGACTTAATTCCTGGGTGAAATTTGGGAACACTTTAATATCAACATGAGAGGATTTGGGAAAATGTTTGAACAGGGATTACGAAGTCTTTTCTACCAGCTTAAAAAAAATGCATTCAGATCTCTTCCTGGAACTTTTAAGGCAGCATGACTGATGTTCACAGTGAGACCATCTCTGTCTGATGTTCTTGTGTAGCTGTCTCTGATGATTTGTGGGATGTCGGTGTGATTGAATTGATAGATTATAGTACAAAGTTGTGGGTAAGGGCAAGCCAACTTTTTTTCACCCTTGTTTTCTCCTAATAAGAGAGGACACACAAAATCCTTTCGTGGAAATGTGTGATAAATGCTACTGGCAGAATGACCAGGTTCCAGGTTCCAGGAAAATCAAGGTAGAGAGGATTCTGAATTCCAGGAGCCAGTTTCGCTGAACTCTGTTGCTTCCAGATAAACCGAAGAGAATACACGGCAACTTTTAGTGGAGGAAAGAAAGCAGTTTCCAGGAGGGGCAACCACCAGGAAGAGAGGAATGGGGTGGAAGACTGTCTTATAGTAACTTCCTGTCTCTCATCTGATTGCTCAAAAGAGATAGCACGAAACTTGGAATTAGAGGACTCAGCTTCCCGCTCACTAGCTGAGTGAACTTCGGCATATCACTGAGACTCTTTGATTTGCCTAAACTGGGAGAATTAGTGAAACTCCAAGGATTGTCCATCACAGGTCTAAATGAGAGTTTATGTGAAATCACACAGCCAGTTCCTGACACATTTAATAAAGGATTGATCAGCAGAGAGAGTGGTCAGGATGAGGGGAGGTGAAAGCCTAGGTGAAGGGCATACTGGATCCTTGGGTTGGGATGAGGAGGAAAATGAGGACCTATGTTTGGGAAGGTATTTTGCAAGGGTAGTATGCATACTGGTGGAGAGTCCAGATTCTGGTCATTGAGTGACCATGGCCAAGTCCTCCAATGTCTCTGCTTTAGCTTCCTCCTCTACGAAATGGGGATAATGACAGGACCTTTCTCATAAGGTTGTTGGATGGTTAGATAGACTCTCAAATGTAGAATGCTTAGCAGAGAGTCTGGCACACAGGAGAACACTATGTAAGTGGTAAGTGATAGTTATTACTACTAGGTACATCTGCAGTGTCTCCCAATTCATAATGACCACTCCACTCACAGCCTTCCTGCTTCCCACCCTCACCCTAAGTGATTTATCGTCAGCATTCATGTGTTCATTGAGACCCTCACCTCTTTTCCACTGTCCACTGTGGATTGGTTGATTGTACCAGGGGTTAGCTCTTGAACCAACCAAAGGTCCAATTCTTGGGACTGTGAATTTGCAGGGGGTATTGAGAAGAGGGGAAAAGGGAGAGAAGGAAAAAGATTTGATAAGGAGGATGACTGGCTGAATGATTCTCTATTTGGCCACATAAGAAACATGTGGAACTATGGGATAGGCATGCTTTTCCCTTGAGAAGCAAAGAAAGCTGGTTTGCAGAGAGAAAAAGGATGATGAATGTGACACACAGAGATGAGAAGTGGAGGGAAAGTCCTGACCACTGTGAGGTTCCTGGTTCTTTCCTGGGTTATGGCTGCAATTTGCCCAGGAGCTCTGTGAGATCCTTCTTGATCCCAATCCCATCTTTTACATAAGCGTCCTTGAGTTGGTGCCTCTTATTTACAATCAAAAGTGCTCTACCCACCTTTTAATTCAGAGAACAGAGTGAATTATATATGATGGGTGACATCTTATCCAGGAATTTCTGGTTATGATATTTACAGGAGCTAACTCTTAGCCATATGGGTTGAATTGCACATCTTCACTAAAATTCACTGTGACGCCGGAAATAGAAAAATCAGGGCATGCTAAAAGAAGATAAGCAGAGGTGCTTTGTTTCAATATCTCTTCATGAACTAGCCAATACCTGAGATCTTGATATTTTATTTAATTTTTAGTTGATGAGATATTTTGCCATTTTCCTCAGCATTAGCCAGGCTGGTTTAGGCAAGGGGAAAATTATTTTTCTTGGAATCTGACTAAACTGAGGGAAAAGCAGATACCTAGCTAAAGCTGAGGAATAACTGGAATTAGGGACTTAAACATCCTGAGGCCTTCTTGATATCTCAGTGTAGTTTCCCCACCTCTGTTTCTCTCCTATGAGGAGTTTGTTGGCTTCATTCTTTCATCTTCTTTTCCCTACGTGGAAAAATTGAACACGGCTGCAGGCATCTTTCTGGGAGATACAGCCCTGTTGGCCCACAGTCCACAGGCCCCAGGGAAGGGATTCATTGGTTTAGTTTGTAACAAGTGTCCATTTCCAGACCAATCACTCGTGGCCAGGGTAGGCTGGGAACTGTGATTGGTTCCCCTTGGGTGAAGAGCTCACTCTAGGATCAACTAGCTGTGGCAAGCAGGCCACGGCATGAATGAATATTTCGTAAGAAGAGAGTCAACTTCTAAGACAACAGGAGACAGTAGTGGGCAGTCCAACTCATAGAAATCCTCAATACCGTAAATGTTTTAGGGGACTCTCCGTATATTTTATAATTATTCTCCATTCTCTGTAAATAATAACCAAGATTCACTTTAACTGCCTATTTCATTATCCAAGAAGGCTTAGTTGTAACTTGATAATATCCTACTTAGCTTCAGAATATTTAGTGGTGTGGGCTGGGGGAAAGGGTTCTTTGATCTACTGTTCAGAGATGAGCATCTTGGCACATTTATACCAGTTGTTCGTCTAGGGTCTTTTAAAAATTAAAATTAGCCTAACACTAGTTTTAAATTATCATGTTAAGCCTCAAAGTAAAAAAACAACTAAAATAAAGGTGCCACGAGCTTGTTTTTGAAGCGTGTGTGTGTGTGTGTGTGAGAGAGAGAGAGAGAGGGATTTTATTCAGATTGGATGAATGCTTATTAGTTACAAATGTAATTGTTGCCTAACAGGCAGGAGAATAGACCACATGACCTCCCTTTTATGGATAATCCTCTAATAGGAGACATCGAGTTTACAGGAGAAGTAAACTCTAAAGGCTCATTAATGTTTACTCCCACATTGAGCAGGATTTAAAAACATAAGAACCTTTTACACTACCTTTAGCCAAATCCCTAACTGCATACTATTTTTAGCCACCAGACTGATTTGACTATAAACTTTAAAGGTGTCCAAAAAACAAGATGCAAAACATTTCAGTAAGAGTGCTTGAGCACAAACAGAGGGATAGTCATGCTCCTTGGAATCTGTCTCTTTTTTCTCATCCAGTAGGATTCCTTCCTATATGTCCAAGTCTTGAGATGCCTCCCTCCATAAAGAGAAAAGGCTGAATGTTAAGCTCCACCCCATGCCACCCTCCCTGCCATCTCTGACAGCCACTTCCCTCATGTGCACTCAGGGCCTGTGGCTAGAGTAGGAACAAGTAGGAGCTGGTTGTTATTTAAAATGTTGATGATTTGTTCTTGGTGGATTTTGCATTGTTAACTATAATTTAAAAGTATTTTATTAAAAATCATCTGTTTTGATTGCTGAGTTTCTGGGAGCCCCCTTAAATTTTGCACCTGGAGTGAATGCCAAGCCTGATATCTAGACAAACTTGTGTTCAGGGTCCAGTGCAGCCTCTTTGCCAATGTCTGTCCTGTTCAGCCTGGATTTCCCTTCTCTGTAATGAGAATGAAACTGACATGTCCTTAGAGGGCTGTTTGTACGATTGACTGAGATGGTGCATGGAAAGCATTTAGCACACTTAACATGGAGTCAGGGCTCAATAAATACTATTAGTGTTACTGCTATTGATAATAACACATATGGCAGGGATGGTCATAATAGTAGATAACATTTAGCTGTCATTTGACAATAAGAAATGATCCCAACCCTAAAGGAGTCCTATCTATCGGGAGACTCGGACATGTAAACAAATGGTCCCTATTCAGTGAACTGCTACAATAAAGGTCCACATGTATGGCGAGAGCACAAGGTGGGGAGGACTGACTGGCCACTAAGCTCCTAGAGAAGCAGTTTTAAGGCAGGTACTGAATGCTGAATAGGTGACTTTGCTAAGTGGAGGGGAGAAGAAAGGTCATTCCCGGTTGAGACACCAGTGGGCACAAAGACACTGAGCCTGGCAAGGGCTGGGTATATCCACAGGGAGACGTTCTTTGGAGCTGGATTGGGAGGTTCTGGCGGGAGAGTTGTGAGACATGAGGTTACTAAGGAACAAGATAGTCTGTTGATTAAGAGCCTTGAAAGTCATTGTGTTCTGGGGACAATGAGGGAATCTATCGAAGGATTCTGAGGCTATGTTTTGAGATGTTCAGTGTATGAGTTTTAGGATGGCAGCTGTGTGCAGGATGGACAGGAAGGGGATGCCTACTAGGAGGCCATGGCAACACGCAGGTGCTGAGGGTGACAGCTGGGGCCACGGCACGGGCAGGGGTGCTGGAAAGCAGGGAAGCGGTCTGGGCCCCACACTGAGGAGGCAGCCCCGGGAGGCTGGGTGGCTGAGTGAGTGTGGGGTGTTGTGGAGAGGAAGGAGAAACTGTCAGTGACTAGGAGGCTTCATCCGAAGTAACTAGATATAGAATGCACGCGGAGGAGGAAATGTAGGTATGTGTGGGGTGGGAGGAAGAAGATAAGGAGCCAGATTTTGAACCTGAAATGCCCAGGGAATGTCTAAGCGGAAATGTTCAATAGACAGTTGCAAATATGAGTCTAGAACTCAAAAGAAAGGTGAAGCCTGAGTTTGGGTTTTCACTGGAGTGGAGAAAATGCATGTGGTACCTCTGGGAGAGCTTGCTGTGAGAGACAAGGGCTGAGGGCCCAGTCAGGGTGATTGTCCCCATCTTCCCTCCTCTCTGCTGTTCCACCTTATCTTTTGGGGGCCCTTAATCGTCAGTGTGCTTTCTGAGTGGGACTTTGGCCTGGTCCCCAGAAAACATCCCCGAAGTTTCCTTACCCTGGCTATTTGGTCTGCCATCTGGAGACGTCCATCCAGCTCTCGTCTGATCTGGGCTGCCTGCTCATCTGGATTGTCCAGCTGCACAAAAGCACAAACATTGACATTTTCAGTTTGGGTCACAAAAGCCAATAAACTCATGACTTTCCATTCTACACCCTCCTCCCCGACTCCATGCTCCATGGACATATTTCACTAAAAAATAGATTGTTGTCACTGTAAGACCCAGTGTGAATGAAATCCCAAGTTAATTCTAGGCAGAGCATGATGTGGCAGGCAGTTGGAAAGAGAGACGTTTGAATGACCTTGCACGGGAATGATCAATTACTTCTGGAACGCTGGGCAGTGGTGTTTCTAATGAGGGCCCAAGCCAGCACCTCTGACTTGGCCCAATGAAGAAAGTGCTTACACGGCAGATGGACGAGGAAGGAGATGGCAATATAACTATCAGAAATGTCAGGAGCAGACACAGCGCATACCCACAGTGCACACAGACCGTGGGAGATCAGTCAGTCATTGCACTCCTTCTCCCTGAGCCCCGAGACCTTCCCAACCAGCCCTCCACGTGGCTACTTCCAATCAGCTGGTGTTGGTTTTCAGAAGGGCTCCAGAAGAATCGACAGATAAGTTTGGGAAAAGCCATGTTGAAAGGCACAAAGTCTCTGAGAAGTTCTACAGTAAAGAAATCTGTTAGACTTGGACCAACTCAACTGTTGTTTAACTGAACTAGTATCTAAGTTGAAATCTATTCTTATCTTCTCTGATATTAGGATATAAACATCAGAACACTCAAGAATAAATAAATCTGGACAAGTCCCTAACTTCTCTGGTTTCAGCTTTCCATCTAAAGTATAAGGGGTTGGTTAAGACATCTTCATCCTTTCCCCATCTTTCTATGAATCTATGAAAGACATTACCAAACATTTCTGTAAAGGGCCATATGATCACAGCGTTAAGCTTTGAGGCCATAAGGTCTCCCTTGCGATGAATCACCTCCTCCACTGTAGTGTGAAAACGGCCATAGACGATATGTGAGTGAACGAGAGTCACTGTGTTCCAATAAAGTTTTATTTACAACAGGTGGCAGCCCATAGCTGGTCATTCCTGTTTTATGAATTGAAGTTACCTCTTTATTTCCAAGCAACCCTGCCATTATCCTTCAAAGCGTTACTGGGTCTGCTTTTTCTAGCAAGTTATAATTTATTCATAGAAAAGTTTAATAAGGGACAGCAGCATTTAAATAAAATTCCTCTTTCTGGTATATATTAACTCACAACGAAAAGCAGCATAGGAAATATGTGCGTTTTCTTACTGGAACACAGTGGTTCTCATTCACTCACATATTGTCTACGGCTGTTTTCACACTACAGTGGAGGAGTTGATTCACTGCAACAGAGAAACTCACATAAGAAATATGTGAGTTTTCTAAGTCCCTTTCTTCTAAAATTTATTTTTATTCAGAAATTTTAAGCTCCAAGCTTATAAAAAAAAGACTGTCACTTATACTATGCAATGATATAAAAAATAAGTTATTTCTAATATGATGAATGTGATATAAATAACACTAGAAAATTTATAATCATACTTCTAAAGCATCATAATTAATCTTCTTTGGTTTATTTTACAAAACACATAAAAAATCCATCTGGCATTATGCTGTGATTTTTATCACCCTGTGTAGTTCAGGAATTAGCAAGGCTTTATCTTCTTCTTTCCACAGTTTTAGAGAGAAGGTCTGTTTCCTAGATCATGAAAACTGGATTGCAACATTTGGCTACATATAGTAAGGCAGAATTTTCCAAAGGATGTTCTGCTGAACAATAATTCTAGATACTTCTGAAGAAAGGTTTTCAGAAGGGCTCCAGAAGAATCGACAGATAAGTTTGGGAAAAGCCGTGTTGAAAGGCACAAAGTCTCTGAGAAGTTCTACAGTAAAGAAATCTGTTAGACATGGACCAACTCAACTGTTGTTTAACTGAAACTGTAAATTTTTATTTTTTGCATAATGCTCGTAGAACACCAGTTGGAGATCATGTTCTAAACAAATGTAGAGAGAAGCACCTGCAAGCAGTCCCACCACTGACCAGGGGTCCATCCTGATCACACTTTCCGATAGGCCCAGGTGGGAAACACAGTGTCTTCAGTGCTGTTTTTAAGCTCCAATGAGCTGCTTTTCCTTTATTCCCTTGGAAAGCCCATGAGTTCTTCAGATCCAGGTGTAAACCCACCGGGAACACTCGGATGTCTTGTTCAAGGTACACATGCAAATGAAACACTCCACTGCTTCTCGGAGAAGCAGCAGAATGATTGGGGCAGGGGCTGAAGTTGGGAATTCTGTCAAAAGATATGAGGCTCACTCAGGTTAAAACTGAAAGGGGAAAACACAGCCCAACAGAACCAGCCCCGTGACTAAATTTCCCAGAGGCATTTGAGTTCTCCCAGGGGCCTCACAGAATGCAACTGGAAATGGCGGAGAGTGCTGGTGATGACGATGAGCAGGCAAGGTCGACCTTAAGCTTTATGTGTCCTTTCATTCATTAGTTCACCCATTCACTCATTCACTCATCAGTTTTTTATGGAATGCCTTGAAATGTTAAGACACTGGAACACAGAAAGGAACAAGACAGACCCAGTCTCTAATTCCATGGAGCTTAAACTAGTAAGAACAGGTATGATTTGGGCGTAAAGGAGAGGGGGTTAGCATTTACTGATACCTGTACCAAACACCAAATACCCTATGACCTGTTTTACAGCCTTTTCTAAAGGGTCCCAAGAAACAGATGTTGATATGCTTTCCCTGAGGAAAAAGGATTCTGGGGTCAGGAAATGCTGCTCCCTCTTGAGAATTTATAATAGATATTAGCATAATCAAGACTGAGAAATTCTAGAGCAAAAAAGTCTGTTTAAATGCATTTAACTTTGTCTTTTACACAACTATTCCACCAAAAACAAATATTCCACAGAGCAGTTTGGGAAATTCCACATGTGAAACAACTTTATGAGGTAGGTACCATTATTGGTCCCATGTTAGCAGATGAGGAAATTGAGTCTTGGTAAGTTGAGGAAAATGCCACGGTTCACATAGCTGATAAAGTGGTATGAGCCATTTGAAACCAAGTCTGCTCGGCCTCAAATCACAACTCTTCAGCTCTGCATTACGTTGGCTTCCTTCTTAAGTGCCTGCTTCTAATCGATCCTGACAATTAACTAACTTAGCACTCCCACTTTGTTCCTTGTAGACATGGGCCAATTTGACACATAGTGCCACCACTTGGGGGGGGGTGGAGAAATGTTGACCCTCTGTCACTTGTCATGACTGATTGATTTCGCTTGGGGAGGCTGTAGCAGTACCAGATTCTTCCCTACAACATGATAGCAATGGGCGTGTCCTTATCCTGGCTCTGCCACTTAATAGCTGTGTGACCTGGAGCAAACTACTTAACCTCTCTGTGCTTCAGGTCTCATCTGAATAATCAGGAGACCTCTACCTAAGGTTGTCGTAAGAATTAACTGAGACAATGGATATAAAATGCTCAGCCCAGTGCTTGGCATGCAAGAAACCCTCAGGAAATGGTGGCTGCTGTTACATGTGTTGTTATTAGAGCAGTCCGTGCTGGCTGCATTTCTGACATGGGCCACCATGGGGCGTCAAAGGTTCGGAATAGGAGGCGCCAGATGGGACAATGTCTCTCCCCGGTGGGGATGTGGGGTCTTGGTCTGACAGTCTAGGTGGTGGAGGTGATGTGATCAGAGGCTCCCCTCTCTTGACAAATTTCCCTGGTTTTTCTGTGTCTCCCACATCCTGCGGGGTCAAGTCCCTTTGCTCTGTTAGACTTTAATTAGCAGGAGTGACCAGAAGGCGGACACTGCTGCCTGACACCTAATGATGTGAAGAGAGGGTGACAAGGGAGATGCAACGGAAGCTCCCTAAAATAGCCTGGCATGATAGAGAAGGCCATCCTCAACGGGGAAGCTTGACAGCCCCACTGTATGAAATCCAAAAATATAAAGAGAAATCAAGTAATTACCTTTTCAAGGGCTGGAAAGAAAAAGCCAGAGAAGGAGCTTCCATGGAAACGAGGTTCTGTTTATTGCACTGGTCTTTTCTACCGAGGAAAGGAAAGATCAGCTGGAGAACCAAGGCAAGAGCAAGCCTTTCACACTGACAGCTCATTAGGGTTCAAAAATGTACATGTGCATAAAGGCTCTTTACCTAATTAGACAAATAATCTTCCTACTAGCAGAGGTCAAGCAGAGGCAGGGCTGTTGTTTTGACTTGTCAGTCAAGCCAAAGGAAACATTTTCTTGGGCTTTTCCTTTAAGTGATGGAGAACTGAGCCCAGCACCGCGTAAGTGCAGACAGGTATCTCCCAAGCCATCAGTTCAAGCCTACCAGAGGCGACTCTCTCGGCTTATTGGTGGCAGGTACTCTTTCAATCAATGCAGAGATGAGAACTCAGGGTAGTGCTGCTGTAGGGCCAATTTGAACACAGCCCTGAGATCCAGCAGAGTGGAGCTGCGCCTATCTATCCTGCTCCTTAGCTGTGCAACCTTGTCAAGTCTCTTAACCTTGGTGAATCTCAACTTCTTCATCTACAAAGTGGAGATAACTTTTATCTTGCATGGGTATCTTGAAAGGACACAATGAGACAATGAATTGCATTGTGCAAAGGAAGTCAGAACAACTTCGGTCCAAATCTTGGCTTTGCCATTTCCTTACTGAAAGGGATTGAATATGCAATTCAATCTTTCTAAGCCTCAGTTTTCTTGTCTATAAAACTGGGATAAGATACTTACCCCAGCGTGTTCTGAGGATTCTGTCAGATGATATACATCCAAAGCACCCAGTGTGTTGCTGGCACATGGTAGGTCCTATAGTTTAGCAAATAGTTTCTGGAGCTATCCCTGTTTTAGAATAGGCACTCACCAGATGTTAACTTTCCTCTCTGCGTTTGTGATTTAAGAAAGAAACCGGACGGTGGCAGGGTGCCCTGGAATCCTGGAATGGATGTCAGGAGACTGTGTTCTGGTCCTCGATTTGCCCTTAGCTGTGGGATCTTGGGCCAAAGTCATGACCTGTCTGCCCACAGTCCCTTCATCTGAGAAATGATAAGCTCTACACTGTTATGTTCTAGGATTCTCCGAAAAGCCTAGATAAGCATTCCTCAAAATTATATACTAGGGAACGTTAGTCCTGCAGGTCCTCTACATGCTCAGTGAGAAAGTGTTCTGGGGTCACATCAAGTCTGGAAACCTGCTGCTTCTGTCCGCTTTCTGGAGAGCCACGAGACACACTAGTAAGAAGCCTGCACCAAGGCAACCTCATGCAGCCCATGTTTCCCTAATTTATCTGCCCATGTGGGAAACACATCTGAACACTCAGGAACACATTTCGGGATATGCTCACCTAGGCGATTCTCCTGTGCTCCTTGCTTTTCTCATGTCTCTGGACAGAATTTTTGTGGGGGGAAGTGCTCCCACTGTGCAAACAGAGCTATAACTCAGAAAAGAGGGACCCACCTGAGGATGCCCCGTCTGACCTCTAGGGTGATGACGAAATTGCCATGGGGCCTGGGTTGGGAGCCTCCTCATTAGCCTCAGAGCCCCTGGAGGATTGGCCTTGACAGTGTGCCTGGGAGACGTCCTTGGGTACCAGCTTCCCCGGGGAAGGACTGACTTCTCTGTGCTCACATGATGGAAGAATTCTCTGGACTCTTCCAAAGTCATCGTTATCACTGCCAAGGGGCAGCTTTCAGTCAAGCAAAGAGAGGATGTGATTCAAATACACAGAAAATGTAAACAGAAACAGGCAGATTGCTTTATGCATTATTTGAATAATTGTTCTGCTTTCTGGAAAAAATCTATGATACTCAGCCTCAGAGTAAATGAACCAACTTTAGCCTCAGGACTGAAATGAAAATGATCCAGACTGGCTGGAAGGAGCTTTAGAGATGATGTAGTAACTTCAGGCTGCGGATCTGACCCCCGCTGAGCTCTGCGACCTCTCCCGGTCCCCCCGCATCCTCCCTCAGTGTGCTCCGTGAAGTCCTTTGCTGAGGCCTTTGGAAGGGCTAAACCTTCCTCCTGCTGCCAGGTTTTTGCACAGGCTGTTCCTCATGCCTGGAACACTCTTCCTTGTCTCTTGTTTGGCTGGTAAAGCCTTCAGCTTTGCAGCAAACTCTTCCCTGACCCCTTCAGACTCGGTGAATCTCTCCTGACATACTACACACCTCTCTTTTATTAGCGCTCGTCATGATATAATTTTACATGTACTCGTGTGATTTTTTGATGTTTACTTACTAGTCTGTAAGCTCCATGAGGGCAGGGATGGGTGTGATTTTGCTCAGCTCTGTGTCCCTGGCACCTACGTATACAGGTGCTACTTGTATAGCATGGTAGCAAGTACGGAGTGAGCTCTCAGTAAATACCTGGTGGAAGAATAAAATGGCAGCAGAACCAGCTACAAGACTGTGTTAATTAACTGTGACTCACAGAGGGAGAGTGACCTGCCCACAGTCACACAATAATCAGCGACAGAGCTGGGACCAAATTCCCAGTCTGCCAACTTTTAGTTTGCTATATCTTGCTGCTCAGTGGCTGGGTCCCAGAAAGTGTCATTCTTTGCAGAAATAGGTAAAGTAAACTTTGCTGGCCTATAACCAGTTATATTCCTGATAAAGCATCCTCAATTCTGGGCTTTGGGAGACGGAGGCAGGGGGCCCTCTAAACAGCTACAGTGAAAGCTAACCTGCTGACCCTGGATTAGCTCAATCTCTTCGCTTTGTTTCCTCTCTACTTCTTAGCCGGGGCCGTGGGTTTCCAGAGATTACTGTCTGAGACAGAGGCTGCCAACAGTCACTGCGGAGGAGGGTGGAGGCGCCTCTCCATAAAGCACTCCCATCAGCTGGCACGGCCCTCCTTTTATCCATAGCACCATGTTTTTTTAATCCTCCTTCAGAGACAAACTGCTCCAGAGAATGCTGCCTTCTTGGTGCACTGCAGTCTGGAAAGTTACAGCTGGGATGGTGTCAGTTCCCAACCAGGAGATTGGAGTGCCTGGGTCTCTGCCAATTTGAACTGTGGCTACATTACAGCATTGGATACCTGGCTGCTGCCTCCACGTTCCTTTCTTCCCATCTCCTACAGCCTGTCTCCTGTTTGTCCACCCTTATTGCTGAACTGTGGAACACAGACAGCATCTACTGTCCTGGTTCAAATCCTTGCCGTTCCACTTTGAAGCTGAACGATCTTGGGCAAGTGACTGGACCTCTTTGAGTCTTAGCTTTTAATTTATTTCAACTCCTTTAACTCTGAAAAGGGAATAATAATGATAACACCTACTTCACAAGGTTGAAAAGAGATTAAATAAGATGGCGTGTGTAGGACAATTAGCAGAGTGCTTGCCATGTAGATGCATATATTAAATCTCAGCAGCCATTAGTCTTTGGCATTGCACAGCCTGCATACGTTCTCCCTTACACAAATTCGGACTCAGCAGCACTTCATAGGGCAGAACAGATTCTTTCTGGGTAAGAAACCAAGCTTTAAAAGGTTAAGTAGTTTGCCTGTAGTTCCAGAGATAATTGGCCCTGCATAGAGAGGGTAATCCTCAGGGGGAAAAAAGAGTGGCTGTCAGAATCAGAAAACCTTGAGGTTTAGTGCTGCTTGTGCCACAAACTCACTGGGGGATCAGGGCCAGGTGCCCAACCTCTCTGAGCATCTGTACCTGTAGCTCAAAAATAATAACCTCAGAGGACTACCGTCACGATGATAATAAACATTTTCACACGGCAGAGGTTCAGCACGGTGCAGGTACATATTCCTATTATTATTACTGGAGGAGAATCTGATGAAATCTGCAGCCTCATTGTCCGTCTGAGTCTTTGCTGAGTCTGTTCCCGGATTATTTGTAGAAAGAACATGGAGTTTGGTGTCCCATGGACACTCAATTACATTCCGTTTTTATAAAAATCACCCAAGGAGATACTACCTAATTTGTGGAAGAGTTAAAATATGACCATTTGTGTCTTTCTATACCATTCCTATTTCCTTTCCAAGAAAAGACCTTGAGTAGGTCAAAGTTTCCATTCCAAAGGATGCACTTCTCCTTGATTGCAAAATGCAGGGTTTAGATCCCAGCCAATGAGAACACTGCCTGCATTTGAGTCACCAGTTTTATGTCTTTGCTGGCTTCTGGCGATGCAGTAAATATAACACAAGAGCTCCAAATGCAGCAATTCTCTGAGCAGCCAGCAAAGAAATACATAAAAAAACCCAAACAGAAAACCAATCTACTTCTTTATGATCCTATAGCGCTCAGCCAGTCTTTCCTCATTCCCACTGTAGTCCTGAAATGACCTGCCCTCTTTGTATCATTTCATATCTGACATATCATTCAGGGTCTGGCTTCAGACCTTCTTTCTTCCAGAAGCCCTGTTTGGTTACTTTAGCCAGGCATCAACTCACTTTTCTAGGAATTGCTGGCCAGTCCAGTATCTAAGCCTTCTCTGTGTTCTGTGTCTTAGATTTCCCTTCCTCACCAGGTCACCCGTGGGGCACGGTGGTCAGGGACCCAGGAGCTGGAAACAGTCAGATCTGGCCTCAAATCCCTGCTCTGCCAATTGCCAGCTCTGTGACACTGGGCCACATACTGAGCCCTTTACATGTGCAGCCTCCTTTGCAAAGTGGGCGTCCTAACAGTAACAATGCCAACAGCAAAGACCTGTGATGAGAGTGAAAGGAGATGGTACTCATAAAGCAACTTAGCATGATGCCTCAAATATGAGGGCTTTGCAAGGTTAAGGCTACAATTCAGTAATATTGAGGCCAGTGACTACAGTTTTCATCCAGCGTAGAGGACACAGCTGTGTTATTTTTTTAATAGATCATCTTAATGATCTTTACAGCTGGGGTTGGGAGATAGTCCAAGTCACCTGAACTGTCCTGAAAACACAGTGAACTGAAGCCATTCAAAGAAGACAGCAGGTATCGTCTTACTGGGTGGGAGTGTAGATGCCCATGCCAAAGCCCAGGGTAAAGAGGAAGCAGGTGGTTTTGTCAAGAGAGGCTGCAGGGTCTAGGCTTGCTCTATCCCTTCATAGCTGTGCAGTCACCTCCTAAATATCTCTCAAATCCATCTATTCTGCTTGCTCACTTCCCTAGGCCAGGCTGCCATCATCTCCACCCTGGACCACCGATTCCACCTGCATCCTCTCTTGCTTCCCTTGGATGCAGCAGTTCTCCATCCTGGCTGGACATTAGAATTTTCAGAGAGAGAAAAAAGGGAACCCTGATGTTGAGGCTGCACCCAGATCAACTAAATCATACATTTCGGGTAGGGGCCCAGGCAGCAGTATTTTCTGCCCCTCACCCCGTGATTCCAATGTGCAGCAAAGATTGAGAACCTTTACGAAAATCCAGTGGCTCCCAAAGTTTGGTGCTCCAGTGGCCCCAAAGTGTGGTGCCCATAAGAATCAATCAGAAAATCTGTTAAAACACAGAATCCTGGGCCTTCCCCCTGTACAGTTTTGATTCAGTAGGTCTGCGGTGAGAGCAAAGAATTTGCCTTTCTGAGCAGCTCCTGGGTGATGCCGATGCTGCAAACTACCTTGAGGAGCAAGGCTCTAACTCAAGCTCTGCAAAGCAGCCTGCTCATCTTTTTGGAACATGCATTTGCTCATGTTCCTCTCCTGCTTGAGACGATCCATTTTCCTTGGCAGTAAGAGCCCAAGATCCTCATCAAAGCTTCAGGAGCTGTAGCCATCTGGCTCCTACACAGCTTTCCAGCCTCATTTCCTACTACTTTGTCTTCTCTTCTAGGCTCGAGCTATTCTGTATTTCTTTTTCTAGGTTCTCAAACATGATATATTCTTGCTTGGCCCCTGCATGATGTGCATGCTCTTCCTTCCTCTGTCATCTCTGTCTGGCTAACACTAGATCATTAATCCAGGGTCCAGCCTTGATGTCACTTCCTTAGGGGACTTCTTGGTCTCAGCCAAGGTCACTACCTTGAGCATCCCCTGGCATCCTGAACCTCCTCTTTTATCACCCCCATTACATTTGCACGATTCACTTTTTGTCATGTTCTCTGCAAGACTGTGAATGCCTCAGGGGCAAAGACCTTGTCTGCCTTGTTCATTATAAAAATCTCCAGTGACTGATGCATGATAAGCAAGAAAGAAATATTTGCATAGTTAAATTTGAGATGGAGATAATAATATCTACTTGGCAGGGATATTTTGACGAGTTAGTGAAATGTTTGCCAATCACTTAGTGTGGTGTCTTCTGACATTTAATAGGTGCTTAAATCATGACCTAAATGGAAATCTTAACGTAAATGGTTTAAACTTATTAATTCTTGTTGAATGAATAAAGTATTCAAGTGAAGAAGGGACAGAGACTGACTAAAGTGGTATGAATAACAGAGGTGTGAATCAATTAAACTCTGTGAGTCTCGGTTTCCTCATCTGGAAATAGGGAATATTAATACTCAACTTATCATTTTAAAAGTATTCATTAAATGTTTGCTTTGTTCCAAGAATTGTGTTATGAGCTGTGAAAAGCAGGATAAACACAGAACTTGCTAACTTTTAGGATTCTTTCAAAAACAAAAATGCTTTTTTTCCCCAAATTAGTAAAGTATTACACAAATGTAAATAATTATTTTCATTGTCATTAGTTTTTGAATGCAGTTTTTACTAATTTCTGAAATTCTGTTCAGGCAGCTGATCTGATGCGAAATGGTCATTTGTTCAAAATGAGGCAGAGGTGATTCTATTCTCTGGAGATTTTGATATGAATACCATAGGAAATAAAATGCCTTTTTGTGCTGTTGAATAATTTTGCTCTTTAAGCAGCATCAAGTCATGGTAAAAAGCAATTTATAAATGGCAAAAATAATGCACTTAACAGGAAATCCAGAAAACATCCAATGATGTTTAAAATACTTCTAATAAAATTGAATGCTTTTGCTAAATATGCCTGCTCTTTATTTGAAGGGAAAGAGAACTTCATTTTCAAATATTGATAATGCAGTATATAAAGTTGCTCACAAGGTCAAAATGAAATTGAGTTTTCCAGTTTCTGCAATTATGGCTTTAGTAAATGTGTATGTGCATGCGTGTGTGCGCATGTGTCTGTGTGTGTGTGCCTGTGTGTTAGAGAGTTTTCAAGCAGTAGCACACATGCACATCTATAAATCATGGAGCTGCCCATGCCAATTAAAATTGAGGTGAAGAAGTATAATTTCCAGGGTACATGAGAACTGTCACATGCACTGCTATTTCCTTTAAGTGGCATGTCACAAATACAAGGTGTGCTTAATTTCCAGTCCCAGGCTGATTATTATGCAAGTACCTGGTGGAAATTTGGTCTATTCATAAGTCTACCCACATATATCATTATCTAGTTTTGCCTGCCCTGAAGAGTGTGTCTACTGTGGTGTTACCATTGTTCAAAGTCAAAAATATTTATAGAGGGTGGGTTTCACCTTGATTAAGACGTGTCAAAAGAACAGTTAGATCCTGGTATCAAATCCATAACCAAGTAGATATCTATATCTATATATTTTTCTATTAGTTCTTTTAAAAGTATCTATGGGCAAGAGGAAGAGGTAATATTAAAAACAGAGAGGCCCCAAATTCTCCAAAAGATGGGAGAAAAAGAATGATTAAAAAAATCCCAAATTACATTATCAGCATTTATTAAATGCTTCCTGCATAAAATATACTGTATTTTATACTATCGGTGAGTAAAGGCATCAGAGTATCATCTATTCTAACCCATATGACAGTTCTTAACTTAGTTGTTGGACTATATTGATGTCTACTCTTGCCATATTCAAGGAGTTGGATGTAGAAGATTTTATATTTTTGATGAAGTTGAGGTCAATAATCCCATGTCAAGCATAAGTAAGGATAATCATGTGTTGTACTGAAAACAAAAGTAAATATTGAAAAAGCAAATTAAAAGGTGGAAATAAATTAATTAGAATAGGCAAAGTTAATGCATGGTAAAAAATTAACCCTGAAATTTCAGTTTCTTTCTTGCTTACTCTGTGTTCAATGCCAGTTATGGGGGCTTTCTTCCATAGCATCACTCAGGGATCCAGGCAGATGAAAGCACCACCATTCTGTGACTCTGCCATGTTGATATGGGGCTTCCAAGCTCAGTGCAACAGGGGAACACAGAGCATGGAGAATTCATAGCCCATTCGCTGGAACTAATCACATGGCCCTGACCTAATTGCAAAGGAAGTTAGAAAATGTAGGAAGACACATAAAATATTTCATAAGCGTTACTCTGTCTGACTCAAAAAATACTATGGATTCTAAAGTGCCTAAAATATAGACGCTATCTTGATTATCTGGGAAATGCTCGATTCTCTATTTTACCTGGCCTATGTGGATACTTCTACATCAATTCAAATTAATTCGAGTGAACATGGTGTAACATAATTAAATTTGCATTGTGAAAGGCAAACATGACCTTGGCTTAGAGGAGGGAAATGGAAGAAAGTGGTACCGTCCTCTGAGAATGAAACCTACAAATAAGCAGTATTTTAACCAGCATAAATTAAAATAATATTGACTGAAATACACATATCCAGCACCAACGAAGTTCAAATCAAGATGGCCCAAGGGTCTCCTAATCCAATTACTTCCTAATGCACCTACAATTTCCCAGACTGAGAGACACTTTGAGTGGTAAACCACTATCAAGATAGATGACTTCTTATCTCTTAAAATTTTATTTGTAATCTAGACACTAGGCTAATCCTCTGTGCAACTGGTTTTAAGGTTAGAAAGTTCATTTGCTGATGCTGGCCTTTCACATTTGCAAAAACTAAGGAAATGCTTTTTAGGGCCTTCAGAGGAAAAACTTTGTAGTAATTGTAGCAAATCCCTTGCTCCCAAATTACTGTACAATCTCAGAGAAAAGAAAAACTTATCCAGGAACCTCAATTAGTCACCTTTAAAAAGGAATTTACTTTTACAAGGAAAGTCAAGTCACAGTGGGAATTGTGTTTTTAAAAAGCAATAGCAAATGTATGCATGAGGTCACTACCCTGCCCTTTTATGCTAACATTCCTAGACACAGAATTGATTTGCAAAATGATGCCTTTCCACAAGATGTTTGTTGTATTCTAAGGTAGGAGAGTGGAAAAATACATTTTTCAAAAACGGTTTTAACATGAAGTGAAACCCAAATGATTTTCAGGTTAATAGCTCAGCAAGTACCTGACACAAAATGGGAGCTCAATATGTATGTGTTGAATGATTGCCTATAAATATTTTATCCTCCATGTAACGGGGAAGCTGCAGTATTCTAAGCTGATCTATGTGATTTTCTTTTTAAACTGAGACAGAGTCTCACTCTGTTGCCCTGGCTAGAGTACAGTGGTGTCGTCATAGCTCACAGCAACCTCAAACTCCTGGGCTCAAGCAATCCTCCTTCCTCAGCCTCACGAGTAGCTGGGACTAGAAGCACACACCACCATGCCCAGCTAACTCTTCTATTTGTTGTAGAGACAAGGTCTCACTCTTGCTCAGGCTGGTCTCAAACTCCTGAGCTCAAGTGATCCTCCTGCCTTGGCCTCCCAGAGTGCTAGAAGCTACCGCACCCAGCCTATGTGATTTTTTAATTGAAAAATTATTCTCTATGCTTTTATCACTCAACCTATAATGGTTGTCATTATCAACTCTATTGATTAAGGGATGGTTGGATCTGCTACCTGTTTATTTTATTTGGTAAAAATGAGTGATCCAAAAGTATAGGGTTTGGAGAAAATGAGATACCTAAATAGACATGAAAATTCTTCCAAAAATTGAAAGGACTGTCCAGAGATTATTATTGTTCGTGGTGATGTTTCACCTTCTTTTAAGTACTGCAGACATTTTGCTGACATTTGAGCAAAACGCACACTCCTGTAATTTCTTATTGTGAAATTCTGCGATAGAGATATCAAGTCATAATGCCACAAGGCCCTGGCTAGTGTCAGATGGTGCTTAATGGATTCTGTCTCTACAGCCTGACATGTGCAGTTGAGTTGGAAAATGGATGATTAAAAAATTTAGAGTCAACATACGCAGCCAGCTGCACAGAACAAGATAACGCCTTGGGTGACAGCCTGTGGCTTTGATGTAGGATGGTTGCAAAGGATCTTACACTCCTGAGAGGAAGTCAGACATGTACCCAAAGAGGAGAAAATTCTGAAAAATTCATAAGCTTCCTTATCATTAATAATTAATCTCTAAATCAACACACATTGGCAATTTATACTGGCCAACACTGGAGAACAGCTAAGGACTGAAGCTATGCCTCCCTCTGCAAACTCCTCTGGAGTGATTAATTTCATCGCAACCTTCCGTTTCTTATCAGAAAAGCAGGGCTGCAGAAATTCAGGAGACAGTCTTCAACATAAGCTGTGACATTAGCCATCATAATTTATAAGATGAAAGCATCAAATCTCTCCCAAACTGCAGTCTCTCCATCCTCCTGCCACCCCTCCCTCCTAAAAAAAAAAAGGTTTAGATTTGACACTCACCTAGATTGGGATTTTTCTGACAAAATTCTATGATCTCTATAAGCCAGCGGGTGTCACCCAGGTGAGGAGGGGGGTGCAATTTTGCCCCCCAGAAGACATTTGGCAAAGTCTGGAGACATTTTTGCCTGTCACAGTGGGGGGAGAGAGGTGCTGCTGGCATCTAGTGGGTAGAGGCCGGGGGTGCTGCTCAACATCCCACGGTGCACAGGACAGTCCCCTACAACAAGGAATTACCCAGCCTGAAATGTCAGCTATACTGAGGTTGAGAAAGCCTGCTGTACAGGCTGACCTCGGGGAAGTAAGATGTTTGCCCTGACAACATTTGATTATGGGGGCAAAGAGAAAGTTGCTCAACTGACATGGAGGCTTAACTTCATGATGTTAATCCTCTCCCTGTTAAACCCTTCCCAATATTACCAGCCAGGCTGAGATCCGAAATAATCTGAGGAAGGGAAGAGATAAGCACTTGACAGTTCCTACCATGGTTAAGGAATTTGTACAAGAAGGTGCTATGTTTGCAAGCATACTTCACACAGGTATTTTTGGAATTCTGCTTCAGAGTTGATTTCACTGAGGTGTGTAAGACGCAGGGGTTCAACTACCGGGATTTTGTTGGCAGAGTTCTGGGTGTATCGGTCCCCACTGTGTTGCATGTATGTTCATGCCGCAGGCTCCGTTGTTCCAGGAGAACGCTGCAGCGGAGGGACTGGACACATTCCTCTTCTGCATTCTGTCGGACGTTTGCTATTCCCCACACACTCACAGACCAGGCCCACAACCTGCAGCTTGCAGGGGAAGGGAGATGCAAACGCACAACCCCCTCTCCTGGACTTAAACACCTGAGATGCTGCCCAGACCAGAATCAGAACAAAAAGGGCAGAAAACCTGGGGTGGGGGTGGGGTACAGGGGTTGAAGTAGGGGCAAAGAGAGGGACATCTAGGAGGCGATCATGCTACCCCTTCATTTACTGCACTTTAAGATAAAACTAGAAAAGCCCCACTCCTTTTCCAACAAGGCAAAATATACTGCCCTCCTTCCTCACTAAATGCCATTTTTAGTAATTTTTTAGGTTTGCCAATGTCACTATTCCTATAAGGAAGAAACAAATGAATGCTTGATTCTAACATCTGTGTTTCTCGAGAGTTTTTCACTGGAATGAGAAACCACACCAATCTTGTATAGAAGAAAGAACTCGTGATGAATTCATTTTACAGAAAAACATATTAAGCCAGTTTCTCTGCTATGCCTCACAGTGAGGGGGATGTTGAGATTTCTGGGCCCCAGGTTTATATTATTCTTTCCTTGTTAAAAATGTTTTAAGCATAAAACATAATTTTTACATGAACAGACCACAAAGGAGAAATACTGGTTGACCCGAGAAAACTTCTGGAACAGGGTGTTGCATGGGATTCTTCCTACTGTTCAAAAATTGGAGACACAAGTTTTAGTGGGACATTCGCACCCCCCAGACCTTATTAAGAGGTGTCCTTCCCGGCCCTCCCCTCCCCAATCTTCATTCCAATGACCCTCTCCACCAGGGATTTTTGAGCAGAAAACTGGGGAAAGAGAGGAGAGGGGTTGATTAGAAAGAAAAAGAAATTTGCCCAGGTTCCAGATATGTTAGCCTAAAAGGAGATTGCTGAGGTTTATCTTCCCTATGGTACCTCCTGCTGCTTCCCCTTGAAGAAAATAACTTGTAGAGACTGGGATTCCCAAGAGAAAGTGGCATCTCATTTTTACTGTTCTATTGGATGTCTACATTGCAGCCAACTGGTTGACCTGCCCTCTGTGTCTAGTTAAACAGATCTAAAACACAAAGAGAATTGGAGGGAGACAGCAGGGTGGAGTGGGGCACCTGTGGCACTGTCTCTCCTAGGGCTGTTTGCTGTGGCAAGGTGCCTGGGTTGGTCCTGGGCCAAATGCACACTGAGCGAGGCAGCTGAGCTAGAGTCATCTTGCTGGAGCCTCATCCTAGAGGCGGATGCTGGTTCTGGGAACCCCACCAGCAGGAAGCTCTGGAATGGAGCCCCAGAGATGGGTTGGAAGACAGGAAGAAGCTGAAGAAGATCTCCGCCATGAGAGGGACCCCCATGGACTGCCCCCTCACCCAAAGAACTCATGCATGCCTCGCATGAGAGCATCAGCATTTAGCTGCCACCACACAGTGGGACCAATGGAGAGGCAGTGAAATAACCAAAGAGGAGACTGCAGTCACCAGCCCAATTAAGAAAAAAGACCTTTGCCTTCCCCCGCAGCACTGCCCAACACTTTCCACCCCCTGCATCGGCCCCGGAGAAACTAGTCACAGGACAGGCAGGGAGGTGATGAGCTTTAAATTAGATATGAAGTTGACATTTTAAACCAGACTGGGCTTTTGAGAGTGACTGGAAAAGCTGAGAGGTCTGCATGAGGAGTCATTAAGAGATGGCAGAGGGAATTCTAACACAGCGAGGCTGAAGGTAAAAACTGGAAAAAAATAAAGCTGTCTCATGTTTTTCCTCCACCTGGTACAGAATCATCAATAAATGAGTTATAGATTATAGCAAGGTCTTTCAATAAATATTCCCATTTAAAAAAGTGTTATGTCCCTTAAGAAATGGGAAACTACCTTTGTAGGCAGTGGGGACCCCTAAAGGCGATTGAGGATGGGAGCACCATAATTGGGTTTGTGTTCTGTGTCACTCCGGAGGCAGTGGAACATGGTGAGGAGGCGGGGAGAGCGGCCGAGCAGCTGCAGAAATTGTCCAGGTGAGACACGATGCACGGTGGTTGAGAGCCACGTTGAGTCAGCCATTCAGACACTCTGTGCTTGGAACAGTGGCTTCATTGCTATGAGCCTCCATTGCCTTTCGTGAAAAATGGGGATCGCCCATTTTTGGGCTGGCATGAGGATCCAATGAAGCTGCACAGGTAAAGCACTCAGCGGCCCATCCCTCCCCAAGCTGCCCCTCACTCAGAATTACCTGTCTCTATAAAAGTCTCTTTGATTCTCCCAGGTGTTGAGGTCTGAAACCTCGGCATCTCCCCAGCTTTCCTCTCTTATTACCACTCACATCTAATCATTTGTCAAACGCTCTCCTGTCCTCCCTTGTATGGCTGCTCTTCGTACGTTTGTGTCTTTCTCCTCTTTCCATTTCTTCCCTAGTCCAGCTCTTGACACGTCCCGCCTGGACTGCTGTGACAGCTGCTCAGCTTGCCTCCCGCCTCGATCTTCCACTGCCACGACACTGACCTAAAACACATGTGGTCACATTGCTCTCTTCTTGAAGAACATTCAGTGACTTCCCACTTTCTGTGGGGATAGTTTTCAATTTTTTTAAAAGCAGTGTAGCGCTTTAAAAAATGGAAATACTATCTGGACAGCCATAATACTAAGCTAAGAAAACAAGAGTTTCTCTGTTCAAAGTAGCGTTGATGGTGGTTGTGGTGGTGGTGGTTGAGAGTCCAGAGGCCCATTCCTATGTTGCAGCCCTGATGGGTTTGGAGAAAACACGTGGTTGCCATGAACCAATCTTTGAAAACAGTGAGGATACAGCCTCATTCTTCATGGCCAGGGTTCCACCCACCTTTCAGCCTCCTCTCCCACCTACTATGCTTCCTGTGATCCTGCTGAATTGAACTTTTGGCATTTCCCCCACCCTGCCCTGTCTTTGCTGACACCATTCCCTTGGCCAAGAACACATCTTTGTGTAACTAGGAACTCCCAGCTCCAGAGCCTGCTTCAGATATGCTGCTGCCCTGCCTAGAAGGCTCCTTCACCACTTTTCCAAGCCAACCTCTGCCATCCTTCTGCCCCAGGGCAGGCTTTCCACCACAGCCTGTCTCTCTCACATTCTCTTCTCAAAGGTTTTCAGAAAACCATGCCGTCCATCACAGAACCTAGGTTAGTTTGTAATTACACATCCCTTGGTGTGGTTGCTTGATCAATGTCTGTTTCTCTATGAGTTCCACGATTTTTGCTCAACATGATAACCTTAGAGACTGGCACGGAGCCTGGCCTGTGCTAGGGGTTTAATAAATATCTGCAGAAAGGAAGAAGAAAAGGAATCTTCCTTCCGTTATCCTCCCCATGCCCCCCCTCTCATAGCTCTCAGCTCCTTCTGTTCTACTCTGGTGCTATTATTATTTGCACACATATCTAATGCTTGCTCCTACAAAACTAGAAACTTCTGAGGGCAGGAACTATATCTAGTTTGTCTCTTGATCTCCAACAGAGCCTTGAAGACAAAAATAAATGGTGGGTAAAATTTTTGTTGTTTGACAGATCCACATGGATTGCTATTCAAAGTGTACCCTCAGAGTCCTTGCTCCAGAAGCTTGTTTTGAAGAGCTTGAGTTCTTCAGTCACTGACTTGATGACTATGATATGCCCATATCACCTCCAAGATTCCTCTGCTTTATTCTAAATTTTGTTCCAGGCTGACTTCTGTAATAGGTAAGGGGGCCTGAGGGGTGCTGCGTGTGGATGACAATAGAGGCAAGAATGATACTTTAGGCCTTTTGTTCTCCAGGAGCACCTCATTTGGGGAAAATTATATCAAGAGACACACTGAGTTTGCACCTGGAGGTGAATTACAAGGTATTTATGGCAAAGCTGTCTTATTAACTAATGAATTCAAAGGCAGTCAGAAAATAATCGGAAGGAACGATAGCGAGCTATTTTTGGTAGCACAAGGGACAGAGGACAATCTGGAAAGGTGGTGGCTTCCTTCTTTAATAACTGAAATCCTATTTCACAGTCCACAGATTTTGTGGCTGTGTCTTGATACTATAATAAAAGTATTTCTGGGATATATGAGAGAACTCCACTTTTATTTGGACATTAAAGATAAGTGCAGGAGCTATTTTTTCCACTGTTTATTCTACTTTAGCATAGGAAATCCACACCCCCTAGGAAGCCAGTGAATCACTAAATGACCAGAAAATGCCAGAATGGACTGGAGCTTAAATTCTTGCAAGAAAGCCCAAAGCGCTAGAGATGCTAACTATTCATGACTGCCTCGTGTATATCCTCTGGAAGCACTATCTTCCCACTCTAAATGTTAGTGCTTCAAAAATCATCTCTGAAAACTGTTAGTGTACAGAGAGTGACAGGATTTTCAAACTATTTTAATACTTTCCCTTGCTTTGCTATTCAACAGAGTTGGCAGCTGAGAGGTCAGGAAACTAGTTTGACTTTTCAAAATTCTTATTATATTTAAGAGATTTGGATCTCTGGAAAAAACAGTTTCTAAAAGAGAATGTACCAGAGAGAGTTTATTCTCTCCTTCCTTCTTATATCCCTTCCTTCCACAAATATTTATTAAGCATAGACTGTGCCAGGTAACATATTATGTGCTGGGCATACACAAGCATAAATGAACTGGTCTTTCATCATAGAATTGATAATTGGTGAGGAATACAAACATTAATCAAATAACCACGCACATTAATGTAAACTTACCAAGACGTAATTGCTCCAAAGAATGAGAACAAGATTCTGTGAAAGAAGTCTGAAGTCTGACTTAGCAGCTCTTAAACTGAGACCTAAAGATAAGTAAAGGTTAACAAGGCAAGAACAAACCAAAGTCAAAGCTAGCAGAAGACAAGAAATGACAAAGATTGTAACAGAACTAAGTGAAATTCAAACAAAAAAATACAAAGGATCAATGAAATGAAAAGTTGTTTCTTTGAAAAGATAACCTAAATCGACAGACCGCTAGCTGGATTAACCAAGACAAGAAAAGATTCAAATAAGCTCAAGCAGAAATGAAAAAGGAGATATTACAACATACCACAGAAATACAAAAGATCACTCGAGACTGCTATGAACACCTCTCTGCACACAAATGAAAAAATCTAGAGGAAATGGACAAAATTTTGGACACACATGACCTCCCAAGCTTGAATCAGGAGGAAATAGAAATCCTGAACAGACCCATAATGAGTAGCGAGATTGAATCAGTAATAAAAAATCTCCCACCACAAAAAAGCCCAGGACCAGACAGATTCACAGCTGAATTCTACCAGACCTACAAAGAAGAATTGGTATGTATCCTACTGAAACTGTTCCATAACATCAAGAAGGAGGGAATCCTCCCTAACTCATTCTGTGAAGCCAATATCACCCTGGTACCAAAGCCAGGAAATGACACACACACACACACACACACACACACACACACATAAAGGAAAACTACAGACCAATATTCTTTATGAACATAGATGCAAAAATCTTCAACAAAGTACTAGAAAACCAAATCCAACAGCACATCTAAAAAAAAATTTGCTATGATAAAATGGGTTTCATCCCAGGGATGCAAAGATGGTTCAACATATGCAAATCAATAAACGTGATTCAACACACAAACAGAATTAAAAACAAAAATCATATGATCATCTCAATAGATGCAGAAAAAGCATTTGATAAAATTCAGCACCACTTCAGGATAAAAACCCTTAACAAACTAGGCAAAGAAGGAAGATACCTCAAGGGAATAAAAGCTATATATGATAAATCTACAGTCAATATCACACTGAATGGAGTAAAGTTGAAAGCATTTGCCCTAAGAACTGGAAAGACAAGGATGCCTACTATCACCACTTCTATTTAACATAGTACTGGAAGTCCTAGCCAGAGCAACCAGGCAAGAGAATGAAATAAAGGGCATTCAAATTAGAAAAGAAGTAAAACTATTCCTGTTTACTAATGATATGATCTCATACCTAGAAAACCCGACTCTTCCAAAAGACTCCTAGAATTGATAAATGAATTCACTAAAGTTTCAGGTTACAAAATCAATGTACATAAGTCAGTAGCATTTCTATACACTAGTAACAGCTAAGCTGAAAATCAAATCAAGAACTCAATCCCATTTACAATAGCTGCAAAAAATAAAAAATAAAATACTTTGGAATATACTTAACCAAGGAGGTGAAAGACCTCTACAAGGAGAACTACAAAATACTCATGAAAGAGATCATAGATGCATAGGCAAATGGAAAAGCATCACATGCTCCTGGATTGGAAGAATATCCATACTGCCCAAAGTAATCTGCAGATTCAATGCAATTCCTATCAAAATACCAATGTCAAATTTTCACAGAATTAGAAAAAAAACCCTAAAATTCATATGGAACTAAAAAAGGGCAACAATATACACTGGGGAAAAGAATCCCTATTCAATAAACGGTGCTGGGAAAATTGGATAGCTACATGTATAAGATTAAAACAGGATCCATCTCTCTCACCACTCACTAAAATTAATACAAGATGGATAACAGACCTAAACCTGCGACATGAAAACATAAGAATTCTAGAAGAAAATGTTGGGAAAATTCTTCTAGATATTGGCTTAGGCAAAGAATTTATGAAGAAGACCCCAACAGCAATCACAGCAACAACAAAAATAAATAAATGGGACTTAATTCAATTAAAAAGCTTCTGCACAGCCAAAGTAACAATCAAAAGAGCAAATAGACAACCTACAGAATGGGAGAAAATATCCACATGTTCTACATCTGATAAAGGGCTAATAACTAGAATATACAAAGAACTCGAGCAAATCAGCGAGAAAACAAAATCAAACAACCCCATTAAAAAGGGGGCAAAAGACACGAACAGAAGCTTTTCAAAAGAAGATAGACAAATGGCCAATAAACATATGAAAAAATGCTCAATGTCACTAATCATCAGGGAAATGCAGATTAAAACCACAATGAGATAACACCTTATCCCAGATAGAATGGCTTTTATTAAAATGTCCAAAAACAATAGATGATGATGTGAATGCAGAGAGAAACACTTATACACTGTTGGTGGTACTGCAACTAATATAACCTCTATGGAAAATAGTATGGAGTTTCCTCAAACAACTAAAAGTAGACCTATGATTTGATCCAGCAATCCCACTACTGGGTATTTACCCAAAGGAAAAAAAAGTCATTTTATCAAAAAGACACTTGTACTTTAACATTCATAGCAACACAATTCACAATTGCAAAGATGTGGAATCAATCCAAGGGCCCATCAATTCATAAGTGGATTAATAAAACCTGGTATATGTATATCATGGAGTATTAATCAGCCATTAAAAATGAATTAATATCTTTTGTGAGATATTACAAAAGGTCTCCAATGGAACTGGAGACCATTCTCTTAAGTATCACAAGAATGGAAAAACAAACGCATGTACTCACTATAAATTGGAACTAAACGAACAGCACTCGTGCATGGATAGAAGTAAAGCTCAACTGCAATCAAGTTGGATAACAGACCTAAACCTCCAAGCAGGTGGGAGGGTGGAGGTGGGGATGGGTGAAATCATACCTAATGGGTACAATGTGCAGTATCTGGGTGATGGGCACACTTATAACTTTGTCTCAAGCAGTATAAAAGCAATCCACGTAACTAACACACGTATAACCCCATAATATTCTGAAATTTAAAAAAAAGACACAAATAGTCAAAGCAATCCTAGGCAAAAAGAACAAATCTGGAGGCATTACATCAGTGGTCCCCAATTTTTTTGGCACCAGGGACCAGTTTTATGGAAGACAACTTTTCCATGGAACATAGTGGGGGAGGGGCAGGAGGTGGAGCTCAGGCTGTGATGTGAGCCATGGGGAGCAGCTGTAAATGCAGACGAAGCTTCCCTTGCTTGCCCACCACTTACCTCCTGCTGTGTGCTCCCCTCCACCAATCTCCCTCACCCTGTTCCTAAGTTTCATGGAAGACAATTTTTTTCATGTGGGTGGTGGAGGTTGGGGCAGGGGCGGAGGAGGGCCCTGGGGAGTGGGGTCAGAGCTCTGTGGCCTGGTCTCTAACAGGCTACCAACCAGTACTGGTCTGCAGCCTGAGGATTAGGGGCCACAGCATTACATTACCCTACTTGAAATTATACTATAAGGTAATAGTAACCAAAACAGTATGGTATTGGTATAAAAGTAGACACATAGACCAATGGAACAGAACAGAGAACACCCCCTAAAAGCCAAATACCTACAACCAACTGATCTTGGACAAAGTAGACAAAAGCATACACTGGGGAAAGGAAACCCTATTCAGTAAAGGACACTGGGAATATTGGATAGCCTCATACAGAAAAATGAAACTAGATCCTCCTCTCTCACCGTATACAAAAATCACTCAAGATGCATTAAAGACTTAAATGTGAGACCTGAAACCATGAAAATACTAGAAGAAAACCCAGGAAAAGCTATCCTAGACATTGGCCTCATAAAGAATTTATGACCAAGACTACAAAAGAAAATACAACAAAAACAAAAATAAGTAAATGGGACTTAAACTAAAAAACCTTCTGCACAGCAAAAGATATAATCAACAGAGTAAATAGACAACCTATGGAATGGGGGAAAATATTCGCAAGCTATACATCTGACAAAGTCCTAATGAAGAGAAATAAATGGTCAATAAGCATATGAAAAACTGCCTAACATCACTAATCATCAGGGAAATGCCAATTAAAACCACAATGAGATACCATGTTACCCCTGTGAGAATGCCATTATCAAAAAGTCAAAAAACAATAGAGGCAGGAGTGGATGTGGTGAAAAGGAAATGCTTATACACTGTTGGTGGGAATGTAAATTAGTATGACCTCTATGGAAATCGTATGGAGCTTTCTTAAAGAAATAAAAGTAGATTTACCATTCCATCCAATAATCCCACTACTGGGGATCTACCCAGAGGAAAATAAGTCATTTTATAAGAAAGACACCTGCACCTATATAGTAACCCAGGAACAAAAACCCAAATACTGTATGTTGTCACTTATAAGTGGGAGCTAAGCAATGGGTATGCATGCTCACACAAAGTTACTTGATAGACATTAGAAACTCAGTAGGGGGAAGGTGGGAGGTGGGAGGTGGTAGGGAATGAAAAATTAACTATTTGGTACACTGTACACTATTCAGGCGATGGAGATATTAAAAGGCTACACTTTTCCACTCTGCAATTCAGCCATGTAACAAAAAAACCACTTGTATTCCATAAATCTAAATCAATCAATCAGTCAATAAAGGTTAACCAGGCAGAGTGGGGAAGGGGTATTTCAGGCAGGAATAGTATGTGTTAAGGGCTTGTGGCAGGTAGGAATGTGGAAGCAGGTCAGTGTGGTTGGAGTACAGGCAAAAAGGAGAGTCACACGGGATAAGGATGGGGAGGTAGGCAGGGTCAAGCCATGTGTGGTGTCTTGGAGGTCATGGAAAGACTGCCGAGGGTCTTATAGGTCATGGGACACCTATTTTATATCTTGATCCTAGAAGCAACAAGAAGTCACTGGAAGGTTTAAAGCTAGAGGTTAGGGTGACAAGTGTGGGGAGAAGGGATGAGAAGTTCTGATGAGGATTACATGAACATCATTCTGGCTTATGTAGAGAATGGAATGGAAGGGTTAAGGGTGAATTCAGCAATTGCTGGTGGTGGCCGAGCCAACTAAATATATCAAGTGCCTACTATGGGGTAGGTGCTTTATAGTGTACACACACTTGTTTGTGACTACAATTCTGTAAAGAGGGAATTTTTGAAATTTAAATAAACTTTTAAAAATTTTAGAATAGTTTTAGATTTGCAGAAAAGTCACCAAGATAGTACAGCGTTTCTGTATATCTTATGCCCAGCTTCCCCTATTGTTAACATCTCACATTACCGTGGTACATTTGTCAAAACTAATGAACCAATACTGATACATCCTTATTCACTAAATGGCATAATTTATTTGGACCTCATTAGTTTTTCCCTAGTGTCCCTTCTTTGTTCCAAGGTCCCCCAAGGATACCACATTTCATGCCATCATGTCTCAGACTTCTTGGGCTGTGAATGTTTCTCAGACTCTCCTTGTTTCTTTTTTTGATGACTTTGACAGTTTTGAGGAGTACTGGTCAGGTATTTTGTAGAATGTCCCTCACCTTTGGTTTTTCTAATGTTTTTCTCCTGTACAGACTAGGTTTATGGGTTTGGGAGCGTGAAGGCCACAGAAGTGAGGAGCCAATCTCAATACATCATACCAGGGGTATATACTATCAGCATGACTCATCACTGATATCAACCTTGATCACCTGGCTAAGGTAATGTTTTCCAGGTTTCTCTGCTGTAAAGTTACTTTCCCTCAAATTTATTTATTTAATCAATTATTTATTACAGTATGAACTTAGTATGGAGTTCTTTCTGTTGGCTACTATGTCCCTTTGATGTGGGCCCATCATTATGGATTTTTTTTGAGCACTTTCTAATTTTTTGGCTTTCAATGATGCTCCAGGCTCATCTTGTATATTGTCTATCACAGCCCTAGAATCAGCCATTTGTTCAAGGAGCCCTGGTTCTTTTCTAGTAAGAAACCAAGATATGGGCACTGGATGTGCTGTTACTAGAGAAAAAAGATTATTATCCTCAATTCAGATGAGAACACTGGTGCTTAGAGAGTTTGAGTGACTTGCCCAAGTAAAGGGCAAACCCAAGATTTAACTAAACACCCTTTCCTCCATTTTCCTTTGTAAGAATGCCATAAGTTTCATTCCATACCCACTCTTTACTCAAGGGGCCTGTGGACTTTGGGGAAAGCTGATCCCATCCTCAGTTCCAGGTGAGGGTCTTCCCAGGCTTAAGTCATTCAGCAGATCCCAGGTACTTGGCCACAGTTATTGCATTAGGGACGTGATATTTTCGTACAAAGTACATGCACCAATCAGATGCAAGATGACATTTACTAGGCAGCTTCTGGGAAGGAGACTTTCTCACTCTTCTGAGAGAGATGCTGTTCTATCTTTCTGCTAGATGTGAACGGAAGTGTAAGATAACCTTATTGCATGTAAAGACTGCATCACATTGCGAGGGAAACAAAGGCAGAGACTCTGTCCCTGAACTTGATAGTTCATAGTCAAAGCAGGACATGAGATCATATAGTTTATAATGTACCTACTTTATAATATTTATAATATGCGCACTTTGTTTCCAGAAAAGCAAACATGGCACAGTGTAACAAATCTCTGCAAACAAAGCTAAAATGGACAAGAATCAGTTGAAAACTGGAGCGGTAATTTCACTCAAAAACCTAGACCAAGGAAACTTACTGAAAATGAGCAAAGAGAGGATTTTGAGTTCCCAAATTGGCCTAACACACACACACACACACACACACACACACACACACACACACACACAGATAGACATTCCTGACATAAGTGATCAAGATTAAAGTGATGTATAATCAAAGAGACAATTAACAGAGTTTATATGGAAGTGTTTGGTGATGTATGAACATACCACATAAACTGAAGAAGTGGTGACAATGATATTAATGTTTAGAAGACAAGGGGAGCTTAAACGTAGTCTACTCCTAATGTTTCAGTTTTGAGGTTAGTAAATTGCAGTCCAGACTATGAAGTGATTTATCCACATAGCTAGGAAGTGGCAGTCAAGAGAAAAGGATATAAAATTATAGCTAAATAGGAGGATTAAGTTCCAGTGTTCTACAGTACTGTAGGATGACTATAGTTAACAATATATTATATAATTTCAAATAGCTAGGAGAAGGCTATTAAATGTTCCCAACACAAAGAAATGATAAATGTTTGTGATGATGGATATGCTAATTACCCTGATCTGATCACTATACACTGTATGTACTGAAACATCACTGTGCACTACAGAAATATATACAATTATTATGTGTCAATTAAAAAATTAAGAAAAGAGAAAACTACAAATAAAGAACAATGATGCTAAGAAAATAAGTTAATTGTATTCCAGTAAACAAACAAACAAAAAAACCCTACATGTTTTGGTAGAGAGAAGAGCATTTTCATTTTCTCAACTTAACATTTCAGAAGCATAAAATATCTATGTCTACCCACGTAGAGAAAACAATAAAAACACCCCATCTATTCAAGTTATTTCAGAAAGTCGGGTAGGGGAGGAAGTTAATGGATCAGCAGACATCAGTGCGTATGAAAGTGTCTTTAGCCCATCCCATTATTGGGCATCTACCCAGAGGAACAAAAGTCATTCTATAAAAAAGACACCTGTACTCAAATGTTTATAGCAGCACAATTCACAATTGCAAAGATGTGGAAACAACCCAAGTGCCCATCAATTCATGAGTGGATTAGTAAAATGTGGTATATGTATACCATGGAGTATTACTCAGATATAAGAAATAACGGTGATATGGAGTCCCTTTTGCTCTCCTGGAGAGAGTTGGAACCCATTCTATTAAGTGAAGTATCCCAAGAATGGAAAAACAAGCACCACATGTACTCACCAGTAAATTGGTTTCCCTGATCATCACCTAAGTGCACATTTGGGAATAACACCAATTGGGTATCGGACTGAGGTGGGGGTGGGGAGAGGGGATGGGTGTATACCTACATGATGAGTGTGATGCGCACTGTGTGGGGAATGGTCACGCTTGAATGTTCTGACTCGGGGGTGGGGGTAGGGGTTGGGGGTGGGGGGAGGGGATGGGGGTATAACTACATGATGAGTGCGTTGCGCACTGTCTGGGAAATGGACACGCTTGAAGCTCTGACTCAGGGGGGATGGGCGGGGCATGGGCAGTGTATGTGGCCTGAACTTTTGTACCCCCATGATGATAAGCTGAAATAAAAAAAAATTATATTTTAATTGTGAACTTTGAGAGTTATTTCCTTTGATTTTTCTGAAGTTTCTTTCCCTCTTTTTTGCGGGGGCTGGGGGTAGCCATTGGAGCTAATGTACATTATAAGTCATGACACAAGAGAAAAAAACATGGCCAATCTACAAATAAGCAGAGGCAAATAAAATTCCCAGATTTCATAAGGGGATGTACTGGAAGATGTATCATTTCTGTTCTGGTTTTGCCTTTTTGAATGTCCTATTTATGGACTATATTCCATGATGTACCTTGCCTATCTAGTATTGGTGGCTATCTTATATTGGAGGCTCATAATATATAAAGCCCAACTCATTTGTATTTTAGTGAGTATTTCTAAAAGACCGTTTATTTAACATTATGCATTTTGATAGCATCTTTCCCTTAGGGAGCTTTCCAGAATGCAATGGGTAGTTAGGCAGGAATATAGTTTAAGGCATCGGGGACTAGAGAAGTTGTTGTAATTACATATACCCTTTGCTCCTCCCCACAGAGTAATGCCCAAAAGATGCTGGTCTCACACTAGTTCCTAATGACATAATTGTGATGACGGTGGTAGCTGTGGGTTGCCACCAAGTAGTACAGCTGCAGCATCTGTCACAACAGCCTGGGAATAGCCATCAAAAATGGGTTGCTTCCTTTATGGCCAAAGGCAAAATAGCACAAGGAGATTTGTTATGGCAGAGAAGAGAGATCAACGGTCTTGTTTGCTTAGATTAGGGCTGAGGGGGACCGAGAGAGGGGTAGCAAATCCTTTCCATCTGTTCTTGTTTTTCTAAAGGGCTGATGTCAGTGAGCAGTTTAAAATGGCTAAAATTCACCACTCGAAACAAGGAGAGAAAATGGTCCTCAACATGACATCAGCTTACAGGTTTGGAAGTTCACACTGACCTCCTCAGGGAATTTGTGAAAAGGTCCCAAATGGGGCAGGAAATACTGCAAAATGCCATTTGATCCAAGTAGAAATGATTTCTATCAACAGCCAGGGGCATTTTCTTGGGTAACAGTTACTAAATTCTAAGAAAAAGCACTTAACTGCTGCCAACTAAAAGAATTTCTTTTCTTAATTAAAAGACGGGACTGTGTGTCATCAGAAAGGGAGGCCTGTGAGACCTCAGGGAACCAGAGATGCAGGGCCAGGATGAATTGGCATGAACATTTCCAGTTTCTAGGGGTGATTATCGTGACTACTTTAATCTTTCTGGTCACATTATCAACTGTGTACTTTAAAATTTTGTCCTTAAACTTCAACATTATGTATCGAGTTTTTATTGCCACTCCCTAGGTTACTTTTCACATTGTTTCTTTTTTTTTTTTTTTTTTACAATTTATAAAGAACTTTCAAAGATATTATTCCACCTGAACTGCACAGTAACACTATGAAGTAGGCATAACTGAAATAAATCATACCCATTTTACAGCTGAGGAAATTGAGTCCCAGAAAGATAAAGAAAAATTCCTATGGTAAATCATTCATTTAATCACTTCATTCATTCAATCAACAAGTATTTATTGAGCATGCACTCTGTTAGGTACCTAATCACATTACATTGGTCAGGTGGTAAAGCAGTGTGGTTAGAAGAATATGCTAGATTGTGGGGAGATAAGGATTTAATCAAAATTTTCTATCAGTTAATGAAGCTTTCTCAATTTCAGTACTACTAACACTTGGGAATGAGTACTTCTTTGTTGTAGGGATTATACTATTCATTGTCGGATGTTTAGCAGCACACCTTGCCTCAACCCAGTAGCACTTTTCCCCCTGTTGTGATAACCAAAAATATCTCTAGACATTGGGAAATGTCTGGGGGGGATAGGAAATTGCTTCACTTGAGAATCACTGAATTTTGTGAGCCTCAGTTTCTCATCTCTAAAATGGGTACAACAGTCTCTGCCTAATAGCATTGCTGTAGCTTTTGAATTGATTGGAAGCGGTAAGTGGGAGATGCTGTTATATTACATTACCATTCTTATTCAGGGCATCGGGTATTTACAAAGTGCCTACCTACTATGTGCCACTGCAAACATGAAGGTGGAGGCACATTCAGGCCTCAAACTCGGGTCTCAGTCTCACATAGAGGTCTCCGCCTGCTCTGCCAGCTACCAACTCCTACAGCCACCCTGCTATCCGAGAGCCTCATTTCGTTCTCGCTCTTACCATCTGTAAACACCTTCCTGTCCTAGCCTGTGGTCATCTCTTGTCACCCAAATTGTAAGGAAGCTTTCAGGTTTTGAAAAGGCTTTCCTCAGGCTGACCTCTTAGAAATTGCCATACTCAGGGTCCGGGTCACCTCGTTCCCTGTTCTCACCAACAACCCACACGATGGCTCGCAAAGCCCTCAGAATGCCTGAGTGGCAGAAGGGATTCAGGAGACAGTAACCCACTGTCCCCGGGGTGTCTGTGGTAGCAGTGAGAAATGATGTTGGAAGAGAGGAACAGGACAAATTGGTTTGACATTGTCAGCGATTTTCTCCAGACCTGTCCCAGACAAAAAAAAAAAAAAATCTTTCCAGAGTTTGAATAAGAATAATAGTGTGACAATGATGCTTCTTTTGACATCCTTTGTTACTAGGCTATGATCTGACAGCTTTCAAGAGTTTTAGTGATACTTATTTGCAAAAAAATTTTCTTAGTTCTAACAATGAGTACATGTTGAATAAGGAATGGCTGACGTTTTATTTCCTCAAAGCAGGAAAGTGTTTTCTCTGGGCTAAACAGTGCAATTAATTTTTCCATGTTGCACCTGAGCTGAAAAAAAATGCATTCCTCCATCACATTTTTTTCTGTTATGACCTTAGGTGGCTTATAAACACTTTCCCTATAAAAGGAAATGCGAGTCTAAAGAGACTGTACATGATGAATTTTACCATCATAATGCAAACATAATCGAGAGAGAATGCCAAGAGGAGAGAATGTCATCTTGAGATAATGACCTTCAACTACGATAAAAGTGTGGCAGGAGAAGCAAACCAATGTCCAGAAATACAGGCTGGGTGTTAGCCAAGACCTTCCCTTGAATGCCAGTGCCCTGGAGCTCCCTGAGTGATAACTGAATCAACACTTTATAAAATGTAGTCAATTCTCCAGCATTCTCCGTGGGGTGGGGGAGTGTTGTAGGGCATAAAAAAATTAATTTGTATTTGGATGACATGTTTGTAAAACACTTTGGACACAAGCATACTTGATATTACAGAATTTCTTTCTGCCAAGAACCCAAAATCTATCAGATCCAGTCCTCATCTTTCTAAGCCTTAGGTTTTGCTTCTGGTTGATAAATCAATTCATCAGCAATGTGCTAATAGCTTCCTGAGTTATTGTTCCCAGGTGATACATTTCCCTTTTAATCACTGCAAAAGTTTCTAAAAAGAAGTCGCTTCTGAGATGGGAGGATGGATAAGATTTCCAAAGGTGGCAATGAGAGACGAGGTGAGGGGCATTCTAGCTGGAGGAAATAGCACAAGCAAAAAATGGCAGAGGAGAGCCCACAGCATGTTTAGAAGGATGATGACTAGTCTGGTTTGGACACAGGGCAAAACTGCAAAGGAGCAGTGTGCACTTTAGCTGGGAAGAGTACTGATTCTTGTCTAGACCAGAGTCGCAAACAGGTACCATGTGTACCATGTTTGGAGGGAAGATGTGTTTAGATCATCCTGTGCAATATATGTATTTTTTAATTGAGATTTTTCGTTTTCTTGACATTGTGCAAGATCTGTCCACAGTGCTGGTGCTGGGGCTGGTTTGCTGCCCTTGTTCAGTGGGGTATTCACTCTCCAGCTAAACACAGTCTCCACCATTCCCTGGTATCTTCACAACAAAATGAGAAAAAAAGGAAGATGTGATTTATTGTTGAGGATTTATGTGTTGAGGTTTTCTTATGGTAGAGAATCATAATCTCCAGGAAGATGCATGGTTGCACTGTGTTTTTTGTTCTCGGACTGTAGGTCCTAAAAAATAAAGTTGCCTTTGCTTACATCAAGCTTGCTTCATTCATTTCTGTTAACTCTGTCAGCATTTGGGATCATGAGCCCTGGTCTAGATAGGGGAAGACTTTGAAAGGGTTTTGGGACAGTGAGTGACATCATCACAGTTACTTCCCAGTTTGGGCATGAGCAACCACAGCATATGAAGAAGGAAGGGTGCTCAAACAGAGACTGGAATTAGCAGGCTAGGGTCTGAACCAGGCAAGTAGCAGTAGCACTAGAGTAGGACAGAGTGACTCAGATGTAGGAGTGAGAGGGATGGCATTCTGAGGATTTATTCTGGCCTCCTGAGTATATGACATCAGAAATTGGAAAACTGGAAGAAGGAACCAGTATCTTGAGGTAAGTGATGAGTTCATTTTGGATATGTTGAACCGAGGATGTTGGGCACATTAGTTGGAAATGTGAGATTAGGGCACAATAGAGAGCCAGTGGCAAGGGGCAGGGCAGTGTGAACCATCTGAATGGAAAAGGCAGTTGATACTGGAATAAGGTTGCTGAGGCTACAAGACTGCAGAGAGAGAGGGTGGAGGTCCATGTGAGAACCATGGGCTACATTCAGGAGCCACAAGGAGGCCAGGAAGGAGTCAGAGAAGGAACAAGCAGAGAGAAGGAGGAAACCCAAAAAAGCAAAGCGTAAGGGAGCCAGGAAGGAGGGAAGTTGGAGACTGAAGGATGTGGCCAGCAGAGCCAATGCTGTGGGCTGAGGCTGCACCCCTGGATTTAGAGGACTCCGTGGGGGCAATGCCAGATTTCAGGGGGTAAAGAACAGAGTTGAGGAACAATCTATATTAATGAATCCATTCAATAAGTTACATAAAAGCTTAATCACAGGGTTTCTGACTATGGGAGGATAGGAAGTGAAAAGTGAGTATAGAAAGAAAATGATCAGAGTTATTTTAAATGATCCAAGTCATCTATTAGTATGTGCTTGCAGAGAAGAATCAGTCCTCATTGTCTGAAGTGACATACCAAGTCAGGCATTACCCACTTGACACTTTTAAAATGAGAAAACCTGTCAGGGGCTGTGTACGGATGGTGGCTTTTTGTTGTAGAAATCCACCCTGCCATTTTGTCATCAATCATTTGAACGTCTCAAACCACTCTCACACCTCTGCACAGCACAGAGTATAACCTACCTCTATGGTGGAAATTGGCTTTTTCTTGCGCATTTTACAGTAGTGTTCTTTCCTTCTGGCAATGGTCACTGCTTCTCTGCTTTTCTTTCCATGAACTACACTCCCTAATTCCATCTTCTTCTGATGGAATGGCAATCTCAAGCAGGGCATGACCTTCTGCCCACTGTCCCCACCCTTTTATCTAGGCCAGACCTGGGCATAAGACCCAATGAAGGCGATCAGACATTCTCTTGAGAACCACGATCCCAAGTAGAGAAATGCAAGGACAGAATTAAGTTGGACTTGAGTCATTCAGAGGGCAGATGCTGCATGAATGTATCTGCTGCTGTTGCCCTTGGAGCTGCCCTGTTCCTGTCTTCCCCAAGGTCTGATTGCTTAACTGTTTCTTAATAAAAAAATGCTGCTGTTTAAGTTAGTTGGAATCAATTTAAGCTATTTGCTACCCAAGCATTCGCACTGCCTGTATCTATTTAAGGAGATGCCATTGATGAATTTTACTGGCGATATGACACTGGAGCTCAGAATGACTGACTTGGAGATTTGCTTGATTTAACTATAAATGTTATTTGGAAACATCACCATTAACACGAACTCCCAGTGCAAATGTTCCTTGAGATACCCTCCTATTGTCTCTGTGGGAGCTGGACCAATGTCTGCTCTTCATGGCTCTAGTCCTAGTGCTCAGAACAGAGCCTGGAACACAGTAGGTGCTCTTTATTATTTTTCTTTTTTGAGACAGAGTCTCACTGTGTTGCCCGGGCTAGAGTGCCGTGGTGTCAGCCTAGTTCACATCAACCTTAAACTCCTGGGCTCAAGCCATCCTCCTGCCTCAGCCTCCTGAGTAGCTGGGACTACAGGCGTGCACCACCATGCCTGGCTAACTTTTTCTATATATATTTTTGTTGTCCAGCTAATTTCTTTCTAATTTTTCAGTAGAGACGGGGTCTCACTCTTGCTGAGGCTGGTCTCAAACTCCTGAGCTCAAACGATCCGCATGCCTTGGCCTCCCAGAGTGCTAGGATTACAAGCATGAGCCACCATGCCCGGCCAGTAGGTGCTCATTAAATGGACAAGTGACTAGGTTCAGGAGTCCACTCCACGATGGCCTCACTGCCATCATGGAAGCCCTGTAGAACTTTACATTTTCTTCCTCATAAAACTCCTCCAAGGTGAACAGCAGGTTCCTTTCTTTAGGAACGGGAGACTGAAAGTGAGTCACCAAGTAACTTTCCAAGGCCACGGGGGAAGTCAATGCTTGATTTGGCAATAAAATGCAGCAGTTCCATTCTTATCTCCGTATAAATTAAAAAGAAGCACCTGGGCTATCCCTCTGTTCACTGCAGCACAGCGGAAAGCAGACTTCCGCCCACCAAACTCTGTTTGGTACCTACCGGCCTTGCTCAGTCCTGGATGTCAGAAACCTAAATTAATGGTTAGGCTGGATTATCATGAGAGTCTGAGAGAGGGGTGAGGAGGAGAATGCCCCCTGCCTCATCACAGAGTCTCATAAAGTTACCTTCACCTGCACACAGAGGAAAACACACCTCAACAATGATTCTTTCCGCTCTGTGGCATTTACCCAAAGGATTCAAAACTTATGTCCATACAAAAAGCTGCACATAGATGTTTATAGCAGCCTCGTTTTTAATTGCCAAAATTTGGAAGCAAACAAGACATCCCTCAGTAGGTGAATGGATAAATTGTGGTACATCCAGACAATGGAATATTATGCATCATGAAAAAGAAATGAGCTATCAAGCCTTGAAAAGACAAGGAGAAACCTTAAATGGATATTACTGAGTAGAAAAAAGCCAATCTGAAAAGGCTACATCCTGTATAACTCCAACTATATGACACTCTGGAAAGGACAAAACTATGGAGACTGTAAAAAAGTCAGTGGTTGCCAGAGGTTCTGGGGAGGGAAGGCTGAAAACGTGGAGCACAGAGAAATTTTTAGGGTACTACCCTGTATGATACGTGTCATTACACATTTGCCCAAACCCATAGAATATACAACACCAAGAGTGAACCCCAATGTAAACTATGGACTTTGGAGGATAAGCACGTGTCAACGTAGGTTCAATAATGGTAACAAATGCACCACTCTGGTGGGGGATGTTGACAGTGGGGGAGGCTGCGCATGTGTTGGGGGAGGGGGAATAGAGGAAATTTCTGTATGTTCTGCTCAATTTTGTTGTGAATCTAAAATTTCTCTAAGAAACAAGGTCTATTAAAAAATGATTCTCCCAAAGGCAGTCAGTAATGGTACTTCCTCTCCTGGAGGCCCCTGGGTTAAGATAGTAAATGAATAAATAGACAGTATGTGATCCTTTTGATAACGTGGTCTTCTCTTATGAAATGCATTTATAACTCTAGATGCATGTGATTTTCTTGTGTAAACATTGTCTGTCACTTAGCATCCATCATCTGAAATTTTTAATACCATGGTCTTTACAAAACCTTTGAAAATATAGATGATGGTATTTTAGACTAACTCCTCAAACTCTGGTCTACACAGAATTGCCTCGGAGTTTGTAAAAAAAAAAAAAAAAAAAAATATATATATATATATATATCCACTCAGAACTCACTCCGAAGCTTTGTATTAGAATTTCAATGGGATAGGATGTCAGTCTCTACATTTTTACTCCACTTCCAAGGTAATTCTTACGTTCAACAAAGGAGAAGAATTGCTGACGTGAAAGGAACCATCTGGTCCGGAGAAGGCAAATATCTGACATACTTATTACTACAGTTTTCTCCTGTACTGCAGCAGACATCACTAACTCATCTGCACTCCTTCCCGTGGAGCCTCAAAATTGCAACCCACAACCGCTACTTGACCAGAGTTGGCTCAGGAGTTAAAGCTATTTCTTGGCACAGGAGACAAAACCTATACTTACATTGCTCTAACCTTTTGGAAATGGATTGGAACCCATAAGCACACATCCTGTTGGTCTATCGCACACCTAAATCTGAGCCTGCAGCCATGTTTTAGAAGGATGTCATTCCTTTCAACTCCCACTATCATCATTCTAGTCCAAGCCATCATCGTTGCCCACTAGGACAGTTGCAATAGTATTCTACCCAGTCTCCCTGCTCTGATGATGTTTGTCCTTTGTAACACACATACATAGCCCAAATAAGTTTTTTTTTTAATAAAATAAAATCTGTTTTTTTAAATTAGGATTATATTGAATTTATAGATTAATTTAGGGAAAGTTGACATCTTTATTATGTAGAGAAGATCATGTCATGCCCACACTTAAAAAAGCCATCCAGGTCTCTTGTTATTTGTTTCTAGAACAATCATGGCCTCTCAGTAGGTGATTTGGATTTTACTCACCTCTCTAGTATCATCTCTCATTTTGAGTCACTCTCTTCCTGACCTTTTTATTCCTTGAACCTTTTTCCTATTTCTTGGGCATCAAGTTTTTCCCCATCCCACAGCCTCTACAATTTTTCCTCCCTCTTGCCAGGAATGCTGAGTCCCTCCCTACTTCCATCCTGGCTCCCGCCTCTCCTTCAGGCCTCAGCTTCAACCCCCTTCCTGCAAGGGGTCCCTCCTGACCACTTTCTCTAAAGTGGTGCTCATTGCTCCCACCAGCTATTCCCTGCCACAGCTCTGTTCATTTCCTTCACGGTCCTTCTGACAAGCCGTGCTTATTTTTTGTATCTATTTGTTCACTTTTTAATTGTCTGTTCCTCACCATGGGTTGTCAGTGAGACACAACAAAGACAGGGCACTATCTGTCATGCTTACCAATCGTAGCCCCAGGACCTGGCATCGTGCTGGGCACAGAGCAGATCCCCAATACATATTTGATAGATAAATGAATGGGAAATATCTTAAATTTCATTTTCCTCCATTTCTACCACCAGGATGAGCTAACAATAGAATTTTTGAGTTTCTTCATTTTCCATTTATCACCATGCCTGCTATGTTTACGTTCACCAGTTCTAACACATTTCACTTGTGTTTCACGTGAGGGCCCATCAAAGGGCAACCATGGCAACAGAGGCCATCGTAAATCAGGGGGACGGATGACATGTTGTTAGTGCCAGTCAGTTTTCCCCGCTGGCCACCGTAGCACTTGCACAGAGTGGCCATGGCGGCAGGGAGAGAAGCTACACATGGGCTTAACACGGACTTCCCCTCACCAAGGCTGGCCCACCTGATAGCACCGCTGAGTGCCTAATCTGGCAACTGCAGAGACCAGCACTGAGTCCTTAATACGGCACTGGGTCCTGCGCCAGCAGCCGATCACCTGGTGGCTGGTTGATTACTAGACCCCTTCCACTAAGGAGGGGACAGAAATTAGTTCTCATTGTAATAGTCTGGATATGGATTTGCCTTCCTGGCCTATAGTGATTCTGTCAGCACTACCTTCTGCGGACTCACAGGATGCCCGACCTGCTGACGGAGCATTCTGCACAGAATTGCATCTGATCAAGAAACTGATCTCACAGCAAAGGAAGTACAGCAATGGGCTTCTCTCTATAGAATTAACAGATCTTACCCCATCATCTGGAAGGAACTGGCCTAGCCTAGAGGCAGGATGGTTGACTGGAGACTCAATTGTACTGCTGGTTAGGAGACAGCACTCTAAAAAAACTGGGGCTCTGTCTTATGGGATGGAGTGGATGCTTTCAATTGGAGAATAATACAGTGCTGTCTTTACTGGCACCAGAATTCAAGGCTCCAGGGATCAAGGGTGAAAGTGGGGATGTCTCCTTTCACTGTTATTCCTATAAGCCACTCAGAATGTTGTCTTCCTGTCCTGTAACTTTGAGCTCTGCTAGTCTCCAGTTCTTTAGTTTTTCCTTCCCCTCATTACTTTATGCAAGTTTCGTTGAAGGTTATTAAACTTACAGTTTAGTCTTCAGACAATAGAAAACTCAGATGCAACTATCATGAGTTTTAAGGAATTAACAGAACCCAAAGATGGATACGATGATTGCTGGGATTTTGCATTCTCTCATTTTAGGGTGATGGAGAGAATGTTTTCATTTATACAAAGGACAGTTGTGCATCTTATGAGGTGGAAACAGTTGCATCGAAATTCAAATATGCATAGAAGTTTGGCTGTTTAACAGCCAAAGAGGTGAACTGGGCCGGTCATTCAGTTACTGTCTCTCAGTTACAAGCCCATCCTTCTATATCTGGCTGTGTGATGCTGGGGCTAGGACTCTGCAAGCCATGCTTCTGCTGGGCTCTGCCACTAAGGGGTGCTCTGGGGAAGCTGCAGGGTGGAAGAGGGAGAAGATACTTGTTCCTTCTTGTTTGCTCCCTCTGCGCCCCAGCACAAGGTCTTCCTCCTGCAGAGCAGTGTCTTCCCTCAGCAGCAGCTGACTCCAGTTTGCAACATTTTCAACACTTGCAGAACCAAGCTCATCACACCTCCCTCAGCATCCGCTCCACAGGGGTCTGGGTGTCAGCCTCGTAGGGCCCTGCGTCTGAGCCCAGAGGCACCAGCATCAGCGCCCAGCATTCCTCCTCAGAGGTCTGAGTTTTCGCTCTGTGTGCCCCACTCTCCCTTCAGCTTCTATGTTTGAATAATTCTAACCCATTCCCTCAATTCTAGGGGATGGTGGCTGCTTCCTATAGTTGCAACCTATATGATCTCTAAAGTTCTCTTTTTTACCTTTGTAATTACCTAGTTAACAACCTTATGAATACTTAACAATTCTAACTTTATGTTAGACCTTCTCTGTTCAAATAGCTGGACTGGCTTCTGTCTCTCGACGGGCCCTCACTGATCCAGGCAGATAGGCCAACAGCAGCGGGTGCTGCTGCAGCCTCACAGAACTCTTCACAGGGGAGGTGACACAGCAAGAGGATGGTGTGTTGACAGACAAAGCCAAGTCACTTATCTGCCAGGCAATGCAAAACAATATGGGGATGGGTGTGAAATCCCTATTCATGACAGTGAGGATGTTCTGTGGCAAGGGAGAAAAAACAGAGACCCGGTAAGGCAGAATGGCCTGTATCATCAGTAACGCACTTCAAACTAGGGGCCACACCTTGCATCTCTGGCCTTCTAGTGGTCCCGAGAGGCATCCCCACCGATCAGGGGACACGGAGCTGACTGAGCAGAATAGGACTATTTGCACGGGAGTATGTTCTGGCCGATAACATTCCTAGAGCACCCCTCACTGACATCCTGGAATGTGAAAATCGACCTTCTATGACAATGTCTGACATAGGTACAGGGCTTTAGAGTTTATAACACATACTCACAAATCGTCTGATTCAATCTTTATGAGAATCTCAAGAGACAGAGCAAGGCAGTCAGGGTACAGGCTTTGGGGACACCAAGACTTGAGTTCAGATCTTGGCTCAATCACTTCCTAGCTACAGGATCTTGAGCAAGTTACTTAAATACTTTGGTCCTTACTTTCCTCTTTTTCAAAATGGACACTCTAGCATCTCCCACTTTACAGGTCTGTTGTCCTGGGTGAGAGACAGAAGTGTGGTTCAGAGAGAGAAGGCGGCTAAAGCACTTGGCACGTTGCCTCATACAATAAATGTTCAGAAATGTTTGTTGTTGTTTCATGAATGAGAAAAGAGGGACCTGGAGAGGTAGATTCACTTGCCCAAAGTCACTAAGTGATGAATCCAGGCCTTGCACTTGTCTTTGCACTCAGGTTCCTTCACACTTTTCATCAGTGGGACAATTCTCCTGGAAGCCCCGCTATGAGGTCCAGGACCCTGGCCTGCCCAGCTACGGCCTGTACAGGCAGCTACTCACACTCGGCTTGTGCTGTGTGAATACCTGCTCAAACGTGTCTTCCTGGGACCCCTCCTCCTGGCACATATCAGCTGGCCCAGGCACTGCCACTCAAGGTGGGTGTGGTTCAGGACTTCTTTTTTTACCCTGCGAGGCCTCAGTTTTCTCGAGTAGAGTCATCACCTCCCACATCAGTGGTTCTTCTTAATTAAATAACATCCTAGCTGTACTTTGGCATCACCTGGGGAGTCTTTTTTTTTTTTTAATACTGATATTGAGGCTCTCACCCCAGAGAGTCTAATTTAATTGAACTGATGTATGACATAGACACTGGTTATTAAGAAAAAATCCTTTTGAGTCTACTGTAAAGCCACAATTGAGAAACATTGTTCCAGGGCAGGGGTCAACAAATTGTAGTCCATGGGTCAAATGTGACTGATGGCCTGTTTTTGTAAATAAAGTTTTATTGGAACATAGACACATCTGTTTGTTTACATATTGTCTATGGCGGCTTCTGCGCTGTAACAGCAGAGTTGAGTAGTTGGGACATAGACCATCTTGGCCTGCAAAGCCTAACATATTTACTAACTGACCCTTTATATTAATAGAAAAAGTTTGCCAATCCATGTTCTACAAGTATGTATGAACTCTATGGGTCGTTGATGTCTACCATATAAAGAATCCATGATTCCTACCTGATAAATTGAATGATATATACAAGCTAGAGTGTTTCTAACTTCTACTTGTATCCTCACGTGGTGGAAAGAGAGTGAGAACGCTCACTGCTCTCTAGGGTTTCTTTTATAAGGGCACCAATTACATTTATGAAGGCTCCACATTCATGACCTAATTATCTCCCAAAGGCTCCACCTCCTAATATCATCACATTAGGGGGGAGGATTTCAATGTGTGAATCTTGAGGTAGGGGATACAAACATTCAGCCCACTCCAAAAAACAACCCTAGTTGGATCCCAGAAAGGGAAGTCTCACCCACATTACTCTTCTAAGACAAGAGAGAGCAGCTATTTCGGGAAATAGTCATCATTGCTAGTGTCGGCGGTTGTGGGGAGTGGGATGCAGGATGAGGAGATCCCATTATGGGGACCTGGGGCCAGCACACTTAAAGGTGCAGGTATGGATAGAACGTGGATAGAAACACTGTTCTTGACTATGACAGGGATTCTTGTGACCACTGGAGTCTCTTCAAAAAGCCTGAGGGCAAAGTGACACTTGGAAAAGATGTCCCGCTCACCATCTGATTTCACAGCAGGCACCTGCAGGCTCACACCTGTGGGCACCGCTTCAGGACACAGATGCAGTTCAAAGAGACATGCCTTGCAAAACCACCAAGAACTAGATATAGCCTCCTCTTCCCTGGCAGAGGATGGTTTGTTTATTTATCCAGAGATTCATTCATTCATGAAAACATTTGACTGCCTATTATAAAGCCAAAGGCTGTGGAAGACGCAAAAATAAATGAAATATGGTCTCTGTCTTCAAGGAGCCTGGAGACCGCAGCCTAAGTGGCCAGCACAGTGCTGTGGGCTGAGTCTGCCAGAGGAAGAATGACAGTGCTGAGCCTGGGGGACCTTCAGAGGGTGGAGAGAGGAGAGAGCGGGAAGATCAGTCGAGCGGTATTATCAAGGAATCAATGGATGGGTGATGATGGGGACAGATTGAAGGGAACAAACATGAAACTTATGGACTTTAGAGTAGCTGGTCACTCACTGTATGGAAGCAAAGGAAATGCTAGAGTTATGTGGACAATTTGAACGTCTGTTCTGGTGATCTCTGTCCAATAGAACTCTCTGGAGCAAAGGAAATACTTTACCTACATTGTTAGGTATGGCAGCTACTGGTCACACACAACTATGGAACACTAGTGCAAGTGAAGAATTAAACTTATATATAATTTTAATTAATTTAGATTTAAATCAGCTACCTATGACTAGGGGCTACCATTCTGGACAGCAGAGTTCTATAGTTAAGTACTTTACATGAACTATCTCATTTAATCCTCATAATGATCCTATGCAGTAGGTATCATCATTGGCCCCATTTCTTGGATGAGGAAGTTGAGGCACAGAGAGGTGAAGTCACTTGCCCAGCGTGACACAGCCAGTAAGTGGGATCTGGGCTGAGACCTCCTGGCTCCAGAGCCCACGTTCTCTACTGCTCTATTATTATGTCATAATTCTGTTCACACACATCTTCTTACCGAGATAAGCACCATTATATAACAAACATATTATTAAAAGCTTGTGAGATTTGGACAGAATTATTTCAAGGTATTAAGGCAGCTTGCTCTTTAAAAGAATTCGCCTGTGAACATGATGATGCAACTCTTTGGTAAATCTATAGGCATTTACTTGGGACAGTTCACACCACCAACTGAAAGACCCTACTTAATGAATTCTGGGAAAGTATTAAACTGCTTAAGGAACGCCAAACCCTTTTCTACCAAGGTCACTTAATCCAAGGAGGGAACTCTTGATAGAAATGGAGAATGGTCCTATAGTTAACCTAAGGAAAATCACAGGGCATTTTTCCACTTTCAGTATAAGGAACTGGCACTAGAGCTCACAGCTGGGGACTCTGTTGTGTAGATTTGAGAAAGCTTCTGGGAACATCTTTCTACAGTCTTCAATGTGGTTGACATTTGGCCTGTCCCATCAGGAAGCTAAAATTGAATTCTAATGCCAATTTTTTCTTCAGTGGGATTAGTGGCAAGTTGAAGACAGAAATCTTAAAAGTGGCATACCCTAGGGAGAAAGTTAGAATGAATTACGGGGGCCTCTAAAATAGATTCGAACCAGTGCCTCCTAGGGTAATGTGACATAGCCACGGGAGACCAGCAAAGGTCATGTAATGTGTTACTTCAAGACGACAAGCAGGCAAATCATGCTGAGATGAAAAGTCTGGTTGTGTTCTCCCTTAGTTGCAAAAGGTGCAATTTTGAAAGATGAGTAAAGACTCCCAATGAGACAGCGGGTGTATAACACACAATGTTCAATCCAGTTGACCCATCTTCATAGCAGAGCACGTCCCTCTGCAAGTTCCCTCATCTGGAATAGGGCGTGATGAATGAATCCCTGGGAACATAGGGAATTTATAGCTAAGCAACAGCAGGTCATCATGTTGCAGGAATTAACTATGACATCCACCCATGTTTTGGGCACCGGGTACTCCACGTCGGCAAGATTTTAGCTACTAGGGACATAGCAATGAATGAGTCAAGCCAGGTCTCTGCTTACTTGGAGCTTTCATTCTAGTGGGGGGAAAAGGCAATAAACAGGAACATTAAAGCAAGAAGACAATTTTAGATAACTACATCTGTGCCGCAGTAAATAAAGCAGGATGCAATGATAGAGTGGTTTTGTTGTGTAGGGGCATTTCTCCTGGCCTGAGTGATGAAAAGTAACTTCATTCTTTACTTTCAGAGAATATTCCTTCCCTGCTCTCTGAATCTGTTTCACCAATCACTCCTGGTAAATTGAGATGCTCATCTGTGCTGTACTCATGAGTATAAATTTGGCTTTTGTTTGATTCATCCTATTGCTCACCTATGATTTAAGGCTATCTGAGGAAATGACTGATAACCTCTGGGATTCTACTTATTTCTACTATCATTTTATTTGTTCACTTTTTTGCCCCTATCAAGAATCCCTTATTTGGTCTTCCTTTTGCCTGGCAGGCTTCCTTTCTTCTGCCCACTCTGCATTAGACTTACTGCTAACGATGATGGATTTGCTATATTGTAATTAAAGTTATCACTGACAAGTGCTGAGGATCATTTAGGATGGCTTCTTTCTCTTGTATGAGGTGAATAACATCAGCCAGACATAGCACTCCTGAATGTATAAAAAGGTACCATCTCTGTTTTGCAGGTATAGGTGGATCCAAGTGCCATTGCACTTGATAATTTCTGCTTTTATAGAATCTGTAGGTGTTCTGGAGACCATCTGACAACATCCAATCAATTAACAAATCACAGCATGGAAATCTCCCACTGCCACTTGTTGCACCACTTCTAGCCCAATATGGGGGAATGTCCCGATGGAGTCAACAGAGTGGAGGGATCAAGATCTCAGAAAAACCCCACATCAGTCAGTCAAGCCCACCAGACCTGGACTTTGATGTGGGATTCCAACTTGGCATTAAAAGTAATCTGTGATAACAGTAATATTCCTGCAAATAAGACAGAGGAGTTGCTCTAGGAGAAAATTGGTAGAATTTCTTTGCTGTGTCTTTCTCCTTTGCTTGGTAAGATACTTTGTATGACTCCTTCACCATTTGGGCCCCCTGGTGGTCTAATCCAGGAAACCTAACAGTGCCTGGCATGAGGTCTCTTGGGCAGCGAGCATCGTTATCCTAAAGGCAGCTGGCACAAGAGGCAAACTGGGGAATCCTTCTCCTTTGCCCACAGACAGCACCTCTTCTACTCACTTCTTTCCTCAGCCGCTCATTTCCCAGCAGAAAAACATGACAGGGGCCTCCCTGGAGCTCCCCCATTCCGTTCTACTCTCAGCAGCCAGAGTGGTCTTTTAAAAACATGTATCGCACTGTGCCATTTACCTGCTTAACCGCTGTCCTGCTGCACTTGGCATAAAACCTGCACTGTCAGCACAGGTCTTGGTGGCCCTGCTGCGTGGCTTGTGTCTTCTCACCCACCCTCATTTTACGTTGTCCCTACCCGGGCTGCCACCCTCCAGCACACTAGCCTTCTGACGGTTTCTAGATTGTGCCAGGTGCTCTTCCACTTCCGAGGCTTTAATAGGCATTCCTTTTGCTTGGAATTCTCCGAATCATTGCTTCCTCAGATAAAGACTTGAATGGCACTTCCCAACCAAGGCTACCACGACCTCCTTATCATAGTAAGTTTTCTGCCTCCCCTAAAATTACTCACAGTCACTGCTCCTGATTAACCTAATTTGTAATAGTGTATTTGTTTCTTTACACATGTCTTTTTTCCCTATTACCTTGTAATTACGTTTGTTTTCCTCCTTAATTTGATCACAGACTTGCAGTAGGATCCTTTACCCTTGGTGAAGGTGGAGGCCTCCCTCTCTTGAAACAGGGGAGAACAGAACTGTATGAGTCTGCCGCGGCTCATGCAAACTGGGTGGCTTAAACAACAGAAATTTATCGTCTCTCATTTCTGGAGGCCAGAAGTCTGAGATCAAGGTGTGGGCAGGGTGGGTTTTTCTGAGGGCCATGAGGGAGCGTCTATTCCCTGCCTCTTCCCTAGCTGCTGATGCGCTGGCAGCAATCTTTGATGTCCCGGGGCTTGTAGAAGCATCTCCCTGATCTTTGCCTTGGTCTTCGCATGGTGTTTTCCTGTGTCTCTCTGTCCCCATTTCCCCTTTCCATGAGGACACCATCATAACACATGAGGGCCTACCCTAATGGCCTCATTTTAACCTGATTACCTTCGTAACGACTCTCTCTCCAAGTAACGTTACATTCACTGGGGGTTAGGACTTCAGCATCTGAATTTTTCGGGGACACAGTTTACCCCATAGTAAGCACTATGTCACCATTACATACATAACACTCAACACAATGCCTGACACACAGTAGGCACTTAATAAACGCTTCCAAAAGAATCAAAAGTTGATAGTGGGGCTGGAAGGGGAAATACTGAATTGCTAAGTTTTCAAAAAGGGGGTGATGAGAGAAGGCTGAGTTGTCTGTTCCGTAACCACCGGACCGGCTCCATGTGCCTTCTGAGCACTTGATCCATGGCTAGTCTGAGTGGAGTCGTGTGTAACTGCAAACCACATACCAGATTGCAGACTTGTACTGGTGTGAGGAGAGTTTGGAGCAGAGAGAGAGTGTTGAAGTGGGGAGAGAAAGGGAAAAGTAGCCCGGAAATAACAATAATTATATTTGTGTGTGTATTGTGTGTCTGTGTGTACATTGGTATGTGTGTATATAGTATTATTGATGTATGTATTATATATATGTGTATGTGTGTATTTTATTATGCATCTGGCATTGTGCTACATACCCTATATGCAAAATCTTATTTAACCTTTATGATCTGACGTGTATTATTATCCTCATTTCAAAGATGAGAAAAGTGAAGCACCAGGAGGTCAGGTAACTTGCTCAAGGTTACTACGCATGGTGATGCAAACCCAGGTGTCCTGGCCCCGGAGCCCTTTCCTTAACGCGCTGCTTGCTTCCTTTCCATGCAAGAGCTGTCTGTCTATTTGGAGAGCGTAAACGCATTGAGAGGAGCTAATGGCTGAGTTGGGGAATGTAGAACCCTGGAGGAGAGTTCTATCTGCTTCCCAGTCTTTATTAGGTTGGAGCCTAATCAGCTATAGCGAAGAAGCCCAGTCAAGTCACTTGTGACCCTGCTATAATTGCCTCCACTGCCGGATCAATGAGGACACACAAAGCTGAGCAGCTGTGGCATCTGCAGTAGCTGAACAGGGTAAAAGAAAGGGGCAGAGGCGGAGTAAGCGCATCTCCACTTTTAGGGAAGCCTGTGGGACTGGAAGTCAGGCAGAAAGCAAGTGCAGACAGACACAGGACAATTAGCTAAGGCAGCCTCTCTTTGCAAGGGCTCCGCCCAGCAGAAGGCTCTGTGCGCAGTGACAAAATGAGCTCCCAGGCCAGAACACCTTCCCTTTCACTGCAAAGGCATTTGAAGGTACTTGCAGGAGCTAAACAAGAGCTTCCAGATTCCTTCTCCCAGCATCTCACAGTTAATACTGGCTTCAATTAGGGTATCACCAGCCGCCAGCTCAAAGAAAGGGGCGTGTCAAGCAATAAGTGGACGAACTGGGTCACTCCCTCCTCTTCTCTTCCCCTAACACTAACTTCTGTGGGGCCGGTGTGGGGGATGGGGGAAACAAAACAAAATTACATTTCTTCATGCATATCAGATTTTGAAAAAGTTCATGTAGACATCTAGAATTGTAGAAAATATGTGTGCCAGTGCAGAGCTTTGCTTACTGGGAATTAAAGAGATATGTGCTTAAATCCCCACTCCCTGATTTATTAGCTGTTGGACCTCGGACAAGTTGCTTAATGTTTTTCATGTGCAGTTTCCTTCTGGGTAGAACTGATCTTTCTTAAGTACGTACCCTCACAGGGTTGTTTGTTAGTATTAAATTAGTGCATATGGAGCACTTGGCCCAGTAACTCACACATTCAATAGCTATTTGCTGTTCTCCTACTATGTGCTCAGCATGTGCCAGACCTATTCTATTTATTATTCCTTAAGCAGATTCCTTAGGCCTGAGTCCAGACCTGTTGAACCAGAATCCCTGGGGTGGAGCCTGGGAACCACATTTTCAGACATACTCCCCAGGTGGTGCTAAGGAAGGAAACTGAAGTTGCTGGAGGACCCTTGAGTTATACGCTAATATCTCAGGAGTGGTAATCATTGCTTTATTTCACCTAATAAAAAGCCTTGAGAACAGAGATGATCTTTCTCCCCACCTCACTATTTAGCACTCACGTATTTGTGGACTTTTTGACTGAGCGAATGATTCTTTCCCCTGAAGCTTCTAGGTGGTTCTCAACCCAGGAGACATATTAGAATCAACTAGGGTAGGGGTGGAGGGCAGCAGCTTTTAAGAAACACTGATTCCTGGGCCCTTCTCCAGATCAATTAAATTAGACTCGTTATGGGTGGGGCCTGGGAATTGCTTTTCTTTTTTAAATTGAGGAATAAACACACAAATCTTAAATATACAGCTCAATAAATTATTTATAGATACACACGTTTAACCAAAAACCAGATCAACATATGAAATATTTTCAGCTCTCTAGAAGGCCTCACCCTGTCAGTAACACACATCAGCCCTATGCCCTCCCATTGACATGTTTTCAGAATCTCCCTGGGTGATTCTAATGTACATCTAGGGTGGAGAATCCCTGATTTAGATCCTAGAACATTGGACTTTGCACCTCCGCCACCTCCCACCACATTTGCGACTTATCTTTGGGCAAATTTTTCATGAGGTGATGGAGAGTAGGAAATAGTGGGATGAATCTTAATTGAGCTAATTATCAGGTCAAAGAGGGAATTAAACTCTCAGACTAACCCAAGCTTATCACGGCTGCCTACCCATGCTCATTGCTTCTTTTAATTCCTGACTCCTGATTTCCTCTGTGCCTATTCCTTCCTGATCCCCAGTGGATCACTACCTTTCTCAGGTTTGTGCCCCTCCCCTAGAAGCCAGTCACTGGTTTCTTCTGCAGCAAGAAAGCAAGTAAGAAAAAACATCAAAGTTTTTAATTTCTTCTGTGCCAAGAACTTTTTGGCACAGTTTTGTGAAGTATATAGACCTCTTCTCAGGGGAATGCTTTTAAATGCATAAAATAAGATATACAGTATTACAAAGATAACCAATCCTATTGACATACAGATACCAAAACAATTTTAAACACTATTTTTAATAATGGATGCTTATTTGTTAACTCATTAAATAACAAGATCTAGCAATAAACCTAACAGCTATGATAATTTGATATAGTGAAGAGTGTAAACAGTATTTCAAGGTATCAGCAACAACTGCTAACGTGATATGAAAGTATCTATTAGCATTATTAGAGTTTATTGCCTACATTCGTAAGTGAATGAAATGCTAAGTTTCAGGTAAAGGTTAGTAAAGATAAAAATGCAATCTGTTTTTCAATTGAGTTCATGCACCTCCCCAAAAGTAATTTATGGACTCCCTGAAAGTCTCCCTGAATCCTCTGTGTACGACAGGTTCAAGTTCTTCTCCTATTGTGACTGTCTGGATTATAAACCTTTAACTATTGAGGGTGCTTAGCTTGGCCAGCTCGGTCATTTTCCGGAGAAGGAAGCTGAGACAGAAAGCTGAAGTGACTGTCCAGGGTCACACAGATGGTAGGTGAAATCGAATCCCAGGCCTCCCCCTACATCAACACTCTTAGCAGCTGGGTGTGTCCTGATTGTGCTCTTCGTTTGTACCAGGTTTGTACTGTGAGTTTTTCATTATTGATAGTGTTGCTAATATTCTAATAGCTTCATGCATGATCTAGGAATTCAGACTTCTTTTGTTACCTCACTAACCCCTTGTGGCTACTCAATAGCAACTTAAAAAAGCCAGCACATTCCTGAGTAATAGCTTGTCAGTCCTTCTAAAACATCTATAAATACCTATTTACAACATGGGATCATACTACCAATTTTCTCCAATTTAGTATTTGCACTTTAAAATGTATTTTTGGTATCTTTCTCTTTTAGAAGATAAATAACACTTCTTTCTTTAATGACTATACAGAATTTCAATTGTATGATTGTATCAAAATTTTAAACAATTCCTCAATTGTTAGAATTTGATTGTTTCTAATTTTTTTTGCTATTAAAAATAATGCATATTCATGTATATATTTCTTTGGTCACACACATGAATACTTCTGTGAGGAAGATTACTAGAAGTAGAAGTGTTGGGTCAAACGGTATTTTATGATTTAATTTTGACAGATACTATCTTATTTGTCCTCCAGAAAGATGATGCCAATTTATATTCCCCCCAGCCAGGTGTGAGGGGGCAAGGCCCCTGTACCCTTGGCTAACACTAGGTGTTGGTAGTATTTATTTTAAACCCTTGCCAATAAGGTGAAAAATCTGACACTGTTGTCAAGTATGCATTTCCTTTGATTATTAGCAATGTTGAAACTTTTCCCATATGCTTACTGCATATTTTTATTTATTCAATGTTTATACTCTCTGCTCATTTTCCTATTTGGGTTATAGGCATGTTTCTTAAATGATGAATTAAAAATGAAGCCTTGTTGTTCACCTCTGAATTCCACGTCTCCAGCTTGCATCCTTAATTTGATTAGTTAAGAGTTGACTCATCACTACTTCTATAAAATATGAGCAGCCAAAATCCTTTTGAAGATGAGGCAGAGTTATAAATAAAATACAGTTTTTAAAGTATATAAAATATGGTTGTATGCAACGTGCTTCATTCTTCCTTTTGATTCCACTGGGGATGTTTAGTACTAAAATCCCTCTCTTTCCCTGAGCCCTTGACAATTGGCCATAAATCCTGCTCTGCAGCAGTCCTCTGACATAACTCAGTATTATTGGCACCAATTTGTGCAAGGATACACAGGCCAGAAAGGTTAAGGCTCAAGGTCATAATGTTAATGGATGCAAATGAGCCAACATCAAACCTGGCCAATTCTGAGAATTTTAGAGTTAGAACACCTGGACTTTGTCACAGTGAAGAAATTGCTAATGATTGGTTAGTTTTGCATCAGAGCTGAGTTGCCCCTCATTTTCTCCTTGATGCTGTTACAAATAATACTGGCCACCACTTGCTGAGTTTTACCAAATACAAGATACTGTGAATTTTATGTGTTATCTTCTTTAATCTTTATTAAAACTCTGTGAGATAATGTGATGAGCATTTGTTTTGTTGCCCATTCCTCTTTCTCCCTTTCCTTTAGGAAGATGGCCTTGTCCTCACTGCAGTTAGTCTTGGTAGGACCTGTCAATTACGGAGCCTTGTCAAGGAGTGATACTGGAACCCAGCCCTGACTAGTGTCACTCGCCAGGGACTTGAAACATTCCTGTTAGAGCTGATGCTTCTCAGGGGCTGTGCCCTGAGGGGACATTTCATTAGTTCTTGCTACTGAAACCCCTGTGGCCACCTGGCTTTCTGCCTTGTGTCAACCTTGTTTTGCTGTGATTCCAAAGGCCAAGGGGAGGACTGGGGTGAAAAAAGGTCATTTTGGGCAAAGCAAGAGACTTCTAAGAGAAAAAGGAGAAACCTGCCTGCAAAGCACCAGGTGTTTCAAAACATCAGGTGTCCACTCAGAAGGGCAGAAAAAATAAATAGAAAAACATAATAGCATTTGTCAAAACTCACAGATATAAACAAGACACAATTGGGCTAGAGTCCTAAAGAAAAGATGCCCAGGAGCAAAATATTCTTGCCATTTTAAGTTTTTGCTGATGATCTCCTGCCATGTATTATGCTGAATTTTTCTGGGATCAGTAAAACTTCTATTTTAAAAAAATTAAGCTTCTACCTACAGACTCAAAGAGACAAGAGATATAGTGTGCAATCAGTATGTATGAGCCTCAGTTAGCAATTTAAACAAAGTATCAAAAACATTTCCACACATACACAACAATGTGACCATATTTGATAGCAAACAATAAGGCATGTCTGTAGATTTGTTTTAGGCGTGATAATGGTTGTGCGGCTACAACTGTGTGTTGTTGAGTGTCCTTATCTGTTCAAGATACATGCTGAAATCAATACAGATGACATGATGCTTGAAATCTGCTTCAAAATCATCTCAGGGTATAGGAGAATGGGTAGGGACAAAGATGAAATAAGAATGACCAGGACTCGTTAGGTGACAGGTGATAAAAGCTGCATGATAGCTACATGGGGGCTCATGATATTAATACTATTCTCTTAGTACATGTGAGAGATTTTACACAATAGAAAGTTAAATAAAAAGAGCAAAACATGTTTCTGAAACTAGCTGTACGTGTTCATTTTATTATTAGTCTTTCTCTATATATTATATGCACTGTTTTGTGTATATAACAGACCCATGTCATTAAGTTAATATTTTTCAATTTAGCCAATGTCAGCAATATTTATTAGGCTTTGTATTTCCTTTTATGAGTCTCATTTCTGACACCTGAAACCTTATCTCAAACGTTAGACAAATTATTTTAACTCTTTGTATCTCAGTTTTCTCATCACTGAAAAAGTGGTAAAGCATATCTTACAGAATTTTTGTGAATACTAAAGTAATAATCCCTATAAAGTATGTAGCAGTGTTTAAGATATTATAAAAACTCAGCAAGTCTTAACTACTACTACTAAATAACTACCATTATAATTATTAATACTGAATATCAAACATTTGGAGTTATTCATTCAACATTCATTGAATGCTGCCTGGCAGGCAGACGGAATTTAATAAATATTTTCTGGGGAATTGAGTATATTATATTATATTTGTTTGAGTCACAAAAGATACCATATCCACACTGTATTTCAGTAAAAGATGGTTTACATGAACTTTAGGAATCATTATCACAGCGTGCACATTCAATATCATAAATGCTACTTGAAGCTATATAAGGTCTTTTTCAGTGAAATGTTAAGACATTTCACTTAGTTGTTTAGAATACAGGGTGTAGCATTTGGAATACTATCAGACTATGCAAATCCACATTTACCTCTTATTTGTAGACAAGAAATAATAGATTCTAATACTTGGTACTACATTTCAATTTATGTGATTATAAATCTAGATCCAGTAGAGAATGGTAGGAGAATTTCTGGAAAAATCTAGAAAGGTTTCAGGTACCTAAATGATATTTTTTTGTTTTGTTTTAAAATGTGAAGCTAGACTTTTATGGAAACTCACAACATTCCATATCATTTGGTTGCTATGTGGTCTGACAGATCAAAGCACTTCGCTCTTTTCTGAAGGTGGCATTATATTAGATACTGTCACCCAAACAGGAAGACTTTACTGTGATTTTATGCCACTTGTCTGTATCAAAATCAAACCTTTAAAAAGAAATGACAGAATTGGGACAGAATAATGACTTGATCTTTATCTTTTACATCAGACTTATGGAATATCAGACCAATTAGCTGAAGAGTATACTGTTCCCCCATCATCTGCTCACTTTGACTCTCTAATATCTATCACAGTTTGATAGACTTTTTTTGGTTGAATTAGTGGATATTTTGGAGAGAGTCAAAGCATCACAAAGTCTTGAAAATCTAGTGCTCATACCCCAAATGATATTATTTTTCTAATCTCCTGGGGGTACACATGCAGGTTTTAGAAATGTTAATGGTTCATAAGACCAACTCTAGGCAGGCAGAGATAATTAAAAGATGAGACCATCCAAGCCAGTCTTCTAATTTTAGGTTATTTCAGAATTTCTAGGTAGCAGGGCAATTTTCTCTTACAGCAACAGCTATAGAAAATCTGCATACTAGAATGGGTTGATTTTATGTTTTTCTCCTGTATGCAAATACCTCCATTTTATTCACCTCTCATACAATACACCCACTACGTGGAAAACTAAATAGATAAAGCAGCCAGTGAAGAGTTGCCTTACTCACTTATCACCACGAGATCAGATCAGTGAGGGTTCAGTACAGAACCCCACATGCTGTTGTATTAAACACATATTTGTTGAAATAAAGAAGGGAAATGTCAAATGTTCTGGCAACAATGCAAACGAATCTTGTGGTATTTGGCATTTATTATACAATCAAATATACCAATCTCATCTCCAGCCCTGAGTGCCATATATATTTGTATGTCTCCCACACATGTCCACTTAGGTATCTACTATTAATAGAAATATCAAAGATGACTTGCACAAAAGAGAAATCTTGGCTCCCCCCACCCCTAAACCTGCTCCTTTCTCATCTTCAAAAATAATATCTACATCCATCCCATTGCTGGCATTTAAAAACCTGGGAATCATCCTTATTTCCCCTTTTCCCTCACATTCCATATACAGTCCAGCAGTCATTCATATTGGCCCTATCCATATTTTCTTTTTGTTTAAATTTATTTTTATTATTTTTTTTTAATTTCAGAATAGGATACCTATCCATATTTTCTGTTGAATCACACAGCTTCTCAGTATCTCCAAACCACCATCACCTCTCTCTTGACCACTGTGTCATATTCTTACCTAGCCTTCCTGCATCCTCACTTGCCCACATTTCAGCCCAGTTTCCACAAAACAGCTATGGTGATCTTCCGAAGGCATAAGTGAAATCTTATCACTATCCTGCTTAAAATTCACCAATGGTGTCTTGTTGCAGGAAGGGTCAAGTTCAAACTCATCATCATAGACTCCTACAGCCCAGAAGATCTGGATCCTACCCACCTTCTGACTTCATTCCTCACCACTTTCCTCTGTGTTAACACATCACATTTTCTCCTTGCTGTTCCCTCTGCCTGAACACTCCTGCTGTTCCCTGTCTTCCATCTAGCTTGTGGCTTCCTCCTTCTCCATGTTTAGTTCTTGAGCCAAATGTTACATCCTAGAGTGATTTTTTTTTTTCCTCCCAGCCACTCTAGCTAAAGAAATTCGTTCACCCCATCTGTGACACACTATCCCACTGTCTTCCTTTATGTTTTCCCTAGCACTTACTACCATGCGCAATGATCTTATTTCATTAGTGACAGGTTTATTTTCTTCTCTCGCCAGAATGAAAGCACCATAGAACTGAGAACACATCTATCTTGTTCACATCTTCACACTCCCAGCACCCAGCACGGTGCCTGAATCATTATAGCTGCCTAATAAATATAGCTTGGTGAATGAACAAATGAATGCATTTTTAGAAATCCGCCCATTTAAATGTTTCAGAGTCCAGAAGCTTTCTTTTGAGATTACAAAGGTTAGACAATAGTCTTTATAGGGTTTCCAGACTGTTATCTTTCAACTCAAAGAGAAATGACCAGAGAACTCGCTATTTTTTCAGTACAAGTCCAAAGGGCAAAATCCAGCCGCCTCCTCTCCCCTAGCACAGCCAGGTGGAATGCCTAGAATACCAGTTGGAGAATCCTAGATGCTTTTCAGTTGAGTAATGGTTGCTCAATTATTCTCATGCATGTGAAGATGTAGACATGAGACTGGGGTGGGCTTGGTGAGTCAAGTCTGTTTTGGCAGCAGATCTAGAAACTCCAATCCTCCGAGGTTAAGGAGATGACACATCTAACCCCACATTTCTGAAAGACAGAGTGCAACCCACATTCCCAGGAGGGAACAACATATTGTCAGTCGCACTAGGAGCATTTTGCTCTCTGCAGGCAGTTACACCGCTGAGAGTGGATATCACATTTCCTTCCCAGAGTCTGTGGGAGGCTTCCTTGAATGTGAGATGTGCAAACAGAAAGGGACACATTTGTCGTACAGAAGCTGGCTCTGGGCTTCAGGTTTGGAGGGAGGCTCAGAGAATGTGCTTTAAAATGCTGCAGTAGAGGTATGGACCTGTGATTGCAGAGCATTTCTGGTGAGGGATAGGAATCAGGAGGCCTTCCCAACACAAGGACTCTTTCGTAAGTTCACAGTTCACGGGGATGCCATCGGTTCGTGGGATGTGCCAATCCTTACACTGAGTCCTTCAAAGGCATCAGTTCATAGTAGAGATAAAGACTCGGATCCTGATCAAACATCACTGGGATCTGCCTGGCCTGGTCCCTGCCTGCCTTTCCAGCAACATCTTCTGTCACGGCGCTCCTGGGCCCTGCTCTAGCCACATAGACCTTCTTTCAACCCCTTGGAATTTTAGACCCTCTCTGGGCCCAGAGCCTTCACACAGGCTGTTCTCTCTGTCCCAAATGTCCCTCGCTCCCTCTCGACTTCACTTGCTGAATGCTTACTTATCCTTTTTTTGTCTGTTTGTTTTCTGAAATGAGCCCTTACTCTGTCGCCCAGGCTGGAGTGCAGTGGCACACAATCATAGCTCATTGCAGCCTCGAATTCCTAAGCTCAAGTGATCCTCCTGCCTCGGCCTCCTGAGTAGCTGCAACTACAGGTGCAAGCCACCATGCCTGGCTCCTACTTACACTTTACACACCAAACTCAAGCACCAGTTCAGAGAAACCACCCCTGGCCACCCCCGCCCCCATATCAGATTCCCCACAGAGATCTGTTTCTTTCCTTCAGGGTTTTAATCTCAATTTATAACTAAAACTCACTGGTGTGATTATCACATTAACTTTGGTCTCCCTCCATGATCTGTGTGGTAGGCAGTGCGGGGAATTTACCTGTGTTTGGTTATCATTGCATCCTCAGTGCTAAGCACAGTAGCCACCCTCAGAGAGGCTTTGTTACATAAAAGCAATCGGGTAATGCATTCCTGGAAAATACACATCCTGAAAAATGCAGCCATTGCCAAAAGAAAAGGTTCACCCTACTATTATGCTAGATGGCTGTGGTGGTCATTCATCATTCGGTTGTTAGCAAGACGTTTCCAGCCCTCCACCATCTGCAAATGTGACTTCTGGCCAATGAATTGCGAGCAAAAGCACTCTGTGTCCCTTCTAGGCTAGAACCTTTACTTTCTGTTGCAAGACTCTCCAGAGCTTTCTTTTGCTCTGGCACAGTGGGAGCATCCTTTGAAATAGGGGCTGCGCCATCAGCCTGGATCATGGAGTCACAGAGCCTTTTTGTCAACGTATGGTGGTCACGTTACACAAAAAAGAAATGAATCCTTCTCTTTTAAGCCACTGAGATTTTGGATCGTTACCACAGCACAATGTAGCTCATCCTGACTGATGTAAGAGCTGAATCCAAACTTCCTTGCTCAAAAAGCAACAACAGCAAGAGTAGGGACAATAATAATACCAAACATTTGTTGAAAAGTGACTGTGTGTCATTTGTAGTTTTCTAGGCTTGATAGGAATGATCTCATTTCAAGCTCTCAAGAACGGCATAGGTATTTTTAATTTCAGTTTACAGATGGAGAAATCAGGCTCAGGGAGGTTAAGCAAATTGTGCAAAGTCAGTTTGTAAGAGATGGAGCCCAATTCTGCCTTACTTTGCAGCCTGCATGTTGTTAATCACTCTTCTATCCATATTGTCTATCATATGTGTTAGATTTTTTAAAAAAAAAGTCAGTAAAAATAGACACTCAGATCTCTGAGTAGGGGGAAAGGGCATAAAATGCTTTTGCTCTTCAGAGTGGCTGGGATCCTGGGATAGCGGGACAGCTCTCCGGCAGGAGTTTTTGTTGGTGAGAAAGCCGTTGGGACCCCTAATTGTTAAACTGCTCACCCTGGGATATTATAGCCAGAATTCAATCAGGAACAGATTTTATGGAGGCATTTACTTTGCCTTGGAGGAGAATTTGTCTTTGTGCCCAAACAACTGTAGGAAACTTGGAAAACTGAAGTTTAGTAGGATCCGAGCTTTGGGTGGGTGAGCACATAGATTCAGAGGCCACCACATCACTCCATCCTAAGGGACTCAGCAAATGCTCTTCCAGGTCTGCTATGAAGCTTCCAGAAGCACACTTTACTTCCAGACTGTTCTGCTTACTGACAACATTGTCAGTATCTAGTTTGACAGAGATAATTTTCCAACTTAGATTCAACAGAGAAGCCAAACAAAACATGACTTATTTTTACTTAATTATAATTTAAATAATTTTATAGGACAATAATACTTATTAGTGCTTACTATGTACCAGGCACTATTCTAAGGGCTTTATGCACATTATTTATTTAATGTTCATACTAACCTTGTGAAATAGGTACTATTTTTAATCCCTATTTTGCAAATGAGGAAACTGAGGTAGGGGAGTTTAAGTAATCACTCAAGGTCACATAGCCACTCAAGTGTCAGATCTGGGTTGTGAATCCCAGTCTGGCTTCAAAACACAATAACAACAACACCACAGTAATAAAAAGCTCTCAACAAGTATTAGCTGTAAGGTGCTAGAAACTCTACTAAGGACGCATGATCATCTCATTTACTGCTCATAACCACCCGATAGGGTTGGTACTATCATTAGTCCATGGCTGAGGAAACTGAGGCATGGAGAGGGTCAATGTCTTGTCCCAAGTCCCAGAACTAGTAAGTGGCAGGACCTGCATTTAAACGTCGGCAGTCTGGCTCTGGAGTGCCCACTCTGGCCTGTGCCACACAGAGTTGGGGAGAGAGGCTTCCTCCTGCTTCTCCGTGGAAGGCAGCATGGTGGTCTCTTGGGGGTGGGACAAGAGCTGCAGGGCACCTCGAGTTTTCTGCAGCTTTGGAAGTCCCTGCAGAGAGTTCTGGAAGGGAGGCAGCACCATTGTGGAGGACAGTGGCAGCAGTGATGGGGTGAAGAACCACCCCACGTGGCTTCATAAACAAGGACAGGAGTCCAGCTGAACATCTCAGAAGTAACTAGGGGAGATTCAGGGGCTGCTTGAGATCCCACATCATGTCAGTGAGGGCTGGATCCAGAAAAACTGAGTTGTTGCTGTGCTTCCACAGGCCCCATTTGCCTTTGAGTAAGTCAACGCCTATCCTCACGACATTCAGGACAATCTAAGAGAAACAGCTTCTTTTCTGGTCAGGGTGATGGTGTGAACAACTCTGGCCAAACAATTAGTACCCAGCAGTTTCCATAACTGAGAGAGAGCCCAGCTCAGGCATAGCACAAGGGAGCAGATTTACCCAGCACAGGGGTTCTCAACCCCAGCACTACTGACATTTGAGGCTGGGTAATACTTTGTTGTTGTGGGGGACTGTCCCATGCCCTGCGGGATGTTTTGCAGCATCCTGGCCTTTAGCCTCTACAAGATTCAAGTAGCAAAACTCTCTACCCGCAGTGGAACCAAAAAATGACAAATGTCTGGGGCAGGAATGTAGTGGTGTCCAAATCATCCCCAGCTGAGAACCACTGATCTAGCAGCTAATTTGATTCATCTGTTGAGGACTTACTCTAGTACTAGGCTTTGGGGATGGTAATGGGTGTGAGCCCGAGGTAGCCGGGGCCACCTGAAAGCTCACAGTTTTGAGAAAAAAGAGACAGATGTTAACCACACAATTCTGTAAATAATTCCCTGTGGAAAGTGTTACAAAGGAAAAGTGCAGGGCCTTCAGCTGGGATGAAAAACATGCAATTCATATTGACTAGAATTTTATCAAGAGAAGATGTCATAGGTCTCTGAAGAATGCCAGTAGATTCTGCTAAAACAGAGTGTCACCTTAAACCCGAAGGCTTTTCCAGTTCAAGGGACCCTGATGCTAGCCTTAAGGTTGGCAGACAGGTGGAGGAAACAGCCCTCCTTTGGTCCAAGAGGGGGTGGGGGGCTCCCCTGCACCACCTGAATATACATGAGCTCAACTCTGCTCTGCCTTTGATCTATCAAGTGGCTGTCAGGAGGCCTCCGTGGCTCTGGGAATAATGTACTCGGATGTTTATCAGGCCAAACAGAAAAAACATCCACCGAGACCGAGGCAAGGGGAAATATATCCCTCTAAAAATAAACCTGATTTTAATTTCAAACTGGGTCAGTTTGGCCTGGGAATTATTAGGGAGTGTGGCTGAGCCGCTCAGGAGATGAAGTGGAACCCTTGCTAATTTAATTTGCATATGCTGCTTAAAATGCAGGAAGCCTGCTGCTGTCAGCCTGGCAGCTCTCTCTGCCTGGCAGCTCCCTGCGTGCTGGCACCTTGCTGCTTCCTCTCCTGCCTCTGCAGGTTCTGTCTGAGAGGCACTGAGGTGGCTGTTGTCTCAGACAGGTGCAGAATTCATGGAGAGCCTTTGAATCAGGGCCATGTGTCCAAGACAGGGCAGAGGAAGGGCACCGGGTGGAGGGTGTGACTGTTCAGGTGGCCTCATGTGGGTACTGCAGTGTCCCAGGGAGCAGTGCCTGTGGCTTGCTGGTGCTGGGAGATGGGAGCCAACTGCTTCCCTGTATGCACTTAACCTTGAAGTACGTGTGCTTAGGATGGGTGCTCGGGAGCCCCACGGAACCGGGGTGAAATAGGAACACAGAGACACTGTCACAGGGCTGGATGGCCACACGCACTCCCCCTGCTGTGCTTCCATTCACCACGGGCTCTTTATTCCCTCCTCCTTGGTTTTTCCCCATCCACACGTCTAAGGGCTTATCTCAGTCACTCTCAAACCTATTTCCCTTTTCCCCTAAGAACTCAGCAGCTTTCACCTGGGCTCCTTTGCGATGGTATATAGCTTGAAAGTTCCCAGATTTGGGGATTTCATGGACTAAAAAATAACTTAAAAACAAATGAATCGAAGCACAGACATTTATTAATTTGTCTGTGAAGGACAAAAAATCCTACTATTTACTATACCATGCACATTAGTTCGTAAACAAAAGGCATTTTAATGCCAAAAAATGTAGAAAAGCAGGAATCTCTAAATATTAAGGCATTCTCAAGAAGGTATAATTGGAACTGGTGGAATTCTTACATACACGGTGATATGCATAACACACACACACACACACACACACACACAGCCTTTATCTTCTTCATTTTATGATGGATCAGTGAAAACTCTGCCAAGATCTGTCACCCCTCCAAGGGCCCACATGTTGGGAACCAGCAACCTCACTTATTTCCCTGACTTGAATTAATTTCTTCCTCTCTAGGAAACCTCCAGAAGATATCTCCCTAAGAGTCAAATCTGATCACACCTCTCCACTGCTGAAAACCCTCCAACAGCCTCTACCCTCAGGATGCGGCGAGACACACCTGGGGAAGAAGAGAGATGCTAAATAACTTGCTGGGTCGCATGCCTAATTCTTGACAGAGCCTGGGTTTGAACCTCGGCATGTCTGACTGCAGAGACGCTGCTGCTAGCCAGTGAGCTCTGTGCTCCCAGGGTGGCCTGGCCCACCTCTCTGCCTCCGGAAGACTTCCATTTGTCTGTCTTTGCTCCCTTCCCACCTTCGTGGACTGCCAGCCTCAGAATTCCCAATCTTCTCCTCAAAACCCAACCTGGACTTCTCCCTCTTGCTTCCTTTATTCAAAATCTAAAGTCTAATAGAACTGTCTGCAGTGGTGGAAACAGTCCCCACCTGTGCTGTCCGAGACGGTAGTTAACACGCCCAATGTGGATAGTGTGACCAAGGAATTTTTATTTTTAGTAAATTTTAATTAAAGTTAAAGGGTGATATGTGACCAGTGGCTACAGTATTAGTGCAGGTTGAGACTTTTCTCTATGAGTTTCATTCTTAACAATAAGCTGCAGCCCAGACAAATTATCCCATAAATGTTCAAAGGGAAAGGACAGTATAGCAGACCCAGAGTCTCTGGGTGTGAACCCCAACTCTTGTACTAATTAGCTCTGTGATCTTGAACAGTTTTCTTAACTCTGGGCCTCAGTTTTCTCAACCATTAAAACAAAGATGATAATAGTACCCACCTCATAGGGTTATATGATGATTAAATGAGTTAATAGCTGGGCGTGGTGGCTCACTCTGGGAGGCTGAGGCGGGCGGATTGTTTGAGCTCAGGAGTTCGAGACCAGCCTGAGCAAGAGTGAGACCCCATCTCTACTAACAATAGAAATAAATTATATGGACAGCTAAAATACATATAGAAAAATTAGCCGAGCATGGTAGTGCATGCCTGTAGTCCCAGCTACTCGGGAGGCTGACGCAGGAGGATTGCCTGAGCCCAGGAGTCTGAGGTTGCTGTGAGCAAGGCTGACGCCACGGCACTCTAGCCCAGGCAACAGAGTAAGACTCTGTCTCAAAAAAAAAAAAAAAAAAAAAGTGAGTTAATATATATGCTTAGGTGCTGCCTGGTATATAGGAATCACTGGCATGTTTGCTATTACTGTTATTTACTTAGTTTGTACTTTGTGGGAAGCCCCATGGTTAAGCCTGGACTAACTGCTAAAGAAAATACGCCAGCCCCTGCTCCTAAATCAATGCTGTCGAGGAGTCACCCTCACAAAGACAGACCACCCAAACCACAGCGGCAATGGCAGAAGCAAACATTTAGCAAGGCATTCTACAGGATCCCACTTCACACTCACTGCCCTACTAGCAGGCATCACACCACTCCCATTTCAGAGACAGGGTCACTGAGGCCTAGAGGTGTAAGCAGTTTGCCCAAGGTCACATTGTTAGAACCTGCCGGGATCTGGATTCAAACAGATGGCTCTTAACATGGTGCCAAACCGCCTGCTCCCTGGCCACTGAGAAGGGAGCCTGATGCCCTGTGAGGCCGAATGCCACCCTGGCCAAAGCACAGAAGGAGGAACAGACAGGGGAGGTCCACAGGCTGATGGAGGAGCAGAGGGGATATTTTTAAAGCTCTGTCCTTGAGTCACTGAAGGATGGAGCCATGAGGATCTGCTGGGCTGTCACTGTCTGCAGCTGCTGTTGGTGACTCTAGCCTGGTAGAGATCCACCCTGGGCAGGGGCAGTGACAGAGATGGTCACCTTGACTCAATGGAAGGAATTTTGAATTCAATTGGTTGGAAGAATTTCCTTCATTGCTCCTCATGGAATAAGTGACGCAGTTGTACCTCCTTCCCCAGACTGAAACTCTTGACTTTCCTATATTCAAATCTGAAATAAACTTTGGTTCCAGGCTCAAAGACAGAGTCATACCCTTTGGACTAAACAAAAACAACCCTGAATTTCTCAGTAGACCAGGCCTTCGCCACCAATACCAGGGGACTGAGTATTTGCCTCCTCTGTCGGGAACCACAGACCCAGCCCTCACGAGAGGAGACATGGAATTACCTTAGGACACGAGATATATTCTACTGAGAAAGCTAATTTGCCTTTCCCTTAATTATAGGAATCCAAGATTGCTCAGTTTCTAGTTATGCAGAGGATGCACAATATCTTTGAGTGGCCCATTAAGTGCATTGATCAATGGCTAATGATAAATAATATAGGATTCTGGCAAAAGCAAGCAAAAACAATACTTCTGCAAAGTAATTAACCGTTCTGCTTCCTTTATGTTTTTCCTACCAAACAACAAACAAATCCTCAAACAGAAATTCTCCTTGTTTCTCAAGGGCACAGTAAAACCTTCCACAAGAGAGTCAGGTTCTTGCTCTATTCATGGGTCTGTCTGGCATTGGTAGGCATTTAGGAGTCATGTGGACTTATACAGACTTTTTCAGGCAATTCTTTAAAAAAAAGTCATTGCTTTAAGATAGCATAGTAAGGGCTATATTGTAGGTGAAAATGTAAAGCGCCCAAACTCTCTTATATTGCAGTAGCAGCATTTATTAGTAAAACTACCTTAGAAAACTACTTGCACTATCTACTAAAGCTGAATATCCAGATACCAATACCTAGATATCTAGATAGCTCTCTCCAGAATTCCACTCCTACGTATCTAACCAACAGAAACAAGAAATGAGTGCTAACATCCATCAAATAGCATGTATAGGAGTGTTCAGCACAGCTCTACTCATATTAGCTTCACATTGGAAACAAGCCACATGCTCATCAACAGTAGAATGGATAAATACTTCTGACTATATTCACACCCTGGAATACTGCATAGCAATGAATGAGAATGAACTATTGTTACCTGCAACAACATAAATATTAATAAATCTCAGATGTGAAGTTGAACAAAAAAGGAAGACACAAGAGAGTAGATACTTTACAACTTCATTTATATGAAGTTCAAAACAGGTTAAACTAACACGTAAGAGCAGTTTCAGTTGGTAAGAAATCTATGGAGCATGGTTGATTTTAAAGTCCCCATACCCAGCTTTTCTCTGATTTCATAGTTGTCTCCATAGCAATAGTCACAGACTCTAAAAATGGGTAACTTCTTCAACCGAAGAAACACTGTCATTCCCAACAGCTGCCTGCGAAAGTGGGCAATGCCCTGTTAAACAGGCACTTGCACCTATATTTTCCCATTAGAGGAAGGTTTTGCAACCAATGATACAGACACAACATTGAACGAGAATACCGTGGAGGCCTCTTCTAACTATTGTCTTGCGAGACAGGACTAAAGTTCATTCAGAAGCTAACATTCCCATTCTGGGAGTCTGTGATTCATCTGGTGGAAACTGGATACAGAAAATGGAAATCCTGATGAAGCTTCTCCCCAAATACTTATACTTGGAGTGAACTAACATGAAAACATTCTGGATGATGATCTTGCTCTTTTTCTCTAAGTTCCAGAGTAAGGGCGGGTTTTAAAGAAATGACACAAACTCAATTTTCGTTCAGTTTGTGTTTGCATAGCTCTTATCAAATTAGAAATGGCCGTGTGTACATTACATCTTTTGATTATGTAAATAACTCTAGAAGGCCAATAGAGCACATATTACTGTATTTTGCAGGTGGGGAAATTGAGACTTACTAAGGTGAAGTTATTGCCCCAGGTCACACAGCTCATAAATGACAGGCTTGTTTCCCACTAGCAAGGATTGGCCTTTTCTCAGACATCTGCGGGGAGGTAGATGTTATATGCTACTTATTGCCCTTAACAATCTGTTGACAACTTAATTAGGGAAGTCGTTCTTAAGTCTAACACTTTTTCCTTAAATAAATTCATTAAAAAATTTTAGAAGATACCAAGCCCCATTCTCAGATTTCTCTTTTCTGACTGTGTATTCATTCCTTTAACTTTCTCCTTTAAAAATAATCCAAAGATCTTCAGCAACCCCTTCACATACAGCACTGAAAACTGAAGTTGGAGCCTGGAGGAGACTTTGGATTCACTGTTATTTCATTTCCAAATGTTCTCTCAGTGATAATAACTTCAAAGTGGCCGAGTTATCTCATTCTGAAGGTTGCTTGGGAAGGCAAGACTGCTTGTATTTAGACATGATTCATTTAACACTTCTCAGCCCCTCTGATCAAGGGCAGAAGAAAGTGAAATAAATCTCTCTGTATTTTATTCTCTCTTTTAAAAATAAATATCGTAAGCTTGACTTGGGGGCAGAGGTGAAACTAGAAAGTGATGTGTGTGTACGTTTAAAACTTTAAGCAACTTCTTGTGTCCACTAAGGTGGGTAAATGCTTTCAATTTGCAGTGAAATATGGAATCCCTCCAAAAACCTGCTGTGGGGCCTCGGGCTAGCTAACTTTTTGCAGCTTCAGTTTTCTCATCTCTGAAACAGCGGTATTAATACTATCTGCATGAGATAATGCACACTTATACCAACACCTAGCATAATGTTAATCATTTTTTTTTTTTTTTGAGACACAGTCTCACTGGGTTGCCTGGGCTAGAGTGCCGTGGCATCAGCCCAGCTCACAGCAACCTCAAACTCCTGGGCTCAAGCAATCCTCCTGCCTCAGCCTCCCAAGTAGCTGGGACTACAGGCATGTACCACCATGCTCGGCTAATTTTTTCTATATATGTTTTTAGCTGCCCGTATAATTTCTTTTCTATTTTTAGTAGAGATGGGGGTCTCGCTCTTGCTCAGGCTGGTCTCGAACTCCTGAGCTCAAACAATCTGCCTACCTCGGCCTCCCAGAGTGCTAGGATTACAGGCGTGAGCCATCGCACCCGGCCAATCATTTTTATTATAGCATACTTTTGTATTTAACCCCCTGGCCTTAGCCTCTGGGTCTGTTTCAAGTGGGGTGGTCACAGCATCCTCAAGTATTCACATTGTTGAGTTCACTACCTGGTTTTACTGTAGGTACCTGTTTTCCTAGTACCTACAGGTACTAGGAAATTGATGTCAGACAGCTCAGTGCTGTCTCTGAATGTCTGGAAACAGATTTTATTTGTTTCTCTGGGCATGATCACCCCATGAGGGAGTGACTGAAGGCACTCTTCCAAATGCTCTAGGACTGGTGGAATCCATTAAGAAAAATTGTCAGGGAATAGAAGGATGGAAGGCATTTGCAAACACATATCAATCATGCCTCTAACAGAAACCACAAAGACAGGTGCAGGCAGGTTTCAAGGGAGACAACGTGCTCATTCAACCCCATCATGAGAGAAAGTGGTTTGCACACCAGCCAAATTGATTTATAAAGTGGGGTTTAAGAGCTCAGTCTTTAATGTCAGAGAGACCTTGGATCAAATCTCAGGTCTGCAGCTTACTAGCTGTGTGATTTCAAGCAAGTTACTGAAGCATTTTGTGTCTCAATTTCACAATCTTTAAAATGAAAAGGATAAAAGCATTTACCTTATTGGGTGGTTGTGCGAGAATTAAGTTATCTGACACATAATAAGCATAATCCAAATTGTAGTCATTATCACTTCGATGTTATTTTGTTGTGGTTTTCTGGAAGTGCTGGGTAACCTTCTATCTCCTGACTTTAACACTTTCTCATTCTACATCAACAGGGAAGAGAGAACTTCTCTGCCCCAGTGGGGGTCATTAGTGCTGCTTGTCAATATTTCTACTTCTCTTTTTAACTGGGCATATACACGTCCTGGTCTCCTTGTGGTTGGGGGAGTGTAGTTCTGGCCAGTGGGGCATTAGAGCAAATGATGTGAAACTTCTGGGAGGAAGCGTGTAATTGCTGGTTCGAGACCCACCAAAGCACTCTATTCCCTCTGGCATGGCAACTCACAATGCCACATACTCTAGCTGCTCCATCAACCTGAGTCTCTCAGTAACTTTGAAGGGCAGAGTCCTCCTGTCACCTTGCAGTGCTCCTGTAGCACAAGCAAAACACACACTTTTGCTCTTAGCCATTGAGATGGTAGGGTTGCCATTATAATATATCTAGCTTGTACTGAGTGACATCACATCCCTAGCCCTGGTCCAGTGATTCTCAACTGTGGAGATTTACAGCACCCCCCAACATCCCCTAGGGACATCTGGCAATGTCTGAGGGTATTTTGGTAGTCACAACAGGGGGTACCAGTATCTACTGAGTAGGGGTCAGGGATGCTGCTAAACATCCTACAATGCACAGGACAGCCCCCTACAACATTGAATTATCCAGCTGAAAATGTCAATAGTGATCTAGCCCAATTCTGAGCTTCTCTCAGGCCCTCAAACTCTTCACCCTCTGAAACTCTCCCCATATCCCACTTCCTGTGATCAGAGAACATATCCATAGTGCCAGGTGCACCACAGGGACCATGCTTATTTCTCACTATGCTTGGTTACCTGGGACACTGAGAGCTAAGGTGGGGACAATAAACATTCCCCCATGAGTATTCTGTAGACCACCCACGCAAAAGGGTACCCTGGGGGTTGCACCAGACCTGAAGACCAGACACTGCAGGAGAAACCAATCATATTTCCCCTGCAGGGGTCTCTTTCTGTTCTTCCATCGTGAGCTGCTAATTTTGTCATTGAGTTATAGTCTTTCCTGACGTCTTATGGCAAAATTGCACAAAAGCCATATCCTGGATCATTAAACATTTTAGTTTAAAGGCTTGGAAGGGTAGGGGAATTTGACATAGATATGAGATGGCCCAGACTTCTGATATCCAATATCAGAAGGTGGGCAAGGTCTGGATTGGATTTCTAATAGCCCTCCTTCAAAGAGTGTGACCAGTGTATCTGGTAGAGGTTCAAACACGATTTGTCCAAGGTAACATGATTAGTGGCATACCCATAACCAGAACCCAGACCTGCTCACTCCCAAATTTTTAGTCTTCTAAAATATATGTTGGCTATGGGAGAGGGTTTGGTGAGTGGGTGGTAAATGCAATGCATGGTGGAATTGGCTTGCCCTTCTGATTCTGGGGGCCCTGGTGGCTCCTTTAGAGGTATGAAGAAGCTGGAAGAAAAGACAGGTAAGGGAGATAACAAAAACTAAACACAAATGCCAACATCCTTTGTGTGATGGTGCCTCAATATCATCTTACCTTCCAAACCTAGGTAATTCAATTTGTCACTGCAGTTCATTAACGACTTGCACCCCAAATTGGTTGCTTTGCTGGGATATACACTCTCAAATCTCAGTGCAAGAAAGAGTCCCCTACCCTAGGACAGCTCTGTTCTGATTTTAAACCTCTGAAAAACCATTACAAGTACTCCCTCTCCAACTGCACTCATTTTACAAAGCAAATAAATTGCAATATAATACAGGAGTGCAATTTTTCAACACGTATTTCTTGAGGCCTACCATGTGTGATGCACTGGTGAGAGAGGAACAAATCAGGCTGGTTCCCACTCCAATGGAGCTTACTTCCTAATGGAAGAGACTGACCATAAGCAATAATCAAATTATGGTTGATAACTTGTGCTCAAAAGGAAATATTGTGTTGAGATAAAAGAATGGCTCAGGGATCATGCTCTAATATTCAGTGAAGGCCCCTTGGAGGCAGTGGCATTTAAGCTGAAACATGAAAAATGAAAAGGATGGAGGGGCAGTGTATTCAAGGAGAAAGAACAATCTAGAAAGAGCACACAGCAAGCATATCATACCTGGCATAGACATTGTCTTATTTTGAACTTCCTCATAGTCTTGTGAAGCAGGTGTTTGTGGTAGGCAGCTTCTGACACAGCCTATAATGATCTCTGTCTTGGCATTCATGCCTTTGTGTAATCTCTTCCCCTTGAGTGAGGTCTGGACCTAGTGACTGCTTCTAACAAATCTAATGCAACAGAAGCCATGGAGTGTTTCTTCTGTGACTTCTATCTCACTAGCAGACTCTCTCTTGCTGGTACGAGCTGTCATGTTGGAAAGTCCCTCATGGCAAGGAAATGAACACCTCAGTCCAACAGCCTACAAGGAACTGCAACCTTCCAACGACCACTGAGTGAGCTTGGATAAAGATCCAGCCCTCTTTGGGAGGACTGTGACTCCAGCCAACACCTTCTTTGCGGCCTATGAGTGACCCTGAAGCAGAAGACTCAGCTAAACTTTGCGCAGATTCCTGACCCTCAGAAACTGTGAGATAAAAAATATCTATTGTTTCAAGCTGCTAAGTTTTGGGGGAATGTGTTACATAGCAATAGATAATATAGCGTTCATTCATTTGCTCACTGCTTCATTCATTTAATGATCTGAGATTTCCTGCAGGCCAGGGAATGGCCTAAGGAAAGGAACATGTACTTCATGGCCTCCTGATGCTCGTAGACTCATAGAGGGAGATGACATGCATGGGACTAAATCACAGGACAACTGTATTGTGTACTTTTCCAGTGGTTGCAATGTCTTGTGGTGGAAACAAATCAAAGGGAGATAACAACTCTGCCTGGCAGAATTGGGGAAGGCAGGAAGTAAGGAGACTGAGGCTCTGGGAGAGTAAGAAGCTGCCCAAGGTCACACAGCTCTTCTGATTCATTCTGCTCTGCCTGCCCACAGGAGAGGGCATGTGTTTATCTCCAGTGTAAGACTGTCTGTTTTGATCTACAAGACTCGACTGCTTCTCTCTTATGCTCCTTGATGATCTAAAAACTATGTGCTGAAATGCATGCTTTATTGCAAATATAAGATAGGCGATAGGTTAATCAGGGTTCTGTGACAAAGATTAAAGGTATACTTCCAATTAACTTTCATAAATCAGAAATCAGACACTAATCTAACTTGTCGCTCTGCACGTGTTCACTCAGGTTTGAGGGCATGCATCTCCACACAAACAAGATGCTGGTGTTGAACAGAAAATCACTGAGACCATGCTTCACGATGAAGTTAGCAACAGAAATTAGTGATGTAGAAATGTAACAAAAGCAGTGATGCCAGGAGAGTATCCATGGGCGCAGCAGAATTGGAAGAAACTTGTCTGAGAGAGGAGCCTAAGGTCTTTATTTTTGGTTTCATAATTTGCCAAACCTGCAAACACAGAAGGAGCCTAATTAAAGTTAATGAGAAATAATCTCCATTTTAAAAGTCTTATTAATTTGTTACTTTTGTACAGAGCTCTTGTGCATTTTTTTCCTGAGGTTATGTCATATAGTACATTCAAAATTTAAATTAAAAAAGACCCTGAGAAATTTGAGTTTTATCTCTTTTTTCCTTCCTTTCTTGCTCTCCCCTTCCATTTTATGGTGCATAACATATTTATTTTTAAGCATATTTTATTTATAAGGCATACGTATATTAATAGAAAAGTGCAAATTTTAAGAGCACAGTTTGGTGAATTTTTACATGTGTACCCACTCAACCAACACAAGATATAGAACGATGCTGCCCCAAAGAGCTTTCTGTGATGATGGAAATGTTCTATCTGTTATCCATTTTAGCAGCCATAAGCCACATGTGGCTATTGAATATTAGAAATTGGCTCATGCAATTGAAAAATTGAATTTTAAATGTTATTTAAGGAGGTTGCTATTATTTTGGACATTACAGATTTATAACATTTCTATCATCTCAGAAGCTCCCTGGTGCTCCTTTAAATCCATACCTACCCAGTACCTTTACCTTCCTCCTTCCCCTGCTGAAGTACCCACTACTCTGATTTAGATCACCATCAATTAGTTTTTCCTGGTCTTGAGCTTTGTATAATGAAATCCTATTATATATGCTCTTTGGGTTTGGATATTTCCTTTCAATATAATGTCCGTGAGAGTCATCCTTTTGGTTGAACATGATAGCCGTTTTTTTAACTGCATTCTATTGTATAAATATGCCATAGTTCATCCATTCTACTATTGATACATATTTGGGTTTTCCCAATTTTAGGAATGGAACTGCTATAAATATTCTTGTGCATACCTTTGGTGGACAAATACCCTAATTTCTCTTGAGTATGTACTAATTGGTGGAATTTCTGAGTCTTATCCTCAGGGGTCAGTGGTGCATCCAGTCTTACACACCCAATTTCACTCTCACTTCACTTTTCTATGTGGTTTTGCTAGGTTTATTGTAATCAAGACAGTATTTTAAGATGGAAAAGCAACGCCTGCCCATCTCAGGGTGACGCAGTGAAGTAGTTATGCTTCTCAATAACAAAAGGATCAGACAGAAAATGTGTTCTTTTCTTTGAAAGGCATTTGAAATAATGATAACAAGCTGATGACTCTCCAAACTGCCAATTAAAAAACATTATTGAACATATCTTTCTACATTTGCTAATAGTTTCCTAAGAACAAAAATATTTCCACATTAAAAAATTTTGATTCTTTTTTCATTGGGAGAGGTCAATGACCTTCAGGGCCTGATTCCATGTTTTATGTAGTGTTTTTTTTTTTTTTTAACTCTAGCAATAAAAATATTATTTTCTAATAAAACATTGCCTGTTTACTAAAAGAAATTGGTAAAATAAGTTGGGCACATATTGGCTCTAAACAGTTAGTTATATATAATACAAGGGCATGTCAACAATAATCATGGCCTGAGGAACTGTGGTAGATTGGAATGTGGCCTAAACCTTCACTCTGATTGTAGCCACACCACTTGCAATATGAATTCACAGCTGCTCCCACCAAGAGATGGAGTCTGTTTCTCCTCTCCTTGAACCTTGGCTAGCCTTGTGGCTTCCTTTGCCAATAGAATACAGTGGAAGTGACAGTTCTGAACCAAGACTTCCCGAGGCCTTGAACTTTTCCACTCTTAGAACCCTGTCCCGTGGCCACGTGAAGAAGTGTACGGTGCGGAATCATCCCAGCTGACGCTATCCTAGATCAATCTATAGTCATCTGACTCTCAAATAGAACAAAGCTTCCTACCGAACTCTCAGCTGACAACATATACGTAAATGAACCCAGCTAAGACCAGAAGAACCACGCAGCTCATCCGTAGGCTTGTGAGCAATATTAAATGTTTCTTGTTTTAAGCAATTGAGTTTGAGGATAGTTTATTATGCAGTAATAGCTAACTGATACAGGCATCAGAACAGTAAAATAAATGCACCCCTTATAAAGGCAAGGGCTTTCCAGCTTTTAAATAATCCCTGTTAAGTTCCTTGGCTTCTCTATAAATAGAGATTTCAGACTTCTGATCTCTTGTTCAGTTTCCAAATCTATTCAGATTCCACCATTACTCTTGGGTAGTGAGGAGAACCATCTAGCTTGAGTTCTCAAATCTTTATCTCAGCCAACCTTTCTTTTCCTTCCTTCCGGTTTCACAGAAGAAGTCTTTTAACGTTAACACATTAGTATTGATTTCAGGAAGCAATTATGCCAGTATAGTTCAGAAAAGTGGACAATTCAGGTTGAAAACCGAGAATGAGAGAGACAAAGGAAGAGATTCTAAATTAGGACAGTTGTCATAATAAAGAGAGGTTGGTAGGTAACACTACAACCATATTATAGTTATACCTGTGTCTTACTAGTGGCTGCTACTCATAATGCATACTTATTTTAAATGTTGTTTGTGTTAGTTAGCTATTGCCACAATAATGCTGGATGACAAACCACCCTTGAACTCAGTGGCTTACACCAATACATGTTTATTGTCGTGTTCATGGGTCTGTGAGTTGGCTGGTGTTCACTTATCTAGACTGGGCATGGCTGTAGGTTTTAGACTGTGGGTTACTTTAGAATGTGAGGTTGGCTGGGTTTGGTTCGAGGCTGTGAGTTCCAGTTAGGTTTGTTTCATGTGTATCATACTGAGGCATAAGCTAGTAGGGGGTAACTACCTGGGACATGTTCTTCTCCTGGAAGCTCACCAAACTGTGATGGCAGCAAAACCACGTGCACAAGCATGTCTCAAGCCCTCTGCTCTTTAATTCCCATTGACAAAGCAAGCATGATAGCTAGGCCCAAGGTCAAGAGGTGGAGAAGTTCACTTAAAGCCCCCCAAGCCACAGTAGGGTGTTTAATTTTAATGCAGGGGAGTGAAGAGTTGAGAAAAATTATTCAACCAACCACATTGTATTTATGATACAATTTCTTCTCCACTCTGGTCCATCATTGGGTAAAAGAGGATAGCAGACATCTCTGATACTCTCTCTTCATTCAGCCTAAACAGTCTCATTCAAACAACTCAACCAGTACCTTCTCTGTGGAGTGGCCACTGACCAATCAAACCCCGTTGTTATCTGAGATCTCCAAAGTCCTCCAGCTACTGAAGCTTCTTGTACCACTGTGCTGCTTCCCCCATCCCCAATGCCACTAACTACCATGACCAACCCAGGCTATCATTTACTGAGTTGCTTTCGTAGGCAGCCTCTTCATAAACCTTATTTCTATCTGGTAGTTATTAATATCTCTGCTTTATAGTTAATTAACTTGCTAAAAGTTACATAGATAATAAGTAGCTCAGCTTGGATTCACACTACCACCATATATTAAAATTATCTACCGTTTCACATATTGACTTTACACTGTGGATAAATTTTGCTTGCATATTAGTTTGTTCCCTCAAACTGCATTGTATGCTTCTTGAAGGTGCTTCTTCACACTGTTCCCAGGGCACAATGTGATTGTTTCATTTCAAGAACTGATTCCAGAGAACCAGTTAAACTCTACATATCATTATTCATCAGAATGGAACTTTCTCAAGACATGAGAATTCAGTTAATTAATGGTAGCTAATATTACCTAGCACCACCACCTTATTACATGCCTATTATCAGTATTCCCATTTTATATATGCAGAAAGTGAGGCTCAGAGGGGTCAACTGACTGAATCATGATCAAATAAGTAGCAGAGCCAGAATGCAAACCTAAATCTCTGTAGATTCCTATGTTTTAACTACTGATATTCTATATTTAATTTCTGTACAATACAGGACTAAATTATAACTATTCTGAAGGTTTTATCTGTAAAATTCTATAAAGACCAACCCATGGTAAACCCCTAATCATATACCAAGTCTTGGCTCAAGAAACAATAAGTGACAATGACAGTTAAAATTTTTTAAAATACATATATACTAAGCATGGCGCTAAGTGATTTATTACCTTATCACAGCCTCACAAAAAATGCAGTAAGGCACATTCTGTAATTATTCCCATTTTATAGATACTGATGCTTAGAGAAGTGACTTATCCAAGATTTACGGTGGTGAGGAGTATAACCTATAATGAGTCTAGGATAGTAAGCCTCTGATGTCACATTCTGAGCTCCTGTGTTATACAATGACACTGTCTTCAGTTCCAATGTCATAAACACCCATAACTTCCATTGTTCACAGAATGGATGGACTAAATTTTATGTTAAAAACTTTTTAATTAAAAAGGTAAGATCCTATATCCATAGGGTAATTTTTTGGAAAGTAAATAATTCTTGGTGTTATGATGTGATAATTATTTAATTCAGGGGTTGACAAACTGCAGCCCTTGGGTCAAATGTGCCAGCTAACTGTTTTTGTAAATAAAGTTTTACTAGAACACGGCTATGCCCATATCTTTATTTATTGTCTATGGATGCTTTTGCCACAATGACAGAATTAAGCAGTTGGTACAAAGACCATAGATAGGGCCCCAAAAGCCTGAGATATTTAGCAACTCCTGGTTTAATTCTTAACTTAAAATCTTTGTAATTTGAATTTTCATGCATGCTTTTTGTGGCTGTTCTTCCTCCAAAGAGAAACTTGTTTTAATCCTGGGGTCACTGGGCCCAGCTGGGAAGATGCTCATGTTGTAAAACTACCAAGTAGCCACTTTTCCAGGTCATCCAATGGGCCATATTACACACGAGCAATGACAAGAACAATGAACATTTCCTATCATTCAACCATCCTGTGAACCCTGTAGGGCTTTGCTAAATATATTTTGAAAAATTCAACCAGGAAACACTTGTATTGCTATGGTAGAATGTAAACGAGTGAAGCAAACATAAACCTAAGCAGACATATCCATTAAAATCATAATTAGCCAATACACAGAATTGAGTCCTCAGCTGAATTTTCTTTTCCTCCAACAAATTTTAGGATAAAAGGGAGCAGGCTATATAGAAGAGAGTCATAAAATATTTAGTAATACACACACATACCTATCTTGTTAGAATACAGACATATCAATAAAATTTTTATGTAATCTCGAAAATCCTCTCTATTAAAAAGATATACTCCTTGAGAGCTTGCTTTGGGGTCATGCAATCTTGAGTTCAAATCCCAGCTCTACTGCTGACTGCCTGTTTGATTGACTTTGGAAAAATTGTTTAGCCTTCCCCTCCCTCTCCCTTTTAGCTTCCTTAATAAAAGGTGGGTAAAAATGTCTACAGGTTTGTTCTGAGGATTAAATATGATTATATATATGTATATATTGTACTAGGCTTTGTGTCTGGCACATAGTAAATGCTTAATATTTGGTAGGTATCATTGCTGTTCAAACTGGAGGTCAGAACACAGAGCACGAGTCCTCCGCTGATGAAGAGGTCATCCTAAAAGATTGATGTAGAATCATTCACTAGCCAGGAAGGAAAACAAACTAATGTAGTATATTCATATTTTCAAAAAAGGATTGAAACAAAAAGGGTTAACAGTAAAGTTTAATCAGTGTACTGCACTCCATTACCCAAGCTTCTGCTAATTTGGGGTCTGAGCCTCTGAGGAGGCAAGGAGGCTGCATGATGTTAGCAGAAGGTCAAGTCAGATCATGACCACGGGGCGTCTGGGCTGCTGCAATGTGTTAGAAGGCTGGTAACGTATCTCCATTTGCAAGGCTGTGCTCGATGGTTTGTAACAGGTTTTATCATTTGGCAAAAGGTAGAAAAAGTAGAAAATACTATTTCTGTATGCCTTTTTCTAAAAGGACCCCTTCTTTAACACCTGTGATTACAATTTTATGGCTCAATGCTTAAGAAAGGACTTTGAATAAATGAGCATATTTGTGATTCAGTTTTGGTAACAAAGGACAGAGATTGCTGAAACATCTACAGCAGTTTTGAAGGCTGCCTAGAAAATGCTCAATTCCCTGTTCTTTAGACGCGGCATGCCCACTGTCTCTCAATTTCAACTTTCCATTGCGGGTAGTCTCTCAGTAACAGCAGGTGCAATCACATAGAAATCTCTGGCCATGTGTTCTAGAAACAACTGACAGAGACGTAAGAAAAATCATGATGAGATCTTCAGACAATTATTGCTCTGGGAAATTAAATATTGCTCTCTGGCCCTGTACCCCCACATCCTTAATGCCTCTAATTTTGTCCCTACTAACAGAGTAGAACATGTTCATGGGGTATGTACATCTTGATCTCTTTTCACATTCAAAGAATGCTGGAATTAAAGTACATCTGGAAAGCAAAGTCATTTAAAACTGGCAGTCCACCAAATATTTAATGACCGTTAGAGGCATTGCATGACTTTGGAAAGACAAGATTTAATTTTGGTCCCTTTTTAGTCAACCATGGGATGGGAGAGACAAGGTTGAGTGTGGCCAGAGGGAAAGTTTACGCCTGGAAGATTCCTGTGACCCTCAGGTGATATCTACATTATAAAATAAGAGTACTGGCAGGTGGATCCAGGTCACAGACTGACAGGCCTGTTTCGTGGCTGTACTTTATCTAGAAAAAAACGCACCTTTGTGTAAAGTGGGCATTTAAGCCCCATGAAGCCATAAATGCCTCAGCCTCTGCATTTACTGAGTCGATATTTAATTGAGCATCTACTTTGTACCAGGCATTGTGTTAGGTGTTGGCCATATAGTGGTGCATGCAATGCACATGGTTCTTTCTCTTAAAGAAATCTAAAGGAGGAGATAGACAATAACAAAGTAAGTAAATATACAAGGTAATTTCAGGTTGTGTTAAGTGCTATCATGGTAATAAATAGGGCATTGTTTCAGGGGGAAAAGCAAACGATGAGAAGCCCATTTAAGGCAGAATGGTAAAGGACAGCTTCTCTAAAAAGGTTACATTTAAACTGATACCTGACAGAGCCAGCCATATGAAACACTGGGGGATGGGGAAGAACAGGGTGACTGATAACCACAGGATGACCCCAACATGAGATATGCCCTACTGTGGTCCCACCCTTGAGCACAGGCAGGACTTATAACTTGCTTTTAATCAACAGCATCTGATAAGGATGAAGAGATTTTGCAGATGTAAAGTTCTTAATCAGTTGACTTTAAATTACTCTAAAAGGGAGATTATTCTCAGGGGCCTGACTTAATCAGGCAATCCTTTTAAATGTACATCTAGAAATCAGAGAGTTGAAGCACCAGAGAAACTCTCTGTTGCTAGATCTGAAAAATTCTGTAGTTGCAAGGAAAGGAGTTATGCCAGTAACATGAAGTGGATCCTTCCCTGCTGAGACTCTAGATGAGAATACATCCTGGCTGGCACCTTAATTGCAGCCTTGCGAGACCCTGAGCAGGGGACTTGGCTAGGTCATGCCTGGACTTCTGACCTAGAAAAATTGTTCAATAATAAATGAGTATCCCTTTAAGCTGCTAAATTCGTGGTAATCTGTTATACAGCAATATAACAAAAACAAATACAACGCTCTAAGCAGGACAACTACGAAGTCATTGAGAGGTGTGTAGTGAGCAAGGAGTAAGAGAGTTGGAGGCACACTGTGCTGTTCTAGAACAAAGAAAGTTCAGGCTTTATCCTCAGCGTATAACATGTGATGCGTGGTGCATAGTAGGTGCTTAAGTCTGTTGAATGAATGAATAAAAGTATGTTTCTAAATAAAAGTGTTTAATACTAAACTGCCATCGCCTCTCTCTGTCCCAGATTATAAAACATTTCTTCAGTAGATATTTATTGAAAGACCATTATATGCAAAAACCTGTACTGTTATTACAGGGTCAGAAAAAGTGATTTAGAAAAAGAGCCTGGCCCAAGAAGCAAATTTGCAGCCAAAAAAACTACCGGAAACTTCTGGACCAGGAAAAAGCTATGTAGTTAAACGGAGATTAAAAACCCTGTAATGAGGTATGGATACAACCCAGCAATCTGGGTCGCAGCTGAAAGCCTGATAATTTGAGGTTTCTCTTCAGAGTCTAATAAACTATTTGAAAAGCTGCCAAGTGCTAATCAAGTCTAAGGAAGATAGCACTATAATAAGATAACCACATCATCAAAGGCCATGTCGATAATGGATTGGAAGAAAGGAAATGAAGTGTTAAGAAAATTAGCAGGTCAATAACGATGGAGAATTCAATACTAAAAATGCAAAGGTGTTTATAGATTGGGGAGTCGTATTTCATGTGTCTCAAGTCTGCCAGACTTCTCTGAAAAAAATCGCTGGAAATTCAGAGAGGATAAATGAAAACAATGTGGTCATCTTCTATTAGCTGGAGTGTGCATGTTATCCCTGTTGCCAATTAGGCACATATGATGGCTAAGGTGAAGGCCAGAGTCCTGTTGCTGATGTTTCTAGGAGCTAAGAGTATGAGCTGTAATTGCACAACCGGAAATGGCATTTTCAAAGAGCAAAATCAAAATATGAGGAAACAGCAGCTTCCTGAGCTCATACTTAGCCACATCCCTTCACAATTAGCTGGGTTGGTTCACTACAAAGAGTTTATTTGCATTTAAAAGTACAGGAAGACGTAGGCTGGACTCCTAAAATGCGACTCTGAGGTGTTTTTCAAGGGTAAATGTCCACACATTTTAGAATGAGACAATCAAGGATAACTCGTAAAGTTAAGCAGAGAAATAGGAAGTAGCAGACACCTGGTACAACTGGGCATCAAATTGACACCAAATTTAGAGGCCATTAAAGGGAAAGGGGTGAGATGGTGCATTTTAAAAATGGTTTTAAATACCACGTCATCATCATCACCACCACCACCACCACCACCACCACCATCATCAGCTTTGCATTTCATGAAGATGTTCATAGTGGGTCTTAGTCTCATTTCTCAGATGATCCAACTCATTCTCAAAGAGATTACCTTACTTTTTTTGAGTTAGCTTTAGAGCTCAACTCCAATGCTCAAATTAGCTATATAGTTGACTGCTTCCTCTCAAAGGTCTATGAAAAACAAAAACAACACTGATTTTGTAATAAGAGTTGCCAATTATTTTACATTGGTTACTATGTTGAGTATGAGCAACCTCTTTTATGAGACTGACCCATTAATTTGCAAATAAACAAAACAGACTTAAAAATAATTGATGTGCAAATACAGAGACAATGGTTAAGATTCCTTGTTTTTTATGTTTTGATAGACATGGTTCATGTTACAACAGACAACTGATATGTAACTGATATAATCTCTCTTTGATAAATGTTATCTCTCATTTGAGATAAAAACGGTGGTTACTGGCAGAACCTCATAAAGAGAGAGCACAGGCATTTTCAGAAAGCAGCAGCCCGAAATCAGATTACTACAGCTTCCCCTAGGATGAATACGTGTAAGAGGAAAACATTATGCATGTTTCTGGTTTTGGAAGCACCTAGGAATTGCTTTGTTTCCTAAGGAGAAGAAGGTCTAGAAGATGCAAAACAAAACAAGGGCAAGCATGAAAGTGATATAATTTCATTTCTGTACCCTTGCTCCTGTGAGTTGTTGAGTTTTGCACAGCTGATTGTAGTCTATTAGAAGGTGAATTAGTGAATCTGTAATTTCTGAGACCTCATTGCAGGGCCTGAGAGGTCCAGTATTTTTTCCTGGCTGTCCATATGCAGCCTGCCAGCAAGGGAAGAGGAGGGAGGTAAATTAGATCTCTGCTTTGCCGCCTGGCTGTGCAGACTGCGTGTGTGAAAGCAGCTGTGGTCAGTCTGGGGCTTGTCCAGGGATGGCGTCAGAGAGCTCTGTCCCACCAGCCTCACTGCACGAGGACCCTGGCTGTCCTGCCTGTGCCTTACACATCACTGGTGGTGTAAGATGACCTAAGAGGGCCAACCAACGAGGAGTTTCTATTTGAATGGTTAGCTTTCACTTTAATGTATATTATTTTAAAAAAATAAACCTGGAACATTAAAGCTGTGATTGCACATACATCATTTCTTAAGATAAAGATGGGTTTAAAAAAGTGAGTTGGGAGTTGGTTTAATAAGAAATATGAAAGAAAGAATCATCCCAGTGGTAGTTGGAAATGGGAAAAATCATAAAGGCGGTGTGTTAGGGGCTGAGGTCTAAAGAACAATTCAGAAGATGAGTTTCTTCTTATGTCACTGTGTTCGTGATCTCTTTGTTGAGACTTTTGGTATTTGTTTTCATTTACAAAATAACCATATGCTTAAGGCAGAGAATGTGAAGATATAGACAAGCACAAATGAAATCATGTAAATCAATCATAATGCTACCGCTTAAAGATAAGGATAGTTAGGCTGGGCATGGTGGCTCACATCTGTAATCTTACCATTTTTGGAGGCCAAGGTGGGAGGATCACTTGAGGCCAGGTGTTCAAGAGCAACCTGGGTAACTTAGAGAAACTCTGTCTCTACAAAAAAATTTTTAAAAATTAGCCAGGCATGGTGGGGCACATGCCTATCGTCCCAGCTACTTAGGAGGCTGAGGCAGGAGAATTACCTGAGCCCAGGAGTTTGAGGTTGCAGTGAGCTGTGATGATGGCACTAACTCTAGCCACTCTAGCATGGACAACAGATCAAGACTCTGACTCTTAAAAAAAAAAAAAAAAAAAAGGGGGAAGAAAAAAAAAGGAAAAAAAAAGATAACCATAGTTAACATTTTGCTTTTTGCCTATCCAGTACTTTTTCTGTCCTTTTATTCCCCATAAAAACATGGCTGTGCTTGCCTATCCTGTTTCATGGCTGGATTTTCCACCTAGCAATATCTAATGGAGATTTTCCCATGTCGTAAGCTTTCTTGTTTAACAATTCTTTTACTATTGTTTTATTGGATAAAAAGTATACCCTCATATGGGTAAATAAAAATCTAATTAATTAATCCCCTACTGTGGGGAATTAAGCCTGCTTCCACTTTTTCAGTGCCATGTAAAAGGCTGCAATGGACATACTTGGGCTTAACACTCTTGCATACATTTCTGAGTATTTACTTGTAATAAATTCCTAAAGGTGGAGCTCCTGGGCCAAAAGCTTTGCAAATTCTAAAGATGTTGTGCTGCAAATTAACAGATTACAGAAATATCAGATTAATAATTTATTCCAAAAGTAAATTATAAGAATACTCATTTCTATAACATTTGTGATATATTATCATTACAAATATTATCTTTCTTTTCAAAGACTTTGTTTGCCAGTATACTCACATAACTTAGATTACTAAAGAAATAGAAGTCAAAAAATCATAAATTTAGGATTTATTCATAATATATTTTTGTATGTGAATTACCTGTAATATTCTTTTCCCTAATTTCTACTCATACGAAACCCTGAAATAGTAATCAGACTTAGGTATGAGAGTAGCGTATAATACTAAATGACTTAAGTATCCCTGTCTCAAGGAGTACTTTCCTTTACCTTTCTTCTACTTCTCTTTTGGCTAAGGGAATGATCATTATTCCAGGGAGACATTATTTTTGAATATTATGATGATTTTTCCTAACTCATCGAGAAAATGTTAAAGGTAAAATGAGTTGAACGAATCCATTTTTTAGGAGAAAAGCGTAAAATATGGTCCTGCCACTTAACTATATTCAACAAGCTGAAAAACACTGAGATCAGACAGGAAATGGCAATAGCGATGTATTCATTCCAATGATGCTGACGTTTGAGCAAGAACAGAACACATGCATGATAAGCTATTGCAACAAGAAGAAAAATTAATCCCTAGAATAATTTTGTACCTAGCAGGTTTAGGAACAGTTAACTATCTCTGTAATTTTGAATCTTACTTATAACGCAAGTGGGTGATTTTTCAACCTTTTTGAAGCTATGACACCTTCTTGTGATGGACAAGCTGGTGGAGGTGGTAGTGGTGGTGGTACGGCCACCTGCCCAGCCCATTCGAAAACTGCCACGTGAAACCAGGCGCAGTGACTCATGTAATACATGACTCAGAAGGCCGATGTGGGATAATCGCTTGAGGCCAGGAGTTTGAGACCAGCCTGGGCAACATAGTGACACTCTGTCTCTAAAAAAATAAGAAAAATTATCCAGGCGTGGTGGTGCACACCTGTAGTCCCAGCTACTCAGGAGGCTGAGGTGGGGGGAATGGCTTGAGCCCAGGAGTTGGAGGTTGCAGTAAGCTACGATTGCACCACTGCCCTCCAGCCTGGGTGACAGAGTGACACCCTGTCTCTAAAAAATTAATTAATTAATTAAATTAAAAAAGTGCCACATGAGATGCAGGAATATTTTAAATAGAAAGAACAATTGAATGTAATTTTATGTTGAGATTTATTTGAGAATTTCAAAATAATTCTGGACCCATCACAGAAACCCTTAACCTTCAAGTTGGCAATCAATGTTTTAAATTGAAGTTGGCCAAGAGGAAGGCAGATATCAGGAATATCTTTGAATGATATGCATGTCTTACATTATGAAATGCTAAATAGACTACTTCCTAAAACATCCAGAAAATTCTGGGTGAAATGTAACAGTTGATAAGAACCCTGCCTGCTAATTAAAATAATTTGCCATTATTCATTTATTAACTCAATAAGCATTTACTGAGCGCTCAGTACGTGCCAAGAACTATTTCATGCACCGGGAATATTAGTGAACAAAGCAAAGATGAATCTAATGGTTCTTAGAAGGGGAGGGGCAACAAAACCACTGGGGTGGAGGGGGCTTGTTTAAAATGCAGATTCCTAAGTCCTATTCTGAGGCTGCAGAATGGAAGTCTCTAGGGGCTGGGGCCTGGAAATGTGTATTTTAAAAATGCTCCCAAGTAATGCTCACTAAAATTTTCAAAGACTGTAAATATTTGTGAAGTGAACGAATATAACAGTAATGTTAGGTAGGAAATCATGATCTAGGATACCTCACTCCCCAGCCCTCCACCCAGAGAAAATACAGGCCCATTTTGAGGTGGGCCCAAGCAGAACCTCAGCTCGTCTTCTCAGATCCACCTGGAAACTCATGACGTGACTAATATGTGGGTCTGATTAAACTCAGGCCTCATGTAGGCTTTCCATTTTAAATGAATACTCTCAACATCCAGGTGTTAAATCCAGTTGTCTCCCAAGCTGACGAAGTGCAAGTCCTTCAACTGGTAAACACCAACTACTTTAATGGCATCTTTTTAAAAAAAAAAATCCTTATTTTGATTTTTAGCACTTTTGACACAGGGACACCAGGCCTTATTCCTAGGACCAACGTACCCATTAGACACAATAAACTCAGTGCCTAGGGCCCCCGAGTCTTTTAGGGGCTCACAAAAGTGTTTTAATTTCTTCTAAAATAAGAAGAAAAGCATGACTATAATCTAGTCTGGATCATATTCAGCTTTTAACCAGTACAGTCATAAAATATAATTTTTATTTTATTTTTTTTAAATCAAGAAGTGGTCCTCAGAAGTTATAATGTGGCTCTGCTTACCCACAGCTCTGGGCCCAGCTGAGAGACGCCTTACCTGGCAGGCATTGTACAGGAGCTGATGTTCGAACTTCTTGATCCCAAGAATGTTCTGGAACATCTCGTAGAGTTGCTCCTTGCTCAGAATCAGCTCGGAGGCTGCGCTGGCCGTCATCCGGGCCTGCTGCTTCCTGGGGTCCTCTTCCCCGCGGTAGATGGCATCGAACTTGGCCATCCAGGAGCTCAGCACCGTCTCCTTGCTGAGGCCGTCGATCTCGGGCAGGCTGCGCACCCTCTTCTCGATGTGCTTCTTGAAGACCTCCCGAGAGTCGTTGGCGGAGCAGCCCCCGCTCTGCACCATGCGGGCCACACGGTCGCTCTTGAGGAACACCTGTGCGAGATCGGGGCCAGGACAGACGGTGAGAGAGCTGGCCATGGAGGGACCTGTCCCCTGGGGCTGGGCACAGGGCCAACCCCCTACACATGCGTCACAGGAGGTACTACCACGGGTCCCATCCTGCCCTACAACCTCCTACCCAGGCCAATGCAGCCAAGTCACTTGCACGTTTTGTTTCTGTGTCTACATCTACTAAGTGAGAATAACAGTTGTACTCACCAGGTTGCTTCAAGGGCTAAATGAGACAATAATATGAGACGCGGCATATAGTTTGCAGACTCTGTGCTCAGACTGTGCGGGTTCTTTCTCTGCCTTTTTGTGGCTGTGTGACTTTGGGCACATTAACCTCAGGATTCTCATTTACAAAATGGGGATGACAGTAGTCCCTATGTCATAGGTGTTTTAAAATGAGGATTCAATGAGCTAATGCGTGAAAAGCACTGAAAACAGTGCCCGGCCCATGTGAATGCCAAGTGAGTTGTTGCTGTCGTTGTTATTATTCTTACTGTGTATAAAGTACCTGGCATGATATCTGCACATAGCACTAAACATTCACCACTGTTTGTCTCTCATTTTATCCTCTCCGTGATACTTATCATTAATTGGAATTAAACTAGTATTGGGTAAATATGTATTTAATTATCTACTTCCCTTTCTGAAACAGAAACTCCAGGTAGGCAAAGACCGTGTCCTTGTTCCCCACAATATGTTCAGTCTCTAGCATAGCACCTGACACTTTGAAAGTGAATTAACAATGAATGTTGGTGTTACATTCTGTTTATTTTGGAGATGAAAAACCAAGATTCCGGAGAGGAGAGGGACTTGCTCTTGGTAACTCAAATTGTCTGACTACAAACATGTCGTCTTTATACTCCACCCTGGTTCCTCCCTTCCCTCTGGGGCTCTCCTGCCCGGTGGAGAATCCCTGGTCATTTTGCTGGTGCCACCTGCATCCTGAGACCAAGCGATCCATTAAGAACGTTTTACTTTCGCTCCACTGCCCACCATTCGGAAGCCTACGCCTGCTACATGGTCCTGGGGTGTAATACAAGGCAGAGAAGCTTCAGCTTCATATTCAGAGAGAGGAAACATCTGACACTTTTGAGCTGTGTCCTGGTCACACTTGAGAAGGTGCATAAACATCCTTCAAGAGGCAGAGCAAACGTTCATCCCCTGTCAGATTCAGGGATGCCCTTCTTGTCCGAGAGACAGCATTGCTTGGGGGCTGCTCATGCTTCACGCTTCACCACCAAGCTTCCTGGAGGTGGGGAGATGTTAACAAGGTGGGTTCCATTTACTGCTGAACTAATGAACTAATCTGGAAAGGAGGGCTGAGATTTGCTCCGCAGGGTCGAGATCTGGGCCTGCTCTCCTATGTCTGGGAACTGATGCTCAGTTGAGACCTTAGAGTTCATTTGAAAATCAATTACAGAGGGAAACGTTTCAAATGAATCCTCAGGCCTTAGGAGCTAAAGAATTCACCTGATAGCCTGAAATGTTTAATGCAGATGGTTTCTCCATCTAACCTAAACCTCACGAGTCTCAGCTACAGGTACAGATCTCAAAGAACACCAGTTTTGAGGCAAATGGAGGAAGTCTCTGGAGAGGCCACGTAGCATGTGGCAGGAGCTGTAACTATGACCCCGGGCCAGCTGTGCCACTAACTTGCTGTGTGACTTTGGGCAAGTCACCTCCCTTCTCTGATTCTCCAATTTCTTATCCATACACTGAAGGAGTTGATCTATAAGATTTTGGGGTTGTCCTTCCCGTCGTAATCATTATAATCTTCCTCATGTACCCATCTCTCCTTTCTTTGGGTACTCACTAGATGGAAGACACTGTACCAGGTGCCAGGGATACAACAGTGAGGAAAACACAGGTTCAGCCCTCAAAAAGTACAATAGACATGATCCTAGTAATTCCATACAAATATAATTACAATCTGGAACAAGCTGTACCGAGGGAAAGTACAAGGGTCCCTGGGTATCTGTAGCCGGGAAGCTATTCCAACACAGGGTCAAGAAAGCCTTCCTGCAAGAAAACACCTTGGAGATGACACGTGAAAGACGGACTGGTGAGCTGCGAGGTATTTCAGAGAGAAGGAACAGTATGTGTAAAGGCCCTGAGGGCCCGAGGACATAAAGAGGAGCCATCGTGGCTGTGAGAGTGGGGCACTGGGGGGAGACTGATGCAGGGTGGGCCGGAAGGCACCAGGCAGCCAAGGCCATGGGAGGAGTCGTTAGGTTGTTGGTCTGCACTTTAAGGGCACTGGGAAGCCCTTGAAGGTTTTAAGCTGGGATGTGGCACAATCCAGTTCACATTCCCTGGCTTTTTTTTTTTTTTTTTTTTTTGAGACAGAGTCTCACTCTGTTTCCTGGGCTAGAGTTCAGTGGTGTCATCATAGCTCCCTACAACCTCAAACTCCTGGGCTCAAGCAATCCTCCTGCCCCAGTCTCCTGAGTAGCTGGGACTACAGGTGTGTGCACCATGCCTGGCTAATTTTTATAGAGACAGGGTCTTGCTATGCTGCTCAGGCTGGTCTTGAACTCCTAGCCTCAAGTGATCCTCCTGCCTCAGCCTCCCAAATTGCTAGGATTACAGGCCTGAGCCACCATGCCCAGACTCTCTGGCTTTAATGCAGAAAACAGACTGAAGGGAGCTGAGACAATAGTCAGGGAGGCCAGCCAAGAGGTGCTCGTAGGAGTACAGGTGAGGGATGATGGCAGCGGGGACACAAGGGAGTTAATTCTTTGCTGGCAGTTCTAATAAACATCAGAGGGGACTTGGAAACATTCAATGGACAGCGAAGCCATACTCTCCTCCCCATCTGATTATCCCCGTGTACCACAAACGTGGAGTGGGCCCCAGTTATAAGCTCCCAGTCCCCTATTCTCTTCCCCCAAAGCCCTTCCATAGCCGCCATCTGTCACTGTTTTTGTGACTGGTAAATATCTGAATCTCCAGCTAAACTGTAAGTTCCAGGAAGGCAGGGCTGTAGCTCTTTTTTCGTATTACTTCTGAGTGCCTGACATAGTGGCTAGCAGATAGCTGGTGCTCAGTAAACATTTGCTGAAGGAGTGAATGGACAATAAGAACAAAGCAGACTTCTCTGGCAGAGACCATACTGAGTAAGACGATGTCTGGGTGGGGGCAAGAAGGTAAAGGTAAAACTAGCAGACACAATACATTGTTGGTCTTTCAAACACGATTTTCCATGAACCCTGATAACAAGGGGTGAGAAATAAGGATGTTGGCACTCTGCTCCCAGCTGGCCTCCGACACTGGCTGGGTGACCCCTGAATCCTGGACATGCCATCTGCTTCACATCGTCCCTTCCTTTCTACACAGTAGCCACTCAGTAAGTATTTGCTAAGCCACTAGTGGATGACCTTGGACAAGTCACTTAATCTCCATCAACCTCACTCTCCTTCGCTGTCTCAGGAAGTTAATCCAGCCACCCTTCTTTGACAAGGATCAAACTGAGAGGACTTTGAAATGTGTCTGTCGCATGCTAAGGTATGACTGCCAGGCCCCGGAAAGAGGGGAGGATCGGTGGGATGTCAAGAGCATGCAGGAAGGAGGCTGGAGACTGAGGAGGCAGGAGAGGTGACATGCCCCAGGGAGACGAGACAGCCGTGGGGAGACAGGGGCGGCAGGAAACTGACTTTCCAGGCACGTCATCTGTCTCGGCTTCTCAAGTCTGTCAGAAAGGACGTGGGGCCTGGGCCAGCCTCACCCTATAATGAACACAGGCACTAAGTACCAATGTGCTTGTGGGTCTCTAAAACAACAGTAGGAACTCATCTGTGCTGGGAGCTCTGTCTGTATTGTGTGTGTGTGTGTGTTTCTATTTCTAAATTTTAGTGGCTGTCCCAAGGGACTTCAACCCCAGGCACCATTCTATTTGAGCACATCCATAAATCCTCCCTACTTTTCTGCCAACTTCCAGACAGGTCATAATGAGAGATGGAAGATGAACAAACAAATATGGAATCGTGAAGGGCAGTCAATTCAGCAGCTCACCCTCATCCATCAGTCCTTCCCTCCAGCCCCAGAGCCAAGCAAGCTCAAGGTTGTTTTAGACACATGCAAACACACTGGTTGGTACTCAGTGGCTATACACGTTGAGTGGGAGGTTGGTCCAGCTCCCATTTTTTTGCTGATAGGCTGCGAAGCCAGGATAGATCCCTTCCTGTGTTGCAAAAGCACATCATTCCAAGATAGACAAGAAAACCACCCTAGATGTCAGAATTAATAAGGTTTTCAAAACCTACAAACAAATCTGGTTGCTATGAATAAATGGCACATAAGTAATGGAAAGAATAGATGTTGTGTTTAGAAGCATGCGCCCTAGAGTCAGAACTCCTGGGTTCAAATCCTGGCTCCGTTGCTTGCTAGCCTTGCCACCTGAGCAAGTTACTTCATCATCCTGGCTTTAGTTTCCTCACCTTTAAAATGGGGATTGTAACAACCTTCCCTTGTGGGATTTTGGTAAGGATTCAATGAGATCGTGCATACCAGTTGGTTAGCCTGTTGCCTATCACAGGGTAAGAATGTAATAAAAGTTAGCTGTTATTTTTTAATAGAATATCATGCAGCCTTGAAAGAAGATATATATTTTTTTCATTGGCATCCAAAGATGTCCATGATCTACTGGTAAACCAGAGCCTTCCCATGGCAGGGGTGAGGTGGGGCTGGGGACAGGCATGTGACCTTGGATGGAGGACACCTTAGGGAACAGGACAGTTCCTGTCCAAGGAGATTGAAATCAACTGGGCTACATAAGAGAAGTGGGTTATTAATATTTTGTAGTAATATTAATATATTGTAGTAATTTCCCATCTTGATATGGAAGTCAAATAGCTACCTCGACATGTATAAACACATTAAAAATACCTGGAAAGATATGTGCCAAGGTTTAATCACAGTTATCTAGGACGATAGGATTGCAAGTTTATTTTTAACTGTTTAAATTTAGAGATTTTTCTAACATTGGCTGGCTTATTTTTATTATTAACATGTTTTATTTTCATAATCATTTGAAGCACCTCTTTCTACCCGGGAAAATACAAATTTTACCTCCCTTGAGGCAGGGTAAATGTAAGTATCTCAAATGAAATGTGTTTTTGGATCTTAAAAAATATTCTTCACCAAAAAGTAAAGGATCTTGGGGCAAATTTCAAAAGCAGATCCAGGGCCATGACCTTGTTGTAGGTGCTGGTAGATCTGAAGCAAAAGCAGTTGCCTTTCTCTTTTCTATACCCTTTTCCCCTCTCCACCTTGCACCTCCCTTACCCCACACCCAGGCCCCTCAACTAGGGATTGAATTGATTCTATCAACTTTTTAACTCTCTTCTATTATTTCTCTGCAGCATATGTGCACCACACCACCATTCTCCCTCTCTAAGCTTAATACACTAATAATGGAATTTTCCAGGTATATGTAGTCTCATTTAATCTTGAGAACAATTATGCAAGGAAGGTCCTCGTACAGATGAAGAAACTGAGGCTCAGACTTGGCTGAGGTCCCATGGCTAGTGGTTAGCAAGACTAGAATTCAACCCCATCTCTTTTGGACACTAAACTCATCCTCTTAATCACTCTGCCCTCTGCCTCCTCCCTGCTGGGCTTTCCCCACAAGAACAAATGCCTTTAGAAAGGGCAGTTACTCTTCCTCCTGGGATGTATCTGTTTTAAGGCCAGGGAGAAGTTATGGTAGTTTTGCTTATTAGAAAATATATTGCTTCATTTTAGACAAATAGCTGGTATGACCGACTTATACTTTTCTTAGATTAAACAGAAAAGTTCAGCCATAAAAACTAAACAAGATATGTTACCTTATGTCAAGGACACCTACAGTTTTGACTTGTCAACTGTGTTTCCCCTTCTGATAACAGTGCCTCAGTCTTCCTTCCATGAACCCTTTTCCCACTGCACACAGTGGGACTGTCAATCACAGGACCTTGTCCTTCTCTAGCCAAGTGGAGGGTTGTGACCTGAGCTTGACCAATCAGACTTCAGATTCGGAGTGGCACAAGAATGGATCAGGGTTGGAACAGATTCAGACCAATGATGGGGTGCCCATTCTATCTTGCTACCTGGACTCCTGAAGTTAAACTGCTCTGGTCTGTTCTTTTCTGAAGCTTAGTTATTTCCTATAACAACAACAGCAACAACAGCAAACCATTGTTGTTGCTGCCACTCCTGTCATTGTTGTTAGGACTATTATCACTATTAGGGCTTAATTTGACCACAGTCAGTTTCTGTTGCTAGCCACTGAAGAGTTCTGTCCCAAACAACATTCAAAGCTAGTTTGACAAAAATCAACCAGGCCTTTGTTAGAGAAGATCAGCTTTGAAATCTCCCCCAAAACAGAACTCGATCATAGCAGAGTCACTGGCTGAAGCCCAGACATCAGCTGTAGTGTTCTAGAATGGCTATTCACGTGTCTCCCACCATGCTTGATACTCTCACTTCCCTCCAAATCCCCTCGTGTTTCCTTCCAGGCAGGATTTGAGTTTTGTAAAACTTTTCCATGCACCTCTTTTCTCTGATGCCAGGACCAGTGTGTGAAGGAACTAAAAGCAAGCAGGGAGGTGAGGAGGTCAGCGGGAGGATGGAGGGAGGGAAAGCTTATATTTTAGACATTTGTCTTGAAAGATCGGAGTGTTAGAAAAGGTGTGGAGAACGTGGAGAAACGGGTGGCCTCTCTGATGTCATGCCTCGGGGCCACGGATGTGAGAACAGAATGCAGTTGCCAGGGCAGATCTCAGAGCATCCACCCCAGCCCTCAGCCCTCAGCCCTCAAAACCATAATTGAAGGCATTATAGGACTAATCTGCTGCCTGGCTTAATTCTTGACAATCAGGGCCACCTGGAAATGACAACATAAACCTGTACACACTTGAGAGCTCTGGGCAACCCTAGTCTCCTTTATCCCAGCCCAACTCAGGGTCCTGTCCTCACCAGCCTGCCGTTAACGGTGGTTGGCTTAGTTCAGACTGGGCTGGATGGGCACAGATGGAAAAAGGACATCACCTCCTCACTCCTTTTGTTTCTAAAAACCTGCTCTTTCCTACTGTAGCATGCTAACAGATCATTACAGTCGGCCCTCCGTATGCGTGGGTTCTGCATTCAAACCAACCATGGATCAAAAAAATTTTAAAAATATTCACAAAACATTAAAATGCAACAATAAAAATAATACAAATAAAAAACAGTGCAGTTATAACAACTATTTTTATACGATTTACATTGTATTAGGTATTATAAGTAATCTAGAGATGATTTTAAGTAAACAGGAGGATGCGAATGGGTTATATGAAAATGCTACACCATTATGTATCAGGGACTTGAGCATTCCAGGGTTTTGGTATCTTGGGGGGAAGGGGGTGGTGTCATGGAACCAATGCCCCGTGGATACTGAGGGATGACGGTATTGCCTTAGGAAAACAAAGCCAATGCCTAAAAACTGACTTTTTTCTAGTACTCTCAGAATTTTTTCTAAAAAAGTTACACTATTTATTTTTTAATGTCATTGCTAGTCAATTGGAATGTGAAGGTGTAGAATGGTTGTGTGAGAAAGAGAGAGAGCGAGAGCGAGAGAGAGAGAGAGAAGAGAGGGAGAGAGGGACAATTTGGAAGGAGCATATCTGTTGGTTTTGTTTGCCGAGCATACCCTCTTCTGATAAAAAGCATCCTAATTTCTCATTGGGAAACTGTTGCACTTTCATTGCAATTGGTTCCAGTGGGGCTGCACCTACACTCAGGCTCCAGAGGTGGAGCCTCATCCCCCGCCCCGTCTATTTCACCCCATCCACTGTGATTGGCTCAAGAAGTGATCTGTGTCAGTCCAACCAAGTCACCCTGAGCCTTTGCTGGAACTCTCAGCAACGAGGTGTTCTCTCTGTTCCTGGGGTTGCTAAATGGGTAGGAAGTGCCCTGGGGCCAGGAGGGTCCTCCACATGGAAAGAATCTGCCCATGAATGAAGGTAATACAGGGAAGAGCACAGATGAGATATGGGGGGCAGATACCCATCCTGCTGGGATCTTTGGAGTCTCAGAATCCAGCCATGGCCAAAGCCAAGTCCATCATAGATTTTTCAGTTACTTGAAAAAATAAATCACTTTTTAGGCTTAAGCCAGTTTGAACTAGGGGTCTGTCATTTGTACTCCAAAGAGTTCTGACTAAGATAGACATGAACAGAGAAGAAATTGGAATTGGATCCCAGAATAAGGTGGAGGAAGAGATATTAGTTTTTCCATAGCCCAAGAATGAAGGCAAAGGGAGAACAGGAGACCAAAGCAACTTGGAGCTTACCCAAGTAAAGTGCTAATCCTGATCCTTTGATTGAGAATCTTTGCTTTAGAGGATTAGACTTCCCTGGAAAAGTGAATCTAAGACTCTCTAAAGCATTACTAATGAAGACAGCAGTTAAATCGTTAGTGCTCCACATTCTTTCCCATGTAAATCAAATGCTAACATTAAATATTCAGTAATTTCTCAATGCCCGTATTCTCATCAGGCTAAAAAAAAGCTCTTCCAAATAAACTAGCCACTATGGAGAAAAATATAAGGATCACTATAGATATGATGGTAATTTCCAGAAACTCATTAGTGCACTGATGACTATTAATTTTCAAATTTAATTAATAGATAGAAATGACACTTTCTTTTAATTTATGCCATTAGTCAAATGAGCTTTCTAATTAAGATTTGCAGTCTACAGATTTTTACACTCTGGTGTATGACTTTAAACATGGAGAACTATTGGTAAGGGTTTGTCTAGTCTGACAAGGGGTCTCCCATTACTCTCCCACTGGCTTTTAGAACTTTAAAAACAGAGAAAAAATTAATTTCATTCCCGGGCAGTTTCTAAACAAAATCTTTGTTAAATGTATTCAAATTATTCACTGCCATACATCATTGTGATTCCAAATCTCATTTCTACTCCCCATGAAATTCAACCGAAAAATTGCACCACATCAGATAAAGCAGCCAAGTTTGACACTCATTGGCAATAACGGATGCTAATTGTAAAATCAAAAAAGATTTGCATTCAGACAAATATAAAAATAAACTTGACTTCTAAGATAGATCCAAATAGAAATTTCCTTAAGGAAATGGTGCGTAAAATCAGTATGTGGTTGGACCTAACAAACATCACAGAGACAAAGCCTGTTTACTATTAAATGCTAATTATCGAACCAGTCAGTAATATTTTCATGAGCTCTAATTGCAGTCTGGTTCTATGCTTTCCATGAAGGAAGGAGTGAAGTACTTTAGCAAGTGGGAAGGAGAGTTTTATTAAATCAGGATTTCTCTACCAAGGCTTCAATCAATTAACACGGTGAAAGCATCTACTGTGGACTGGATTATCCAATGGGCTGGATATGCTTAGAGCACCAGCAAAGCAGGAGCACCAACATTTTTGTTGTGAAAAATTTTCTATCTAATAATTAAAGAAAGGAAGGAGGGAAGGAAAAAAATCAGGAAAGCAATCCCATGGAGAAAAATCATATTCTGTTAGATTTTCTTATACTTATTTTATAGTTCATGATTATTATTTGAATTGAATATGGCAGGATACCATATGCTTTCAGTGCTTAGGAGTTGGTTTCTAATTAGCCTAGACTTGACAATGGATAGATAAGACATTTGGGTCATAGGATTCCAAATACAGAGAATACTTATCTGGTTCACATTAAAATAGATTAATATTTTCTTCTAAGTGAAGTATCACAAGCATGGAAAAACAAACACCACATGTACTCACCATTAAATTGGAACTAATCCATCAAAAAAAAAAGTATCCGACTATGATACATTTAACATTCTGTATCTCTAAATAATATGTTGAGATATTAATAAATAATCTGTGATGTTGATGTAATCTAACCTACTCAAGACTCAGGTAATTTCATTTTCTTTATTTGTTCCTTAACAACCACACATATTGTTTATTAAATTATTTTCTATGTGTTCTTAATACAAAACTACTAGATCCACTTCCTCTAACAAATTTTGGCCAATCATTATTGACTTGTTTAAAGAGAGCAAAGGACTCTGTTATGGTTAACTGTAATGATGGCATCCACCTTTCTTTTAGTCATTTATATGAATTTATCACCTCTTTAATTTTAACATAGTTGCTTAAGTCTAAAAAAAGTATGTGTGGGAATTTACATTTTTCTTTCAAGGTATAGATTAGGAATTTTTGTACTTAGACCACTGAATGTACACATAAAAATATGTTCCCAAAGTTACTTTAAAGTGCATTTGAAATGACAATTATGATTTCATTGAATATGAATGAGATATTACCATTAAAAAGTTTTCATTTTATATAAATAAAAAATTTAAAAAGTATAATAAAATGTCTCTCAATGACATTTTTGTCTTTCAATAATCATTTTTGAAAATATGCATGTTGGGAAAGCATTGCCAATAGGAAGGTACAGCACATCCATCTCATTAATGATGTACAGACAATGGCCAATGTGCACGCTTAGAAAGAATACTCACACAATTTAAAAATATCTATGGAATTACAAATCCGCTTTACTGATAAATAAACCTGAGGTCTAGTGGTGGCAATTTACCTGTGAGATATGCTCAGGACATACTCACTCTTTTGTCAGATTTCTCTAGAGAAGAGTATTGCATTTTGGACAGAGTTCTAACCTCCAGAAAAAAACCCAATGTGGCATTTTAATAGAAAAAATAAGGAAGTTCATGAAGCCACCGCCCTTGGGAAGTACTAACATGCCTCAGAAATGGTGTAAGTGATGGGAAAATGCTCCTGACTCCCTAAAGTCTTAGGGTGTGACATTTTAATAGCTGCGTGACCCTGAATTAACCGGCTTAACCTTTCTGACCCTCAATCTCTTCATCAGTAAAATGGGACTATCATCAGGACCTAACTCATAAGACTGTTACAAATCATACCGCAAACACTCAGCACATTGCCTGGTCCAAAAATCAGTCGGTCAACGGTGGCGTATATTTAGCTTTCTCCAAAACAAAATGCTGTTGCTCCTTAACAGTGTAACCAACCACCAAGCCCTCTGCCTCAGGAGGGATAATCCCATGCAATGCCAAAGCTGCCGTTCCCATTGGCCAGTAGCTCAGAATAACTTCCGCGTGGTGATTCTTACCTCGTAGTAACTCTGGACAGCATTCATGAAGGCTTCGTCAGCCACAATCTGGGTTTCCCCATTGAGGAAAGCCTGAAACCGGTCCTTGACTGTCTGCAGCTGCTGTTTGCTGATCTGTGAGGAACAGAGAAAGAGGGGAGCATGAGAACTTGTTTGCTACAAGGATGATGGTTACCTTATGCTGAAGATGCCAGGCCCATTTGTATGGTGGAGCTGCCTTGCAACAGGTGTTGAGAGCTGATTGTTAAATTTACAGAATCTCTTGTGAGCCAGTGTTAAATGATCCCTAATTCAAAAATAATATAAATCACAGTTAAATAAATTATATGGAAACAAAGGTGATACATTTGTAATACTCAAAATTCATTGCCTCCTGGTTATTTTACCACATTTTGCTTTCATCTATGCTTTTGATGTTACTTACATCTGTGATATTTGCATGATAGAAATGATATAGAGGATTAGACTTTCCTGGAAAAGCGAATCTAAGACTCTCTAAAGCGTTACTAATGAAGACAGCAGTTAGATTGTTAATACCCCACATTCTTTTCTGTAACTAAAATGCTAACATTAAATATTCATTAATTTCTTAATGCCTGTATTCTCATCAAGCTAAAAAGAAGCTCTTCCAAATAAACTAGACACTACAGAGGAAAATATCGGGATCACTATGGAATAAACTCCAGTGCCACACATCTCTTCCCAACTCCATATTCAGTGATATCTCCTTGGCAGCTTCACTTAGTCCCAGGGTGGGAATATTTACACCATGGAAGTTGGCAAATGCTATAAAGTAGTTTTTTTCCTAGGACATGCTTCTTAAACACTTAGTAGCAAACATACCCCAGCACAGGCCCCAGATGGTCTGTAATACCTTCCTAAGTGCAGTATAGCAATATGCAGGGGTTCTCAAACTTTTTTGTTGTTGTTACATCTATGACCACATGATAGATGATGTTCAGTTCGAGTATACACTTCCAGGATGTGCAATTCTCCGCCTTATCAATCCTACCTTTCTTTCCCTCTTAGGAAAATATTCCTAAAATATTCCTGACTCTTCTCCCTCTTTCACCTCTCATCTGTCTGTTATTCAGTATCAATATGAGCAGCACCAATTTATAAAGCCCTTCCTAACCCCTAGCCCAGGGTAGGCCTTCCTGCTGTGTGATTCCACAGCACACCATTTAACTACTGGTGAGTTCTGATAAAATGTGTTAGATGATATGTCTTTTCCTGCCATCTTGTTCACTGATGTTTCCCTGGGGCCTAGCTTAGTGCCTTACATGTACCAGGCACTAAAGTACTGGTTAAATGAATGAATGAAGCATATAAAAGATACAGTTTTTTGAATTTCCTTTAATCACTTCTAATTTATATTAAAATTCATATAAAACAGCTAAAACTCTGCTCTTTTAAATATTAAAAAGGTTTAACTTTAAAAAGTTAAACTTTTTGTAAAAAGTTACACTTCATAATTGATAGTGGGAAACTGTGTCTGAGAACCACTGTTTCAGTAGAAAAAGTAAGACAATCACTATTCCGATACTACTAGTGCTGTTGGCCCCTGTGTCATCCTGGTTCCTTTTTTTTTTTTTTTTGAGACAGAGTCTCACTTGATTGCCCAGAGTAGAGTGCAGTGGTGTGATCATAGCTCACTGCAATGTCAAACTCCTGGGCTTAAGCCATCTTCCTACCTTGCCTCCCAAGTAGCTGGGACTACGGCTGCGTGCACCATAGCCAGCTAATTTTTCTGTCTTGAGTAGACACAGGGTCTCTACTGAGAGACCCGATAAGAGCCTGTCGGGATCAGGGCTGGGTTTGAATAAGTAAATTTTATCTCATCCTTAGTTGTCTCAGTTGGGAAATGGTAATAATTCTAATTACCCAATCTCTAAGGACAGTTATATTTATTTAATGACATAATGTGAGCTCTTTTTTTAAAATGATGAAATTCTGTATGCATTTAAAGTGATTTGACCATTACAGTCAATACAAGTAGAAAACAAAGCTACAGGAGACTCAAACCCAGCCTAAGTTTTGTCTCAATCAGGGAACAAAAAACAAAACAGAGTTTTGCTTTGGGTAGATACCCAGCAGTGGGACTGCGGATCAAATGGTAGGTCTACTTTCAGTTCTTTGAGGAATCTCCATACTGTTTTCCATAGATGTTGTACTAAATTGCAATTCCACCAACAGTGTATAAGTGTTCCTTTTTCTCTGCATCCACGTCAGCATCTATTGTTTTGTGACTATTTAATAAGAGCCATTCTACTAACAGGGGTAAGGTGATATCTCATTGTGGTTTTAATTTGCATTTCCCTGATGATCAGTGACTGAGCATTTTTTTAAATGTTTGTTGGCCATTTGTCTATCTTATTTTGAAAAGCTTTTGTTCATGTCTTTTGCCCACTTTTTTAATAAAGTTATTTTTTTTCTTGCTGATTTGAGTTATTAAGTTCTTTGTAGAGTCTGGATATTAGCCCTTTAATGGATATATAGTTTGCAAATATTTTCTCCCCTACAGTATATGTTGTCTATTTGCTTTGTTGATTATTTCCTTAGCTGTGCAGAAACTTTTTAATTTAATCCAGTCCCATTTATTTATTTCTGCTGTTGCTGTAATTGCCATTGGGATCTTCTTCATAAATTCTTTGCCTAGGCTGATATCTAGAAGAGTTTTTCCTAGATTTTCTTTTAGAATTCTTATGGTTTTATGCCTTACATTTAAGTCCTTTATCCATCTTGAATTAATTTTTGTATATGGTGAGAGATAAGAGTCCTGTTGCATTCTTCTGCATGTGGCTAACCAGGTCTCTCAGCACCATTTATTGAATAGGGGCTCTCTTACCCAGGGGATATTGTTGTCTACTTTGTCAAAGATCTGTTGGCTGTATGTGGATGGTTTTATATCTGGGTTCTCTGTTCTGTTCCATTGGTCTATGTCTCTATTTTTGTGCCAATACCATGCTGTTTTGGTTACTATAACCTTGTAGTATAGTTTGAAGTCTGGTAATATGATGCCTCCAGATGTGTTCTTTTTGCTTAAGCTTGCTTTGTTTATTCAGGCTCTTTTCTGGTTCCAAACAAAGCACAGAATTATTTTTTCTATATCTGTGAAATATGACATTGGTATTTTGATGGGGATTGCATTGAATCTGTAAATCACTTTGGGTAGTGTAGACATTTTAACAATATTGATTCTGCCAATCCATGAGCATGATGTTTTTCCATTTGTTTGTGTCATCTGTGATTTCTTTCTTCAGTGTTTTGTAGTTTTCCTTGTAGAGATCTTTTATCTCCTTTGTTAAGTATATTCCTAGGTATTTTAACTTCTTTGTGCTATTGTGAGTGGTATTGAGTCTTTGACTGGACTCTCAGCTTGATTATTATTGGTGTATAGAAATGCTACTGATTTGTGCACATTGATTTTGTAACCTGAGACTTTGCTGAATTTGTTTATCAATTCCAGGAGTCTCTTGGAGTCTTTGGAGTTTTCTAGATACAAGATCATATTGTCAGTGAAAAGCGATAGTTTGACTTCCTCTTTCCCAAGTTGGATACCCTTTATGTCTTTGTCTTGCCTGAATGCTCTGGCTAGGACTCCCAGCACTATGTGGAACAGAACTGGTGATAATGGGCACCCTTGTCCTGTTCCAGTTCTTAGGGGGAATGCTTTCAACTTTTCTCCATTCAGTATGATGTTGGCTGTGGGTTTGTCATAGAAGTCATTTTATCAAAGAGACACCTGGACTTGAATGTTTATTGCAGCATAATTCACAAATGCAAAGATGTGAATCAACCCAAGTGCCCATCAATTCATGAATGGATTAACAAAATGTGGTATATGTATAGCATGGAGTACTGCTCAGCCATAAAAAAGGATGAATTAATGCCTCTTGCAACAGTTTGGATGAAACTGGAGACCATTACCCTGAGTGAAGTATCTAAAGAATGGAAATACAAACACCGCATGTACTGGCTATTAAATTGGAGCTAACCAATGAGCACACCTGTCCACAGAGGAATGTAAAACTCAGTGGAGATCAAGCAGGGTGGAGGAGGAGGGATGGGTGAAAACCTACCTAATGGGTACAATGAACACTGTTTTGGTGATGGGCACACTTATAGCCATGACTCAAGTATTACAAAACCAACCCATGTAACCAAAAACATCTGCACCCCCTTCATATTGTGAAATTAAAAAAAAGAAGAAAACCCCCCCAGAGTTTTGCAAATGGACATAGATGGCATCTGGGTGCTTTAATTAATTTTTGTAACTTTGGGAGAAATGGAGGAATAGCAGAGTAGGGAGCAGATAAAAAGGGGTTAGGTATTTATCAGACTCATTTGTAATGATCTAGAGCACCACTGTTCAACATTAGCTACGTGCGTAATTTTAAATTTTCTAGCAGCCACATTTAAAAAAGTAAAAAGCAGGTGAAATGAGCTTTAACATACTTCATTTACACTAGTATGTCTAAAATATTATCATTTCAACATGTAACTAGTATATAAATGACAAATTATTAATGAGATAATTTACTTTTTTAATGCTATGTCTTAGAATTTGGTGTATTTTACCCTGACAATATATCTCAACCTGGAATAACCACACTGCAAGTCTTCAATGGCCACATATGGCTAGTGGCTATGGTACTAGACTGGCTCAGGCCTAAAGCTTGGAACAAACTCACTTCTAAGTCACGTAAGTGTGCCTGCTCTGACCCAGGGATGTTGGTTTAAGTGGAATTGAAGAGAAAATCATAGTTATTTTGTATGTGCTTGAAACCATTTGAACTGAAATATTAGGCGGCAGTTTATTTGCTCGTAAAAATGACACTATAACATAAATTTCTTTTAAGCGCACCAGCCTTAACCGGCCTAGGTTGCAAATCCTTGTAGTACAGGACCAACCAAGGCATTTCACAGAATTTCTTGCTCAGAATTCCGTCCAAGACAGGGTCAATTCCTGCTTGGTGTGATTTTGGGGGGTGGGGTGGGGTGATGGGGTGGGAAAGGAATGGGAGACTAATAATAAACCTTGATTTCGTCTTAAATGCTTAAATAATTGAAATAAAATTATGTCTACACCATCTGAATGATCAAGATTGATTGCTGACTCAAGCCAAATCCATTATCCTCTCTAACCTTTTGTTAAATAAGCACAGCGCTCATTTATTCAAGAAATATTTACAGAGCACCCACCCTCTGCCCAGGCCTGCACCAGGCCCTGCGGGTTCAGTGGTCAACAAAACACACTCAATCCACGATCTCATGGGCCAGGCCTAGGCACTAAGGAATCAAAAGAAATAAGGGCTTGTCCTCAGGGACCTTGTAGTCTAGACAGAGAGGAAAAAGCACACAAAAGAGCACATAAAATTATGTTTTAGGATTTCAGAGGAGAGGCATTACAGAATATAACACTCTCAAAAGAGAAAGGCCTTTCAGGAACACTAAGTTCCTTCCGTCAAGTTCTGAGAACAGGCATCATGAAGCCACACAAAACATCCCACACTTCCCTTGTCACATCCAGCTCTCAGCAGGCATTGGGGCAGAGATTTCAGTGGCAGAACTATGTTTAAGTCTGGGCTTTGCCACCTGCAAGTTCACGTTCACTACTTTTCTCACCACTAATTAAAGAAGCATGTGTTTAGTCAACTCATTAGCTGTGTCTCACTGGGCAAATGACTAACCTCTCTATACGTCAGTTTTTCCATCTGTAACATGGGGCCAATATTGACCTCATAGGATTATTGTCAGGATTAACTAGGATAAGTAAAATGCCCAGTGCAGAAGCTAGCACAGGATGAGTGCTCGATAAAACTGTGACGATCAGTTCTCATTTGTGAGACCCTGCGCATACTGCTCCCTTGAGAATGCCAGCCTACGGGGAAATTTCATATGCACGTATCTTTCATCTTAGTCCACGTGCTCCTTTCCAGCCTGCCCCAGGTGGAGTCTGCTATTTCCTCAGCACTTTGTTCGCAATCATAAGGGTGCATGCATTACACTGTGAAGTAGTTACTTATGTAAACACTAGTGCACAGAAGCAGGAGTTGAGAATGCAGGCTTGGGAGCTGAGAGACACAGCCCCAAATCCTGGTTGGTGGCATTCACTTCCAAGCTGGATCACCTTGGGCAAGCTACGTTCCCTGAGCCTTGTTTCCTCATGTAAAAAATTGGGATTGTAAGACCTACTTCCAGGTTTGCTGGAAAGATTAGAGGGAAATGTGGTGACATACCTCAAGATCTGCCTGGCACCAAAGAAGCGTCGAATGATACGGGGCAGACCATAAATGAAATGGTCCCAAGGCCCTGCAAGATGCAGCTCCTGTCCACTCCTAATTTCGTCTTGTCCCACTTGCTCTCTGCTCACTCTGCCCTCCAGCACACAGGCCTCTTCTCTGCCTCCAAGTGTGCCCCAACCTTTCCTGCCTGAGAGCCTTCACCCCTGCTGCTCCCCTGCTCTGGGGACTCTCTTCTCCTGCCTTTCCCCAAGGCGGCCACTGCAGGGTTCAGCCGAGCCAGCACCTCCCAGGAAGGCCTTCCCTGACTCCTCAGTCTGCATCTCAGCCATGCTGACCTGGACCCTGGCATTTCCTTCACAGCCCTTATGACAGTCAGCACTTATCTTCTCTAAGATAAATTTACTTACCTATAACACGCACACAGAAAAAAATACATCATAAGCACAAAGTGTGAAGAATTGTCACAAAGCAAACTTTCCCCTGTAACCAACTCTCATATCAAGATGAAGAACATACTCCAGGCCCCAGAAGCTCCTTGCATGTCTCTGAGGTCATTGCCCCACTCCAAAGGTGATCACTAGCCTGACTTTTACCATCATAGATGAGTTTTGCCTGTTTTTGGAGTTGATAGCAAGGCAGTTATACATCATGAGATTCATACTCATGGTTGGGTGTGGCAATAGCTTGTTCATTCCCAGTGCTGAGCAGTGTTCCCTTGTGTGACTCTACCACAACTGATCATTTTCCTTCTTTCTTTATTTTGAAATTGTGCTTACTTTTCACTGCCTACCTCTCTACAAGAACACACATTTCACAAGTACAAGGATCACATCTGTCTTGTTTGCTGCTATGCTTCTAGTGCCTGGCACACAAGGGGCTCCAAACAAACATTTGTTGAATGACTACATGAACTTCTTGAGGGCTTAATGTGCACCAGCCACAGTATTAGCTCTGGCAATATAAACTGACCATGGCACAATCTTAAGCTCTCATGTTTCTCATGTTTATTCAGAGATCACATATTCATCTTTGACTCCTTAGCATCCTTTGCCAACTGCATGAGTGAATGAAAACCTTCCTTAGAAGCTCACAAAAACAGCCAGTCTAAGAATCAATCTGTGGGACAGAGCTTATCCCTGGGTAAAAGTGAACTGACCTAGATAGGATTGAACCCAGAAGGTGACCTTGCATGAACAAACTGAAATAATTGTCCCGGAGTAGCAGACAGTGCAACTCTAAATAAACAAATGGGCTTCGATAAGCCACTTACAGAGAAAACCCTCCTAAAATAGAAGTCCATCTAAAAGCATTTAATATGTATAGAAACCACTTGTGCATCAAGGTTAGAATTCAGAATTCCAGTAATGAATTACAAGAGCAGAAAACCTGAAAAAATGAAAGGTGATTATCGCAGAAGAAAGTGCTGCAGCAGCGTTTGCTAGAACTATTCAAGCATTCTTGGTTCAATCTACCTCATTAACCAAGTCTTAAAAATTCCCACTGCATTTCAGGTAGTTTATAATTTACTGCATCATTCTGAAGAAGCATGAAATGGGATCCACAGTGAGGGGAAAATGGCATGTTTTAAGAGCTGGTCTCAGGAAAGGAAATGTTGACATCAGAGCAAGCTCACGTCAAATCCTAGCTTTGCTGTGAGACCCTGGGCAAGTAGTTAACTCAGGGTTTCTCCTCTGTAAAGAGGGGAGCGTGCTTGAACTTTGTATGAGGACTAGACGAGAAAAATGTATGTGAGGTACATAGTGTAGGATCTGGCATAGAGTAAGGACTCAACAATAAAAACAATATAAGAAGTAATATTGGTAGTTTTTTTCTTTTTGCCTTTCATTAATATATATATATATATATATATATATATATATATATATATATATATATATATATATATATATATATTTTGAGACAGGGTCTTGCTCTTGCATTGTTGCCAGGGCTAGTGTGCAGTGGCCCATCATCATAGGTCACTGGAACCTCAAACTCCTGGGCTCAAGGGATCCTCCAGCCTCAGCCTCCCGAGCAGCTGGGACTACAGGTGCATGCCACCATGCCCAGCTAATTTTTATATTTTTTGTAGAGATGGGGTCTCGCTATGTTGCCCAGGCTAATCTAGAAATCCTGGCCTCAAGCAATCATCCTGCCTTGGCCTCCCAAAGTGCCAGGATTATAGGTGTGAGTCACTGCGCCAGGCTTAATTTTTTATATTCTTTCAATGTTCCTTTTTTCCTTATTTACTCAGTCTTCTGAACATACATTTATGTGGTATTCTTTACCCCCTTCTTCCTTGGCCCTCCCATTTTAGAGGCTAGAAAATCAAATGTACCTTCCCAGTTTCCCTTGAGAGTATGGATGGCCATGTGACAGGGGCAAAAAACTATTGGGTGTCTTTCAGGTAAATGACTGAAAATCTTATAAATAAAAGAGAACACTTGGTGGTGTAGCCCTTTCCTTTCCTGTTGCCCCTTCTGCTGAGAATACACAGATCTTGTCTAGATCTGTCACAGAGATGTTGGTCCTTATATTTTTGGGTAGCTGAACAAATGTTTATAAACACCCATCTCTGGCCTTTTCATCATGTGAGAAAAAAATGAATTCCTACTTGCTCAAGTCATCATGTCTTTTCTCTTACTTGCAGCCCAGTGCCTTCCTAATGGATACACGTGGCTTTCTCTAGGCATGAGAGAAATCATACTCACCCAGGTACTTGTTGGTTAATATGCCTCCTGTCAGAGCAGCAACTGTGTCAGGAAAGAAGGGGAAGCAATGCTTACCCTAAAAGAATTAATCTGCAATGGCAGAATTCTAAGTGTAGGCAATAGGGAGTAGAATATTGTCTTTGAGTGTACAGAGATGTTCCAATTACACTCATAGGTGAGGTCCTTCTCTACATAAAGTATAATGTGAGTATTGTATATCACAATCTGATAATATGAGCTTCGCTTTTGATTTTTTAAAAAGAAATTATTGGGAAAAAAGAGGGGCTTTAAAAACTCTTCTTTATTATAGAACTCTGACAAAAATATCAAATCAACAAGTGCTTTAAAAATCTTCTGTTAAGCTAGAGGGATTAGGGTAATGTTTATTTAATTTCCTTCCCTTGAAGGTATCAAAAATTTATATTAGGCCATGAATTTTATTAACAAATAAAGTGTTCTCTTCCTACAACCAGATTAAAATATTTTCTACCTGAAATGGAGTCTTGCTCTTACGAAATTTAGAAATCATATCATCTTAACCAAATATTTACTTATTTACATAAAATTCTTCTCACCTTCTAGATTATATATATTTACATAACATATTCTGAAAAAGGTATTTTAAGTGGGTTTTATTAATTGGGCTTGAAGGAAAAAACCAATTTGAGAGACTTCATCATGAAAAATATGCACAGGTAGTTCTCAAATGCAAAATGAAGGAACAAAAATGTACTGAAGGTGGGAAGATTTACAATGAGGCTGTACTCGTGGACTTCCCTTTGGAACATGGTTTCTCATAATTCAATTATTCAAGTAATAATTCAGTTACTCAAGTAATACCTTCATGAGTATGCCCTCCCCAGGCGCCAACTATACTACTAGTTACTTTTATTTTTGCTTTAAATATATTTCAAATCACTTTTTTTTTTACTGAAACTTGTTCTAAGCAGTATCTGTGAAATCAGAGGCTTTCTGTGCTAGCTATAGTTAAAATAGATATGTTCCATCATCTTGCAGACATCTACTACATTTTAAGAAGTGTTTGTTTAGAAAAAATTTTAAAATCTGCTATATACATAAAAGTTCTTACTCATTTAAAAACATTTAGGGTAGCAGCTGAAGATCTTTAAGCTAATCATTCCCTTTAAAAATTAACTTTCAACTTTTAAATTATTAAATAATAGAAAGACCAATCAGCCACTTTATTCCTAAAGACTTATCTGGTCGGGAGAGAAAGAATAAAGCAATCTAGGATGACCACATGATACTGCAACAAAGAGTTCTAGACCCTAAAGGGAAGTGAATGTGGAGACAGAATTAACATTAAGATGGGATTCTCTCAGAAAAGAGTTATCTAGTAGAAGAGGAAAAGAATAGGAGAAGTGCATCTAGGAGGGAGTTGAGGCAGACAGTTGGATTGAAGATGGGAGGAGAGGAGGGAAAGGATGGAAGGGGAGAAGGAAGAGGAGGAGGAGGTTGCCTTTTAGCTTTCCATGCACAAAACATCTTAGAAGCTGTTCTTCAGTAGGAGAAGTGTTTTCTACCCTTGAACCCAATAATTACAGTTTTAAAAAATAAGAATATATTTTTCTAAATTGGAGGCACTCAGGCAGCATTTAGATTCTTCTGGCAGGTGGTCAAACATGGAAGTTCAGACCTGAAGGCCTCATTAAGAGTTGGCTAGCTGCCACAGTGCTCAGACTGTTTGGTTTACACTCTTCAGAATTATTGAGGACTCTAAAGAGATTTTGTTTATACAAGTTATGTTATAGACATTGATATATACTATAGAAGATAGTAAAACTGGGAAGTTTATAATGTTAATTCATTAAAAATAATAATAAACTCATTATATGTTAACACATTTATGAAAATAATGATATTTCTGAAACAAAAGTAAAAAAAAAAACAATGGCAACATTTTATAGTATTGCAGATCTCTTTTAGTAATTAGTGGAGGATAGTTGGATTCTCATTCGTGTTTCTGCATTCAGTCTGTTAGGAAATGCTGTTCTGACTGAAGTATATAAGTACATGAAGGCAATTTGGCCTCCTACAGACATGTTATTGGAAAAGGGAGGAATATTTTTAATAGTCTTTTCAGATAAATGTGGCTAGTATATCTCTGATACTATACTTGAGCTCCAGTGGTGGTATTAAGATTTTCTTAAAGTTACCTGCAATGTAAAACTGGATACCATATCAATGAGCTTTTTGTACTCTATTACATTAAAATCCATTGGTCTATTACTCTTCGAATGAGTCTTTTACTCTTGCATTTTTTAAAAAAATCATATGTTGGTCATATAAAAATGTTAGTTCATTGATGTATGTAAATATTTCAAATGTTCGCACATTTTATGACACAATATACAAAAAGTCGTAACACTTACCACCACCACTGATATCACTGAGAAAGTCTTTCATTACCAAGAAACCATCCAGCTTATGGTGGTGAATTGAAATCTTGAATTTTGTTATTGGCAAAAAAGACTGTCAGTTGTTTTTCATAAAGTAAGAGGCTCCCCCATTCATTTTCTAGAAGACATCTGTGAAATACCTAAATTTGTCTGTCAGTTGTTCTTTCAAGTAAAAATGGTCTATACTACTGAAAAAAAAAAAAAAGGGCTAGTTCAGCTGGCAACTCAATCACACAAATCCATTCCCACGGGGCACCCGGTATCCTTCCTTATTCACCCCAAGTGCTTTCTGTGTACTTACCATTTCATTACGTAGAATATTAAAAAGGTGTGTGCTCAAGAATCAAAATCTAATAAAATTCATGATTTCTACTGCTTCATCAAGGAAAGTATGCAATGAAATTGGCAGTTTTTGAGCAGCAACTACGTGGCCATGAGGAACACAATGACTACTCCCACGGTTTCGCAACTCTGCTTTGGTTTGTGCCTAGGTACCAGCAGTTTTACTCACCACTGCTATGGCACCATTATTGCAAATGTCCACATGGTGAGGAAAAAAGCAAATAATGTCTTAGTGTTATTAGGAGACGCAACTTGCAGACCCTCACAGGCATGTGCAATGCACGGTGAGAACCACTGATCTAGGGAATCAACAGACCTGAGCCGCTATTAACGCCACACAGTGGTCAGTCAGGAGGAGAGTGTAAGGTAGGATCTTGGAGGACAGAGCAGGAGAATGAAGTAGGCAGAGAACAGAGCATGGCACAGGCCCTTGATGCTGAGGTAAGAAGCTGGGATTTCATTCAAAGTATGATGGGAAACCATTGGAGTGTTTTGTACAGGACACTGACATGACAGTGTGCACAATCTGGGAATAAAAATGAGTTCTGAGGGTAAGCATAGCATCAGGAGAATGTTTCACATAAGCTGTGATATCTGAGGGTAGGAGGAACTTCAATGGTGTCTAGAATCTGTTTGTGGAGACAGGAATAGCTGGGAGTGGGGAAGGGAAGGGAAGAGAAGGGGAGGGGAGGGGAGAAAAGGGGAGAGGAGGGGAGGGGAAGGAAGGGGAGGGGAAGGAAGGGGAGGGGAAGGAAGGGGAGGGGAAGGAAGGGGAGGGGAGGGGAGGGGAGGGGAGGGGAAGGGAGAGGAGGGGAAGGGAGAGGAGGGGAAAGAAGGGGAGGGGAGGGGAGGGGAGGGGAGGGGAAGGAAGAGGAGGGGAAAGGGGAGGGGAGAGGAGGGGAAAGGGGAGGGGAGAGGAGGGGAAAGGGGAGGGGAGGGGAGGGGAAAGGGGAGGGGAGGGGAGGGGAAAGGGGAGGGGAGGGGAGGGGAAAGGGGAGGGGAGAGGAGGGGAAGGGAGAGGAGGGGAAAGAAGGGGAGGGGAGGGGAGGGGAAGGGAGGGGAGGGAGAGATGAAGAGGGCATTCCAGGGTAAGGGGACAAAAGGAGTAAGGAAAGAGAGAGATGAGAAAATGTGGGGCCTCTTTAAAGGACACTGCAAGAATTTCTCATGTCAGTTTATAAACTAGACCCTGCTGACTGAAAAGACAAGGATTAGAGGTGACTCTTGGTATGAGCATGCACAACAGGCAGCTCAAAAATAAAGTCACAACTATTGAAAATGGAACGGCAGAGAGTTCCATTTGGCTGCAGCCCAGATTAAAAAGATCAGCACAGCAACATATGAGATCATTAATCACTAAATACCATCTTGGGTCTCATGAAATGTAATAGTAAATTCTCCGTAGCAATTATTTCCAGAGAAAAAGATGAAAAACATCTGAACGCAATCTATGTATAGGTTATATATGGCTCTTGAACGTAACGCCTCATAAACTGCGACCATGAGCTTCGCTGAACTTGATTTAGGTAAGAGCCTTGTCCTGTCAGTCACGAACAGGGAGAGACAGTACAAGTGATTGGCAGTCACTCTTTAGGCTGCGGGGGATTTGGAGGAATGTGGAGACCTTGGCTGGTTGTTCTAACAATTTCCATTTAGGATCCAGAATGGCAGGGAGAAGAAATGGGACCAAGTCTGAAGGCGATCTGAAACCGGGAAATACGAAAAACACAAGTGCACACCCCGATGCAAACTAGGGACTTTAGTTAATAATCAAGTATCAGTATTGGCTCATCGATTGTAACAAATATATCACATTGATGCTAGATGTTAATATTAGGGGAAACTGTTTGAGGAAGGGGAGACAGAGAGTACATGGGAACACTCTTTACTTTCTGCTCAATTTTTCTATAAACCTAAAATTTCTCTAAAAATGTATTATTAAACATACACAAATGTGCAAACTGAGATCTTCTGGAAGGGACCCAAATATGGCAGCACACACAATACAGGCCTAAGTGTGCCCAGGGAAGAACCAAGTATTCTGCCACTCAAGCAGGAAGAAGTCTTATGGCAATATGAGCCAGCTGGATCATACAGAGATTTCAGAGACCTTTTTGTACCCACAAATGTGTTCTGGCTTATGAAAATGATATTTATCCTTGGCTCAATTCTCCCTCTGTGATTTTGTATTATTGATAATTTAAAGGCATCAGTGATGTAATGACTCTTGCTGCATCTGACAGAGAAACAGTTTTGGTTCCTCTTGGAAGCTGTGGAGAGGGTGAACTTCCTTCAACGTTGAGCAGCACCGCTTGTCCTGTCAATGGACAAGCCGTGTTTATTTTGTGTATTGGTAAGCACACAGGGGTACTTCATGGAATATTACAGGAATAATTTTGTGGAAAGCTCTTCCCTCCACCCCTTATAATATCTGTCTGCAACTGGGAAATAATAATCTTCTTATGCTGTGCCTGAACATTGTCCCTATGGTTGGTTAATAATAGTTCAAATTTAATTTTTCAGCAACTCCACACAATTCCACTGATGCATTGTTCTTTTTGGCTATTGAAGCCACTTAAAAGCCTTTCTTTCTGTCTTCTCCCTTTGCTTTCTTCACTTGGTGAAACCTTACTTGTCTATCAAAATGTAATTTCAGGTCACTTCTCTCTGATGGCTCCTCCCAGCCCCTGAATAATACCCTCTGTGTGAACCCCCTCATTCCCCGACTTTTGCATTTATTATAACATTAAGGTAAAGCATGAATCTTAATGTCTGTCTTGCATCAGCATGCCCCACGAAGCTTGCTGAAAATATTGAAGCCTGTGACCCCACCAAAGACCCACTCACTCAGAAGGTCTGGGGATAGATCCCCAGGTATGTACAAGTTTAGAAAATTCACCAGCATTTCTGATGCACAGCCAAAGTCAAGAGTCACTACAAGAAATGCTTGCTAAATTAAACTATGGTGTATTTTCACAACGGATTAGAAATATTCCCTATTATCTTTAGCATGGATTCAATATTCTACAACTTCTTTTTGTGAAATAGAGACTGGATTTTTCAATGCAGTTTCAGAAGACTAAACTAGGACTCAATAGATGGTATAGCCCAGATTTAGGGGTAACGTAGGATGACCTTTCTATTATTTGGAACTCATTAAAAATGAATTAGGTTGCCATTTGATGCAGTTTCTTGTCATTGAGAATATTTCCTTGTTTAGAAGGGATTCATCACTGAATGGAGGGCTAGAGTACGTGGCTACCATAGCCCCTTGCACATAGAGTTTATGGTACTTTATCGTACAGGGTTAATTTCCAAATAGAAAAATTATCTAAAACTTGAAAATAAAGATAAAAGATGACCGTGTTACCTTTTGTTATGAAAGGCATTGTCTAACAAGCCTGCCCAGAGGTCATCTCATTCTCCAGAAATATTCTAAGCTTGTATGATGTACTTCTTTCTATTGATTAGGGCCTAGACTCTGTGAAGCTAGAAGTTAACTTGCAGAATATTGATAAGTTGCAAATGATGTCTGTCTGGTGGTAAAAAGATAACCCGAAAAGTTACAGCTCTGTTTACCTACAAAACAAATCTTTACCCATTTTGAATGTAGCTTAACAAACATATTTAGCATTGCTTTGGTGGCTGACTATATAAATCTCTTATCATCCATTGATCTTTGCACCAGCTTTTTCATACTGCTGGTTTCTTTATTAATAAGTTAAATAAATCTTCGATATCTGCTCATTATATATTTATATGAGAGTCATGTTTTCAACTTTGTGAAAAAATGTACTTTGACACTATATAAAGACCTTATCATAGGGCTTGGTAATTACGTGCTATTCAATAAGTGTTAGTCCTTATCTATCTCTCAGGACTCAGTTTCTACTTTTATAGAAAAAGATTGGATGGTTGCTTATTAGGGCACAATCTGCTTCATGATCTTTGACTCTGGCTGCTAATATGAACGAGACCTACTGAGATAAGCAACCAACCTTGTGTGGCAGGAGATATGTCCTTCTGGGGTGAGAGGACACACACTACTGCATTCACAGAAAACGTAACCAGGAAGCTTGTCCCAGGGCAGACTCCACAATCTCTCTCAGGAGTGTTTGCTGCCCTGAGGGCTCACAGCAGACAAAGCCACCAGCCCTTTTGCAGCTGGATTGGCTCCTGCTAAACCTAAGAGCAGTGAATTTGCTGGTAGGAGAAAACTGAGGCCACGTCAGGACGTGTACTCCATGGGACACACTCCCATTTAGAAATACAGAAGCCACTTCTACAATCCTTAAAGAAGGAGTTGGATGTGAAGCCCCAGAGAAGAGTAGGTATACTGAGTCAGCCTCCTGGGCTTCTCACATATCCGCAGAGAAGGGACAAGGACACGGTTGACATCCAGCATGGGCAGCCAAGAATCCTGGAGTGGACATAGAATGGAGAGCCATGTGGGACAAATCTTCTGAAAGGAGCAAGTTCAATTCTGCTGGGAGGGCACAGAGGGCTGGAGAGAAAACCAGTCCTGGGATCCAGGACATGCCAGTGATTGTGTGTGTGGGGCAGATGGCAGCTGGAGCGATCTGAGATGCCCCCCAGAAGTCAAGCAGACCACAAGATGGCAGGGGTGATACAGGGACTGCACATTCCAAGTCTTTGCATCTCAGAGACCACTTTTTGGAAGATGGCCTCCTTGATTTTTAAAACATAATAAGGGACCAGAGCAGCCCTTACATCCTCTACTGCACTGAAATTCTTCATTTGTATTTGGTTCCCAGATGCCTCACAAGTTGATTGAGCCTTCTGAGTTCTAAGAAGCCTTTTTAAAAACTAAATATCAATTTATAGCCACTTATTCCCTAGTGTCCCCCCACCCCATACTCTGTTGATATCTGTTCTACTGAGAGATCTGGACTTTCGTTGAGGATAGGAAGGAGGCAAGATGTCATCCTGGAACACTGGTTGAAAAGGGCTGGAGCAAGAGGATATCCAAAGGTGGGAGGCAGAAAAGAAATGCAAGAGGGTAAAAAAGACATTTCCCCTTCTTGGTAGTTTTTGCACAAGACAGGCTCTAATGAAGAAATATACGTATAGCATGGTACCATTTATCATAGAGGGGAGGAGAAATACATATGCGTGCACACACACACATACACACTTGTTTATATTTTAAAAATGGAAGACAAACCAAAGGTTAAAATGAACATGATTTCTATAAGTGTGATCTCTGAATACCATTTCACATAAAAATTGACCAGAGCTCCTTGAAGCAATTGCCTATACCCTGTATGAGGCACAGAATGGACATGATGACCCTTATCTTAGCAGAAATAAAGGAAGCTATCACAGACTGCTGGGATCTTGTTAAAAGGACTCAGGAACCAATTAAAGGAGGCTCCCACCGGCCATAGATGGTTTGAGAATCAATAAAATAATGATTACATAAGATACAATGTCAAATATATTTAAATTATAACATTACTCAAAAACCAAACCAAAACAGAACAAAAAACGTAATTGATCACCCTCCAAGGATGTTAAGGAACCAATCCATTATTTTGAAAACATAAATAAAGTATAAAGCTTTTGTATGTGTGTGCTTTTCCTGTATGAACTGCATCTCAGAGTAAATAAATAATTGATGAAAGAAACTTCCTCTTTATAGACTTCTTCCAGCTAATACATGAAAAAAGAATGATACACTATCACCCTGATGCAACCTCCTATAAAATAATGGATTTAGCAATTGTCACTGATGGCTATTAACATTTCCTAAAGAGAGAGAACCAGTCATTATGTGACTATTGATGGAAGTACATATACTGCCTCTGAGGTATTCTTGCGGAAGAATTAAATCTTAATGTGATAGTCACTAGATCCTATTACCAATTTATGAGGAATAGAGAGGACTATGTTAAATAATACCAAGGAGTGTAACCAACAAAATCCAGACTGTGGGACGCTCTCCAAGACAAATGACCTGATATCGTCAAGAAAAAATTACAAGTAAAAAAAATATAGAGAGGAAATCTATAGATTAAAATATACATAAGAGCCATATCAATCAATTACAATGTATGCACCTTATTTGGAATCCAATTTGAATGAACAAACTAGAAAATATGTGTGAGATGTTCAGGGGAGTTGGAAAGTGACTGGACATTTGATGACAGTAAAGAGTTACTGTTAACATTTCAGGTGTAATAATGGTATTAGGGGTTACATTTGAAAAACAAGTCCTTATATTTTAGAGATTCGTATTAAAATATTTATGAATATAATGATGTTATGTCTGGGGTTTGCTTTAAAATAATTCAATGTAAGAGCATGGGGAACAATAAAGGGAATAGACTGACCATAACATGATCATTAGGAAGCAGAACGATGGGTACATGAGGGTTACATTAACCTCTCTACTTTTGTACAGACATTTGGTATTTCCATAATTTAGAAACTGGTCTTTTTTTTTTTTAAGTTAGTGAGTGATCTAACTCTGGTGGTAGTAGTGGTGGGGTCAGAGGCAGGGAACGCCAGCGATGAGGTCTATTTATAGCAACTTAACTTCCCCCATGATCATGCTCAGTCTCAACCTCCTAACACGAGTTTCATTTGCTTGTATTGTACTTTAAACATTTTGAAATAATTGCTTTTTGAATGTCACACAACTTGAGCCTTTCTTTTGCCATCCAGCAGTTTTATTTTTTATTTTTTTGGCAAATACCCAAGTGGCCTTCTTATAGAACTGCAGTATTCCCACAGTTCATAATGGTGAAATCTCTGTTCATTTTCCAAACTGAAAGGACTCACGAAAAGAATGCAAGGTGATGTCATTAAAGACCCATCAGCTTCCCTCCTCCCATCCCTGTCCAAGGTAGTTAAGTTCATGATAAGAAAATAAGCACGAGTTAGGCAAGTGGCAGAATCAATACTTCTCATCAGTCATATTATAAGGTTAGAAACAAAGATGAGTTCTTCAAATCTCTCAGGAGGCCCTCTCTTCCCAATGCAAAATTATGAGAAAAAATATTTGATATATGAATCATCATCATTAACAGTGAACCACACCCTGTGCATACTATGTTTTGAGACATTAGCTAATGATGGCTTGAAGCCATCATAATCAGAAAGACATAAAAAATCAAGCATCTAGGACACAAAGACAAACTCCCTTCAAAAAAACTGATGTTATGCAGAGCAATTTCAAAGTAGAAACTGCTTTTGGAAATGATTCTTTCATTGTGTGATATAAGGGTGTACACATATATTTGATGTGCCTATAAAAACCTCCTTAAAATATTATAAATGATCATATAAACCTAATTAATTAGTTTTCAGAGGTTTTGAAATAAGATTTTTAGTAAGTTTTGAAGACTTTTTAAAAATATAAAGATGTAACATTTGTTGAACAACAACAACAGATTGACACTGGAAGAGACAGCAATTTACTAGTGGGATTTTAAAAAAATCTTTGCATAATAGGTGGGTAGAATTGAAACATGAATATCTTGATTTCAAAAACACAGTCAGGGATACCCATATTCCATTTGGATCTAAAGATATTTTAGAAGCATCCTTTCCAGTTATGATCAAGTATTTTAAAAACTGAGAACTAGGCCTTCAAGTTACTAATCCACAAAGCATTAAACAACAATTTCCAAAAATACTAAAGCATATTCAAGCATATTTTTTAATTAAAATATTAATTATCATTTTCTTTTAATGAGAGTAAAAACACTTTCATATCATTGATTAATAAAATTCACAACATTTCAACTTTGGCTCATCCTTTTAAATTTATACTTTTATATATTTTTACATACATAGTATATAGTATAGTACTAGTTATTAATAAGTATAAAAAAGGAATGTCTTCAAAATATTTTACTCATGTGTATATGTTCAAAAAAGTTTGGAGACTATGGATACAGTGATTAAAGGTCTTCATTTTGGACTCAGACTGCTTGAGTTTGAATTCTGGATCTATGGTGGCCTTGGGCCCATGGCTTGGCTTTTCTAAGACTCAGTCTGTCTGTAAAATAGATATATTAATAGTATCTTCACTATGATTATTCTAAACACTAAAAGAGACAATGTATGAAGTTGTAGCTCCGCCCTTGGCACACGGTAAGCATAGTGAAATGTTAGGTACTGTCATCATAATTATCATCATTGTCATTGTCATGATGATGATGATCATCATCACGATCAATCAAGCTGTCTGGTCACCACCATCCATTTATGCTCTAAATAATAAAATTCAAGTAATATTCAATGTGTCCTTAAGAGACGCTCACAGTTGTGTAAGAAATGCCTAAGCTATTTTGGCAGTTTTATTACAGGAACGGTAGCTCGGCTAGGTTGGATGTCCCTCAAGGCTCACTTGAATGACATGGTATGTACCTACCACACACAGTCAGGTCTGAAAGAACTGAAGGCCACTCTTATTAGTTACCTCCCTTAATTGTTTTAAGTGCACAAATAAAAAAATAAGAGGCTCTTGGAATAAATCAGACAAGGCGGAGTATCAAGTACTTTTCACCAGAAGTATGCTTTCCTTTAGGGTTCTCCTTGTGTGGCTAAATCCCTAGGTTTCCTTAGATGAGAACAAAGTGAGTTAAGAGGTTGAAATAATCATGCACTTTACTGTGGGGAAACTTAGGAAGTCAGTGACTCATGGAAAGTTACTTACTTCACAGTGTCCACTTAAATAAGATCCATGCCTTCAATTCGTGTGTTTTAAAGACCTACCAGAATGACCTGGGAGATCACACAGCTGTATTTTTAAACTTTGCAAAGCCATTGCCTATGTACTTTAGTTCCTGTTTTAGCTTCTGATTTAATGATATTACTTGTTGCTAGAGATTTCCTGCAGACAGGGTCTTTCCTAAATAACTGGGTTATTAGTGTACTTTCAATTAGATGACTCGTTTATTTGAATAATCTGCTGGCTTGTTCCTTTTTGTGTACTCAACTAGAGAGCTAATGAATACAGTCAAAATAAATCTCTCCTTACAAAGGAAAGAGGGATTTCACCCAGATATTTTTCCAAGAGTACCTTAAAAATAAACACTGAACTTCAAATTTGAAAGGCTAGGGATGCAGGGAATGTCTCACCAAACTTAAATAGGACTGCAAATAGGAAACAGAGTTGAGGTTCCAGTATTGATCTGGCTACATATTCTATGCTGGTGATTTCACAGACATTCATTCATTGATCACAGAAAATGTTCTCCCTGATTTCTGCTGAGAGCAGGGACTAGTTTCTGAATCACTGATGTTATTGGGCAGACTGTAGTGGTTAAAAGCACAGTTTTTAGCCACCGATGGAACTATTTCTGGTCACATCTCTGCAGTTATGTGATCCTGGACAAATAAACTCAACTTCTGAGAATAATAGCACCTATGTACTTGATAGTTGTGAGAATTAAATGAGATAATGTGCATTAATGCATACTGCCTGGGCAAAGAAAAGCACTCATTTTAGGCAAGCTTCCATCAGCATCATGACATTATCACCTGCACCATTTGCATGATTATCACAAAGTAGTCTGACACTTTGAAGTGGAGATGCCTTGGTTAAAGTTCCAGTTGCGACATTTTTCTGGATCTCTAGCACGCCAGAAACATTTGCAGCACAGCACTGGGTCCCATTTTTCTCCAAGTAGAAAATGGGCTCAGTAAAACCTGCTGAAAGATTTCCCCAAGTGGTGAGCCCAGCAAAACCAAATACAATAATCTCTTAGAATTTGGAAGCAAATGTCAAGTCTGTAAAATATTAATAGAAGCATGAGAATATAAAACTGTGCATATATTCAGTTCTCAATCACTGGTGTTAATGAAATTCTAGCAGCCATGGTCATTATCTGAGCTAGACTTGGTGCCGAGAGCTTTTGTGCACTGTCTTAGGGGTCCTTTTGACGATCTGAAGAACAGGCTCTGCTATCAAAAGTGAGGAAACCAAGAATTAGGGAGACTGAGGAATGTGTCCAAAGTCATACAGCCAAAATGGTAGACTCCAAGTTCCAACCTGAGGCCAATGCTTTCAATAATCCTATTATATTCACCCCAAAAAGGCAGTAGGAGTGTGTGAGTCCAACTTCAAAGCACTTATATTGGAGATGGCAGGCCTGTTATCATTCTCCTTGTTTTCCATAAATTTAATAGTATTTTGCTCCGGCTAATTTGCCCCAGTGGGTTCTATTCTTTAAGACTGGGCGGACATCAATTGACAGCAAGGAAGAAGTTTTACAAATATGCTGGCAGAAAAAAGGAGGAGTGGTGGAGAAACCAGCTCCACACTGAACATGTTCCAGAGATATTCAACAACGAGAGTGACCCACGTGAGAATGCGAAAGGCAGTAGGTTGAAGTCTTTGAGAAGTTTTATGTTTATTCTTAGACATAATTCCAAATAAACCTATCAAAATGCTACAGTGCAGTAAGAACGTGAATAATAACTTCAAAGAAAGTAATAATTGTAATTAACATTTATCAAGCCTCATTATGTGCCAGGCTCTGGGCTAAGTACTTAACATAGTTCCTCCTTCCCTCCCTCCTTTTTACAATAAATTTTTATTGAGGGCTTCCTATGTGTTAGAAACTATTCTAGGTATTTTTGTGAATAGAATCTTGAATAAAATAGTCATAATCTATGTCATCAGAGAGTTTACTTTTGTATATTGTCTTTTGGTACAAGCTTTTTGGAGGAAAATTTGAAAATTTGCATCAGAAGGCTTAAACTCTTCTAAAGCATTTGACTGAGCAGTTCTACTTTAGGAAATTATCCTAAAAAACAAAGTTATGTCAATTTTTCCTACAAAGAAGCTCACCATAGGGCTGTTTGTAGTAAATAAAAACAAGAAATAATTTGAATGTTGAGCAATTGTGATTCGAATAAATAAATTTTTGGTATTATTATACAATGAAATATTACTTCAGCCACTAGAAATAATACAGAATTTTATGAAATGATCCAGGAAAATGTTCATGGTATTACAAAACAGTACGTGACATATATTTCTATAAATTAGAGACAGAAAAAATAAGAAGGCTACATAATCACCAAATTTATGGTAAAATCTCTGAATAACTGGATTGTAGGTGACTTAAATTTTATGTTTTATTTGTATTTTCTAAATTCCTATAATAAATAAGTGCCACTGATACAAAAAGAAATTGCTTTATAAATGTTGTAGCTCTGTTCGTTTTCTATTCCAGACAATTTGTTCTGAATCTTATGGCTCCGTGTATATTTGTTTCTGAATCTAATGTCTCCATATATATCTTTAAAACAGTGCAAAGAAATGGAGGTAAAAAGTGTTATATTTCAGTGATCACTGAGTCATTCAGAGGTAGAAAGTCCAGTGGGGAAGCAAAGAACTAGATTCTTATCAGCTCAGCAAATATCACTCTGTACCCAAGAACAGCCCTAATGACCAGGTATGGCAAATTACATTGCCTCTTTGAGGCTTAGTTTATTATTCCATGGAATGAAAGTATTAGAAAAAATGATTTTTAAGAATATTTTCAATCAAAAGCTATCCATGTAACAAAAACATTTCTATCCCCTTAATATTTTGAAATAAAAAAATGATTTTCCTTGCCCTGATGACAATGGCTATGGCCTCTAGACTCCCAGGCATTCATGGAAGCCCAGTCCTTGACAAAGCTCTGTATGGAGAAAAGTCACACTTGTTGCTTCAAAGGGACCAGAGAGTGCTGGGTTTGCAGATGCACCTTCATATGTTTTCTGAGTCTAATTAGAACATTTTCAACAAAGTTTTGATGCTTTTGTCACAGTCCTGACAATCCTGCTGTGTGTTATTTTAAAAACAGTGGCTTTTTTTCCCCCTCAAGCACATGTGTTAGCTCCTAAGTAAAAATAATATATTTATTAGTATTCTTTGTGCAACATTGCATTTCCCATCAAAGGTTCAGATGTCCTACGTGTGGACAGGGCAACACAAGAGGGCAGACAAAATTCCAGGTCAATGAAATGAGGCATAAATGCATTGGGGAATTTTAAAGGAGATTATTTTTCTATACTAACTAAATATTCTACAGCAGTGTAGTCTAACAGAACTTTGGGTATGATAGAAGTGCTCTATATCTGCACTGTCCAATATGGTAGACAACAGCCGTATGTGGCTAGTTAGCACTTTAAATGGGACTAGTGCACAAGAACTGAATTTTAATTTAAATTAATTTAAATCTAAACAGCCACATGTGGCTAGTGGCTACCATGTGGGACAGCTCAGGTGACAGCCCTGCTATACAAAGTGTGGTTCATGAGTCGGCATCACTAGCACCATCTGGGAATTATTAGAATTGCAGAGTTGTTTGTAATGCAGAATCTCATTCTCTGTTGGAACCTACTGAACCAGAATCTGCATTTTAACGAGATCTCCAGGTGATTCATGTGAAAACTAATGTATGAGAGGTACCACTCTAGGGACAACTGTTCAACTTTCCATTTCATTGGATCAAACAAGCAACCGACTGATCTTCCCATAAGTCAGCAGGGACCAGTATGTGCCCATGGCACCAGACCCTGGATGAGGCACAGCAGGAACACAGAAAAGATAGAATATTGCCACTGGGCAGTAAAGCATGGTGGATAAGACAATGAGCTCAGGATCAAACTGTCCTGGCAACGCTTCTTCCTAAATGTGTTACCTTAAGCAAGCTAATTTACCTCTCTGTTTCCCCATCTTTTAAACAGAAACAATTTGTGAAGATTAAATGAGATAATGCACATTAACTGCTTACCAGGTGCCTGGCATATAGCAGCACCCAATAAATAGTCATTGCTGCTGCTGTCTCACTATCAAAGCTCTTACAGTGAAGCTGCAGGAGATTCACACTCTTAAGCCAGGTGTTCAGCTAGACTCTTGTAGAAGATGAGATTATAAACTATAGCCCATGCTGAAAGGACACTGAATCTCACATGGCTGCATTCCCAGGGAATGTCACTCTTACCAAAGTCTGCATGTCAAAAGAGAAAGATCCTCAGTACATGGATACATTCTTCATTAACTATCATAAGGTCATCAATTCATGTGACTCATGAGTATATTTGTTTAATTTTTAAAGGTCAAGTCCCCTCCATAGGAGCTGTGTATGTTCTTCTAATTAAAGCTCGCATGATAATTCATCTATTTAACAAATATTTATTGATAACATAGTTTTGGGAGGCAGGATAGCATGGAGGTTTAAACACAGATTCTGGAGCTAGACTACCTGGATTGGAAGCCCAGCTCTACCACCTACTAGCAATTTTTTAAAATTTTCCTGTACCTTAGTCTCTTCATCTGTAAAATGGGAATAATAGTAACATCAACCTACAGGACTATGCAAAGTTAAATAAGCTGAAGAGAGAAAGATGACAGAAAGAAAAAAAGAAAAGAAAGAAAAGAAAAGAAAAGAGAAGAAAGAAAAAAAGAAAGAGAGAGAGAAAAGAAAAGAAAAGAAGGAAGGAAGGAAAGAAAGAAAGTGAGAGGGAGGGAAGGAGGGAGGAAGGAAGGAAGGAAAGAGAAAAAAAAGAAAAATCAGTAGAGTGTCAGGTAGTTAAATAAATATAAGCTAAAAAAAAAACCAGAGGTAAATAAAATAAAAACATACATGTACCTAAAAACAAAAACAAAAAAAACCTCGGTATCTGATTGAATTAAAAAACTGCCTAAAGCTTATCAGCCTAAGTGTTTAAAAGTGTAATACTTTTCTTCACAAATTAATTCTGCCCCGACTTTGCTCGGCTTTCAGACCAAATGTTGCAAGAACTTGTAAATGCCAAGTGACAACAAGCATTTATAATGCTTGTAAAACATAATGCACACAATTTAATAATGTGTAGAATACGCCATCACCATTTATTTGAAGCAGGGGCCTTTTCATATTCTCTGTAACTGAGTCTTCTTGGAAGGAATCCAGCACAGACCTGAATTACACAGAATCAGTCTCAGTGTTGCATTTACCAAATTTACCCATGAATTGACTTAAAAATTGTGGAAGAGGTTGGAGGAATAATTTCAGCACCTGGGCTAATATGTGCAGACCATTCCATTAAACATCCTTTCTCATTTTTAAGCATCACTGTTAACCCAGAACATGAACATTTTGACATAAACCATTGCTGGAACATGATGGCACCAAAAACCAGGGGTCCTTTCCCCCGACTCATCCTGACCCCAGCTGCAGAAAACCTGGTTCCCTCACATTGATTAGGGATGGGGTTATTTTCAGGGGGTAATCTGGTTTTCAGAGAATTTCAATAGCTATGTCTATGGACTTCCAATTTTCAGAGAAAATTTTTAAAAAACTGAAACCACTCTGAGCGTGGGATGTGTGGGTACATGTGTGTTTGATGACTTTGTTCCTCGAAATTGTTATTGTAAATTGCAGATAACACTGTGGAAAAACCCTTGAAGAGCAAGAGCTCCAAATACCATCCAATTTGTTAGGCCTGTGGAACTCGCCAGGCTGTGCTAGAGACCAGACGCCTGGCAACACTGGCTTTCATCTCAGTTGTGCCCCTCTTCTCTTAGACCCTTTCCAACAAGCAAGCAAACAAGAGAAATACACAATCAAAATCTGCCAAGATAAACACGTGAATAAATGGGCTAGTTTCCAACTCTGGTGATAATTTTAATTTAAATAAAAAGTATGACAGAGTGATGATCAACACCTTGAGCTCTGCAATCAGTCTAGCTTCAATTCCTCGTTGCCCCACTGACTATGAGACCTTCGCAAGCTACATAAACCTTCCAGAGTTTTCTCATATGTAGAATAGGGATGACAGTTGTACCAACCAGATACGGCTGTTGTGATAAATAAGTCAGTGACAGAAGTTTGCATTCGCATCAGTAGGTATGAAGTGCTATTTTAAGCACTTTTTGTATATTACCTAATCACTTCTCACAACGGTCCCAGGATATGCACTGTTATTTCCCCTTCACCTGCGTCGTACAGATGAGGGAGTAAAAGCACTCAGGTTTAGTGACTTGTAGGAGAACCACAGAGCGGGTAAGTGTAGGAGGTAGTATTGAAACTCAGGAGGCCTGACTCCAGAGCCCATGTGTTAACCCTTCTGCCATGAGATGTTTGGTGCTGTCACCAGCATTTAGTGAATGACCATTGATATTAATTATTATTGTTACGGTGCTTATGGTGGACATTAATGGAAAATACAGCAAAAACCATTGCTAATGTCCCTCATTCCATCTCCTGTCCTTCTCTAGGGAAGGGAGGGCCCTGCTGATGCATTCTGTAGGCTAGAAAATCTGTGTTGGTTCATGTTTACAAGACAGAGGCAAAGTAGTAAAGAATACAAGAGGCTTTCCTGATGAATATTCTGGCCTCAGTATTTTAAGTAAAGAATTTTCCAAAACCTAATTTCTCCCTTCCCTTGCACATCACTTTACAGAATGTGGAAGCCAGTGATTATCCTGTGGGAGACTCTCCTTGGGCTCAGTGTCTCTTTGCTGGAGCCTCATGAGGTCTCAGGAGCTTCGGAGTCCTTCTATTCTTAGAGCCACCTACAAGCCACCCTATGCTTACTGATTATCTTCCCTCTGAACTCAGGCTCTCCATCTTTCTCAAGGGACGATGGCCATATAATTGAAGATTTCTATCAACTAATAGACCTCTTTCTCAAAATCTTGAACTTTGTCCTGCCTCAGGGCCTTTGCACATACTAGAATGCTCCTCCCACTAGCTCTTGGCAAGGCTAGCTCCCTCTCACCCTTCTGGTATCATCTTCGAAATCACCTTCTCCAAGAGTCCTGCTCTGACCAGCCATGAGTTATAAATCTCTTGCCCTATAACCCTTTTATCATCTTTACCTTGTCTACTTCCTCATAGCTTTTTTTTTTTTTTTTTTTTTGAGACAGAGTCTCATTCTGCAGCCCTGGGTAGAGTGCAGTGGTGTCATCATAGCTCACTGGAGCCTCAAACTCCTGCGCTTAAGTGATCCTCCTGCCTCAGCCTCCTGAGTATCTGGGACTACAGGCACCACCACGCCTGGCTAATTTTTTTATTTTTTGTAGAGATGGGGTCTTGCTCTTGCTCTGGCTGCTCTCAAACTACTGAGCTCAAGTGATCCTCCTGCCTTAGCCTCCCAGAATGCTAGGATTACAGGTGTGAGCCACTGTGCCTGGTCAACTTTTTTTTTTTTTCACCTTGTTAGCATATGCCCTAGGTGCATGGGGCATGAAGTAGGGCCCTTGTTTATCTTGTTCAGCACTGTGCCCCCTATCTTAGCATACGATGCTCAGTAAACATTAAATCAACACATATATAAATGTGCTCCTCCTTACATTAGCTGTATTCCTCAACTTTTCTTCTTGTTTCCCTAGACTTGTATTTTTAAGGTGTGTCCTACGTCATTGACTTTCTGTTTCAGGTTCTTCCTCATAGGCCCTCATTCATTCATGCATTCATTCATTCAACAGATATTTACTGAATGCCCACAAAGTGCTAGACATTGGCACACAAAGGGGAATTAAACACATTCTGGTCCTTGTGGTACTTTTAGTCTATTGGACAAGGCAGATATGGGTAGATGACTTCAACTATGGATGGTGGAATGTTCTCTCTGCCACCGGTGTTGCGGAACACAGAGGGACCTTAGCCAAACCTGGGTAGTAGGAGAAAGCTTCCTGCAGGCCCTGAAGGAGGAACTAATTTCTGAAGGATGAACGGGAGATAACCAAGTGAAGGAAGTTGGGACAGGCATTCCAGGTGGTGGGAATGGCACCAGCAGGCATACAGAAATCATGATGGTGGGGAAACTCTAAGTGGGTAAGTACTAGGTGGTTAAGTGTGAGAAAGAGACAGCATGGGCCAGATCATGGATAGTCTTGAATCATGTACTGAAAAGCTTGAACTTGATTCTATCAGCAAGGAGGGCTATTGAAGATGTTATTCAAGAGAATGACATCTTCAGGGAAGGTATTAAGTTATTTGGATTTTTTTTTTTTTTTTTGAGACAGGGTCTCACTGCATGGCTCAGGCTGGAATACAGTGGCTATTCACATGTGCAATCAAAGCTCACTGCAGCCTCAAACTCCTGGGCTCAAGTGATCCTCCTACCTCAGCCTTCTGAGTAGCTGGGACTACAGTCATATGCTACTGTTCCTGGCTTATTCGAATTTTTAAGAGGCACACTTATAGCTTCCTTTTCTCAAACTCCTGAAGGACAGCAATTTGTACTTGGTCAAGTTAAAAAAAAAATGGATAATGAAGTCCATGAAGGAGTTACATAAGACGACAAGTGATGTATTAAAAAGACAAAAAATTTTTCTGGAGAAGGATTATAGCAGAGAGACTCTAGGCATGGGCATAATTACAGCTTTTTAAAATACTGGCATCATTTACTTAAACTAAGAGATGATTTCACTCTGATTGGAAACCATTTTTGGTTCAACTTAAATGACCTGCATAAATACTTCAGAACCATTCAGGATCAGCATATTTGCAGATAAGCTAAACTACTTAATAAACTTGTGTGTTTTAGTGCTGCAGAGAAAAATATAAAATTTGAATAAATATAGGGAATGTTGGAATCAAAAAATGTGTGACAGAAATTCCTTGGGTAAACAAACCATTGCTATGAAAACATTAGCTCCCATTAATTTAATATTTGGTAATCACCTAATTAAATAAATCCTAGGATATTTCTAACCTTAATTCATCATTTTTCTTGAAACTGCAAGCATGACTATATTATACAATTTCACCAACTGCATAATTTTTCTTTTAAGAGCAAAGGAGAAGTGAGATGGCACGGAGACAGTCTGGGGAAATTAATCAGTGCACAGAGTTAATCTGTATTATTCAACCCCAAAGTTTTCCTCCCAGAAAGTCACAGTTTGCATTACTGTTTAAGTTTTCCCAGAAAATGTCCAGGAAATATCCCTTTAACTCCATCATTTTTTGGTTGCATGGTGGCAGTGATGTCTATTTGTTTTGCTCTTTCTTATATAGTGGGCCCGCAAACGGTGTCTCGTGACTATATTTGATTTCTTCACAGGTGGAGATCAAGTCCTTGGCTTGTGTGGGACTGTTCAACATCCAGTACTTTGTATGTAGTGGATGCTTAGAAAATAGCTAATGAATAATGACTAAATTACCCATCAACTCTCAGTTTACTTTGTCTCCTGGTGGTATAGAAGATAGATATTGCCATAAAGGCAAATTTAAAAGGTTTCCTTGAAAGTAATCTATTTAATTGAAAAATGTAGCATATATATTTTAAAATGATCATCATGAAGAATAAAAGCAAAACTTAACATTTAATATTCATTCATTCAATGAATACCGACCATCTACTGTGTTCAAGGCACCATACCTGGGACTGTGAATATAAAAATGGGTATGAAAGACACGGGAAATAGACAATGTACAAGCAAGTGTTAAATAAATTAAACATTGCAGATTGAGATAAATGCAACAACGTACATAAACAGTGAGATCAAATTTCCACCCATCTTTAAAGTTTGGCCTGTGTGTTATCTATGGGAAGCTTTCCCCAATGTCCCTAGGATGTGTTAGGTATTTATTCCTGCCTCCTCTTATTAATCTTTTCACATAGCTTCCTTACAGGATGTACCACTTTGTATCCTAGTAACAAACAGGCCTGCTTGTCAGTATTTACACCAGATTATGAACAAGGATATCATACATAGTAGACAGTCATTGGGAATTTGTTGAATGAATGAATGAATAACCTGTACTGGCTCATAAAGTATCAGAAACTTGCAGGTGCTGATGGAGAACCCACTGCCATGAGTTTCTCTAAACATCAGCAGATATTTTGGCATTAATTTCATCAGCCACTCCTGGTGTTACCCTATAGAACTGCTTATCCGAGCTTGAACTGATGGTCATTTTCTGGCACCCTGTCGTGATGGTCCTCCTCTAGACAGAATATGTGGGTCAGTGTGTCTAAGTTGCCCATGTTCTCCAGGAGAAGAGCAGTCGTTGATAGATGTGGGTGCTCTGAGGAGCTGTGCATTTCTTAAACAGAGGGGAAACAACCAAACAAGGGGGCTAGTTGTTCAGAGCTGACTCTAGATTCTGGCTTTTGTACCTGAGGGGTCATTTCCCCAGAGCTGGCCACACAGCCTGGTGGTGCAGTGTTCTAGCTCTGGAGGCAGATTTCCTGGATTCAAATCTGGGATCTGTCATCTGCTCTCCCAACAAGTTCACTTATGAAACATTCTCCCTTGATATCTTGGTAAGAAAAATTAAACCTTCCGTGATCCATTCTAAATTTCTTTCTGTTTTTAAATAACAACTTATTTCCTCTATGGAACACATTCAGGTCTAAATATATTTTGTAAAACGGCAAGATAACATTAGGATGAAGGTTACAGAGTCTAGAGTCAAATAGACCCACACTCAAGTGTTTTCCACTTTCTGTGTATGTGACCCTGGGGAAGTTGCTTACTGAGTCTCAATTATGTTTATGTATAAACGTAGATAATACTCTATACTTCCGGGGTTGTAATGGGGTTGAATGAGATAATTATGTAAAGGGCTTGGCCAATTTCTGTGAAATAGGAGCTTAAGAAATGTTAGCCACCGCCACTACCACCACCATTGTTGGAAAGTGATTCTCCATGATGTTTCTACATTTCTTGTGACAGCCTTTATTCTTGACTATCCTTTCAAAGATGTTTATATGTCAAGCAGTCTAGGAAGACAGAGGTAGGGCTTCTCTGCAAGGCAGGGGGAAGATTTGTTTCCTGACCAGGATAATAAAGATAATAGCTCCTTCCAGGACAAAGATTGGGCGGCTTTGCCAGCAGCATGTCATAAGAGTGGGCATTCCTGGGCTCAGGGTTCCTAAGGTGTGACACAGACCCACTGCACATGTAGCTTGGCACCTCCATGGGACTTGGGGAGCATGGGAAATGGGTGCAAACAGCAAACTCATGCCTTCTGCTGTGCTGTGAGTAGGACAGTCCTTTGTCACTTTCATAGGAGTTTTGTGTTATCTGCTAGCATCTAGGAAGCTCTGGAAAACTAACTTGTTAGCTTGCAAGTACAGTAAAATCTTGGACCCTTCATAGTTTTTGATAGTCATCATCATCATCATCATTCCTTTGGGTGAAGAAAATGTTGAAAGCAAATATTAAGGTCTTTATTGTAAGTGAAACTTCTTGTATAATTCAGAGGTACCATTCCCTTTGAAGACACTAATTATTTGACTTTAATACATGGAGTATGACTAATCTATTATACTCTTAGAATCATGTAGGAAAAATGAAAATTAAATTGACTGGGAAGATATTTGAAATGTCAGTTAACTTTGGGTATGTTTACTGGATAGGAATTAATGTAATTGATTAAATATAGAATTACATTTGTTATAAATTACAGATTTGAATTGTTCTTCTTAATATAAACATGTTCATTTCCGCTGGTTTTGAATGCACAGAATTCAAAATTAGAGCCACCCGCGCAATTTAGTATATATATACTGTACTGTCATGATTTTGTTAAATGTGTTTCTTAATAGGTTTTTTATCTATGTCATTTTAGTTAAATGGTTTGGAATAAACCAAAATGACAACAAAAAGATTAAAACATCTCTCTGAGAAAACTCATTTACAAAACATTCTTCCTCGATGTCTTAGTAATAAAATGATTTTACACCTAGAGCCCCCAATTTAATTTACTTTTTTAAAATTTTTATGCAAAGCCCCTTTTTTTCCTTCAGGTAATACACAGCCCAGCTACATTTGTTAAGGTGGCAGGCTAGGGTAGGCAGTAAGGGCGGAGTCAAGAGAGTTAAATGGATCTTGGTTTAAGTACCGGTTTCATCACCTACTAGTTCTGTGACTAACTTAGGACTGTGAGTCTCAGTTTCTACCTCTGTGAAACGGGAATTATACCACAAACTTCAAAGGGTTACTAAGGTTTAATTAAAAGATAGTGCCTCATGAACAGTAGTTAAATGTGTGCCTATAAAATAAGAAAGAACAAATAATCTACTCAGTAAATGCTATTGATGCATGAATTTTTTGGCAGATGCAAGGCTGAATTAGAGAAAAAGTTCCTGCTCCACAACTGCCCTTTGGCTTTGTGACTTTGGCTTACTCTGAAAGATTAAAAAAGAAATAAGTACATAGAATTTATACGTATTTGCCACAGGGATGATGTTAAAGATACTGACTCCTTTATTTCTCAGTGAGACCTCAATGAAGACCTGAACAAAATATTTCTTTCATGCCTAAGTTCTCAGATGATTTATCCTGCCTTGAGGCATTTCTATGCTTTTGTGCAAGAGAAATATCAATCGTGTAACTTTCCTGTTTTGCTCTGACCACCAGGAAGCTCTATGTATAATCTGTGGCTCAATGTTTAAAATATAGCAGTTTCAATTTCATAATATTAATCATAATGGTAGCTACCAATTATTTAGCACCAATAATGTGCCAGGTATTGTTCATAAATCATCTCTACTCTTCACCTTAATCCTGTGAAGTTGCTGTCATCACACCATTTTACAGATAAGAAAACAGGCTTAGAAAAATGAAGCATATTTGTTCAGGGCCACACATGAGGTGAAGCTGAGATTTGACGCTGGGTAGTTCTGACCTGAAAATTTATGTTCTTTCTGCAGGTCACTTCCAAAGTTTTTTTTTTTTTTAAATTTTTTAAATTTTTTAATTTAAATTTTTTAAATTTCAGCATATTATGGGTTTACAAATGTTTAGGTTACATATATTGCCTTTGTCCCACCCAAGTCAGAGCTTCAAGCATGTCCATCCCTCAAACTTCCAAAGTTTTAATCATCGAGTCTGTTTGGATTTTCCTGAAACCCGGTTTTTCCCTCTTTATAATTATTTATTCTATTGGACACAGTCCTGCAGACATCACACTTCCATCTCACTTTTCTCCAGTTAAAACATTGTTTTATGGATTCTATCCAGTGAGGTCATTGTAAAGTCAAAGATTCAGATTAGCAAATTTGCCTTCCAAAGCTGACCCACACAGCAAAAGTCTGTTCTGAGTAAGCAAATAATACGTATTAGTGGAAATCAAACATGATTAAACTACAGAACACATAAGGTCAAGCCAAATTTTGACTATAACCTAATAGTATGCAGTGTGGACAGCACCCAGGGATGCCAAATTAAAACACACATGCCACACGTACATACACACACAAACCTACGTTTATCTGTAAAACACGTTCTCTGGGGCTTGAGATATTGTTTGAAAACTCTGCATTTACAAAGCCAGCTTGTCTGCTGGCTCTTTGCACACACTGTATTTCCTGCCTGGAATGCTTTCCTTGTCCCCATTTTCTTTACCTAATTCACTTATACTCATTCTTTAAATGTCTGACCAGCCTTCACGTTCACCCCACTCAAAGACTAGGTCAGACCCTGATGAGTCTTCCTCTTCAAAGTGACAGACACTCAATACATTTTCATTGAATGAGTCAGTGAATCTTTGGCTGATGGACTTTGATGGGGGTGGATTCAGAGACCCTGGGTGAGGGAAGTGGTTTTGAAATGGAAAAGGCTCAAAACATGCCTTTGACATCCCAGGTGTTGAATGAACTGGATGTGTAAACACACACTGATGGGACACTTATTAAGTGGACGCCATAATGCTAGACACCTTCACACTTTTTCAAACCAAGAATCTGAAGCTAGTTCCCTGTGGTGCATCATCTTTTCCGAGGGTCTCTAAGCAAGTCAGCCACCCTTCTCGCTCCTGCTTTCTCTGGTCTGGTCCAGAGTACTGACCCAAGGAAAGCAGGCACGTCTGTGTCCCCAAACTGCATCATCACCAGCTATAGTCCTGCACTGCTCAGAGGCACTGATTCTCAGACTCAGAGGTAGCACGGCCTCAGGGTCGCCTGGTAGTGCTGAGTGGCCTTCTGAGATGAGCAAGAAGGATGCTAAGGAATCGAGGGGCTATGAGGTAGGGAGCACCGGCCTCATCTATGTTTTGCTTGCTCTTAGCACCCCCTCCCTTCTTCAGCCTTCAAGATCTGTTTTAATGCTCAAGAATGCTGAGCCGCACAACTCCACATCACTGCTGTTGCTGGGTGATTTATTGAGTGGCTAGGCCCACAGGGTCCAGTATCCACTAGCTGGGGTTGGAGGGAACCATTGCTCTGAGGTGGCTGCCCCTTGCAAACACAGAGAAGGCTTAGACAAGAGCCTATAAGGCATCAATGTCAGAGCATTACTACTAGATGATGGGATTTGAGATGCTTGCTTTCTTTCTTTTTTTTTTTTTTATTTCTATATATAGCAGAGGTTCTCAAGCAGGGATGATTTTGCTCGCCTGTCCCCAAGGGCTATTTGGCAAAGTCTGGACATGTTTTTAGTTGTCACAGCTGGGGGGAGGCTGCTCCTGGCATCTAGTGGGTAGAGGGCGGTGTTGCTGCTAAACAATTCACAATGAACACTACAGTGCTAGTTCCACATGTAAATAGCGGTAAGATTGAGAAACCCTGATATATAGCTCTGTGACCTTGGGTTTCTTAACCTCCATGTGCCTCCCTTTTCTCATCTGCAAAAGTGAGGATAACAGTTCTTATCTCACAAAGTAGATGTGAGTGTTCAATGAATTACCACCTGTCAAGTACTCTTGCCCCATAGAAAAGGCAACTAAACGTTAACAAATATTATTAAGTCACAGCCTAGCCTAAAAATCCTCCCATTTCCCCACTGCTTTCAAAATAAACTTCAAGCTCTTCTCCTGATGATCTGGTCCTACACATCCTCTCTCACCTTTAACCAATTTCTAGTCCCTAAACATAACCAATTCTGTCCTGCCTTGGGGACTTTGCACATGTTGGTCCTTCTCCCTAGAGGGCCTGTTCCCCACCTTTCACTTGGAAAGCCCCTTCTCTTTATTCTAGCCTCACCAGAAATGTCACTGCCTCCAAGAGACTTTGCCTGACCACATTGCCTAAGTAGGACTCTGATGTTATGCTCTGTCATGGCTCTCCGGTTCTTGTACCGCCCTGGTCACAATCAGGACTTACTGATTTGTTTGCTTACTTGATGAATGCCCCCATTCCCCAGTTGATTGTATGCTCCACGAGGACAGTCACCATCATGTCTGTACTACCTAAGCCTAGGACAGCAATAACTACTTGACGAATGAATGAATGAACTGGAGGGCTGGGAAAGCCACTCTTCCTTTGTGGTGGGAGAAAACGGAACAGACAGGGAGGACCCAGGGCCGTCTTGAGGTCAAGGACATTCTGCTTTAATAACTTCAACTTTCTTAAGGAAAACAGCTGTTAAGGGGCAACAACTTGGGGTAGAATGGGATTAAGTTGGGGCATAGAGAAGAGTGACTACGAAAGGAAAAACACATTCAAACTATGTTGAAGAGCAGTCCTCATTGAAATTAATGTTTAATTCAACTGACCTACTTTAGCCTCACTAAATTTACAAGTTTGTTTGTGGCTTTTGTTTCTTTTGGAAAGAGTCTCACCAGAGATTACAGCAGCAGAAATAACAATGTGTTCCCATACATTGCTCCGCTGGTGATTTGAAATGCCCCTAGAAACAGCTCTGTATTGTTGCCTTGCAAATTATAACATGTATTTGACATAAGTGCTTTAATATTGGGTAGCTATAGCTCAGATTACGACATGTCAGAGTGATTTCTATTTTGTCCTTATTTATTTACGTATTTATTTTAAATAGTGAAAGGGCAAAGTCACACAATGTTGATGTGCTATATATATGATATGTCCTCCTCTTTTTATGGGAGGGGAAGGACAAAAATCTCAAATTTACTGAGAGTGAACAAAGGACAAGTAATCATGGGTCTTAAGAACTAGTATCAAGAAATGCAATGCAGAGGCCCAAGGATGGAAATACAGAGATGAAGTCAGTACAGGGCAGGGTTTCTCAACCTTGGCACCATTGACATTTTGGATCAGATGATTTTTTGTTGTGGGGAGCTATCCTAGCATTTAAGGCTGTTTAGCAGGAATCGTGGCTTCTACCCACTAGATGCCAGTAGAACTCTGTTACAACCAGAAATGCCTCCTGATACTGCAGAATGTTCCCTGGGGTGGAGCAGGGATGAGGGTCAACATTGCCCCTCATTGATGATCGCTGGTATTGACAATTCATTTGCTAACATTTCTTTAGCATGTCTTTCTGTGCCAGGTGTACTATATACGTCCTCTCAGTTGCTCCTCAAAGCAACCTATGAAGTAGGTCTTAACTCTATCTCCCTTTATCTGAGGAAGAGACTGAGGCTGAATCATTTAGTAACTGCCTTCGATCACCCATTAAGCAGAGGTAAAGCCTTGGTTCACTCTGGGGTTGGTCTCAAAGTTTGATTTCAAACTTTACGTCTAAACTACTACCCTGTTAGGTAGAATTTTTCTAAATTGACATTTAATGATGAGTCTTCTATAGCTTATGAACTGCCTTCAATCAGTTTTCTTTTCCTTTTGCAAACATTTACCAGCACCAGTTATATATGCAAAGCAGCTGTATTAATTGACTGGGCTAGAGAAGCTCTGCTGTCTACACTCTGTTTACTTCCCCAGATCCACTCTTCTCCTCCCTGCTCTGTGTTCAGGGATGTCGATTTCCATACAATCTCTTAACCAGCTTCCTTGCCAGCTGCTTTTCTTTTGAGCTCAGCCAAGGAGAGGCACCAGCAGGAGATCAGAGGGTGCGAAGAGAGAGAGGTTGGAGTATTTATTCTACTGGCTCCCTTCCTGCCAGATAGCAGTTCAGCATTTTTTCTAAATCCACAGCCCTCATTGGATGGCTTCTCTTTGGGCTCCAGGCTCTCACTAGGAACCTCCTCCCCTGCCTCTGCATGCTAAGGGCGCCATGGCTCCCTTGTGTTGCCAGCCCAAGGTGCTTCTCTGTCTCTTCTGGGTTTCCCTTACTCTGCCCAGACTTCTTTAAATAATTCCTTCATCACACACCCCTCAATTACCCGGTCTGGGTGAGCCAGCTGTTTTCTGCCAGCTGTTTTCTGCTATGATTAATAAGAAGAATGAAATTAATAAAGGATGAGAGCCTAACCCTTGCCTTGGAAAATTTTCAACCTAATTGGCGGAACGAATTATTCAAACCAAACAGCTAGGCAATTACATTCTGTGTATAGAAAATGTACGCTATATGAATAGTAGCAATAGTAAAGACTATAATCTTTACTATTCCTTGATAGTAATCCTTGAGCATCTACTTTAAACTGGGGCATTTAAAGTCTTCCTCTGACTTAATCCTGACAATAACCCTGTGAGGTGTGTGTTAATGGTCTCATTTATGGTTGAGGAAATAGAGAGATTAGGTAACTTGTTTAAAGATATATATATAGCTAGTAACTGTCAGAGCCTGTTACTGAATTTAGTGATCAAAGCAGAGTTGACTTCAATTGCAACCAAATGTGATTTAAAAAAAGGAAAGCAAAAGAACAAACAAGTATTTTAGAGAGAATTGTTTCCAGTTGAAAAGGCACTAATTCAGATGACATTAATTCAGAAATTGTCCTTGCTCAGGCAAGGAATCTGCAACTTTTCCTGAATAAGATGCTGAAATAATTATTTCCTCTCTAACATTTACAGCCTTAATTGAGACAGTGAAGGCTGCAGTCCAAAAGCGATCACTTTTTCAAATCAAGGGCTTTGAAAGTAAGGATTTCTTCAATAGGCCTTTATTTCTGGAATAGCAATGAATTTTTACATTTTAGAGACAGTTCATGTTCATGTAATATTAGTGCATAAAATGAGTTGATCAGGGAATAAGACCTTTTGACTCTAGGGTTGGACCCTGCCCTCTCGATGCAACAAATGTTTTGATTACAAACATTGCTCAGACTTAAATCAACACTGAAGAATCTTCATCAAGGCAAATGTCATTAAGCCAATTTAAGTATTTAATCAAATTTCAATCCAGCACAACTGAATCACTTCCAACTTTTTTCCATTTTCATTTCTATTTTATCAAAATTATTTTCATAGGGGGGAGCTCATTTCTTTTGAAAAACTTTAATAAATATTTGCTTCATCTATCAGTTTTTATTCATGATGATGTCAAAGACTTTTTGCCATGGTAAATTTTCTCATTGGCCATTATTTCTACTAAGGGTCATTTTCCTGGGTCAACTGTTGCACATCTAAACTTTGTCAAGAAATGTTATTTCCCATCAATTTTTAGGCAATATCAACTTTTACCATGTGCAGTTTTAGGTATCCTCACTTTCACTCCATGCTGAATATATTTCTAAGTAGAATAAAAATCATACATGAGATAAAACATTGAGAGCCACGTGAAAACATTGGGGGGCAAGTTTTTTGAGAGTCAGACTGTCAAAAAAAGTGAGAGTTGTAGAAGGGAAAAGGCAAAGACAGAAGAGAGGGAGTAAAAGCAGAGAAAGGGAGAGAGCCTGAAGAGTCCCTGGTTACCAATTCTCAGTCTGCAGGGTCAGAAGTGGGGTCAAGAAGTCCTGCTTCAGGCCTGGGGTGACTGCTATTGGCAACATCATTCTTCATTTTACTTAGCAGCACCCAGTCATGCCTTATTTGGTATAACTTCTCTTGGATTCCAAGGTACCACACTCTCCTGGTTTTCTCCTAACTCCCTGGTCTTCCTTCCCAGCATCCATTGTTTATTCCTCCTCTTCTGTTTAATGTCAAATGCTGGGGGGAAGGGGCTGGTTCTCCTTTTGTCAATCTCCTTTCTCTCCGTAGGTGTTAGCATCCAATCCAGTGCCTTTAAATGCTACTTCTTATGCAAATGACAAAACTATCTCTCTACCCTTAACCTTCCACTAAGCTCTAGACTCATAGATCCAATGCTAATGCACATCTTTACCTGGATGGTGGTATGCAACATGCATCTCAAACCTAACACAGCCTGAACAGCATTCTGGACTTTCCCATCCTAAACCTCTTCCTCCCCCATCTCAATAACTATATCACTATGGGATCAACTGCACAAACCAAAAAAATGTAAGCCTTATTCTTGATTTTTATTTTCCTTTCTTTCTCCCTCATTTAATCCATTGTCAAATTCTGTTGAGTCTATCAGCAAACACAGCTTGGATGCATCTACGTCTTCACATCTTTCCCGCTGCCACGTGAGTCCTTGCCCCCTTCTCCTCTTGCAAATCTACTGCCTTGTTCCCGTGTTGATATCCCAGCTTCCACACTTGCTTCCCATACTTCCCACATGTCAGTGATCTTTAAAAAAAAAAAAATCAAATCATGTTGCTCCTCCTATCTAAAACTTCCCATCACACTTAGAACAACATTCAAACTGCTTCCTCTGGGTCAAAAATACCCATGAGATCAACCCCCTGACAATCTCGGTGATGTTATTACTCTTGCCCTCTTTCACGTTTCAGCAACACAAACCTTCTTTCTTTTCCTCAAGCAAGCTAATCTCAGAGCTTGTCCTATCTGAGAGTTTTTCACTGCACTAACCAATTCTTATGCCTGGAATACTTAATTCCTCTTAGCTCCATGCGACTGTCTCCTTTTGTCGTTCAGGTTTCAGCTTAAATGTCACCACCCTCAACTGTCCCATCTAAAGAAGCCCCCAGGAACTGTCTATCACATCACCCAGCTTTAATATTGTGCAGAGCACTTACCACTCTCTCATATCTTTCTTTCTTTCTTTCTTTCTTTTTTTTTTGAGACAGAGTCTTGCTTTGTTGCCTGGGCTAGAATGCCATGGCATCATGCCTAGCTCACAGCAACCTCAAACTCTTGGGCTCAAGCAATCCTCCTGCCTCAGCCTCCTGAGTAGTCAGGACTAGAGGCATGCACCACCATGCTCAGATGATTTCTCTCTATATATTTTTAGCTGTCCATATAATTTCTTTCTATTTTTAGTAGATACGGGGTCTCGCTCTTGCTCAGGCTGGTCTCGAACTCCTGAGCTCAAACAATCCGCCCACCTCGGCCTCCCAGAGTGCGAGGATTACAGGTGTGAGCCACCGTGCCTAGCCTCATATCTTTCTTGTAAATTACTTGAACTGTCTTCTGTCTTACCCCACTGGAACATCAGGTCATGAGAGGGGAGATAAGTGCCTGCCATCTAGTAGATGATGCAAAATATCCATGAAATGAGTGAGTGAGTGACCATGCCACACACACATCAGAATATAAAGACATTATGGGTGTTTCTTTAATAGACCTTCACCCCCATCTTTCTGAACACGTACAATTATACCTTAGCATGAAACATTACTTTATAATTTTGCTACAGTTGCCACTATATAGCCATATCACCCACAAATAATCTTTGAACACTAGAATTATTTTCAGGTGGTCCTCATTGGCTTGTGTATTTTCTGAATCTAATTGCAACCACACACCTGAGGGCAATTTCTAACTCTGTTGCTAAGGAGCTGTGTGATACTGGCCAGGCCACTAACCTCCAGGGGCTTCTGTTTTCTAATCTGTGAAATGATCTCCTCCTAAGATCCCTTCCAGTTTTAAACAGTGAAGAGTTGTAGTCAAAAGCATGCGTTTGAGGCCAGATGGATCTGAACTTACACCATTTTCTATCTGGGGGACCACAGACAATTTTCTTGACCTCTCTGGGCATCAGTTTCTCCTCTAAAAAATGAGGATAAAAATACTATCTACAGTCAAATAACTGAGTGCTTTTATTCACACATAAGCACCCAATATAACTACCAGCTAGTGGTAGTGGTCGTATTATTATTATTACTACTGATATCATTAATACCATCATCATCATTCGTGAGATTCAGTTACTAGGAAGCAGCTTCTCAAATGCATGTCTACCATATATTAAAATCTTTGGGGAAATTTCCAATCAGTATCTGATTAACTTCTTTATTACTATAATGGGTTCTTACCAATGGTCTGTTGCTTGTTCTTTCCCAGAGCTTGACTTTCTGATAATCAAGGAGAGAACAAAATGATGACTGCCATTATTCAGTTAAATTACAGTTCTGGAGCAGAATTAGTCTGTGTCTTTGTACACTAAGTGACAGAAAGTTGAATAACTGTACCCTGAAACCACAGCCTCACTCCTGAGGGTCTTTGTTCCCTGTGAGCTTCCTGTTCTGAATGTTGCACTGCCAGTTCTGAGATTCTCTGCTCCCCGTCCTTAAGTGGAAATGCTGCTCACTGGGGCGGCCGTGGGGACTCAGGGCTCCTTTGTGTGTTTGTGCCTAGCACGGAACTGTGCAGAGCAGAACTGTGCAGAGAGGGGCTTAGTGCAGCCGAGCTTCCTTCTCCCCTTCCCATCCAAATCAAAGAAACTGGTGGTGGCCGTGGGGGAACAAACCCCAGATTGGGGAATAGTACTTTATGTAACCAGACTCTGTTTATAAATCAGCCCTTCCTAACCTGGGACCCATGAAACTGTAGTAAAATGGTTTAGATACAAATACATGCAACTTCTTTTGGGTGGGTGGGGAGGAGATAGGAAGGAGGTTTCAGCTGTCATCAAATTTTCATGGAGGTTGATGCACCAACAAAAGCTGAGTCAGTGATGTAAATTGCATAAACGGTTGGATGTAGAGCGTATTTGAATAAATCAAGCCAAGTGCCCCACAATCCTGTTAATATTTAACTCATATTCAATATTAGTTCGATTGGTTCGAGCAGCCTAACATTTTTACCTAATTATTGCTCTCTCCTCTTCCTTTCTGCACATCCCACCCATTCCTCCCACCAGTCAATCTCATAAAAAATCTGTAAACCAACACTCTCCTGCACTCCGTCCGCGGTGAGCATTGCATAATCACCGCTAGAGTAATCTGCTTGGCATTTCCATCTCTCAGAAGTACACACCGTCCACACTAGAGAGAAAATGAGTGCATTTGGCGCTATGGATTTACATCTGTTGTTTTAAAATAATCGCAAAAACCAACATTCGTAGATTAAGGGATGTGGCACGTGACTGTCAAAAGCCATGAATTACAAAGGCTTATGTCAATCCTACCCCATCCTTCAAAGCCCAGCTTAAGGCCCACCCAACTCTTCCTACAGCATTCTCCCGTGGCCACCTCTCTTCTTTCTCTGACAGGCTGCCACCTAATGTTTTGCCCTGGCAAGTGAACAATAGCATCAATATTGTAATTGGCAATTCACTCTTCTTTCATACATGCCAAAGGCTGGTGTTTATTAAATACTCTTCAGTTGATTTTTGTTGGAAAGTATCTTTCTCCCCAAAATGAGGACATGAATTATCTCTGAATGTTGTAATTTAAGCAAATTAATTTATAACCTTAAAAAAATCTAAAAGGACATTATGTTGGAGTTTGAATTAAACTTTACATATGCTAACATTTATTTTTCTTCAAAGTTTTAAAACTTTTCATCTACCTAAATGTTCTCCAATGGCTTAAGTATCTTAAATACCTATCTACCTATACTTCCTTCTAAAGATTAAATAATATATGTTCATTCTGTGTAATAGTATATATAAAATCACAATAGTATATGTAAAATCAAAATTATGTTTAAAAGATTTTCATTCTGAGGCAAAATATTTACATAGTAATGTCAAGTGAAAAAGGCAAGATACATAATCATATACGGTATGACCTCAACCATGAAAAATATCTAAAAACAATTGGAAGGAAATATAAAAAATATTAACATATAGTATTTATTTTGGGTGGTGGAAATACAAATTATTTTAAACTTCTTTTTATATGCTTTTCTGCATGCATACATTTTATACAATGAGCATAATTTTACTGTGTAATCAGGCAAATGTCACTATTTAAAAGCCCTTTTGCCTTTATACGTAAGTTGGCCTTCAACTGTGAGGGGATGTTGTTCAAATTGTCTAGCTAGCATGCCCAAGGTCAATCAGCTAGTGAGAACCAGAGCTGAAATCTGAACCTAGAAACTGTCACTGTGTAGAAACTATTCCTTCCTGCTAGAAAATGAGTTAACAAAAAAGCCATGTTTTCTATTCTGAATCAGTGTACAGGTGCAGTCACACATCAAGAGTCGTGTAGCTTCACCTGTGCGTGCAATCTCATTTTAAAGGCAGCAGAGAAAACTGGCATTTGGTCTTTCAGGCCACACGTGCTGTCTAGATGGTGCCATAGGTGTCGGGCAAGTCACTCACAGGAGCAATTCAGTGGCTCAGAATGACCTTCTCCATCATCTGAAAGACCATACACAAGCTCTTTTAGGAAACCGATGTCAGCCCCCTTTCTAAATTGCAGGAGGTGAGTAGATCCTCCAAGGCTTCATTTCAGAAAGCATTAGACCAAGGGCATGGCTCTGCAGGGAACTGATTTATGTATACGTGTGTGTAAGACTCTTCTAGTTAGTGACCTTCTTGGTCCTCTGATTCCTGGTAGAAACTCAATGGGCTCGTTTCTGGGGGCGAGGGGAAGCACAGGCATTGAAAGGTGCTGGTCAAAAGTGCCTGAAGTTGGTCACACTCCATGATGCCACCTGCTTCCCCCCAGAGTCCCCACTTGCCACATACCCACTTTCTTTTCCTTTCTCCTTCTACCATTTGACTCTAAGCTCCTTTCTAGCAGAGGCTGTGCTTTTGTTTACCACCAAATCTTGCGTGCTTGCCTTACTGAAGCACGCAGGCACATAGTAGAAGCTTAATATATTTTTTATTGAATGAATGAATGAATGAATGAATGAAGTATGTTGGGCCTTTTCTCTTCAATGACCACATAACATGTCTTTTATCTCTGCACACAATTGGCACTTGCTCTATTAACACATTAACTGCCATGTGAGTTGTATTTAACTCACACTAGTTTTGAGCCCCGGGGGCACATGAAGCACATGCAACTCACAGGTCTCTTCACCTTGGGAGCTGCAAGAACTATTTTTCAAGTTGCATATAACTCATTCACAGAAAACAATAACAAATTTTTCATTAAATTGGAAAGGATCATTTTGTTTTCACAGTTTTTATTCTGTTTTCGTAATAAAACACTGTGGCCCCAAGGAAAAAGTGTTTTTTTTCCCTAGTGTGGCAGTCAACGTGTTAATCTTATGATCAAAGCTTTGAAACAAGGCAAAAGAGAGTTACAACAGCACTAAAATCTACCTATGCCCTCAAATCTGTGGGTAGATTTAGAAACTAAGCACTTGTAGCATATCATCGGAAAAACTTATTTCCCCCGTCCTGTCAAACTCATTGTTTTCTGGGCCAAACCACCAGTCTTTGAAAGGTGATGTGAAGATCTAAAAACACAATATATAATTTCACATTTCTATAGCTGCCTTAATAAAGTAAAAAGAAATTAATGAAATTAATTTTAGTAATATATTTAACCCAATAGATCCACAATATTACCATTTAAAAATATAACCATGTAAGTGCTCATTTCAGCGGCACAGATACTAAAATTGGAATTAGCATGGCCCCTGTGCAAGAATGACACACAAATTTGTGAAACACTCCATATTTTAAAAAATGTTCAAAAGTTTTTCATGTGATATTTTAACTTTTCTGTATACCATTCTTCTCAATCTGTGTGCATCACTTGTATAGCACATCTCAGCATGGGTTTATAACTTTCCAAGTGTCTACGCAAATCTCAGGAAGAAGTTACACTGTGAGAGAACCTGAAATATTGTGGCACTTAAACCAAGTCCTTTAAAACTGGGAAGCCCTGTTCTGAAAATGCAACATGAACTTGCAACTGCAAGAGCATGTTTCAAACGCAGCCGGGGTACATCGTCTGTGCTGTGCCATCATTAGAAATTATCTCCATGAAACTTAACTGTTGAGCACAAGGCATACCCACTCGCTTCCTCTTTTGACTGTTTTCATTACTCTAAAGATCAAAGCAATTAGTCAGTGATGTGAATCACTAAGCAAATCTTAACGTTTTAAAAGTTAACTCAACTTTGAGGGTTCTGCAGAGACACAAACTTCACAAAAGTTTTGCTTGACTTCTGTCTTCTTTTTGTCTCCTCTCTTAGCAGAGTTGGTCAACCCTTTTGAAATTATTCTATCCTCTTTAAATGGATACATCTTTTTTAAAAAAACAAATTTCTGTTTATTTTGTGAGACTATAGTTCTTAAGTGCATATACAATATGTAGGTAGATATTCACAAGCAGATATGAACACGATTGATCATGGTTACTATGCAAATTGTAACAGCCTTGTACTGGAAACAACTGAAATGTCCATCAGCAAAAAGAAAGGTGAAAAATCCTGTGATAGTCAATGGCATTTTACACAGAAGGAAAATCAGCTACTGCTACATACAACAAAATGGATGAAACTCACAAATTAGTGAGGGAAGAGGCCAGACACAGACACATCACACTATGTCATTTATATAAGGTTCAAAATAGGCAGAACTAATCTATGGTGCTAAAGGCGGGATAATGGTGATCCTTGATGAGGGGAAGTGACTGGGAGGGGACAGGAGGATCTCCTGGTGTGCAGGTAACATCCTGTTACTGATCTGGGTGTAGATTACACAGGTGTGCACACATAGATTTCGTACAGTTTCTGTATGTATGTCCATAGTACTCCAATACCATTTACATAAAAATAACCGAATACATGAGAAAGTTTGAAGCCTGGTATCAAACACTCCTGCCTTATGTGTTTCTTGTAAAGATTCGTCACATTATGCTGCTTCCTGGTTCTGCCCTTTCGAATTTCTAACTAAACTGAGATAAAACAACGAATACGGCTTTAAAGTAAAAGGCATGTTTTTCTCTAAGTCTGTGTCTTTCTTTCTTTCTCCTTCTCTTCTCCCACCTCCCTCCTCCCTCCACCCCCAAGTCCAAGCCTCTCTTCTTCAAGTGAGCAAATTCACCAAAAAAAAAAAAAAAACCAACCAACCAACCAACCAAACAGGTAAAGACTAGCGATAATTAAATTTTTCTGATTGAATTAGAACAGCTTTGGAGTATCTCTGAAACCTTCAAATTAATCTTTTCTTTTCGTGATGATATGAGGAAGTTGAATAGTTAAAATATTTATTGTCAATTGCTTGTTTCATTTCTCAGTTTGAGCTGGAAGAGAGATTGATTTTTCTCCCTTGGAGAGTGACTGTGGGGGATGGATATATTTTTATAAAGCTTTAACTATTGCATGATAGATTCTCTGACCTTCTCTTGCTATGAATACTTAGCATATTTATAAGAAACATAGGTGTGTCCAAAAGGAATAAAATGTGTTATGTATACCAAAGCCTATATGTGATGGGGAAAAAAAATCCTTTTCCATTTAAATATCCCTGGACCAGTGCCTCTTTAGGAAAAGGTTAAGCTAAGTGCAGGCTTTGGATGCAGTCCCCAAGGAACACATGACTTTCTGGGCTTGGAAGTTGTCTCCTGATTTCCACTGCTACTGTTCCTCAAATACACTTGTTTACAAAGGTGGGTATGTTATTAGTCTCTGCCTCCCAGTAAGGTAACTTGTGTTAAAATGACTTCATTTCAAAGCATCGTACGGAAATTACTGGAGAGGACTTAAAAAAAAAAAAATCCTTTCGCAGCTTAGGACAGCCATTTAGAGCAAACATATTACTCCAGGGTGAGAAAATGGAAGAAATATCCCTTTGATAATAACTTAAAAAAAAATTAAAATGTAAAAACCAGGCATGGCTACTTGAAATCTTTCCAGCACAGCTAAAGATGACCTCACGACCTTTCCAGAAACATACCTTAATGCAGAATTATCTGTTATGCATTTAGAAAGCCTCACTTTTTTTCACAGGAGAGTTTTAAAAATGCAATTTCTTCTGGAATAAACCAAACAGAGCTGACACATAGTCATCATTCTTTTCACATTTCAGCATCTTGTGCTAATCCCCCAGCTCTCAAATCTCCACAGTCCCAAGTGTCAAAGGTAACAGAAACCTACTAGTGACCCAGAAGCTCAGTGGAAACCCAGGTATTCCTCCACCTCATCAAAATGTTCCACCCAGAGTTGCGAATGAAGTGAAGGATCTCGTTGGAACTTTTCTTGGCCTTTCTCAACCTCAACCTAGAGGGAATAACATAAAATGGTCCAAGGCCAGGAAGTAAAAGCAAAGTCAAGTAGTGTCCCTAGATCAAATGCCATGTGGAGTCTCTAATAATTTGAACACCCCTTCCCTAGATTTTAAAACAACTCCTCTCCCTTACGTGGAGAATCAAATGTTGACTGATGAACCTCTCCTTTCTAAACACTGGGATAACAGAATATTTGATAGGCACTGCACCATTTGTTTGAGTTTGCTCTCTGGCTAACTTCAGAACCTCATATCTTGAAAGGTCAAATACACAGTATTAAGAAAGGTACATTCTTGCTGGAGGATGCTGGGCATCACAAATCAACCGCGGCACATTCTCCTAAGGAACAGGGAAGGGTCTCTGCATGACCCTTCAGGAAGCCACACCAAACCGCATTTTCATATGACTTGCAATTGACATGCCATCTTTGTATTGCCTTATTAAGGCAGCGGGGCTCCCTGGGAAAGAGAAATAATCTTTTGGCACATTTTTGGATGTCTAAGTTTATAGAAACTTTTTGGTTCTTTGAAACGCTGATTCTTTAGCCCTTTAACCCCCTAGAACCATGAATCATGGGTCAAAACAACAAGAGAAAATATCCAGGGTTTATTAAATCATTCAATGGAATTCTTTGTTTAATCTCTTCTTTCAAGGATAAATAGGACAGATAGAGACCCTTAAGTAGGTAGCTTATAGAGTATACTCTGTAAATCAGTACAAAAGTTCAAGGAATTATCTAGTGGAAGCCAACATTTTGGGTCAGGAAGGTCGTCTGCTAGATAAATTAGCATAACGTGAACATCAACACAAGTAGTTTCCAAACCAATTTTGCTTAGAAAAAGAATGCAAATTGCATGCAAGCTTCCAAGTTCAAATGTTCCATTACCACATTTCCCTCTGAGGGAGGAGAAATGGGATGTGGTTTAGGATGCTGCTACAAATCAACTCAAGGGCCCATTAATAACTATAGCAATAGCTTGTGTGCAACCCACACACACTTGGTTTAAGTGACTGAGTCCAACCCTAGGAATTTTCTAGCTGAAGCTTGACATTAAAATTCAGTGCCAAGTCCAGAGTGAGAAGGAATCCTCCCACTGGGAATAGCTTTTCCAATGTTTTCCTTGACAATTCAATCACCAGGCAAGACTTTGGATGGGAAAATTTCAAGTTATGGCTGCCAAGTACAGTTGAAGTCTTAGCAAACTGCCATCAGACCCATTAATACAGTGGTCCTTACACTTGTCTGCACATCAGAGAGGGACCCTACTAGACCTATTGTTTCAAAATCTCAAGGGAGACTAAGCAAGGGAAAGCATTCCCAAAACTCAATAATAAAAAGTCAAACAGTCCAGTTTATGAAATAAGCAAAAGTCTTGAACAGAGACTTCACAAAGGAAGATTCATGAATGGCTGATAAGAACGTAAGAAAAAGTGTTCCACATGAAACTACCATGAGATGCCACTACACACCTATTTAAATAGCCAAAATTAAAAAGACAGATGACCAGTGTTGAAAAGGATGTAGAGCAACAATAACTGTCATACGTTCCTGGTAGATAGGAAAATGGTACAACCACCTCACTTTGCATAATAGTTTGGCAGATGAAAAACACATATACCTACCCTGCAAGATAGAAGCTCCACTCCCAGACATTTACCCAAGAGACAGGAAAACACGTGTCCACAGAAAAGCTTGTATGGGAATGTGCGCAGCAATTTTATATCTAATAGCTAAAAACTGGACACAACCCAAATGTCCATCAAAGGATAATAGGGAGACAAATTGTGTTGCAGCCATACAATGGAAAAATATTCAGCCATTACAAGGAACAAACTACTGATACACACAACATAGCTGAACCTCAAGAGCATTATTGTGAGTGGGGGAAAAAACCCAAACACAAAAAAAAAACCACATGATGTATGTTTCCATTTATATGAAGTTTTAGAACAGGCAAAACTAATCTTTGGTGGAAGAGATAAGAACAATGATTGGCTGCAGGGCTGGGTGGGCAGGGATTAACTGTGAAGAGGCATGAGGGAACTTTCTAGAGAAATGGGAATGGTCTATGTTTTGAAAGAAGCAGGGGTTATGTGCACATGTGCATTTGTCAAAACTCAGTGAGCCATACATTGATGATCTGTTCATCTGAATGGATGTAAATTATCCCTCAATAAAATTAAATTGAAAAAAGTTCCCAAGCATATTTACACGTTTAAAATGGTGAATCTATATTTGAAAACCACTACTTCAAGGAACATGTAAGAAAAGCATTGCAAAATGATTTTTTTTGCTACAATCCTAAGATTTTGATGATGATGATGATGACATGCTCTCCACATGTTGGAGAAGTAAGGATTGGAGCTGACACATGACAATCAGTGTGTGTGCGTGTGGTACAGTAAAGGGTTGGTTCAGCAGGTCTGTGAGTTCAAACTCTGCATACTCCAAAGAAAGGCATAGGCCCCTTTTATCAGCTCCTGGGAGTCACCCTCTAAACTCTTGGAATATCCTGCCTGATAAGAGTGTCTTTGTTTACCAGGGGGCCTTGGGCCATGTCACATAGTTTATGCTAACTGTGTGATTAACTGTGGGGGCCCTCGGGCTGGAGACTGGGTGACTAAGGTCATTTAAATGAGCACTCCATCCCTCTGTAGCCAATTCCCAATAAAACCCTGGATGACATAAAGGCTTGAGCAAGCTTCCCTGGTTGGCACTATTCCCTACATGTTGTCACACATTGTTGCTAGGAGAAGTAAGCACTGTCACTCCACTGGGAGAGACAACTGAAAGTGCACCTGGTGTCCCTTGGACTTTGCCCTATGCACATTTTCCTTGGCTGATTTTAATGTGTATCTTTTCTGTAATAAACTGTAACCATGAGTGTAACAGCTTTTCTCATTTATGTGAGTCCTTCTAGGGGATCATTGAACTGAAGGTGGTCTTGGGGATCCACATGGATGCATACACACACCAGGATACAAATGAGTTGGAATTAAAGAAACAATCTTCCCCCTCCAACATGCCTCAAGTTTGATATATGGTGACACTTCTCACTGTGTTCCTGAGTGTCACTGAGTTAGCCACAGGCAGAGCACACTGACCAACTCAACTGATCAACAGATGGTGAACAAAGATGCAATGTACAACGTGACCTTGAAATTCCTTTTTCATGCTGCAAAAAAGTTGTTTTCTATCTCATTCAAAATATATTAATTACCATTTGTACAAGTGTATGTTTGTATGAACCTGTGTTTTTAATCTGTATTTTTCTAATAAATTACCAATGGGGTTGGGGGGGGAGCAGGAGTAACAATAAAGGTCTGTAGTGTAAATGGGAGCAGAGAGTTTTGGTGATGGCCAAATAAAAGCCCAATGCTCCTGGACAGGCTATAATTACAGCCCCAGGAGTAAAATCCTGGGCTAGGTTAGGGGAATGGAATTTTCTATGCTGGCCTCAATCTGAAAAGGTACAGGTGACTACCATACAGGGTGCTAAGATTATTACAGCAGTAGAGTTACTGTGCATTTTAATAAGGGAGACAGCATTTTCCTGAGATAGTCCCCAAGTACAGAAACAGACGATCTCAGCATCCTCCTTGATCTGGCCTTGTCTACCTCTCCAGATTCACGGGCTATCACTCTCCTCCTCATTTTCAATATTCTATCAATATCCTGTAGTTTTGCTCTCTCAATCCCATGTGTTTCCCTTCAGAGTCCACCTAATAAAATGTGGTTATCATTTCTTAGTTTATGTGTTTTTACTCTCTCTTACGAAAATATGAGCTCTGCAAGGACAAGGAAGATGTCTGCAGGTCCTTATTTTATCTCCAGCACCTAGTTTAGATCTGGTATTGACAGCAACACTATTGGAAGGGTGAAAGCCCGAATAGTTAAGTTCCTTGAATGCAGCCAGCTCTTTTCTGTCTCAGGGCCTTTGCATATGCCATTGCCTCTGTTTGGAACAATCTTCCCTTTCTCCTCTTTGCTTGATAATTTCTACTTGTTCTTTTTTTGTCACCCTAAACATTCCCCTCAGACAACCACCATCAGATTAGGTAGACTTTGGTACTCTTTTCTTGCTCTTTTGTATTAGTTCTCTATTGCTACATAAATTCCTTCAAACTTAGTAATTGCTTAAAACAATACCAATATATATATTCTAGTTCTGTGGGCCAAAAGTCTGGGCAGGATCAACTGGGTTGTCTGCTTCAGACTGTCTGTATTAGTTTTCTAGGCTGCTATACCAAAGTACCACAAACTGGGTGACTTAAGAAAAGTGTATTCTTTTACATTATGGAGGCTAGAAGTCCAAACTCAAGGTGTTGGCAGGGCCAAGCTTCCTCTGAAGACTCTAGGGAAAAACTTCCCTGCCCTCTCTCAGCTTATGGTCGCCCCAAACATTCCTGGGCTTGTGGCAGCATCACTCTAATTCCTGCCCCCATCTTCACAAGTCTGTCTTCCCTCTGTCACACTAGATTAAGAGCTACCATAATGACCTCATCTTAACTTGATTACACCTGCAAAGGCCCCGTCTCCAAATAATGACACTTGCATAGGTACTAGGCATTGGGACTTCAGCGTGTCTTTTTGTTGACGGATGTGATTCAATCCCTAACAGTTTCACAAAGCTGAACTTAAGGTGTCTTCTGGATGAACTCTTTCCGGAAGCTGTGGTGAAGAACTCACTTCCAAGTTCACTCAGTTTGCTCGCGGAGTTTGCTTCTTTGTGGTTCTAGAGATGAAGTCTCTGCCTCCTTGCTGGCTGTCAGCAGGGCGCTGCGCTCGGCTTCCAGAGGCCACCAACGTTCTGCATCACATGGCCCCTCCATCCTCAAGCCAGTGATGGTGCATCAGATCCTTCTCATGCTTAGAATCTCTCTGACTTTGCCTCTGGTGGCTATCAGCTGGGGAAAAGTCTCAGCTTCCAAAGGACTCCTTAGGTAAGGGTCACTGAAACAATTTCTCCTTTGCCATATAACTTAATGTAATCGAAGGAGTGAGGTCTTACGATATTCATGGGTTCCACCCACACACAAAGCCAGGCAGATTATATAAGCACACAGGTCACTGGGGGACATTCTTGTAATTCTGTCCATCACATCATCCTCGCTGGCCTCTTTTGCAGCTTTCTTCAAACATCTAATTACTTAACTCAACACCGTCTTCTGTGTTAGATTGTAAGCTCCATGAAGGTAGGGAATAAACACTTGATATTCACAGCTGGTACCTCGAGCACCAAGCAGGAGACAGAGTAGGCACCCACATGAATGAATCAGAGGATGGATGGATGGAAAAATGGATGGATTTCTCCTAGTTTAATATTGTAACTGACCCATTAGCTTGCTCATTAGATACAGAAACATTAAGAGACATGGTCTTGGCTGATCGGACTTTTGTTTTCAAGCAGGAAAATGGTGGAAAGAAATTGAGTTTGCAGATTAGAAACCCAGATGTCAAGATTAAGGTAATGGACCCAAACCTTGAGTGACGACAGTCAGAAACTTGCAGATGCTTAAGTTCTGTCATCACATGAGAAATGGCTTGCCGTTTATTCTGCCACTTTGTCATGGTTTTTCTAGGGATATCTATTATCTTTCGAAAAAGTTAGTATGTACAGACAATTGTGTGACAGCTAATGAAAAAAACAGAATGTGTGTTTTGTGGCTGCACTGACTCAGCTGATAAGACATAAACAGGCATATGTGTGCTGCCGGAATTAAAAACCTCCATTTAGGCCGGGTGCGGTGGCTCACACCTGTAATCTTAGCATTCTGGGGGGCCAAAGCGGGAGAATCACTTGAGGTCAAGCATTTGAGACCAGCCTGAGCAAGAGCGAGGCCCCATCTCTAACTTAAAAAAAAAAAAAAGAAAAATAGAAAAATTAGCTGTGCATAGTGGTATGTGTCTGAAGACCAAGCTACTCCAGAGGCTGAGGCAGGAGGATTACTCGAGCCCAGGAGTTTAAGGCTGCAGTGAGCTACGATGACACCACTGTACTTCAATAGAGTGAGACCCTATCTCAAACAAAAACACCTCTCCACTCAGCCCTCAACTGTATTGCTAAATGGATAAACAGCCTCCTTATCAGTAAAAAACCCTGAACCTGTTGGAAAGAAACACTTTTACAATGCTGCATTTCTGATGAAATAATCAGACTCGTATGTTCCAAACACTTCCAAAGTTTTTCCTCATTGAGGGTAATACAAATGGTTACCTTTAATTATATTTCCCCTTTGGGTGACCCAATGCAATATGATTTTTAAATGAATTTTTAAAATAACCTTTTTAGAAAAATGTAAGAAAAGTGGTTAGGGCCAGAGAGCCTGTAGCTAATAGAACAGCAGACTTCAAAGAGGGGGCAAGATCAGTGTGTATCTCCAGGATTAAAATACACAGCTGTAGTTTGCACATTCAAATACATTTTAAGGCCACCTCCTCTCCCCTTTCCCCCCAAAAGGCCTAATCCTTTGATTGACAGTTATAGCCCTATCGGAAAAACGGAATACATTTATTCTGATGCATTGAAGGAGGTAAGCCTTAATCTGTTTAATCGTCTCATCCATGGTTTCTTTGAGTAAAGGAAAGCAATTACTATTTCAATTCCTGCTGGTTGCCCTTCCTAGGAATGGACTGATTGGGGGATTGGGAGCCCTGGGAGTTACATCTTGCTGGACCTAAGGGGGCTGCAGGTTTACAAGTTGCAGGACAGCCTAAGGTAATACTGCCCATGTTTTCCTGCCAAGGCTCTTCTCTGATTCTCCATCTCACTCCTCCTCTTTGCAGATGTTACATAAGGTACAAGGGGAAAAAATGGCCTGACATAATCTCAGATTAGGAGGATTCGGATAAAGAACCAAATCTAAACTGATACCCAAGGCTGAGACTGGCATTGTCATTCAACTGTTTTTGAAATACTTTTCAGCTTGGGTTTTGGTATCTGTTGCTATAACCTCAAAAAAAAAAAAAAATTGAATGTACCTTCATAGATACATTTCAAAGCTCAACCAGATACTTGATAGAAAAGTAAAGCTACTGATGTTTGTAGAATGCATGAATATTCAACAGTTATTATCTGCTAAAAATGGAGTCAATTATACAGTTTGTGGCAGCAACAGATTCAATAGCACCTTGAATCTGGAAGCCAAGTTTGAGGCTCTGGCAATAAATCGGAGTTTTATCACATGCTCCAAGATTGTTCTCTCCAATGTTGGAAGTCAGAGAATGTAAGAAGACTGGACGGTGCGCTAATAAAAAGAAATCCAAGGTTGCATGCCACGTCAGGAAATCCGGGGCACCAAAGATCATTAAAATAATCCCACAGGTTTACACCTGGGGTTTCCTGTCTTACAAAAAAACATCCACAGTGGCAAAGAAAATACTTCAAGTGATTTTCTTTCTGTTGCTCACAGCACAAGTGAAATATATCAGTACTATTTTTTTAAAAAAGATAATCCTATAAAGCCTATAGTTGATTCTTCTATCAAGAACTGATGTAATTTGGTGTATTTAAAGAGAATAGCTCAGGGACTGAAATATTTTAATTCCCCTCTCTAATGAGAGGTTCTTTGCAGTTCTTCTAAGAACACTTGTTTTCCCAAGCTTCCTTCCCCCACATTCTCTCCCACGTACACATGGTAAAAACAGTGTGTAAGGTAGGACTGCCTGGTTAAAATATTATGCGTTGGGGGTGTAGCTGGCTTTGTATGCATGCACACACACATACTTGCATATCCAGCATGAAGCCCCTAACTCCAAATTTGCTTTCTTTTGTAAAAGAAACTCACTTTTACACTGGGAAATAACAAAATGGGCTGTGTACACTTGTCAAATATCCTTGATAATTTCACAGCCTTTTGTTTTACATTGCTTATTTGGACATGGCTTTCTGTCAACCAGGAGGTCAGTTTCTGGAAGGTCAGAGAACTCAGTTTATTTTTTGGATAGAGGAACTCCTCATTTCTTACTAGCTTGGAGGGAAACCCCTTTTCCCTTGGGTGAAATATATACCCAAAGTCAGGTATATTATTAGGCAATGAATGTCCTTATATTAGGGGCTTCCAAAGTGTGACACCCCAAACTGGTGGCAGCAGCAGCACCTGGGAGCTTATTAGAAATGCAAATTATCCAGCCTCACTCCAGGCCTACTGAATCCAAAACTCTGGGGATGGGGTGTGGGGCTGCAGGTGGTCCAGCAAGCCCTCCAGGTGATTCTGATGCATGCTCAAGTTTGAGAACCAGAGCCTTCTATCATTTAAACCTCATGGATGCCTTATGAAGTGTGAATTGTCATCTCCATTGCCAACCTTTTATAGATGAGGAAAGTGAGGCTCAGAATGGTAAGGCCATTTGTCGCATAGATGGACAATAATGAGGCTGGGATTTAAACTCTAGTTGTTCAGGCTTCTAACCTTAAACCCTTTCCATGCAGTCTTTAATACAGTCACTGTTGGCCACAAAAAAATAACTTCAAACTTTGGAAACAGCTCTGCCTGTCCTTGCCCAGAAGTGAAGCATCTTCCCATGCATAGAGGTGCAATGGTCCTTTGTACACTTGCAAGTCAAACCTTCCCTACCCAAAGCCCTCATTCTGACAGATACAGAATCATACTCTTGAGCTGGGAGGTTTTAGCAGCAGTTAAGACATCAGAGTAGTAGACCAGATCTTCAAGATCAACAAGAGTTTCAAATTCCTTGACCTCAAACAAGTTAGACTTTAGCGGTCTGACTACACACAGGCCATGGACTTATTGAAAAATGGGCTGCCATGCGTGATCCTAAATTCTCATGTCTCATTGGGAAATAGTTCTTTGCCTTATCCCAAGAATTCTGAGTCAGGTGATAGAAGAGATAGTGGAGGTAGAAGAGAGAGTCAGACAGATTCTGATGGAACTATTGAGAAATTGCTGAGACATAAGGACTTTTGCTCTGGCCATGTATTCCATTGATCAGAGTTATCAAGAAAGAGGAGATGCTCTTGGAAGTTAGGAGAAGGCCTTGTTTCACTAGGAGAGCAGGTTTATGTTTTCATGAAAATTGATATCATGGTGCATGTAAAACTGGTGCAATTTGAATTAGATTGATGGATTGTATCAATGTCAGTTTCCTGGTTATGATATTGCATAATAACTGTGCAAGATGTTACCATTGGGGGAAAATGGGTAAAAGGCATATGGGATCTCTCTGTCGTATTTCTTATGACTATGTGCAGATTTATAATTATTTCAAAATAAGAAGATTAAAAAAGTTGGCACCATGGCAAGAAAGTCAGAAAATGGTCTGAGAAAAGTAACCTGGTGTCATGCTAGTTCATATCCTTACATGCCATCCCTTGCTGGGCCTTCAAGTCTCCATAGCTCCTGAGTAGATGAAAGGGAACTCAGAAACAGAGGGGGGCTGTCACGTCACTCTTAACCCTCCGCAGACATCTCTGGAACACAGATGCTCACAGTTTAAGTGACGCTCTGATGGAGGGTTCTCCTTGCTCTGGTAATTAATTAGTGGGCATGTCTAGCACCCATCCTTGGGTTGCTAGGTAACATGGCCCCTCTGCTATTCCAGTACAGCATCTCTCAACCTATTCCTTCCTTGAAAGGGGTGGCCAGGTTGTGGGGAAGGGATCTTAGTTGGAACGAAATGTGCTGGTTGCTGTCTATTCAGTTCCTTTTTTTTTTTTTTCCCTCCCTGAGCTGCCAGACAGAATATTTAAAAATACACCTAAGCTGCTGCTGGGAGGCAAGGCTTCCACATCAACAGACTGCCTGTTAACGGTTTTGATGGGAGGCTTGATGTGACATACCATATCTCAGTAGATAATTTGATTGCCGACAATATCAGACAATACACTGCAGAGGGGTGGGGGCTCTTTCTTGATCCCTGCCCCCAATTATGTAAAGAAATCTATCTTGTAACTGGAAATACAATATAGTCCCTAGCCACATCCTTCCCAGAAGGCTGAAAATGGGATGTTTGCTTCTGGTGGTTGTGAGGCGTCAAGAACAAGTTAGGGTGGCTACTTTTTAAGCAAATGTTGGAGGCTAGATAAAATGAAACAATAGGCTTATTGAGAACACTCACTATGCTAAAGACTATCATTTAACCCTCACAACACTCATGAGGTAAGTGCTTTAATATCCATTTTATAGACAATTGAGGATTAGAAAAGTGAAATAATTTGCCCAAGGTCCCACAGCCAGTGAGGAAGTGATGGAGTCAGGCCTCAAACTAAATGCCTTTGGTCTCTAAACTCATACTCCTAGCAATTGAGCTGTGTATGTCCTGTAGACTCTTCCAAGCCTAGATTTTTATAAGACCTATGAATAATCAGAAAACTGTTCTTTTGAGGAGCTTTGAAATCAAATCAGATACACTGAGGGGGTTCCTAAGAGTCGAGAGAACCAAAAGTCCTTAATAGATCAAAACAACTATCTTGGCCCAGATGGCCCAAATTAAGCCATGTTTACAAAAAAAAAAAAAAAAAAAGAGGGCGATTACAGATCTGCACAGTTCACAATTCATTGTAAAGAGCTTTGCCCCTGCCACTTAGAGTAATCATTATAATACCTCCCATGCATACAGTGCTTTAGGGCTTACAAAGCACTTTCACATATATTATCTCATTTGATCTTCATAATAATCCCATAAAGTCAGTAGAACATTTCACAAATAAGGAAAATGAGGTTCACAGAGGGTAAATAAATTGCCTAGAGCACTGTTTCTCAAAGACAGAACTCCTGTGTTTTGGCTAGGACACTGCTTCCCGGCGTGGGCTGTCTTGTGCGTTGCAGAACCTATAGCAATCCTGTGCTCCCCTGTTAAGGGCCAAGAACTCTGTCTAGTCATTGTCACAAGCACCAGCTCATTCAACATTTTCAAATGTGCCCTAGGGGAGTTGAACTTCCCACTCCCCATGGAGATCCACTGGCATCCTGTGCAGGTAAGGGTTAGGTGCCACACTTCTTGTAATTCGTGGAGTCAGGCCTCCAGATGGCAGTTCCCGCACTCTTTCTACCACAGTGCTATTTTAAGCCATAAATGTGTGCAGTAGACAAACCAGGGTTGGGTGGTCTCTATAAAACCATTTCCATTGTGTCAGTCATCAGGGAGAATATCTTAAAGTAACCAGGCGAACAGGTGAGATTATTCACAAGGAACTGGACAAATGACCCATTGGTCATTGAGATCATAGCTTTTGCCATAACAACTTTTTAAAAAAACAAAACAAAATAAAACAAGCACAAGTTACCAGAATCTGCACCAAAAGGCAAACAGATACAGAAAAGCCTTATATATCGCAAGGGTGAGGCCTAGGTTTCTCTTACATATCAGTAACCTTTCAATATTCTAATTATATGTTTACACTTGTGGAACCAAATTGGATCTCTATTGAAGTATGCTTTTAATAACTCGTAAATATATACTAACAGATTTTTAAAAATTCCCTTCTACTTATTCTGCTTTGGAGTTACATTCCCATTTTTTCTGTTGAAATTGCAAATTGGCTGCTTCTGGACCCAGTCCCATTAACAAACAGGAATGCTTGCTTTGGCCTGTGTTTTCTTTTTAAGGGATGTGATTTTGATTTCCTTTAGTTGACATAAGCATATTTCATTTCCTCACAGCCTCCACCACTTCCAACGGTTTTACATTCAGTCTACCTTAATCTTTTCTCTCTTCCTGTATTGAACTGGATGGCCATATAGAGATGCTTATTCTAGGGTTGATTATTCGAGAAAAAAAAATCTTGAGGATTAATGAAAATGGTGACATATCAAGATTTTAGGGGCCCTTTGGGCTAATGGTTTAAAAGTGTGCCAGCTTTTCACTTGACTGAGACCTTGGTTTCCCAACATAAAAAATGAGGCTAGGATAGTTGGCCCTTCACGTTGGTGGGTTCTAAATCTGCAGATTCAACTAACTGTGGACCAAAAATATTTTTTAAATAACAATTAAAGATAGCAATACCATAAAAAACACAAATTTTAAAAATATAGCATAACAACTATTTACATAGCATTTATATTGTATTAGGTATAAGTAATCTAGACTTGATTTACTATATATGGGAGGATGCATGTATGTTTTATGCAAATACTATGCCATTTATTTAAGGGACTTGAGCATCTGTGGATTTTGGTATCTGTGAGGGGTTCTGGAACCAATTTCCTATGAATACCTAGGGATGATTATATTATCATTTCAGCCATGCCACAGGTTATTGGGAAGATTGAGTGAAGAGATAAATGTGAAAACACCTTGATGAAGCTGAACGTGCGGCATCTACCCACTTGTAGAACCTACCACTCACTAGATAGCCTTCTGGGTGCAGCACCCAAGTGCAAGATCCACCCTACCCATTGAGTGCCTACCATTTACCAGACACCCTTCTGGGTTCTGGGGCAAGAATCATGAACAAGTCAAGCCTTCATGGAACTATCATCAGCTCTCTAGCTTTATATTCAAAGTTAACAAATACTCATTTCTGACAGGCATCTCTTTGATGCAGGACCAAAAAATAGCTCATATTGAGAAGAATGCAATATGGAGACAAGAGAAGTCCGAGGAGATGCTGAGTTTCAACCTCCCACTTGATTGTAACATTCCTGCCCAACAGCCAACCCATTGTCAATAAATACGAGCATCTTCTCTGCTGAGATTTCTTCCCTCTCTTCTGTCCACCACCACCAGGTGGGTAGGTTTCCCCTCTCTCTGCTCCTATCCCATCCTGTGCTTAGCTGTAGTAAGGCACCCATCACATTATGTTGAAATTGCTCCATGACAGGAGACCACAGGCATATTCACACAATATCATGATGCAGATGGAGGTCTGGCACCTAGTAGGTCCTCATCTTTGAGATCTGTTGATCAAATAGTGCCCATCTTTGAAATAATTCTCTCTGTTCTCTAGCCCACAGCAAAGCAAGTTGTCCAAGTTGCTTTTCTAGGTTTTGACATTTTTACAAATCAGGATTTTCTTTCATGTAAGAGAGAACATTTACCCCCAACTGAGTTAAAAGCTCTTCCCTAGTCCACTTTAATAGCAATTATCTGCTAACAATCTTTTCCACCCCCTTGGATATGCGTATCAGCCAAATTGGTATACCGCGTGTGGGCAAGGCTGAAAATACTCGTGCTGTTGTCTTTGATCTCCCCTCCCATCTTTCCCTAGGAGAGTAAATACAGTAAAAGGAAGGTGAAGGGATAATGCCTAAGAGTGCAAAAAGCTAAATGAATCAGGAACTCTACAACCCCGCTTGGTCATAAACAAAGTCTTTTTATGGGAAATCAGTGCTACATAGCTGTGCAGACGTGATTTAAGAAATCTTTCAATACGTGGTCTTTTCAGTGATGTTAAAGTTATCACACAGACTGATGGGGTGTGCTGGACTGAGCTATTTCTCTCCTAAGATTCCACATGGTTTGTGGAAACTTGATTAGGTTATTCCTACCTTAGGAAAGCACACGTGTGTGCGTGCACACACACACACACACACACACACACACACACACACACTCTCTCTCTCTCTCTCTCACAAGATCTTCTCGTCCAAGTCCAGGTTACACATGCCATAGAATATTTCTATTATACAGTCAGTCTTTTTATAAATGGATGTACAACATCCTCACATATCCTCATGCAAATTGTGGACTTTACCAACTGTCAGCCATGGAACAATTCCAGTTTTCCGGGGAGGATTTATTTCTTCATATGCACAAATGTCAAAATTATTGCGTTTCCTAGACGTGGCGTTATAGACAAGTGTGTACATTTCAAAGATTATGCCCAGGAAATTTGCTTCATAACAAGGCCCACCATTTTAAGGGCAGCAGTGCATGGACCTCCCTAAATTCCTGGGCAGTTTTTAAATAAAGACTACTCACTTTTAACCATAGACATAATAATAAGCATAATAGCTAACATCTATTGTGTGTTATGTGCTAGATGCTGTGCAGCACTTTACATATACTCAACTCTCATGAAAACTCTTTGAAGTAAATGTTATCTTCATTTTCCAGAAGAGGAACATGAAGCACAGAGAGGTGAAGTAACTTATCCAAAGTCACACAGCTAATAAGTGGCAGAGGCACTGTCACACCTAGGCAGTCCAACTTCAGAAACCACACTCTTAACCCCTACATGAGGCTGCTTCTGTGACAATAGCTCCATTATCATAGTCACTGAATAGAGAATCAAGATGTTGGTATGGTCCTTTGGAATGAGCATTGAAACCTGGATTGCAGGCATGGCTCAATTACCGAATTACTGTGAGGTCTTAAGGAAATCACTTAATCTCTTTTAACCTTCACAATCCCATTTGAATCACGCATAAGGAAACACAGGTGTTTGTAAAAATTAAGGCCACAACTATGATCTTTTAGAGTGTAAACTCCATAAGTATATTCTCTACAGTACCCTAAATACCAAAAACTAAAGTACAAAGTGCTAAAAAATATTTATTGAGTAAATGATTGATCCAACAAAGGAAAAATCACTACAGGAAATGCATTAAATCCAGCAAACCTTTATTGCACAGCTAATCTGAGTTTACTGCTTACTGGGTGCTACAAGCCTAACTTAAATAATTTCATTAAACCTTAGTACCACCCTGCAGTGTAGGTATTTTTATTCTCATTCATTTGGAACAGGTGAGAAAACAGAGATGCAGAAGAGTTAATTGTCCTGCCCAAGATCTCATGGCTAATAAGTATCAAAGCTAATTTTTGAACCCAGTTCCCTTCTAGATGGTGAGAAGACAAAGCATCTGCCTCTTTCATAAAGAAGCTTACGTTTCATTGTCTCCTTGTCGATAGGTAAGTGTGTACAGAAGTAACAAATTGAGACCTTTGGATTCAGAGTTATAAAACAAAAACAGAACCAACACAGGAGGGTAAGAATCATTCTGCATAGGTTTTCCAGTGCTAGTGTTTCTAAATCCTGGCTACATTTTAGAATCACTGGGGCTTGGTTCTATTAGTTTAAAAAATAACGCCAGGTAATCCTATTGTGCAGCTAAGGCTGAGAGCCACCAATCCATGCCAACTTCTTCAAGAAGTGTTTATGTTAAGCTTTAAGGGATAAATAAAGTGGCATCATGATCTCAGAGGCAGAAAACTTAAAGGACTTGCCCAAGGCCACAGAGTATAACAACATCAAAGTTAGAACAGAATCCAGAAACCCTGTGCCTAGATCGTAGGGAACGTTTGTGAGATAAAGACACTGCCACTACAATAGACAGTATAAAATGTGACCAGGAAGGTAGTTTGATGCCACCAGAGGATGTTGTAGAGAAATAAATTTCACCTTTGGAGCAGAGTTTGCGCCTAGCATCATAAATTTCAGCTCGATGCGTACTTGTTACCAGCAGGACTAAGAAATGGAGCGTGAGGAAGAATCTATTTAACCGTGCCTCTCCTCACATCGCTCATCATCAGCCTCGGATGTGAAAACACGCAGCTCTGCTCAGTCCATATCTATAGATCCCAAATGTAGGAAGACAAGCTGCTGCCGCTGAGGCGTTGCCTCGTGTGATGGATGAAGCCAACTACTGCAACTGCTGAAAAATCTCCCAGTCTCGCAGTCATAAAACTAAAAGGCAGAGAAGAAGGGGGCCATCTGCTTCGTGCTGGCTACAGATTCATCTCTTCTTGGATGCAATGAAGAACCCCTCCATTTCCTTAGAAAAAACAACAACAACCAACAACTTCTTCTTGTTCATTTTTGGAGGGATTGCTTCGTCTAGGTACAGAGTGTTTTAAACATACTTGTATGTCTAAAATTAGGAAAGAGTAAGAAAGCCATAAGGTGCCTTGTTTTTGGCTCCGATTCTTTTTTAACATCTAGGTTTAGGGAGACTCCGGGGCCACTTTTCTTGACTAGGAGAAGACATAGCACAGAATTTTCTACTATTCGTACATTTTTAACAAATGACAGTTTCAACTATTATAGCTACTGGTACCTTTTAATACTATTTCTATCCTGGAGAAGATATTATCAAAGTTCTGGGCTTTGCACTAGTATAATATAAAGTGGAATCTTAATTGATATTAAAGAATAAGGGTTTTCAAACTGGGCCATGCAGCGCATTGTAGTGCTGCAGAATTCCCCATAGGGGGCATAAGAGAGACAAAAAGAAGCTGCTGAGCCTGGGCTCACTCCTCTACCTCCACACCCTTTTTCCCCAAAAGAGAGCATCTCCATTTTTATCTCTTTACATATTGGAGTTCCATATAAGATCGCTTTTTGAGAAAACTATTTCCATTACTAAAAAATATTAATTGGGAGAAAATCAGATCATGAACTATGGATATAGTATACTCTCATTTTTCAAAATAGGTACATATATGCATTTACAATACACAGAAAAAAGGTATTAGAAACACATGCACCAAATTATCTCTTATTGATGTGCTTGGTAATGATTTTTTTCTGTTTTGCTTATTTGTATTTTCTCAGTTCTCTGTTATAGGTTTTTATAGGAAGAAAAAACATCACAAGTGTAGGTAAAAGAAAAAGGCATGTTTTCAATAGATTTGGACCTATAAAGACTCCTAGGCAAAGTGAAGGTGTGGTGCTCTTGGCCCCCATACAACATGAAGAGGTGCTCTTCTAGACATGTCGGTTGAGAATAATACCCTACTTCTGGTCTGGAAGCACGTGCTTTGGGGGATCTCAAAGCTTATCCATCCATAAATGGGACAAGCTCTTGGCTTTCAATTGGCCCCACTCACCATCCTGAGAATGATCAAGAATCATTTCCAACTGGATGGAGATGATGCGATATCCAGCAATAGGCAGTTCAGACTTAATGGATGGTCTAACACACTTGAGCAGATGCTCGTGTTTTGTAGACAAGGAGGCAGAGAGAGGAGGTCATTGCTGACGCCTACCACACACTGGTTATGGAAAGTCAGAACTAGATCCTTGGTTTTAGTTCTTCTAAATCAAGTAGGTTCTAGCCCTTTTTTTGATGATAAACCAACGCAAGAACACCAACTTTGGGGTCAGACGTTTGTCAGAGCCTTTGGTATACCCCTTTTATCAGCTACAACCATGGGCAAGTCACCTACTCTGTCCATGCCTCACCTTCCTTATCTGAAGCATCAGGGTCAAATATTATTGTACAGTGTTATATCTGACATATATGAGATTACTAGATCTAATAATCCAACAATAAGGCTTAGATCCAATAATGTCATATGTCAGCTAACATGACGCTGGGCCTTATCTAGGCTTACCAAGTATTCAGTAGTATTATTATCAAATTTCCTTTGCTCCTCCCATCTGTCTTCTTTTCCTGGAAGCATCAAAATTGTATTTAATTCTAGTTCTAGTCAAGTAATAGAGGGTTATCTAATGGTGTAGGTAAGGGGCTTACCTGGCATTTGGGAAAAGCAAGGGAAGAGGCTATACTGTTCACCCAATCACAATCTCTTACACAAATATGCAGTGGTAAAAATGAGTAGTATTACAATCTGTCCTGTTACCAGAGTTCAGATATGGATTTTTACTTCCATTTTCCATTGGCTTGAAAGAAGAGACAATGTTTTAGAGGAGCAAGGTTCATTGTTTGGAATATAAACTATAAAGTATAATAAAACAGAGACTTTAAAATATAACTTAAGTCAAAAGTTCTCTAAATCTTTGCAAAACATAAATCTGTTTTATAAAGAAACAGTGCCCTAGTGGTAGCATTTGAATTGGAAAAACATAAATTAGAGCACTTCTTTTTTTGGTTTCATGCAAATAAATGAAGATATATAAGAAAGTAAATTATCTTTCCCCATTGAGTACTATCTTGAAATAAAAACAGAAAGAACTGATATTGCAGGCTACCCTACAGCAAATTAAAATAATCAGGAGATGGTATGGAGATTGGTGGGTCAAATCTAGAAACATCCATGTAAAATGCCACAGTTCAGATGAATTTTTGAAAAACCTATTTTCATCCAGGTATTCATATAACCATCAAATTCAATTCTCTTGCATCATGTCTACAAAATGACACCCAAACACAATCTCCTTGTTATTTTTCATAATTAAGCCTGTGATTTGGTGTGCTTGGCTCTTTATGAGAAAATATGAGACCACGTAAATTAAACATCAGTTCCCTTTTTCATCACGTGTATACACCTTGTAATCATGAATTATGCAGGCCAGTCCTGGCTGTCCTATTGTGAGAGAGAGCAGCTGTGTGAACTTCACAAAGGGTACACAGCAAGTCACAGGGGGGACAGCACTGAGCTGTGTAGTATCGCCAGGAGGAAGTGTCGACTTTCCCCTCCTGTTTATTGTGATGTTTCTGGAGATACACTCACAACATTTCAGGGAAACACAGCTTCCCTATACCGAACCTGGACTAGGTAATGCCCAGCAGACTCAAAAATGAAAGAGAAAGCAGAAACAGAAACTGTTTCTATTAAATTATTTTTGAAAAACACTTTGCATTATTGGGGGGGTCAAACTCATTAGGTGACTTCATTAAAAACAAATGCAGCCCTTCTCTCTCTTCCGCCTTTCTCCCCCACTTTACTCTTCTCCTTCTCTTATTAATCCACAGCTGCATCGATATAGGCCCTTCCTCAGGTGAGATTTATTGAGTGAATGATTTAGTCACTACACATTTGTTGAGCACCTCCTGGTTAATCCAGCATTTCCCAACATTGGATGCACAGTGTAATCAGCTGGGAAGATCTTAAACTGTACTGATGCCCGGGCTTGAGGATCTTAGTGCTCCTGGGTGAATCCAATGTGCAGCCAAGATAGAGAATCACTGGTCCAAACACAGGAAATTCAAAGATAAATCAGGCATTTCCCCTGTTCTCAAGGAATGTACTAAATTAACAAGCTAATGCAAATCAGAATAACAGAAAGCTAAGCTAAAATGTTCCTGGAACTGTTTCTTTTATTTCATTACAGTCCAGAAACTGAGGCAACAAAGACAGTGTCTCTGTCTTCCAAGAGTACGTGATCTGTGGGAGGCACAGGCAATAAACATAAGATGAAGAGAAAGGTAAAAGCACCGGATTTAAAAGGATCCCAAAAGGAAGGCCCCTTGGCCAGCCAGGATGCAAGTTAAAAGTCTCCTTGAAAATATGTGACCAGAATTTTCAAGACTGAGTAGGAGTTGGCCCACGTTTAAGCATGTGTGTATATGGATCATACATATCTCTGTGTATCTGTGTACACGTATGTGTGCAGATGTAATATCAAGGGCATTCTAGTCAGAGGGAACACCACATGCAAAAGCATAAAGGTGAGATAATGTGCATCTCTGGAGAAATGAGCTAATCAGTGGGGCTGGTGTAGAGGGTGCCTTTGGGAGCTCAGCTGGAGAAGCTAGGTTCAGATCGTAAGACAGTATCCCGTACCATGCCTAGGAGTTGGAGCTTCATCCTGAAGGCTATGGAGGAGCTTCTGGAGAATTTTAAACAAGTTTTAGGTTTTGAGACCATTTTGGAACTCTCTCCTTTTTTTCCCCCATTGTCATCAGAAGTGTGACTGGAACCTTCTTTTGATAAAAGAAAGAATCAGGGACACATTTGTTCATCCCAGGATGCCTATAGTAACGGATTTTGCGGAAGCTCCCTCCCTCAGCTGTCTTTAAGTCATTGTGGATGCCCTGTTGCTCACCCTGAATTTATTAAACATTCTTCTAGGTAGTTCCTCACAAGGAAGGGAGAAACCTCACAATATTTCTTAGTATCTAGAAGACACTAAAGTTCCTCTTCCAGGTAATACAGTGATAATATGAATATTGATAACTTCTATTACATGCTATGTGCCAGGGAATGGACATACATTTAATCCTTATACTCACCTTTGTCAAGGTGATATTTTTTCCCCATTTTATACACGAGGAAACTGAAGTGACATAACTTGCCCAAGATCACACAGCTTGTATGCGACTGAGCTGGGATGAAAGCTCATACCTGACTGCAAAGTTAGGGTCCTTTCACCTTACACTGCTCAGTTCCCCAGCTTGCCTTGAGAACACCCTTTGCTCCCCCGGCCTCACAGCAGAGGGTCAATTCAGAGAACTACAGCATCAACAACGTGCCGGGTGCTATAACAGTCCTATGAAAGTCAGTCCAAGGAGAAAGATGAGGAAGCACAGCCAGTTTCTTCCAGCTACACTGACAGAGCCTCGTGAATGCTAATTAGGGTCTAGGCACGTGTACCAACCAGAGCTTATTTTCAAGGTAGCTTTATGCGCTGGGCACATCCTCCAGAAGCAATGGAGAATGGCCCCCGATTCATAGCTTGGGCTACTCAATGTTCCTCCTTCTTTATACAGTTGTTTCCTTTAATCTTGTGAGATGCCCTCTATCATGTTTCACAATGAATTATCTGGTGACTCAGGGCCAGAGTAGGAGGATATTGCCAAGTAATAGATATTTATTAACATGAGAGGGTCACAGGGCAAACTATCATAGAGCAAAGAGTATGAACTTTCAGTCAAATACAGATTTAAGCCTCTGTTTCACTACTTATTAGCTGAGTTGATTTGGGGGTAAAAGATTTACCCTTTCTAAGTTTCTTCATCTGTAAAGTACAGGAAAATTGTGACTACTAGACATAAGGCGTGAAAGTCCAAGTCCCGTCCCCCTAGTGAGCCCTCAACAAATGTAGAATTTCCTTCATTAGATTAAAGATGGATTAATGAAGCATTAGTGAAACAGCCTCCAAGATGCACATGCTGACAGAGAGGATGCGCTTTACATGAATGGGCTTGCTTTCAGGAAAACAGATGCTGTCACTCTCTGGTATGGGCAAGAAATCCACATGCTCTATAAGTATGTCAGGAGGAGCAGGGTCTAGATCCCTGCATCTGTACATACTGGGAAGGTATGGCTACTAGTGGGGCACCCCCAAGATCAGCCCAGGGGCTGGTTTATTTGGTGTATTACTGACTCCACTAACAAATGGGTAATGAAATCATGAAGCTTGGAGATGTCTCAGAAATGTGTGGGTCTTCTGATTTGACAGAGGTGGGCAATACAAAATGTTCTGGAGAGACAACACTTGGTTTATAGAAGGTGACTTAAAAAGTCAAAGTCAGGAAGGAATGAGTCTAAGCCATGTAACACTCTGAAGGAAATAGAACTTTGAGATAGAGATGAGAAAATCCAGCACTGGGGTTGTTTAGCTGAAGTTCTTGAACAAGAGATTCTTATATGGTTTTTCAGGAATCTATGAAACCCCTAACACTGTGTGCAAAACAGTGTGTGGGTATTTGTGTTCTGGGAGCAGAAAGTCTGAATTCTTCAGGTTCTTGAAAGGGTTAAGAGACAGACTCTAGATTCAAACCCTGGCTGTGCTAATTTCTGACTGTGTGATTGTTAGGAAAGTTGTGTGATCTCTCTTGCAAGAATAATAAAATGTATCCCATACCATGGTTATAGTAAGTACATGAGTTAATATTTATAAGGCATTTAGAAAAGTACCTGTGACATAGTCATTGTTCATTAATAATACCAACTTTGGATATAGAAGAAACTTCTTGGACCCTCTATATCTGGGTCCTGGACAAACTTTGCCCTAAAACTAATGAGCAAGACTGTTGAGGGATCTGGGCATCAGATAGCCAACATATGAAATGAATGCCTCCTGGCTCAAATACATTTGAACACCTGCTATGCTCCAGGCACTGGGAAGGCCCTTTAAGTATAAAGGTGAATAAGAGAATGCCCCTTCCTTGTTGAAACTCATGGTGTGGGATAGGCATTAAGTATAAAATAAATATAATTATAATTCACTGTCATGTCTGTTGACAGAGATACATTCAGAGGATTTATGGGGTCACAGATGAGAGACGTTTATTCAGTGGTGTGGACAGATGACCTTCAGCACTTGTCCAGGACATCTTTGCTTAAAGAGGTGGTATTTCCAGGAGAGGGAGTGGTCAAGGTCTTTGAGGCAGAAAGTACATGCAAAAACCAAGAGATGAGAAGCACTTCTGCAAGTGGGAAGGGCCAAGGCAGATCTGTGTCACTGGAGTCCAGAATATGAGACGAGGAGAGGTGGGAAACAAGCAGCAGGGTGCGGTTAGACCATGAAGGGCCTGGATGCCTTGGGGAGGAGCTAAGACTCACCTGCAGGGTTTCCACAGAGGGGTGAATCTATCAGTGCATGTGAAGAATGGGTTGGAGAAGGCCAGGGGTAGAGGGAAGGAGACTAATTCAATGAGATCTTTGAAGTAGACAAAGAGAGACAGGAAGATGGCCGGAACTAAGGCCAAAGCATGAACTGGGTTCACAGCTCAGGGGATACCACAAGGAAGACAGATGCGTGGAACACTGAGGAGGTAAACATGGAACGACTTGGTGATTGATTACACATGAGATGAGAGGGCGACAGATTCAAATGTAACTGCTGACGTTTCCAGCTTGGGTGACTAGGTGCATGGTGACTCTACCAACCTGAAATTAGGAGTGACAGGAGCAGCTGAAGCACATGTTTGGGGGATGAGGATCTCAGTATGGGATGTAGTGAGTTGGACTGAACTGAGTAGCACATATTGAGTGAATCCAGATTAGGTCTCCAATAAAGATTAAATTAGATAAGGCACATGGACTGCTTCATAAACTACAAAAAACTAATCCTCATTATTATTGCCATTAGCTTACAGTATGGGCCTCACAAGTTCTTATGTAACCTCCCTCAGCCTTAAATTTTCCATCCACTTCAATGGAGATAATAACCACCCCCCCATCTCTAATTCATAAGGATGTTTGGGTGTAAAATTAAGTTGTCTATGAAACATCAAGTTCTTTGTTGGAAAGACACACAAATCCAACATAATATTATTAAATGGCATTAAATTCAAACAGATGAGACAGTTTACAACAAAGATTTCCACAATGCTTAATGACAAGATGACAATTATAGCTCAGAAATGCATGGCTTAACGTGAGAACCAGATCACTATGATATTTTTAATCATATAAATGAAAACTTAGTTTTTCGAGGTGTCATATGCCTATTTTTGAGGACTCTTTCCCAGAAGACAAAATATTGTGTTTGTTTTTATATGTGCATTAAAGGTTGTGTTTGTGCCTAGAAATATGTACCCCCCTTCACATGCATGGATGGGAAATAAGCAATACAGTTAAAAGCCCGAGTCCCTGGAGCTGGTTGGTAAACCAAAGCTGAGGTAGAAATACTTTCTATATAGAAAGTTTTCACACTTTTTCACATTTTGTTTTTATTTTACATTTTTAAAAATGTTTAATTATTATGGATACATAATATTTGTATATCTTTATAGGGTACATGTGATATTCTGACACAGGCATACAATATGTATTAATCAAATCAGGGTAATTGAGGTATCCACCACCTCAGGCATTTATCATTTCTTCATGTTAGGAACATTCCAATTTCTACTCTTTTAGTTATCTTAAAGTATACCCTAACTTATTGTTGATTACAGTCACTTTGTTGTCAAATTTGATATCCTGGCCAGCAGAACTGGCTCATAGGAAAAAAAATCAAAAGTCAAAGTTAAGGACTGACAATAACTCAAGGTATTTGAAGAAGCCCACTTGGGCCCCAAATGATGTAGACTCTTGTTTGCATATCAAATTTTCTGAATTACTGCCAATCCTTTGGGCTATATTGATCAAGTCAGGAAATCACAATAGAATCAGTTAGCTGAAATCTTGTTTTACAGTACTAATAATCTTGGTGCCTCCACGAATCAGACAGCCTCTGTACTCATTCATTGAGAAGTCCATTCACTTTAGAGCAAATGGGACCTTGTTTACTCCATTCCCCAACTCCAGGCAGAGATTCCTAGATTTCTCCCTGTAACACATTCTATTCTTTAACAGTCCTTATTGCCAACAAATATCTCCTCTGAGTCTCATCTAAATCCCTTGTTAGGCACCAACCAGCACTAGAAATGTTGGGAGGAAAACTATCAACTATTAAGTGAGTAAGAGAAGAAAACTCTTTAGTCCCAAACAAAACGAAGTTCATTAACCCAGATTCTCATTGTATGTTGCTCACAGTGACATGTGCAGAGGACATGTGGCACCTTCAGACACTGTTTGGCCATTTCTCACTACTATCCTTTTGGAGAGGGAGAAATCTTTATCTCTTGGATGTCCATTTTGGTACTTGGGTCTGCACGATATAAAATAATTCATATCAAAAGGGAATAAAGTAAGAAATCCAGTGGTCACATGGCATCTGCTTGTATTAATACTAACTTCTCTAAGAAGACACTTTGAAGCTATGTCTGCCAACTATAATTTTCTTTCCCAAATATGTCAATATATTATTTCTGTCTGCCTTATAGTCCTCTTCCCCTACAAATGAGGGTTGAGAGAACCATGATTAAGTGAAAGCTATTATTCACATACTGAAAATGTTTCCATGACAGTTCTCTTCAGGCATGAGTGTAGATTTAGACAACGTACAACCTCAGATTAAAGATGAAGATATTATTAAGCCACGTCTGAGAAACCAATAACTCTCTTTGAAATAAACTAAGATATTTGGAACAGTTTATACAGAAGACAAAATCTACATGGACCTCATTCATCATGGGTCAAAAGGGTATAGTGCTCACATATCCACATAGCAATAACAAGAACACTAATACAGCAATGACCAGCCCCAAGGAATGCATTGTTCTAAGAGCTTTACATGTATTATCTCACCTAATTTTTACAAGATCCCAATGGGGTAGTTACTATCATCTTTGTTTTTCAGATAAGGAAACTGAGGTATAGGAAGGTTAATAGCTCTCCAAAAGTCACCCAGCTGGTAAAGGTAGGGATGAGACTGGAACCCAGGTAGTCAAATTCTAGAGTATGTAATCCTGACCACTATGTAATAACGATTTTTTTTCAGTAAATCTGACCAATGTATAGCCAACCAAGATAATCCTATTTTTAATTTCACAGCAAGACTATGTGTTTAGGCTGGTCCGATGGTAGTGGGTTATCAGAACTTATTAACATCAGTGTCACTAAAGTTGGTATTCAACCCCCCCACTGCTAAATTTGACTGGCTTTAAAAAAAATAATAAAAAAAAAAATAAAAAAGACTATGTGTTTAATTTTCTGCATGATCACCTCAATTATCCATTTAACACATTACCTGCCATGTGAGCTGTATTTAACTCATGCTAGTTTTGAGCCCAGGGCTTCATGAAGCAAAACCTGGGCAAAACCCTGCAGTTGGCTCATGAAAATCTTACTTGTTGATGTTCTTAGTGTTACAATTAATATTGACAAATTCTAAAAACGTGGATTAAATGGAGACAATAAATTTCATTTTTCATTAAATTTTTCATTAAATTAGAAAGGACTGTTTTGTTTTTGAAGTTTTTATTCTATTTTTATAACACCATGGCCCCAAGGAAAAATTTTTTTTTCTAGTGTGGCAGCCAATATGTTAATCATCATATTAACAATAATCGTTAGTGTTTTTTATTGTATGCTAATGATGTGCCTTGCACTATAATAGGCACATTGCCCAGATCATCTCACTTAATTGCATCCTTAAAAAAATGCTGTCAAGGTAGAAGTTGCTTTGTTTTATAGGTGAGAAAATTGAGGCTCAGAGAAGGTTTAAAGTGTTTTTCCTAAAGTCACATACAAGGAGACGGAGAGCCATGGCCCCTGCCGTCTGATTAGGATATATTGCCTCTATCTCACTCTAGAGACATATAGAATTATGCTTAGAATTACAATAATTTAAAAGTTTTATACTTACTTTCATGATGCACACGATTAACCATGCTTATGCAAACACATCTGTGCTGTTTAACCAAGGTTTGCTTTGAAGGTTCTTAGACCTAAACCTGAATGAAAATGGTTGAGAGTTCACTTTCTTTCTAGTCTCTGGGAAGCATGGTTATTTTGTAAAGCATGCGACAAATGTGTTTAAAATAAAAATAATGATTCATCAAGTTTAGTGACACTATCAAGCTCTGGTATAATGAAATGTTTTTTCATCTATGTTTCACTGGATGATTAATTTCCAATATTTCTTCTGAACTGCGAAAACATTAACAGGTGATTTTATCAAGAACGATCTTCCCCATGAGACAAACGATGCAGTTTAAAGTTAAAGTGAATTAATCTTTCATTACTCTTCCAAATAATATAAGCAAATACTCAACCCTTTCAGTGATTGTTAATAATCACTATTAAACAGAAAACAATATTCTGCACTATTTCCTTATTCTTTGTTTATAACTAAAACCACAGGTATTTCTACATTATTAGTGAAGTTACTAAATAGCGAACACACCTGGTCATAAAACAGAAATATCTGAGATTTCTATGTTAAAGGCAGCATCTCATATTTGTATTTCTAACAGAAATAGAACTGAAATATAAAATACCCCAAACTAATAGTCATGCGAACGAGACAGCAGGGGTGTGTGTACACACATGCAAACGAAAGCAGTACAGAGCTGGACTCAACCTCATCCAGGCCCTAAGTTATTTCCATTTTTTTGCTCCATCATTTTCAGAACTAAACTTCTGCCTTAGGGTCCAAGACAGCTGCTCAAGCTCCAGCCAGTCAAGTCTGCTTTCTAGTCAGCTGGAACGAGGATAAAGCAAGGGGACACTTCTGGAAGTCACTCAGACACTTGTGCTTTCCTCTTATTGACAAGAACTTAGCCCAGCGCAACTTCTAACTACAGGACAGCGGCTGGGGAGTTTTGTCTTTGTTTCCAGCTAAAAGAAAAAAATCAGGCCCTATTATTAGGAAAAAGAGGAAAATGGATTGTTAGAAGGCAATGAAAAGTCTCTATCAGGGCTTAAGAATATAAAAAGATCAACAATCTTTTCCTTTAAATAAGACATTACCCTAAGGCTTTGCAGATATCCTTACCCCAAAATCTGTGCCCTTGGCAACCATATAAAATCTAAAATCTTAATACAAACTGCATAATCCGAAGCTAAAGCTAGACATTTTGTACATAAGAGTGAACATTATTGTTATGCTCTTTCAAAATGGTCTTTCATTGAGCATTTACCACTATTATCTAGGAAAGGAGGAGGAAGGCACAGCTCCAAACTACAGTATCCAGACAGGTTAGACCCCTCTGGTAACGCTAACAAGCCTGAGTGCCATCCATTAGCACACGCTTTGGTTTCTCAGGTTTATTTATTTATTTATTTTTATTTTTATTTTTTGAGACAGAGTCTCACTCTGTTGCCTGGGCTAGAGTGCCGTGGCATCAGCCCAGCTCACAGCAACCTCAAACTCCTGGGCTCAAGCAATCCTTCTGCCTCAGCCTCCCAAGTAGCTGGGACTACAGCCATGTGCCACCATGCCCGGCTAATTATTTCTATATATTTTTTTAGCTGTCCAGATCATTTCTTTTTATTTTTTAGTAGAGACAGGGTCTCGCTCTTGCTAAGGGTGGTCTCGAACTTCTGACCTCGGGTGATCCTCCTGCCTCGGCCTCCCAGAGTGCTAGGATTACAGGCGTGAGCCACCGTACCCAGCCTGGGTTTCTTAGGTTTAAAACACTGGGCTGACAAAGGAGGCTTAGACTTCACTAAACTGTAAGGAACGGGAAAACAAAACTGTAAAACCATCTGGTTGAGAATAAGAATTCAGACTGGAATGTGCAACCAAAGGAAGATCTGTTCGAGGTCATTGCCTGGTTCCTGTGGGTAAGTTCAGATTTTTTTCATGTTCATGTGTAGATTCCCCTGTTCTTTCTTCCCTTCATTTTTTACTATCCTTTGCTGAGGAACAAGCTTCCCCCCATGCCCCATAAATGCCTGTCAAAGCCAAGGACACACAGGATCCACGTGTGGTGAGGAACAACATATAATCTAAGCATGAATATAAATTTAAGGAGGTCATGAGGTTCCATAGTTATCATGATCTCTGAACTATTTGAAGACTAAATCTAGAGACTTAAAGATCTCAGTGGGGTAGATTATTCAACATACTAACGCAAATGAGAAAACAGATTATTAGTATAATTTATAAACTAGAGAAAGCAGTGATTACTCTCTGTTAGTCTGATTTAATGATGTGCGAAAGTGACAGGCTCAGTTTCAGACAAACCTGTGGTCAAATTCTGGCCAAGCTAATCAGCGTTCTTAGCTGCAAATAAGAGAAACTAATTCTGGTTAACTTAACAGGAACAGGAACTTATTGAAAAAATATTGGTTCACCCACAGGGTCTTCAGGAAGACAGAAAGTTCCGGAAACAGGCAGGAACCAAAGCGAGGTTGCCGAGAAAAGAGCCATATTATCATCAGAAGCAGTTCCAGACACTCGCCATCACAGGGTGGTGCTTTTAGCTGGGCTGCCTTTAGCCCTGTTGGACGCAGGGTGCTATCCCTGTGCGTGAAATAAATGTTAAATGATTCCTGTTCCTTTGTTTCAACTGTTTCTCACTTTTCATCTCTGAAGGAAACATCCATCAGGTTGGCCAACGAAAGGTCAGATTTTCAGGATCTGAGAGAACAAGTACTTGGCCTCTTAAGCTTCTGGAACAGAACACTGAGCTACGTATCCCAAGACTCACACCATTACGATTCTCCCAGATAGACGTATCCAGATGTCGAGCAGCTCAAAATGGAGCCCTCCACAGAGAATCTACAACTTACCAGATGTGTGATGCTGAGCAAGTCACTCTTACTGTGTCTCAGTTCCATTACCTCTACAAAGGGGATAATTAATACATACCTCATGGGGTCATTTGGGGATGAAATGAGATTATACAAGTAAATGTAAATTATGAGGTCCAGAGCAAGCATTCAATATATTGGCCTAAAGTATAATTGTGAGGAAAGACAGGATAAGTGATTGATTCCATCAACATGGATGTGATGCTTAGCATCACTGTTATCATTATCATAATTATAAAGGGGATTTTGAGAATTTGGATTAAATTCTAAACTCCATTTATTCCCTATTGCCCCAAAGTATTTGCCATGTGACTAGTCTGTGTGTCCCTCAAATATCTCTAATCTGTCAATTTCTCTTCCTCTTTCCCTCCTGCCTCCCTCTCTCACCTCTCACCTCTTCTTATAATTATATTGTTACTGTTGAGAAGACCTGGTGTTTTATTTTGAAGAGTTTCTGATAGCCCAAATTTTCCTCATTTCATCCCCATTTGGCACGTGGCATGCTCCTTTCTCCCCATATCTCCTGTGCTTTGACAGTTATATCTAGATGAGTGATCAGATTCCAGTGCAATTTTCTGGGAAGACTTCTCCGTAGGCAGTGTGTTGGGCTCCCATCAGAAGATGTATCATGTCTGGTTATTACTCTTTTTATGACATCAGTGCTCATCATCACTGCCTGGACCAATTAATTCATTAGCGGTTGCAAAATGGTGATATTCCAATTCTGTCATTCCTCCCTTATACGTTACTTGAAGTGCTCCCTAAGGAAGAACTTTTTATCTGGTTTGCCTGAAGCACAGAAATGAGGAACAGTCATCAGGAAAGACACCATAAATGTTTGATTCTTTCCCTTGATTTATTAATTTCCAAAATGTGTTCGTTTTCTAGCATTCTCCAAAAGTGACCAATGAGATAGACCCTTTTTTCTTAGTATTATTATAAGCTTACGGATTTGAATAAATTTGATGGGTTTCAAACCATTTCAGTTATTATCCTTACTACCTTACTCATGCTCAAACTATCCCCTTTGGCCAGTCAGAGCCTATTCTAGTAGGCTCCTGAGTCCTTTTGACATGATCCTAGTAGTCTTTTGATAATTTTTGATAACTTTGTTGACAACACCTTTGCCTTTTTTTTTTGTTTTTAAGAGACAGAGTCTCTGTCATCCAGGCTGGAGTGCCGTGGTGCAATCATACCTCACCGTAGCCTTGAACTCCTGGGCTCAAGTGATTCTCCTGTTTCAGGCCCCCAAAGTGCTAGGATTATAGGCATGAGCCACCGTGCCTGGCCTGCTTTTCCACGTGACAAAAAGTTCCTGCCTCACCACCTCCAGTTACAAAATCCCATCAGCATTTCCTCTGAGATGACTTTTGCATCCATCTGTCCATCTCATCCTTCTTCTTCCTTTACCAGGAGGTCAAGTTCAATTTGTAATGGCCCCATCATGAGATTGTTAAGATTTCTTAACATTTCTTCCTTCACTTGATCCCCTTTTCAAAATCTTTTCTCCTCACCCACACTAGAGAGACTTTCCCAAACAAACTCATGTAAGCATAGTTTTATCTGATTGAAAAATCATTACTAACTCACATCTCCCTATATAAAAAGTAATTCCCAATTCACAAATGTGATTTTGGGGTTTGCTGGAATCTGGCCCCAGCTGGCTCCCATTTTATTTTGAATTTCCCCAGTTACCTCTCCACCTCTGTGACTTTGGTGAAGCTGATCCATAATTTTCGCTTTTTGAAATTCCAGTAAGATTTCGGGGCTTGGTTCAAAAGCCACCTCCCCTTCTAGGAGTTTCCACAAGCCATGAATCACCTCTGCTTGCCTTTTGCTTCTGGCATTTTTCACTCAGCCCTTCATATCTGAGTTATTTATTCACGTCGACATAGAATTGAATGAATAAATAACTAAAAACTTAAAATAACTCAGACCAGAGCTATGTTACTGATATTTCCAGTATTCAATTATTCTTTTATTTAAAAAATGTTTAAAAGATACCAGACTGATAACATCCTCTGGCTCCCCTTTCCCAGTCCTCCAGTGAGATGTAAATGAGCAGCAAGCCCGGGGAAGCCTCAGCAGTGGTTCAAATGCTTTATCTTGCACTTGACATATTAATTTTCCACAAAGGAAATGAACTGAATTCCTAAATGAACAGCAGGACAAACGGGAAAACATCACTGCGATCACAAACACTTTTATCACGTCTTTGTGGAGGCAGAATAAAAGAAAAAGAAAGAACCTCCAGAAAATAAAACATAATTCTACCAGGTCAAGTCAGAATGGATTCTATTATACTCATTCACATTTTCCCCCCAGTATTTATAGCCTATAGTCAAAAATACGGTGATATGTTGTGAGAAAGTATCTAAAATACACATAACAAAATAAGTAAAAAGAAAGACTGAGTACTTTTGGTGTCATTTCATGCTCAACCTACTGCAGCTCTACTGCCATGCATCTGGGCATTTTCAAGGTCATTTAAAAGAAAATATTTGTTTGGAATGAACTAAAATGCAGAAACATCACCTTGGAAAGTTTTAAAAGTGATTTGCTTATGAACAACGCCAACCCACAAATTGACCCCTTCCTAAATTATGTAAATTGAGAAAGAGAATCTGTATGGTTGGAACGGATAGAATAAAATTACAAATCTCCCTGTTAAAATGATAAGTTTCCCTCCATATGTTCCTTTCACAGTTTTGCCCTGTGAAGGTCATAGCAAGCAATCAGTGTCTCCGGTGGCAGGAACATTCATCTTTTTTGGTGCAGTGAATTTTACTCCAGAGTTTCTAATATAAAGAGTATAATTTTAAGCTTCAAATCACACCTCTCTGAAGGAGGACACTCTTCTAATATAAGACAAAGGTGATGCTGGGAAATGCCTCAAGGAGTGGATATTTTCTGCTGTCAAGGGATATAGAGACCAATAATAAGAGTATTAGTGGCTATTTTAGGGGGCTTGACACGTTGCTTTCCTATTCGGGATGGGTGAGAAATATCACCAGCTTGAGAAAAGTCCAGGTTGCAAAAGATTGCTTGTATCTTTTGATTGCATGGGATTGGGCAGTCATAAGTAATATGAAGTTCCATTTTCCTGAGTTTCCTCCCAATATAAAGCCCCTATACTGAGCCTAAAAAAGGTTTGCCCTCTATGCATGATAACTTCTTTATTTCAAGGGCAAATGGTAAAATTAAAATGGAGACAAAATACTAGTTTTTAAAAATTCTCTAAAAAAGTTGGCTGTCTCTTATATTTCATATATTTTTATTTCAAATCTTCAAACATAGAAATATGTATTGAATACATTTTAAATCTTTTAGTCTAGAATGAGGTCTTTAGAATGAGCCTGACTCAAAACAAAATATAGACCTCAGAATGAAAACTGGACTCCCCTCCCTTGGGGATCCTTAATTTTCTATATAAGTTCCAGTTACTAAAAAAAACTTATAATAAAATCAACTGTCCTGATTTTAAATTCTTCAAACTTTATCCACCACGTCATCTTGATGTAAGGGAACTCACTGTTAGCCAATAGAATTAGAAGAAAAGGTAAATATATTGGAAAAGAAGCAAAATTACTGTTCTCATTTGTGATAATTATCAGTAAACACCAAAAATAGCTTAAACTATTTGTAAGGACAAGTAGTAAATATTTTAAAAATTTATGTTTTTGTGTATGCCAGCAAAAACATAAAATACTATAGAATTCTTCTTAACCAATGCAATCAGGATGGTATTTATGAGGTGAACTTAAAAAATTTTTAGTTGAAGTAGAGAATCACAAAATATAAAGTAACAAGTATCTAATTTTGCTTAAAAATTATAATTATTCCCTTGCCAATTTTTTGAGGTAGGATTCCAACTTTGCCTTTGTGGATGGGTTCACTGACTCAAGTTCCACATCCTCAACACCTATAATATCTGATCCACAATTTCCAGTTTTTTCTTTTTTAAAAAAGAGAAAAAATTACAGAAATTGTGAGGCAATAGTTCAAAGAATCCTTTATATTTTAATGACTTTTCCCACAAAATTTTACTGTACTTTCACTCAATTGCAATTTAATGACATTTATTAGATGTAATTGAATCTTCCCAAAGTAATCAACTTGCTTAATATAAACAAAGACTATTCTTTGTTTTCACAATCGTATGTCATTAAATTATACAATAATTAATTGAATTAGGGAATTATAATAACAACTGAAACTAGCTTAAACAGGTTTAAGCAGCACAATTACTCTTGATGAGCAGGTAACTCACCTGATAGGGGCAGAGTGCTCAGGTATATTAGAGAGTAGCCCATTAGCACTGAGAACCTATATTTTGCAGAGCAACTGGAGAGTTTTGGTTAATGCAGAGAGTCAGTGAAAGAAGACCAACTAATAAATGTTATGGTTTACTTAGGAATTTAACAGTAAATATTTAGGCCACACATGTTGAAAACTACAAAAATAAAAGTATGTAAAATTTTTTTTAATTAATGTAGAGATATTTCTAGTTCTTGGATAGGAGCACTCGTCATAAAGATGTCAGCTTTCTTTATATTAACCTATAGAAGCAATGGAATTTGGATCAAAATCCAAATGATCTTTTATTTTAAAACTGACAGATAATTAAAAATCATTTTCCCAAAGAATAAAAAGTGCAAGAAGGAGTCAGGGATATTCTGGAGAAATGTAATAAAAGGAACTTCTCTATTAATATATCCTAAAACCTATCCATAAAGCTACAATAATGAAATCATCATGGTTGTGGTACAGAAAGGGAAAGTGAAATCAATGGCTTTCTCCCCAGAGCTCAAAAATAAGCTCCAGTATTAATGAGAATTTAGTGTATTTAATAAAAGAGGTATTTAACATAACTGGGGAAAAATAGGTTATTTAATCTATAATGTTGAGATAATTGGCTAGTCACTTGAAAAGAAAGCTAAGTTGGTTTCATACATCATTTATTACACCAATATAAATTTCAAATGAGTGAAAAATGAAACAATAGAAGTACACACAGCTAATACCATACTGAATGCGGAAAAGTTGGAAGCCTTTTCTCTAAGAACTAGAATAAAACAAGAATGCCCCCTTTCACCATTCCTATTCAACATAGTACTGCAAGTCCTATCCAGAGAAATCAGGCAAGAAAAAGAAATAACAGGCACCCAAATTGGAAAGTGGGATGTCAAATTGTCCCTCTTTGCTGATAATATGATCTTGAATCTAGAAAACCTAAAAAACTCTTAGATTTGATAAACAAATTCAATAAAGTTGCAGGATGCATAATCAATGTACAAAAATCAGTAGCATTTATATACATAAAAAATGATCTAGCCAAAAAAGAAATACAGAAGTTAATCCTAAACTGGGTACGGTAGCTCATGCCTGTAATCCTAGAACTCTGGGAGGCTGAGGCAGGTGGATTGCTTGAGCTCAGGAGATCGAGACCAGCCTGAGCAAGAGCGAGACCCCATCTCTACCAAAAATAGAAAAAAATTAGCTGGACAACTAAAAATAGAAACAAAAAATTAGCCAGGCATGGTGGCTCACACCTGTAGTCCCAGCTACTTGGGAGGCTTAGGTATGAGGATCGCTTGAATCCAGGAGTTTGAGGTTGCTGTGAGCTAGGCTGATGCCACAGCACTCGCCCTGGGCAACAGAGTGCAACAGAGTGAGGCTCCGTCTCAAAAAAAAAAAAAAAAAAAAAAGGAAGGAAATCCCATTTACAGTAGCTACAAAAATACAAAATAAAATACCTAGGAATAAATTGAATGAAAGAGGTGAAAGATCTCTACAAGGAAAACTACACAACACTGATGAAAGAAATTGAAGATGACACAAACAAATCAAAAAATGTCCCATGCTCATGAATGGAAAGAATATTGTTAAAATGACCATATCGTCCAAAGCAATCTACAGATTCAATACGAACCCTATCAAAATAACTAACATTATTCTTCACATAATTAGAAAAAACAATCTTAAAATTCATATGGAACCAGGAGAGAGCCTGAATAGCTAAAGCAATCCTGAGAAAAAAGAAAAAAGCTGGTGGGATCACTTTACCTGACTTCAAAATATATTACAAGGCTATAGTAACCAAAGCCGCATGACATTAGTATAAAAACAGACACACAGACCAATAGAATAGAAGAGAAAATCCAGAAATAAAGCCACCTATTTACAGCCAACAGATCTTTGACAAAGCTGACAGGAACTTACATTGGGGAAAGGACACCCTCTTCAGTAAATAGTACAGAGAAAATTAGATAGCCATGTACAGAACAATGAAACTGGACTTCTGTCTCTCACCATATACAAAAATCAACTCAAAATGGATTAAAGACTTAAATTTAAGACCCAAAACTACAAAAATACTAAAAGAAAACCTAGCAGAAAACTCTTCTGGACATTGTCTAGGCAAATAATTTGTGGTCCAAGACCTCTTTTTGCACAGGAAACAAAAACAAAAATAGACAAATGGGACTTAATTAAACTAAAAACCTGCTGCACAGAAAAAGAAATAATCAACAGAGTGAAGAGCTAACCTGTTGAATGGGAGAAAATATTTGCCAACTATTCACTCAACAAGAAACTAATATCCAGAATATTCAAGGAACCCAAACACCACTAAAAAAAACAAATAATCCCATTAAAAAGTGGGCAAAGCCCAGGTGTGGTTGCTCCCACCTGTAATCCTAGCACTCTGAGGCCCAGGCAGCAGGGTTACTTGAGGCCAGGAGTTTGAGACCAGCCTAAACAACAGAGCAAGACTCTGTCTCTACTAAAAATAGAAAAATTAGCTGGGCCATGGCATTGGCTTGTAGTCCGACCTACTTGGGAGGCTGAAGCAGGAGGATCACTTGAGCCCAAGAGTTTGAGTTTGTAGTGAATGATGATCATGCCACTCACTGCACTCTATAACCCAGGCAACAGAGTGAAAGCCTGTCTCAAAAAAAAAAAAACAAAGTAGGCAAAGGACATAAATAGACGTTTCTCAAAAGATGACAAACAAATGCTCAACAGGGATATGAAAAAGATGCTCAACATCACTAATCATCACAGAAATGCAAATCAAAACTACATTGAGATATCATCTTACCCCAGTCTGAATGGCTACCATTAAAAAAGACTAAAAATAATGGATGCTGGCAAGGATGTGAAGAAAAGGAAACTCTTATAGGCTGTTGGTGGGAATGTAAACTAGTACAGCCACTATGGAAAACAGTACAGAGATTTCTCAAAGAACTAAAATTAGAAATACCATTCAACCCAGTAATCCTACTACTATCTGCCCAAAGGAATATAAATCAATCTATCAAAGGAGTATCTGCACTCACATGCTTATTGCAGCACTAGTCACAATAGTAAAGATATGCAGTCAACCCAAGTGTCCATCAATGGCTGCATGGTTAAAGAAAATATGGTATATATACACAACAGCATACTATACGGCCATCAAAAAGAATGAAATCATGTCATTTGCAGCAGTATGGATGGAATTGGAGGTCAGTATCTTAAGTGAAATAAGCTTGACACAAAAATACAAATATTGCATGTTCTCACTTACATATGGGAGCTAAAAAATTGGATCACATGGAGGTAGAGAATGGAAAGATAGCAGAGACTGGGAAGGGTGAGTGAAAGGTGGGGGGGAGGATGACGAGAAGTGGGTTAAAGGGTATGTACATACAGTATGATAGAAGAAATAAGTTCAATGTTTCATAACAGAGACAGGTGACTATACTTAACAAAAATGTATCGTACTCGGGTGATAGACACTCTAAATACCCTCACTTGATCACTACACATTATATACACGTAACAAAATTTCATATGTACCCTGTAGATTTGTACAAATAAAAAACAGTAAAAGAAAATATGTATGAGCAATTTTATAATCTCTGGACAGAGAAGGTTTTTCATTTCATGAAACCCAGAAACCACAAAGAGGAAATGTGGATAGATCTTACTACATTAAAAAATCCTGGGCAGCTAAACACAAGTAGGTCCAACAATATAACAAATATTAAAAAGGTCCAACAAACAAATGACAAAACTTAAATTGCACCTGACAGAGTTAATACCACTAAAACAGAAATAGCTCTTAAATATAATAAACATAAAAATGGATGTAACAGACAATTTGTGAAAGAAGAAATATAAAGAGGCAATAAATATGTAAAAAGGAAATGCAAATACAGAATTTTTAAAATAACCCATGAAGTTGGCAAAGCTGAAAATAATATCTAGTTTTACCATGGGAAATGAGACTCACTCATGCCCCATTAGTGGGAATGTAAATTTCTACAGATGCTTTGAAAATTTGTAACCAAATTTTAAATGTATGTACTCTTTATATTAAGAACATATATATTTGGAGAAGTGTAGAAAGATAAGTACACAAAGATGCTCACTGCAGAATGTACATACTATTAATAGTATAAAACAGAAATCAATCCAAATAGTTAAATCAATTGTAGTACATCCATAAAATGGATTGCTACAAAGTCATTTAGAAGGATGACATAGTTTTATATTTATGGACATGGAAAGATTTCCTATATATAATGTGCGAAAAAGCACATTGTGGCTGGGCGAGGTGGCTCAGACCTGTAATCCAGCACTCTGGGAGGCTGAGGTGGGAAGATTGCTTGAGCTCAGGAGTTTGAGACCAGCCTGAGCAAGAGCAAGACCACATATCTACTAAAAATAGAAAAATTAGCCAGATATTGTGGTGGTATGCACCTGTTATCACAGCTACTCGGGAGGTTGAGGCAAGAGGATCACTTGAGCCCAGGAGTTGGAGGTTGCAGTGAGCTACGATGACACCACTGCACTCTACCCAGGGCAATAGAGTGAGACTATGTCTCAAAGGAAAAAAGAAAAGGACATTGTAAAACAATATGTATAGATTACTTTTATATGAGTATATATAATATTGATCTCTCTATACATTCACGTAGATAAATATATTTTATGTGATAGTGGATGTCTTGGGGTGATATACGATTAGGTGATTATTTTAAATTTCTATTTTATATATTTTCACTATTTTTTGTGTAATAAACATGTTCTATTTTTGTTTACAGCAAAACAAAATTTGGTCACACTGAGGAATATTTCAATGATTTTATTTATCTTTTTAGTTATGATAAAAGTTAATTTTGTGCCAAAACATGATTTACATCTAATCAATGAAGTTTTTTTTTCAAATTATATGTAGAGTTAGAAAGAAATAATTCTAATTTGCTTCCTGCACAGTAATAGGATTATATTTCTACCTTTGTCTGAATCTAAATACACAAAATAGAAACTTAAGGTCTGATAATTCAAAGCCCAAAATTCCTGTTTTAAGGAGAAATAGAGCATGAGTTAGACTACTTTAAGCTGTAAATTAGGAAAATGCAACTCTGACTTATGCCACAAGGGAACTTACTATGTTATTGGAAGTCCAGATGAAAGGTGGGCTCCAGACCTTGCTTGAAGTTGTGGCCCATTATTGTCATCAGGAATTCAAGTTATTTCCACATCTCCACAACCTCCCTGTCTCCAGCCTAAACTGAGTGTCCTCATGGTTCTCAGATGGCTGTTGGTGGCAACTATGGCAACACATGTCACATGTCCATCAGGAGAGGAGCAGCAAATCCTCCCCTTCAGTCTGATCGGGCCAACTTAGGTCACCTGGTCATCCATGAACCAATTTTATTTCCAGTATAGTGCTATGTGCTGATGGTTTTGAACTAATCTGCATCCATTTCTGTAGCTGGCGATTGACAGATATCTGAAAAAATTATAATTGTTTGGAACTGGGGAATGAATAACAAGTGGGTAACCAATTGTGTCCACTAAAATAGGATAGATAGATGTTATTATATTTACAAAGTACAATCAAAAGTTTCATTTGAATCTCAATTGGCTGTTCATATTGACTAAATTCACTGAGTACATCTGCAGATTATTCACATCAATTTAATGATATGTGTTGCTTATATGAGTTTGAGGTGATGGAACAAGTGTAAGTTCTCATCGGACTTAACATAAATGTCTCATATTTCTATTCTTCTCAAAGATCTGCCTTATGGTAGGGAGGTTAATGTGGTGTAAATAAAATCAAAAGAAATTGCTGTACTCTAGGCACCTTTGTTGCTATATTTATAGGAAATCTTTGTTAGAATTTTAAAAGAATCCTAAGAGTGAATTGGTATTGTTCTGAAACCATAGCTCAATGACAAAGATATTGAGTAATAGATTGTGCTGGAAACAAAAGACTATGCTAAAGGATAGTGATGGGAGAAAGTCTTCTATAAAAGCATTTGGATGAATACACAAAACAGAAATGCACAGAGTTCTTGCTGTGAGTGGAGAAGAGGGAAATGTTCTGGATCATAAATCTCCCTAAATTTGGGCATATAAAGCATGCATAGTATTGAATTTGGTTTTCCTTTCCAACAATTCCAACACTGGCGTTTATTTATTACCAGGTCACAAGGAGGTAAATAGACACTATTATTAATAATTTGGCATAATATTTAAATTATGCTGCAGCAAATCTATATTTTTCTTTAGTGCAAAGGAATGAATTGTTTTCCACACACAAGCAAATGGAGGCGGGAGCAAGTGACTACCTTATGCTCCTCTGTGAAAGCTCAACATGACCTTCCGACTCAAATCCTAATTGAATATTGACTGAAAGATAGCTCTGGGCTCTCCACATAAAAATAGAGGGAAAACCATGAAAAGCTCTTTGGACTAAATGGCAGAGCTGCAATTGTTTAGAACTGCTGCTTTGGGGGGCGGTGGGGGGGGCGGGGAGATAAGCTTCTGATTAATTAAAACCGATACAAATCTTAACCAGTGTGTGCTCACATCGAAGGTCTATAATGCTGAATCATAACACATAGCAGTACACAGGCTGCCTGTGGAAAGTAGATAGTAGAAAGAAATCCTTTTGTTTCCTCCGTTGCCTGGTTTAATGGGCTGAAGCCAAGGGTAAGTGCGGAAAAGCTACAGGAGTTGAGGCCGGATGGGCAGGGATTCTATCCTGTGTAGGCAACAGAAAGCTATAGAAGAATCTGAGCCATGATTGGATTTGTGTCTCAAAAAGATCACTCTGGTAGTAGGTGGAGTATGGGCAAGAGAGGGGGCAGAGAGAACAGTTAGGTTATTGCAAAAGGCCATGTAAGCAATCATGAGGTCCCAAAGCAGGACATTGGTGATGGAGATGAAGAGGAAGGGAAAGGGATGAACCTTTCTCAGGATGAACATGGACAGGTTGTGTGCATCCTTTAGTAATGAGCATGAGCAGCAGTAAAGACTTAAAACTGAGTTGCACACTTTCTGCCTTGGACAGCTTAGTTACATAGTAGCACGGCTGGGCCATTCACTGGGTTAGAAAATAGAGGGGAAAAGAATCTGGGTGAGCAGATACGTTTTATTGTTGAGTGTTCTGAGGACATCTAGGGGAGACGCCAAGGAGGTCAACGCTCTTCCAAGTGTGGCCCGTAGACCTGTGCTGTCTGTGAGCTGCCCATTACTGGCACTGAGATAAAGTGCATGTACCAGAAATGACATCAACTTCACCACTGTGCATACTGTTCAATGCAGCTGACTACTTTTTTTATAGCAAGATTTTTTTCAGAAGAAAGTAGCAAGATGACTTGTACTCTAGTCCAAGTTCCTTCCAAAACGTTCACTACCCTGTACCTGTCTGCAGCCACACCTTTAGCAGCACTGATGCAAATGACTATGGATTTGGCAGTCTGGCAAGAGGCCTGTGCTGGAGACAAAAGATTTGAGAATTGCAAGTGTAGAGATGTTAGTAGCTACAGCCATTGGTAGTGATGAAGTTGCCAAGAGAGGTTGTATAGACGGGAGAAGAAGGCTGTATTAATTTGTTAGGGCTGCCACAAACTGGGTGGCTTACACAACAGAAATTTATTATCAGAGGCTAAAAGGTGACCAAGGTGTCAGCAGAGCTGGTTCCTTCCAAGGGCTGTAAGAGTCTGCTCATCTGCTCCATGCCTCTCCCCTAGCTTCTGGTAACTTGTTAGCAATCTTTGGTGTTCCTTGCTTATAGAAGCATCACCCCAACCTCTGTGTTCCTCTTCTGGTAGTATGCTCCCTATGTGCATCTGCTATTCAAATTTCCCCCTTTTATAAGGACACCAGTCATAATGGATTGGGCCCCACCCTAATGATCTCATCTTTATCTGCAAAGACCCTACCTCAAAATAAGGCCACATTCTGAGGTACTGGGGGTTAGTACTTCAACATATAAATTTGAGGGGGGACATAACAACTCATAACAAGGGCCAAGGATAGAAACCTAGAAAACACCAATATTAAGATTCTGATGGTCACTATGTCCTGCCTCACACTATTCTAAGAAGGTGCACCTCAACTTCTCAACCAGGCTGCTAGGTTCCTAGGGGTCAAGAAGGCTGTTTAAAATGTCTTTGCATATTTTTCCTACAGGAGTTAGTGAGTTTCTTGTATGTAGAAGTGGCTCAAAACAATGTTGTCTGATGATGTATAACAAACAAAAATTGAATATGGAAGAACCCCCAAGAAATGTTTTGAACACAGTATGTTATGACACACTGCCTTATAGACAACAGTTGCTATACTTGTCAGAAAAATCGCCAATGTAGATGTTCAAGATATATTTCAACTCATTTGCTTAAACAACTCTATGCCTACCATCCACACCAAAAAGCTGTTTTTCTACATGGGCAACAGAAGGCATAATTATTTGCAAGAATTTTCAATGTTTTCCCTTTGCTTTCCTAAGCAGCACAGCAGATTCTCTGGACCACTCTGTGTCTGCCAAAATCCTATTGTCTTGTTGAAAGCACTATAGCCCCTAGAAGGTTCATAACTTAGCATGCACTCCTGGAGCACTTAAGGGTTAAAAAAAAAAGTTAACTTCAAAATATCTCAGAATTTTCCTACTGCATAGAAGTGGTTCTTAGAAATGCTACATGGTAAATTGATATTTTCCTCCTATAGGCTGCTGAAAGGACATCAATACATTATCAATTTATTCCATCTCTCTCAATTTTAGAATAGTAGCTGGCAGACTGGAACACCTGAGGGCTTGATAATTCAATTTATTTTTAAACCTTTCTCCCACTTGTTAAAATAAAAGGAGTAACACAGCAAAGGTAATTTTCCCTTTGACTTGTGAATGCTATCAGAAAAGTCCGTACCTAAGAGGCATGGTTTTTTTAATCAATATTTCATACCTATCATATTCTATTACCACATCCAATATGCAATAGCTCTATGGTTATTATTTATTTATATCTTAACTATACCCAGAAAGGACTTTAGGCAGCTTACAGTAAAAGAATAGGGAAAATAATGCCAAAATACCATAAGAGGATAAAAGTAGAGAAAATAAGCATATTTATGTCTAATATACATACCACTTAAAGATTCCCTGATGTAACATTCACAACATTGTGACTGATAATTTTTTAAACAGGTTAATTTTTGGTATAATTAGCTGTTGACTGTCACTCCCATTTTTTCCCCCCACAAAAAGCTAAATCAAATGAAACTTACTAAAGAATACATACCCATAATATGCAAAATTAGTGCTTGCTTTGGCTCTGATTCTATTGTTTGGCCACTTAAACACACACTATGGTGATTCAAGTTCAGCTGGGATTCAGCCATTACAAGAAATTCATAATTGTTTATGGCCTTTAAAAGATGACTTTTCTCTATAATGGATCTATAAATTTGCCAATTATAAACAAACCATGTTGGGAGATAATCAATAAAATGTTCTTGCGGCATAAATTATTTTGAAGCCATTTGGTAATTGGTTTACCCTTCACATTTTCCACTGAGAAGCTTTTATAAAAGTAAAATGTTGTGTCTCTGTAAGAGAAGCAGACTGTGTTTAAGACTCCTTCACTTCCTCTCTTTAGAAACTCTCTAGGAAACAAAGCATCACTGATGTGTCAACAGTTGAATACTTACAGAAAACATACCATGAGCCAGGCACTGTTTTGGAAGATGGGGAATCAAAGAGGAACAAAATGATGTCTTTGGGGTTCTTATAGTCTATTGAGAGAGAGGCACAGGACAGAAGGTAATTTAAATATAATGTATAAGAGGTAAAAGGGAGATTGACTAGGAAGTTATGGTGGCACTTAGCCCAACATAAAGGTTTGGATAAGGTTTTCTGAAGGAGATAACCGTTGAGTTAATGAAAGGATGAATAAGAATGTATCAGGTAAAGAAAAGTGACAAAAATGATTTGGAATAAGGAACAGCATAAACAAAGATATTGTAGCATGAAAGTATGGAGGAGTTTGGTGAACAAAAATGCAAGAATATTTGTTACTGGTAACATTTGCTCAACATTTACTCCATATTAAGGATTTATTATGCAATTAACATGCTTTTTCTCTAGTAATCCTTTATATTGTTTTTATTCCCCGATTTTACAGATGAGGAAACAAAAAAGTAAAGAGAAGGATAATGTGCCTAAGGTCTCACAGCCAACACGCCACAAAGCTGACCAGAGATTTGAACCAGGGACCAATAGCCTACGCAAATGGAAGTTTTAGTCACTATGTGCTATTATTGCATATTATCTACTTATGTGAGTCTTTTGACTACATATATGAAGTTATGGACATGTATGTGCTTAAAATTTGCTCTTTACACAAACATAAAAATATTTTGTGAATTCATTTGCAAGACAGTAGTCAATATCATTAATGTAAATCAATATTTTTAAAAGAGCTATATGGATCAAGACTAAAACATGAAGACCTGAAAAAGGCGGGTGACCTATTGAATGACAGCAAGCATCATGGGGGAAGGAATGGGTATGTGGAAAATAAGGGACTCTGAGGGCCCCATGATTTACTAGTTGAGTGGCCTAAGACCCTTTATTGGAAACTTCTGATAAGCTCGTCGCACATCTTCCCAAGTACATGTGCTTGGCATGAACCATTTTTAAAATCTCCTGGGAAATTCATCTATGCTGCTTTTGTTCTAAGTGGGCCTTTGAAGCCAGGGAAAAGGGCCCCTGTTCCTTGTCTAAAGAAATACTAGTGAAATGTCTCAACAGAAGAGAACAGGGATGAGGGATGTAGTATACCCTCAACCCCATCTAGTTTACAGATAATACTCTAATCATAACCACCTGCTTTCTAGGTCGGCTTTTGATGTTGATGATGATGATGACAGCCATCATGAATACAAGGCTTGCAATAGCCAGTACTTCATGCTTATTAACTTGCTCAATCCTTTCACAGATAAAAATGACACAACACTGCACATACCAACTTAGCAATAACAAAAGCTAACATTTCTATTGCATGTACCGCATGCCATACATTGTTCCAAGATCTTTACTGTATTATCTCAATTAATTTTCACAAGAATCCAATGATTGAGGTACCACTATTATTCCTATTTCATTGTTGAGTAAGGTGAGCCTCATAGAGGTTAAGCAAATTGCCCAAGATCCCAGAGCCACTTAGGGGTACAGCCAGGAAGAAAACTCAGGCATTCTAATTTCACAGTCTATACTCTTAATCAGTCCTTTACTGTCCTTCAAGATATCAATAGCAACAACCAGACTCAAACCATTGGCTGAATTCATCCCCTTTTCTTTACCTGTTGAGAACAGAAAGGTAATTATTTCACATGATTAGACTGAAAGATGAAAAAATAATAATTTTGATCATCAGCCCTCCAATTCTGCAGAAACCATAAATCTAATCCTAAGGAGGAAACCATTACAGTTGCCAGAGACAGGAAACATAGAGTTCCAAATTCCAGGGACCAGGGTCAGATAATTGATATTTGTCAAGCAATGGTAAGAAGAGATGGTGTTGTCAAGAGCCAGATAGCTGGTCTCCTACCATGCAGATGTATATGGTGCCCCTCTTGGAACAAGTATAATTTAGTTAAAAGCGATTAACATCCCATAATTTAAGTGATGGCTGGCAGTCTTATTTCTATTACTTTTTGCAAATTCATGAAAACTCAGGCCCAGTGTTGCCACATCTTCAATTGTAAGAGAAGCCAGAAATCCAGATTTTTATGTGAAATATTTTGATAGTTTTAAATGTTGAGAACCAATTCACAATTTGAAAAATGCTTTGTAGACAAAATACATTTGTGGATCAGTTTCAGCCCTTAGGCCAGAGTTTACAATATCCTAGGTAGTCTGTAGTCTTATAACCTTTTGAGATTTCACCCCGTCGTCTGAAAATTTAGGTATAGACTAACGAACACTAACTTCATCTCTAACCATCTTAGATTCTCTGAAGACACTGCCTTATTTTGTAATGTAAAAACATACTGAATACAAGTTTGAATGAACTTATAAGTCTTCCTAATGAATAACTTAATTGCCTAGAAAGAGCTATCAACTATTACATCTGAAGCTTCTTCATTCTCCTCTCCACATGACAGATTCAGAAATTACCCCAGAGATAGAGAATGACTTGCCTACAATCAGTAGTTCATTAGTGATAGTGTTAGAGCTCAAACACAGGTTTCAATACACAGGTTGAGTTTCTGTTATTCGAAATGCTTGGGACCAGCAGTGTTTTGAATTTTGGGTTTTTTGGATTTCAGAATATCTGCATTACACTTACCTGTTGAGCATCTCTAATGCAAAAATCCAAAATGCTCCAATGAGCATTTCCTTTGAGTATCATATCATAATTAAAAAGTTTCAGATTCTAGAGCATTTCAGATTTTGGATTTTCATATTAGGGATACTCAACCTGTGTGTTCTTTTCCTTATCAGTTAGCTTTTTTCATTCTGTTGCGGAAGTCATTTGAGCTCCTAGATGCAGCCATGCCTGCAGTCACACCTGCCCAAGAATTTTCAGTTACATATACCAATAAGTCTCACACTCTCTTTTCTGATTTAGCCCTCCAGTTGGGTTTCTGTTACTGGCAACCAAAAGAGTCTGACTGATAGCGTCAAACAAGGACTCTTTTCCATATTTCGGCTACCTCGTGCTCTTCTCCAGACTGGAATACCTATTTTTCCTACATTTACCAAAATCATACTAATGTTTAAAGATCTAACTCTAGTCTACTTTTTTTTTTCTTTTTTGAGACAGAGTCTCGCTCTGTTGCCAGGGCTAGAGTGAGTGCCGTGGCGTCAGCCTAGCTCACAGCAACCTCAAACTCCTGGGCTTAAGCGATCCTACTGCCTCAGCCTCCCGAGTAGCTGGGACTACAGGCATGCGCCACCATGCCCGGCTAATTTTTTCTATATATATTTTTAGTTGGCCAGATAATTTCTTTCTATTTTTAGTAGAGACAGGGTCTCGCTCTTGCTCAGGCTGGTCTCGAACTCCTGATCTCGAGTGATCCACCGCCTCGGCCTCCCAGAGTGTTAGGATTACAGGCGTGAGCCACTGCACCCTGCCTCTAGTCTACTTTCTCTATGAAGATTTTCGCTACTATTAAATCCAATCCTGTACATGCATGTGTACTTTCTCTATCCTTCCCTACTGTAGTACTTGTAATCTGCATCTTATAATTAAAACTTTCTTATTGAACTTATTTGTATGTTATCTTCCAAACCAGAATATAAGCTTCTCCAATTCAGTAACCATATCTCATAGGTACCTTTTGGTTCTCCTACAAAGACTATGAGACAGCTTGGTGCAATGAGTAACAGTTCACTTATTTAGAACCTAGTTCTAAGTTAGAACTGTCCTCATCATTTTCAGCTTAAGTTTTATAGAGACGTGGCCCCAAATCACAAATACTGGTAATACTTCAATGGCCTGTGTATTAAATTTGCTTTTGCAAGGGAAAGATCTCTAACTCATTTGACTTTTATCATCTTACACAGTATAATTCTTCAGGAATGGAAGATTACCTTTGTCCTTCAGTCCAGTCTTAGGGAAGCATAAGGTTATTCCAAGTGTGTAATGAGGCAAGAACCTCTCATTACTGTTTTGGTATCCTACATCTTCTGAAAATCTCTGCTAGTGTCAGTGCATAACAGTTCCTTCTCATTGCACCAAGGAAATTGGGGGAGAAATGCCAAAAGCGATATTTAAATAATTCAGTTCTTCCCCTGATGGAGAGAGAAACATACAATTCTGTTTAAAGAAAACCTAGTTTAAACAGTCACTTAATTCTCTCAAAAGGTTAGAATATCTTATTTTTTTAGAATATAAATCATATGTTGCATTAACAAAGCAAGCCTTAAGAATTTTGAATAGTGAAGCAAACCAATTGCCTCCAAGCATATCTGAATAGATGAATCACTATTATTGATTTCAAATTCTCTCACACACATACACACACACACGTGTGTGTAGTCAACAAGCACTGGGTCTTAAATTTTATGAATGGTATGGTTTTTGAGTCTTTCCTAAACAAGAGCAAAGAAGTAAATGAATAAAGATGGAATTTCCATGGCTAACAGTGACTCAACATTAGCCATAATTTCATGGAAAGATACAAGCTGAATCACACGGAAGTGAGTAGCTTGAATTTACAACACATTTGATGCGGTCATAAAGTCCTCTTGAATGAAATAGGAGTTGCCATAGAGCACACACAGTCTTAGGATTGCCCCTTTCCTTCATCATATACATATGGACACACATGTATACACACCTACATACGTACACATAATACTCATTTTAGACTATTTGTAATCCAGGCACTATGAATAATTCCTATCCAACTAAAAAAATTGGTCATGTCATCTAAATATTACACAGAATTGTTTACAGTGCCTGCTTTTACATCCCCTAAGTGAATTAGCTCTATAAGTAGCTAGTTCACATGAGGTAGCCACGCAGCACCGTTACTACATAATTTAGAAACATATGGTATAGCTTTGTCATGCCAACTTCTAGGTATTCACTGTACCATTCTGACAAAAGAAGAAAAAGCAAAGAACTGTTTTCCAAATTGTCACTTATGAGCTGCTGCAACATACATTGTTACAGTCTGGTGGGGAGATTTCTGTTTTGGTCATAAATTGTCATTACCACCGTGTTATATTTAGATTCACAGTAATGCAAGCAAAATATGCCTCTAAATGATAAAATGTTTTCTTTTCAAGTAGTCTGCTTAAAGTCCCCTCTTTTAATAGGAAAAGGATTGACATGTACTCTTTTTACCAGTAAAAGTGAAACCAAAGTAATTATCAAAATTGTTCGAGCAATGGTGCCTTCTCCCCATGCTCCTTCCCAATTGTTCTTCTGAGCTAGAATATTTTTTTTTTTTTCTTTCAGTTCGAATGACAGAGAAAGGCTGACACAGTCTGGTGTTCAGATTCCCTGCTCCCAGCCCCTCTCTCTCCTTCATCTTATTTAGCAGGTTACTACCTAAGTGCCCCTGGTGGCTATATTTGACAGGTGTCCAGAGCAAGAGTCGGGGGCCTCTCTCAACTCAAATAGTAATAACTGTGGATGAAGAAGCACCCAGAACACAACACTTGGGTAAAGTGTTGCCAGGATGCTACGGTTCTCTTTTTGTACTAGAATATTTCTGGCCAGTATCTCATATTAAAAAGATAGGGTTTGGAATCAGCATGTTCCACGCCTCAATTCCCACTCTTCTATGTATCTACATAGTGCTTTAGGCAAATTACAAAACCCGTCTGAGCCTCAGTTTTGTCTTCCAAAAATGAGGATGGCAATTTGTACATTACCAGAGTTATAAGGAGAATTAAAAAGGACCTAAGAACAGAAAAAGGAATTTCAGTAAAAACTAAGGAGAGCTGAATACACTACAGACTTTAGTTAATAATAACATATCAATACTGATTCTTTAATTGTAACAAATGCATCATATCACTGCAAGATAATAATAGGGGAGACTGAGTGTGGGGTATACGGGAACTGTCTGTGCTATTTACTCAATTTTTCAGTGAATCTAAAACTGTTCTAAAAAAATCAAAACTATTTTTTAAAAAATCAAACCTTTTTTAAAAAAATGACTAAGTGCCTTGCACATAGTAGGCACTTGAGAAATGGTGGCCAGTATCATGATATAGACTATTTGGTTTCACCAAGTATATTACACTCTTTATGATATGATCTCTTCTTTTCCCCAATCCAGCATTCCTTTTCACAGACAGTCCCCTCTCCTCCATGTCACCTGAGCCTTTTCTCTACATCATTCTTTCTTTTTTTTCTACTTCATCTATTTCTATTCTACTACAAACTCATGTTTCGTTTACAACTGGTTTATCTTTCTCCTAGGGTACTCTTAGTTTCATCAACCCTTTTTGTTGGCTTTACATTTTGCCACAATGATTACGCATTAAACGTCTTAATTACTTTCAATGATTGCTCATTAAAAAAAAATCACAGTTCCAAGCTTTCTACTTGGAGAAGAGCAAAACACTCTTTTCCAGAAAGGCACAAAAAACTTAAAGATATGACAATGGAAAAGCTATTATTTTTTGTAATAAGAAGATATATATTCAGCTTCCCAGTAGAGCAAACAGCCCTGGGGTAGCTTTGTTGGGATATGTATTTAGCAATAGTTTGCTGCAATAACTAAAAATAGTTTGGCCAAATGCCAGTGTTATCAGTCTGTCTCAGAGTCTCTCTGATGTTAAGGTCATGTGTAAAAACAGAACCAGCTTGCCCCTCAAAACCACAGCTTTGAATGGATTCAGGTGAAACATAGAATCAGATCAGAACAACTTGGTTTCATGATCATCTCTCTCAGGTGGCTGAATGTTCTCTTTAGAAGAACTGGGTCTCTGTGGGATTTCTTTCTCTATACTAGTGCTGGACTGAAGCCTAAAGGACAGAACTCTAGAGCCTTTGGCTGATAAGTAGAAGCTTTTTTTTTTTTTTTTCTTTAAGTCACAACAGTTTTCATTGCCAAAGGAATAGGACATCTTTGGTTGGTGCTATTAACAGGGTAGACTTTGGAGGTGGAATTTCCCAAGCTATAAAGAGACAATTACCATAATAATTCCAAGCTGAAATGTGAACTATCAGGTCCCAGGGACCTAATACCCAACCTTAAAACATTATCCAAAAAACTTTTACTGCTCCGAGGATACTTCTGCTCTACTATAGTCCAAAATACAGACTGAAAAAGCAAGGGGAAACAGATACGGATGGGGGGCGGGGGCGGGCAGGGGTGTAGCCCACCTGCTGTCTCTTGCCCAGGAAATGAGTTTTATCTTTAAATAAAACTAATATCCCAGCTTGTGATAGCTGAAATAAATCATCAGTGCTGGGTGGTGTGTGTACATATATCAGCAAAACAAACAGAGAAATCTGTGCTAACTCAAGATAAGGGTGGATAAATACGGAAAACCTAACACTCCACTCCAGCAACATATAATTCAGTCTTAAACGGCAGCAACGGAGAAATTCACTATTTTAAGAAACTAGTCTCACAGTCTTGATGGGGTTGGGGCTGGCTTCTCACATTGCCCCTCTGGGGGCTTGACTGGCTTTTCTGTTAGCTCAAGTGCGGCAGATTTCATTTAAGAGACAGAATAGGATGTTCTTCACTAACTCACTCCAACTGGGATCCTGACTTCTTTTCTGGTCCCCCCACCCCCGCCACTACACTGCCCCTCGTCCAGCAGTAGCCCCCACCCCTGTTGCTCTAGCTGGAGAACAGCTGATAGAAATAGGCACTTTTTTTTTTTTTAAACATCAAAGGCAGCCCAGAGCCGCCCCAGCCTTTCCCTAGCCTCAGACACAAAAAGCTTTTGATGCCTATAATTGCGAGGCTTTTTGCAGCTGTACTTTATCAAGTCGGGAGCGGTAGGGCTGGGAGGGCCTAGGCGAGCCAGAAGGTGGCGGCGAAGTCACCTTGGGAAGAGGAGAAGAGGGTCAAAGAGAGGAAGGTGGAGAGGCGGACCCGGGTGGAAGGACCAGGGGGCGTTCTCCTGCTCTGGGGTTAGTGACGAAGAGTCAGGGGCCGTGGAGAGAACCCCCGCCGGAGGGGAGCCGTGCCGGGGCCCTTAGGTGACCCTAGTGGGCGATCAGCTGGCCCGAGGAGGGAGAGGAGCGTGCCCTTCGCAGAGTCACGGGAAGCTTTGCCTTCCGGGCTTGTTCTCTCCCGCCTGCCCCTGCGGTTGCTCTCTGCCCCGGCTGGCGGAGCGCTGCTCCAAGGCGCTCTTCTCCCTCCACATCGGCGCCCCCGCCCGCCGAGCGCACGCCCAGGAGGGCGGGCCCGGAGCTGAGCGCAGCCGCCCGCCGCTGGAGAGCGCTGGGAGCCCGGCGAGCGAGCAAGGCCTCTCTGGGCGCCGCGGGCTGCAAGTCACTCCCCAGCCTCCCAGGCGACAAAGCAGGACCTGCCTGCCTCGCTCCCGGACTGGGAGTCGGGCACGCTGCGCTGCGCTCCAGGCCCCGCGGCGCTCGCACGTAGCTCCTGGTGCGCTCCGGGCTGGGCTGGGCCGGGCCGGGCCGGGCCCGGCCGCTGGGAGGGCGCCCCGTAGCCCTTTCCCCAGGGCGCGGTCTCCACCTTCTTCTGCTCCTCCTCTCCAGCTGCGCCGCCAGCTCCCATTGTTCGCCCCGCCCGCCTGGCGACATCCCGGCGCTGCTCCCCGGGCCTCCCAGGCGCACCTACCTTCTGCTGCCGGCGAGCCATGTCGGTGGGCTGCTTGGCGTTGAAGGGGTAGGCGATGCAGCGCATCACGAACACATAGAGCTGCAGCCTCTTCTTCCTCTCCTCCTCCTCTCTCTGCAGCCGCTCCAACTCTTCCTTCTCCTTCTCGCTCACCACCGACGGGCTGGGGCTGGAGGGCCTGCCGCCGCCGGCGCGGCTGCTGGGCTGCAGACCCCCGGCCCCAACGCCGCTGCTCGCGCCGCTGCCGCCGCCGCCGGCGCCCACCCCGGCCCCGGCCCCGGCGCCGCCGCCCCCCAGCCCGGCGCCGCCGGCCGAGCCCTCGCTGGTGCGGCTGGGAGACAGGCGCGCGCCGGACGCGGCCGAGCCGAGCACCTCCTTGCCGCTCTCCTCTTCCACGATCTCATCCGATTCTTCTTCGCTGGACGAAGGGTCCAGCATGGTGGAGCCTGGGGTGGGTGGGGGTCTCTGGAGCCCCCGGCTTGAGTGCAAAAGGTGGGGGGAGCGCTGGAAGCAGCCGAGGGGCAGTTCTCCCGGGTGGGCGCCTCTCTCCGAGTCAGGGAGCCGCCGCGACTGCTTCCTCTGCCCGGCGGTAGCGAGCTGGGCTCAGACCCAGGAGCGCAAGGGGAGGAGGGGAAGGGAGAGGTGCGTCCGTGGACCCGAGGTGGGCAAGGGGGAGAATCAGTTGCGAGCCCCGAGCCCGCAGCCGGATGCCATCTGCAGCCGCTGAAGGAGGCGCCTCCAGAAAAGATGCCGAGTGTTGCAAGCTGTCGATGCAGCCAAGAGCCGAAGAGGCATCTTGCCGATTGGGGAGGGAGCGGCGCTTACGTGTTTATTGGCTTAACTCTCCCGTGTCCGCGGCGTAAAGGGCTGCTGCAGAGGGCTGGAGGGGGGAGAGCGCCGAGCGTCCGCAAAGCCTCAGAGCCAGTACTTCTGACCCTAATGCCTTGCTACCCTTCTCGCCCCCTCCCCTTTGTGGATAATTTCCCCCTGGAGCCCCAGCTCTCCCTGTCTGTTCTCCTCTTCGCCTCTCGCGGAGGAAAAGTTCTTGGGGGAGGGAGAAGTAAACCAGCGATGACTTCCTGCCAGCCAAGAGCGGGCTGTCCGTTTGGAAACGCTAAATCAAGGAGTCTCACTTAAGAGGAAGTCCGCGAGATCCCATACGGAAAAGAAAGGGTCCACAGCGGCTCCTCGGGCTTCTTTATACCTGGGACGCGGGGGCGGTGGGGGCTGGGCAGCGTGTTCGTCCCACCTGTGTAAACTCTGATTCCTGCAACTTGCTCCACCTGCGCCTACTCCAATTAAAATAAATGGGAATCAGATTTTGAGTGAATTGGTGTATCGACCATGCGGCTCAACCATTTAAGTTGAAGCCCCTCCCTTGCCTACCCCCTGAAAAGCTACGATGAATCTCCTTCAGTTCCCAAGAACTGGGATTACTTTCTGCTGTGGCGAGCCTACAGAGAAATGGAAGGGTTTCTGGTTGCTCCGCTCTCGCTCCATTGTGGCTCGCTGAAGGATCTGGGGGGAGGAGTGAGGACCCCGAGATCAGACAAAGACACCCCAAGAACTCAGCGGCGTCGACATCTAATGCGTAGACCCTGTCGCGCTGTCCTCACCCCTGCCTCTCGGGTAAACTATTAATACAAAGCAGCAGATGGTGCCTTGCTTCCCCCTGCTCCTTAGGCCAATAAACCCGACGGACAGGGGAGCTGGCCAGCGTGCTGAATCTAATCAGCGACCCGCAGATGGATTGAAAACAAACCGGCACAGGCCACCTTTGGTCCTTAGACTATCTAGAGACTTCTCCACCTCCCCCCCCACCCCATCTCCTATATTTATGTATTTTCTAATTCTCTAATTATCCGTAGATACTTGTGGGAGTGATTCTAATAGTGTAGCATGAGTTTAAAGTTTACATCACGTTTGCCTTTATGTATTTTTCAGTTTGCCGTGAGTTTTACAGTAGGCTTCAATAGTAAATTGAAGCTTTCTGGATAGCCTGTTTGAGTCTTGCAGATGAACTCAAAACAACATCTAGTTTCACATTAACTCCAACAATTCTGCTTGATTTTTTGAGTTAAGTACTTGGATGGCTTATATTTGACTTTGCCACCATAGCTCAAAAACACTACTTGTGTGGCTATCACACATTCTGTATAAATTTAAAGTAAAAAAACTGAATGACATGAGAATTGCTACAGGTTGGCAGTCCTCACTTTTTAATTTTTCTAAAGAAATAAAAGATGTGCAAATCATGTTGTGCTGATTTTCCTGGAATAGAAAATGCAGTGGTTCAATCAATCAACAGCCTTTATCCAGCACCTTTGTATGAAGTGAACACTGTTCTAGGTGCTTCAGGTAGATGGAATTTTTAGAAGACATTCCTTTAAAGAGTCTATAATCTCCTTTGTGATATATAACATAAACATGTGAAAAAGATTGACAGTACTTATTTCAAGGCAATATATCAACAAATCCAGGTTAGTAAGGTGCAAAAAGCTTGTGTGAATGAAGCAACCTGGAGTGAAGGGAATCATATACTTCCCAAAGAAGAGAGTTAAATTTTAAAGAAAGAAATCATATAAATGGGTGGTGAAAAGGGAAGCTATTGAAAGTGGAAAAACTGGTTTGCAAAGCCATAGTGATAGGGCAAGGGATCAAGTAAAGTTAAAGACTGTTATGGAGATAGGGTTTGGGTAGGTAAGGGTGAGGGGAGGAGGAAAAAAAGACTTGGAATTATAATCTATTTAGCTAAATGAAGGGACTCTGTTTAGGACACAAAGAAATGAATTAAGTTAGCTAAGAAGTATGTGGCAATTTGGGGAGGGGGTGTTGTTGAAGGCCAGACAAAGGACACTTACTAATTAAATATTTCTTCCTTAAGTTATTTATTTATAAATGAATGAATGAATGACTGAAACAGAGTCTCGCTCTGTTCCCCGGGCTAGAGCACCATGGGGTCAGCCTAGCTCATAGCAACCTCAATCTCCTGGGCTCAAGCCATCTTCCTGCCTTAGCCTCCCAAGTAGCTGGGACTACAGGTGCATGCCACCATACCCGGCTAATTTTTTTCTATATTTTAGTAGAGACGAGGTCTCGTTCTTGCTTAGGCTGGTCTTGATTTCCTGAGCTCAAGCCATCCTCCCGCCTCGGACTCCCAGAGTGCTAGGATTACAGGAATGAGCCACTGTGCCCAGCCTCTTAAGCAACTATAGGCATTTCAATATCATCACATCAGATGTTGGTGGCAGAATGACCATGAATTCCCTCTCCATTGCCATTTGGAATTTCTCAATTACTATGATAAAGTTTTGTTTGGTTTTTAAATTTAAACATTCATTTAGGGTTTTTTTTTTTTTTACAATCATAGTCATTAATATAGAAAATATCTACCTTTTGTTAATCATATAAACCTATGATTTGGGTATTAAATATAACATTGCTTAGAAAAATCTAACAATCTTCTCAATTCCTCCTCAAGAATATTCAGTCAAAAAGGCTTAAAAACATATTTTACCAGAAATACTTCTATAATTTTTTTCAAATGGTGTTTATTGCTGTCTTTTTAAATATATGTCCTTTTTTTTTTTTTTTTTAGACTAGTCAAATACAGTAGTGAGAAGAGGGGAAAGTAGCAGAACAAAGAGTTCAATCTATAACTGACCCCTTCAAAGACATTGCTTACCTGAGCTGAAAGTCAATTCAATGCCCTTGGAGATATTAAAACTATTTGTAGTGTTGAAGATAAAATTGGCCAACCAGAACTTTAGGCATTTGAACTAGGAGTTGTGGCTTCCCTAAATGTACATTTTGATGAACAAACAGTAAAGGAACAAAACCACAGAATATATCCAGAAGCTATTAACTTTTCTCTACCTCTTGACATCTGTGTTTTTATTAAAAAAAATACAATTCCACCATACATGACAATATACCTAAGGATTGATATCCTGCAAGAAGCTGTTTTAGGTGCTTGCGTGTTTGCTCCACATCTCCTTCTGCTTTGTAGGGAACTTGGATAACCTCAAGGTGACGGAATAAATTTTAGTCAGCCATCTGGAGACTGTACCATGAAAGTAGACGCTATAACATTGAATTTTGTAAACCACCCACAAAAATCAAAGTCTAGAGAAAACAAAAATGACTGAGGCACCAAACCAGGGTTTTCTAATCTTAACCTAGATGATCTCTATTCTCCTCTGAAGCGTTTGCCGTGATTGTGTCAAAGGCCACAACATAAGGAAATATCTGATTCGTTGGCAGTTAATAGACACATTAGTGAAAAACAATCACTTTTTTATGTCACTCATAAAACATTTCAATCAAATATAACTGAATTTAATTCCCATGTTGATGTTTTTGTTGGGTATATTACTAGAAGATAGTTTAGCCAACTTAAATATTTTATAAAAATCTCAATAAATTTTGTATTAGTTGTACATCTAGTTGTAATCTTCTTATCCAATCAATAATTATTTTTTTTAAGTTATAAGAATAGCTCACAAGCTCCAAAAATGGATTAATTTGAACCTTATGGTGTGCCTTAGGTCAAGTTAAATGCCTGGGCTCTCAACCCAGGCAGTTCTGCCTCTGTCACTTAATAGCAGAGCTATCCTGAGCAAATTATTTAATGATTCACTGTCCTCATCTGTAAAATGGGGGATAGTGGTACTCATTTCCCTTAGAATGACAAAAGATTTAGATGATACATTAAAAGTGATTTTTAATTTTATTCAAGTGAAGAGAGGGACTTGTAATAAATTATAGGACTAGAATTGGACACAAATAATTGGAAGGAAAACATTTAAAAAATCAGAAATAGATCTGAATAATAGAAGATTTGCTTTTTTATGTAATTGATCCCTGTTTTGTTTTGCACAGTATTGTCAGGGTCTAAGAAAATGATCTATTTTGTTTGAGAAAACCACTTTTCATCATTGCTCTTCATCACTTAATGATTCTTGCTAAAGCAAAATGAAGTGGTTTAGGATGAAATTAAAAGATAATCATAAGTCTAAAAATAATAAAAATCAAGCCACACAAAAACATCTTCTTTCACTCCAGGCAACAAAACATGTTTTGGAATGATAAATAATATTACTTGCAAGAATTGGTCTTGGAAAGCCACCGTCATTACTTAAGAAGATGAAAAAGAAAAATGGAACAACTCATTTTTACAATAAATATTTAACTTGAATGCTGAAAACCAACTATTCACAAGGGTAATCATGTTTCTTGCATGCACAATTTCTTTTAACAGAAGTGGGAGCTAGGTGTGGTATGGATTGAAATACACTCTATGTTGGTACATGGATGAGATGGAGGGTTTTGTCATTTTGCATTGACTCTAGAATAAATTTACATGCCAGCAAATCGAAAGGGAAAATGTACCCAAATAGCTGTTTTCACATGATAAGATATTAGGTAGATAATTTGTCTAATTAGCCCAATTCTCCAATTAGATTTGCCTTGATAAATGCTGCTAACATTACATCTTCACCTTCTCAAAAGAATTCTCTGAGTTGATTGTCTGGGTTAGAGTTAATTATTTTCACAAACTCTAGTGGCTTTCAACTGGAAGGCTTTCTGCAAATTGTAAATAGAAATGACTGAAATCAGGGTATTTTCATATTAACAAAGGTGTTTTCAGTTTTAAATAACTGAATATGGAGGGTTCCTTAATTTAGGCTGCTCTAAAACATATGAGTCTCACCCAGTCTTTCAGAGGAAGAAAGTGAGTAGGAAAAGGAGATTGAGAGAGACTTAATGAATAAAGGAAAATAAGCAAAAATGTAAGGATGGGTTCTGATCAAAGAATAGATACCGTCATCTGGGTTAGGGGTTAATAGGGGTAAACACATTTGGGGGAAATGCTCTAAACCAACTCTGGTCACCTCCATGCCCAATCAAACTAATAAAAGGGAAGTTTGTAGATCAAGTCCTGGGCTCTGCTCATAGGAGAGTTCTTCTTCCTCTTCTTCTTAGGTTGACACTGACTCTTCTTCCATATTAGAGTCCACCATTCCAGCCCATTATCTGTAAGAACTCCATTACTCTTCTCTTGTTTCTTTCATCAATAAGAACTTTCTGCCCCAGTCTGGTTCCAAAATAGTATTTAAGGAGATGCTGACATGCTGTTATTTTTTACTCATAACATGTACCTCATGATTTACCATGAGAAACAAGGAACTTCTATAAGAACTTGGTTTTGCATTAAGATGGAGTTTGGTATATTCCAACCAGGCACTTGTGGATGTACAAATTCTATTCTTTCATTGTGAGTCTTGAGAGAGGTATATATAAAGAATAATTGCATATACAAATCATAATGCCATTATGATGATAGCTAAGACAGGGCTCAATAGTGCCCCAACACAGAACTCTGATGATGCTAGAGTGAGCTGTGTATTTTTGGCTTTATATCTAAACAGATTATCTACCCCCATAAGCCAGAATTCACATCTCGATATGTTATCATCCTCTGGTCAGTTACAAGGTACAGGAAACTGAAATAATAATTAGTACAATTAGGCATGCCTGCAAAAAGATAGAAGAGCCTGCCCCTTGTAGGTCTTGAATTGATTCACCCCAGTCACATGGAAGAAGACAACAGAAGAGAGATATACATGGGTGATACACTTTTTTAATGCACAGAGACCTACCCACTAGTAAACTTATCTCAACTGGCATACTTTACCTGATAAATCTGATTAATATTCCTTCTTACTTATTTATTAGAGATAGGGGTCTTATTTTGTTGCCTAGGGTGGACTCAAACTCCTGGGCTCAAGTGATCCTTCTGCCTTAGCCTCCCAAATAGCCAGGACTAGATGTGCATGCCACCACACCAGGCAAATATTCCCTCTTTTTGGGGAGGGGACTGAAGAAGGTTAAAACTTGGTTGGCAGAGATCCAGGAGTTTATCTTCACTAGGGAGGAAAATATTTCTTTTTTCCTTTTCTATCATTAAGTTTATGGCTGAGGCCCTATAATCAAAGACAGATTAACAAGAGAAAAGCATACATATTTTTTAATATAAATTTTACATGCTATGGGTGCCCCCAGAAATTAAGACACAAAGAAAAAGGGAAACTTGTGGATTTTTATTGTTAGGTTTGATGAAGAATGAACAGTCATGGAAACCATAATTAGACAAAGGTGGGTATGATCTAATTGTAGTAAACTGGGAAGAACTTAGGAAAGCCTTTTTGTTCAGATTCTTCTCTGTGTCCCTGTGTCTTCAAAGATAAAGACATTCTTTTCCTCTGGTATAGGAAGGCCCCCTCACATGAGGGTCTTTGTGACTTGCTTTAGAGGAAGTTCAGAGAATTCCTTCTAGGTTTTATGGATTGCTTTAGAGAAGAAGGGTATGGGAAGGTGATAGTGACCTTCCTGCTTCCACTGTTTTCTCAGATGCCAAGGTGCTATATTTTGGGATAATGTGTTCTGAACTTTATCACCATTCTCTGTCTTAGTCCATTTGCTTTCTTATAAAGGAATATCTGAGGCTGGGTAATTTATAGAGAAAAGAGGTGTACTTGGCTCATGGTTCTGCAGGCTGTATGAGAAGCATGGTACCAGCATCTGCTCCTGGTGAAAGCCTCAGGAAGCTTTTACTCATGGTGGAAGGCAAAGGGGGAGCAGGCATCAGATGGTGAGAGGAAAGGAGCAAGGGGTGGGGGAGGTGCAAGGCGCTTTTCAACAGAATGGCATCAAGCCATTCATGAGGGATCTGCCCCCATGACCCAAACACCTCCCACTAGGGCCCCCCTCCAACACTGGGGATCAAATTTCAACATGAAATTTGGAGGGGGAAAACATCCAAACTCTATCATTCTCCCTGCATGATCATGACCTAAGCTACCACTTTTCACCAACTGGCTCAGCCTCTTGAACTCCTGATTGTTCTGTAACCAAGAACCTGGACAACCCCCTGTACTTGTTCCTCAAGGGTGGGTTTCTCTCCATCAATTGTATTTATTTGGAATTTTGGCACTATTTTCCACGATATCTTTGAAAAAGATAATAAACTAGTGCGTACGTGTGTTTAGAACAAAGTAGAGTCCATAGTAAACTTCTAATAAATGCCAGTGGAGATGGTGATACTGTCGATAACTATCTTTTATTCCAGATAACAAGGCTGAGCCCTATTTTTTTGGAAGGCAGAGGGATATAGTTTACTAAGGCCAGTGAGAAATCTTTTGTCCCTTCAGAGAAAGGCCACCTAGGACCTACGACCTATGGTAAGGTGAGGTATAAGGCAACAACACAGGTCTTGGAGGGAGTAGGTGGTGTGTTCTTTCAGTATAGATTTAACACCTCTCCTTCTTCGCCCTCTCTGATACCCTAATCTACTTTTATATTTTTAGAAATTACCAGCATACGGAAGAGAGTTAAGTGAAGAACAATGACAGGTATTTAGGTTGGAAGAGTCAAGCAGGACTCTAAAGGGAACGCTTGGAGTGTTTGATTAGGCACAGTAACTTCCAGGGAGATACGTTCCCACCTTTTCCTTGCAGGGCATTACTTCATGCCATAAAAAGAGCAATATACACACTTTCCTTGGACTAGTGAAAATCAGTCTCCATTTCAACCAACTCATAGGAAAAGCAATAAATATTTAAAGAATATTCTGCACTCAAAGTCAACTCACAGTGGAGAGGCTACAGTTAGACCTAAACCATAAGGCCTTGTATTTCCTTTCATTATTATTTGTACTGCCAAACATGAGAGCCCTACAAGTCACCAAGTCATTTGTATTGCCAGGCATTTAAGCAGCACATTTACCATGCAGTAGCCACAACTCATTTGATTAGTTCGGAAAATGTGTGGAAATGGGAAAACCTTGTGGGTGTGATGATGCCTTCAGGCAATAGGTTGAGTAATCACATAAAAGGGAGCAATTGTTTTTTTCCACCCATACAGATGCATACCCTCTGGTGACCGCAAGAGCAGTGGAAATGACTTCATCATGGCTCAATTATATATAAGTTATTAAAGGATACTAAGTGTTCAGTTCCTTGTTGACGTTTTACTAGTTGGGAGATGAAAAGTCATGAATGTTCAAATTGTACCCAAATTCACGATACAAAATATGTGACTTTAAAATTACTCTCCCATAGGAGTAACTAGTTCAAAAATATAAAAGAAATTGTAGGCTGTTAAGGGTCTGTTTTTTCCCCCCAAATTTGCCCAGGTTGAATGGCATCTAGGTGATAAAGGCAAACTTCTGCCATCCCCATGATCATCTTTATATTCCACAATTATCAATATGGTCCCAAGATCAAATATCTGGTCTTTTTAAAACCATAATCACCCTCGTTATTGCCATGCTTTGTATACTGATTTTTAATTTTTATAGACGAAGTTCACTGAGCAAACCATGTCCAGGTACCTCTTGTTTTATTCAGTTAGTTGTTTCTAGAAATAAAAAGGACACCTGAATGAAGAATCTAAAACAATCAATATTGCATAAAGGGTACAAATTGTCCCTTGGGAATCAGGGAGACTTGGGTTCAAATCCTGACTTTACCAGCTGTGTGATCTTGGGAAAATATGGTTGATTCTCTGATCCTCTGTGCTTCAACCTTGAAATTGGCAATAAAATACTGACAATATATAGAGTTTTTGTGAAGAGGAATCATGTTAATGCATCTAGAATTCTTAGCACATTTAAGTTCTTTGCACACTAGAAAAAAAACAAAAAAATAAATGCTTAGCACAATGTATGGCACATGTTCGGGAAATGGAGGCTCTTATCAATATTATGCATGAATTTGTGTCCCACCGAGTGGGAGAACTATAAGAAAAGATATATCCAGCTTTGCCTTCTGCAGAGAGGTCAGGTCCTGTTGGAAAAGCTTCTGGAAAAATTCTACTTTGTTATCAAGAACTTAACCTTCCATCCTTGAACAAAGAGCTTCATTTGAGACAGCTTATAAAAATACCTGAAGTTATCATTATATATTTTATCAAAATTCATCTCAGGAAGAATTTGTTTGCCAAATGACCACAACATAAGATGTTATAACCAGACTTGTAATGAGGTTGACATTCCTGGAAGAAAAAAAGAAAGAAAAGGCCATTCAAACATTGCTTTTTGAGGGCTCAGCTAAATAGCTTTCAGAAAGAGCTTCCCCTAGCTTGTATTTGCATAACAAAAAGATTCCCCCACCTTCCTATAGTCTTATTTGCAGATCCCAAGTAGAATATTTATTAAAGCCTAGATGCAATTAAACCTTTTGTGAAATTTGTGTTTGATCATGAATAGGGGTGAGTCAGAAAGTCTGTGAACCAGAGTGAAACATAAAGGGAAGTATACAAGAAAGCACTCTCATCTTATATTTAGCAATGACATTCAAATGACAAAAAAAGAGAGACAATTTTGGAGTAAGATGAAGTTTTCCATTGAGTGTGTTCATCCCTAATCTCGGTTTCTTTGTTTATTGCTCTCATTAATTCACTAACTAACATATGCTGGAGGTTGGAAGATTTGCTTATAAAATGGTGATGGGAAAGGTAGTCTTGCCCTAACCTAATCTGTCTGGATTCTGAAAGTGCTTTATTATGAAAGGAAAATATAGTGAGTCCTCAAATAGTAGTGTGTGTTTCATTAACATAACAAAAACCGTGCTTCTGATTCCTACAGAAATATGCCATAAAATCTAAGCTTTTTATTTCACTCCAGAAACTTGAAAGGAAGTCTGGGCTCACCTCTATTATTGTTCTCAATTAAGAATTCTTTTTAAACTGTCTGTAGTTTACCAGGAATATTTTAAAGAGGTAGTTCCTAAAGAGATTACCCAACCAGGAGAGGTATTTGGAAGGTCAAGCGGGGTGATTTTTTTTTTTTTTTAACGTGAAGGAGGGCTTCAATTAGTCAAACAATGTGTTCATAATTCCAAAAAGAAAAAAAAAAAAGAGGAGAGTTATACATTTGAATGATTTGATTGCGTAAAAGAGAACAAGTTTCCTATTGCTATGATTTTGTAGATTTAAATTTCTCAATGTAATTTTCCTGCCACCTGACCTTATTTTCTTTTGCAAAGGCAAAACAAATCAACTTGAGAGGAAGAGGGAAGGAAAACAATAATCTATGTTTTCATGTTCTGGGATTATTTGATTCCCTGGTAGGCTTGCCTTGCTTACTTATAATCATACCAAAATATTCATAATTTAAAAATTGGCAGGAAATGAAGCTGCAATCCTTCTGTCCCTGTTGGAACATATCAGGGAATCAGGATTTTTCTCCTACCCCAGAGATTCCTTTCAGCATGTGCCAATTTTTAAGCCTGAGTATGCTAAGTGACGAGAATTATATGTGAAACCGTACAGTGAGCCAAGAGTTCTGGTGTATGCGCCCTGAAAGTGCATTCCAGGACCCCAAAGACATCTTGATTCAACTAATTGAAACATGGGTGTGTTTTTAACAATGGGAAGTAGCATCACTTGTCCTTTACATTACATTTTGTGAGCAGGAGCTCTGATAAGCCTTATTATTTATAGCAAGTATATGGAGACTTGTTAAGTGACTCCTGACTTTAGAATTCTATTATTTTTTTCCATTGGTTTAATACACACATTTAGCCCCTCTTATGTACCAGCTTCTGTGTGAGATCCTGAGAATACAAAGTGAAATGGGCCAAGTTTTCTGCTTCCAAGGAGCTCACAGTATAGTTGGGAATAGAGGCAATAAAAGGAAAAATGACAGTATCTTCTGGAATGTCCAAGGACAGAGCTATGCCTGGGGGTTACGGATCACCTAGGACTAGCGAGAGTTGCTATGTGAAGCAGCAAGAGGAAATAGGGAAGGGGAGTTGAACGTGCCTGAAAGATGGAAACTGTACCAAAGAGGGTGATCTGGGAAGAATCTCTGTCCATGTTGAAATATGTCTCTATGATAGTGCCAGAAACATTTTAAGGTAATATCTTTCCTAAAGGAGAAGAAGAGAAGGGGTTTCCTAGACAGGAAGATATATGGGAGCAGAGGCTTAAGGCTATGCCCGGATGCTGAATCCCATAGGCCTGGGTTCAAATCCTAACTCTGTCACCCTGGTCAACATTGAATCACATAGAAATTTCCCAGAGCAGGTGGATCTACTCACAACCTGCTTTGTTATCATTCTATTTTTAATTTGGATTTTTATTGTTAGCTTTAGCAAACTCTAAGTAACCTTTAAGGCTTGCCATTATTTGGAGAATAAGAGTAATGTAATAATGGTCAATGTTGTTGATGATAATTAAAAAGACTATGATATACACAGTGTTCATTTATGGAGTGTTGGCTTAATCTACTTAGACCCTAAGTGCTTGCTGTGGTTAATTTTATGTTTTAACTTGACTAGGCCACAAGGTGCCCAGATATTTGATCAAACATTATTCTGGGTGTGTCTGTGACAGTGTTTTTGGATGAGATTAACATTTGAATTGATAGACTGAGGAAAGCAGATTGCCCTCTCTACTGTGCCTGGACCCCATCTGATCAATTGAAGACCTAAATAGAACAGAAAGGTTGGATAGGAGGGAACTTCTCCTGCCTGACTACTTAAGCTGAGACATTGGTCTTCTACTGCCCTTGGATTGGATGTCATACCATTTGTTCTACCGGGGCTCCAGCTTGCTGACTGCAGGTCTTGGGAATTCTCAGCCTCCATAACTCCTTATAATAAATCTCTCTTTCTCTTTCTTTCTGTACAGATGTAAATAGATATAGATAGTTATAGCTATAATCCTCTATTGGTTCTGTTCCTCTGGAGAACCCTAATATAGTGCTTTATGTTTTCTCTCATATTTCTCATGGTGTTGATTTTCTAAGAGACAGGGTCCTGCTATGTTGCCCAGGCTGGCCTCAAACTCCTGGGCTCTAGTGATCCTCCCACCTCAGCCTCCTGAGTAGCTGGGACTACAGGCACTCACTAATGTGCCTGGTTCAACTTATAGTCTTGATTTGGACTTGTGCACTTAGACACTTCAGTATACTATAGGACAAGACAAATGAGATTTTAAGATTTCTTCTAGCTTGTAGCTTGAATTCTGGCCATTATAAAGGTAATCTTTAAAAGACTTAAGAGTCAAATTCTTTGCAACAGGAAGCTGGCTTCAGATCCTGGCCATACTACCTGTTCAATACATGTATCTTGGACAAGTTACTTAATGTTTCAGAACCTGAGTTTCCTTTGCTACAGTACTTAACTTCATAGAATCATTCCAAAGATTCAGTAGTAAGCTCAGGGAATATGAATGTTACAGTTCATCATCATAATCATCACCCAGTTTTCTTAATACTCCTCATACACACAGCTACTACCAATAAGGGCATCGCCAGGACTCCCTCTTTAGTTTTGTTTTTCAATTTCTCACTTGGAGGGAGGGCTCTTGAGGAAAGTCGTTTGATCTCATGGGTTTTATCATCGTTATTACTACCTTTGCTTCTAGTACCATTCAAAAATCATCACGGATAACTTTCACTTTCACTTGTCTGCCCCCCCAGAAGCCCCTTTGGTTCCATTTGCATCTGTTAATCATATCTGACTCCACATCCCACTGACAACTTCTACTCTTCATTTTCCATCTTTTCCAAATTCCAATTAAAGAAATATTGAAACAAGTTTTTCATTTTCATGTTGTCCCTCCTGTGAGCATTACTTAATCTCAGAGCTCAAAAGGCATGGCTGCACTGTCCCAGTACCAAAAACGCAGATTTGTGTCCATGAGAAAATATTTTTCACAATGCACTACCATCTCTGGTGGCATGAAGGACAGCCCAAACTCCCAAGCCCATAAAACACCATCAATCACAAGTTTCATAATAATGACTGAGTTGAATTTACAAAAGAGCTTGGAGTTTCTGAGAGTTTCAAGGTGAGTCTCTGTTCACGAACTAGGGGAAAACAGTACCTGTTGTTTGGACAATGAAATGGGAGGGAAAATGCAGGATTCCATGCTTCTGTCCTTTCTTCTTTATTTCTCCATGCAATCAAGTTTGAACAGCACACCTTCATGTGGGGCCTTCCCCTGGACATCAGAGGGCACATGGTGATAGGACTTTCTACTTTGCCATCTGCCCATGGCAACTCAAAACATTATCTGTAACCATTGGACTATGGTTTTCAAATTTTAATGTGCATAAGGGATGCTTGAGAGCAATTTTAAACATGGAAATTTCTGGGCTCCATGCCCTGAGATTTTGACGTAATAGGTTTGTGGAATATGCATTTTTATCTGGTGGCTTAGGGGAAATTGGTGCCTATGACCTGTGTCCCCAATGTAAGAGTTGCTCCTTAGGGAATTTTTATTCCCATGTCACTGGATGGAGGGTATGGGACATCAACCCCAAATTATTACTGGTGTAGGAAGTGCTGGACAGAACCTAGCAGAAAGAAGGATATTTTCTTATACACATGTAGGGGGAAAAAATCTTAGGGGTGGCGGGTGGGGGGCCAAAATGGGATCTTAATGACAGTGTCATTCTTAAAGAGTTAGAATGAGGAAACATCCAAGCCCAAGAAAATGACAGTGTCCACGCAGGTTAAATCACATCCAATCCTGAAGGGTTTGCCTTTTTCTGAAGATCAGTTTCCTCTGTCTCTCTCTCCTCTGCTCAGCTCCAGAATAATCTATGCAGCTATTCCTCCCAGGGGACTTCCCCTCCCTGTTTTGAGTTGTCATTCTCAGCACTCCTGACCCTGCTTCTTGCTCTCAGTTTCCAGTTTCAGTTTGATGGAAACAGGATGTGAGCACAAGCTGGTCTGGGAGGCTCTCTGGCCTTGCCCCCTCTCCCCACCTGCGGGAGGAGGAGCAGCTTGCCAAGGGGAGCTGGGAAACCTGGGCTGGAGTATTCGCCCAGGAACAGGACCCCCTGGGCACAGCATCCCTGCGAACAACCAAGGCTTCAGCCTTACCGTTTCCATCCATAGAAAAATGAGTCAGGGCCCGAATAAAAACTTCCTTCTGGTTGCTGTTCAATAGGAAATGTATTTTAAGAAGAGAAAGCTATTTTTAAGAATTACTTTTATTAGTCTATTGATTCCATACTTAAAAAAATGGGTCAGCTCTCCTCCTGTGCTGCTAAAGGTATTTTTGAGAAGTCGTTAAATAAATGCAGTCCCTAATTTGCTGTTTGGAGTCGTGACCCGCTCTTATCCTCTGCCGGAGGATAAGAGATGATTTTGTTCTTAGCCTATTTTTCATTCACTGAGAATCTCTGACCTCTCCATCCCAGGTTAGGCAGTCATGAGCTCCAGTGGGATTCTCAGACTCAATCTGTAGTTATTTTAAGCATTTAAATTACATAAGCAAGGCTCTTTTTAGAATCCCTTCTTAGGGTCAGTCCCACACAGGACATCCTTAAAATTGCTGCCATGAGCATGTGATCAGCTTTGCCACTTGGTCTTTTGCGATTAGGGCTCCAGAGGCTGCTACTGTGGGAAGCAGAGTGCAGGTCACCTGGCCCCTCTGCTCCTTATGGAGAGTCGGAGAGTCGCTGGGTGCAGCCCTAGTAGCACTGAGGAAATGGACGAGGCAATGTCCTGCGTTGGTTACAAGAAACAGAACCACAACTCAAACTGGCTGAAGCAAGTAAGGCAATATTTTGGCTCATATAACAAGTACAGCAATAGTGCTTCGGGCACAAGCAGGCCCAGGGCTCAAGCCAAGGCCTCCAGTCATTCTTTTTCAGTTCTGCTTTGCTTTGTGTTGATTTACTCCGGGGCAGGACTTTTCTCGTAACATCCCCAGGCAACTCCAGACAACATTCTTTCAGTTTAAATCCTTTGGAAAGAAATATTGTTTCTTCCCAAGAGTTCCCCTAAAGTTTTCATTTGAGCATTTTTGGACTTATTTGGGCCAAATGTCACTTTTGCTCATTCACTTTGGCCGAGGGCATGCAATGCTCTGATTAGTTGATCCAAAATCACGTGCTAATCTTAGAGTCACAATCACTCAACTGAAGAACATCAACTGGAATGAGGGAGAAATGGTTCCTCAAGGAAAATATGGGTGTGGTCTTCCCAAGAAAGATCAATGGATGTTAGGGAAAGAAAAAACTATAGTGTGTTATGTGGTTAGGTAAGACAAATGATGATTGTGAGTGCCTTGTTGGACTTCTGAATTCGGGGAGTAGCCACTACCCCCAGGGCCCTCACATCCCCAAATCTCATGCAGCTTCTGAAATATGGCCAGAGGAAGAGAAGCAGAACAGCAAACCCTAACATGGTAGCATCTGCTCGTCCTCCAAGCACCCAGCATGCAGGAGGCCAAGAATGCAGCAAAAGTTTGGTCCATTCTAGCTCTGCAAATCATATAATCTTGTTCAACAAGAGAAAAATTGCAACTATGTAATGAGTGCCTAGAACGTGCGAGGTGTTGCCTTTTCCCCACTGCCAGATATTGCTGGTCGATGCCTACTATTTAGACGGAGTGGGACCAGAGGAAGTGGAATAAATAAAAATTCTAAAGGTGAAGCAGTGATTAAAAAGCTTCTTAAGGGAATGAAATATGTCTTGTTCATTTCTGTTCCTTATCATTTAACTAAGCACAGGGTCTGCCCAGTAGTAGAGACTTAAATGTTGACTGAATTAATGCATGCCTAACATCTATTCAAGTTTTTACTATATTTTGGACACTATGTAAAGTACTTTTCAGCCCCTAATTCATTTCACTCTCACAACAACCCAAGGAAGTAGTTTTTACAGTTTTTAATCTCCATTTTACAGATGAGGAAACTGAGGCACAGAGAGTTTACATGGATAATAAGTAGAAGAGGAGGATTCAAGCCCAGGCAGTGTGATTTCAGAGTCTATCCTAGAGTGTATGCTAATTCTTATGAATGCAGTCATGGGAGTAGGGATCTAGCTCCCTGACTCACAGTTTTGGCAAAGCCATGCTGGGCAGTGGAAGGATGGCCTCTACCTGGACTGGCCAATGTGTTACTGGCCACATGTGGTTATTTAAACTCACATTTCTAGTGCTCAATAGCCACATGTGGCTATGCAGATATAGAACAAGTCCCTTCTTGGAGAAAATTCCATCGGATGGCAGTGGTAGATGAATTCTAAATGTCATTTGCAATCTTGACATGGGGAGTGGGAATTACCGTTTTCTATGGAGCATCCCTAGCCAAACCCCCCTTGCCCCGGCTGCCCTTGTTGCACGCACTCTATGCCATCAGGACGATGGGCAGCCCGTGCCCTCCCACCACCCTGCCTTTCTTTACACACTATCTGCTCGGGGCACCTCTACAGTCACACTGGGAAGTAATCAAGAGTTGATTACTGCCACCCCCTCTGCAAGTTTTACTTGAAGTTTTAAGGCAGGAAATCTGGCTGCTTGATTGGCAGGAAACCCTGGCAACAGAGGGGGTGAACATAGAACTCTGGGTTTGATATCCTACAAGGTATTGTCTGTGTGGTGAGCAGCCTAGTCTTTGGAGACCTACAGACCCAGAGTCTGAATCCCAGATCACCACGTACTAATGATAGGACCTCAGGTAAGCAGCTCGGGTCTCTATTATGACAATTATTACATAACCTGGATGGCCTGTAGTTCTCTAGACTTTGGGGGTTACCCTTCTGTTTAAAACCCTCAAGATAATATCCTGAACCAACTCTCACCAGACCATGATCTCCTCCCTAGGTGATTTCTGGGACACACTAAGCTCTCTTTTGGAGCCTTCATGGAACCTCCAAAATCTCACTTTGCTCTGAACTACATCTTCAGAGCAACATGGGTCAATTTTGTCCTCTTGTAATATTTATTCATGTGTAATGTTTTTTTCACTTCAAGCATGACCACAAACCCTTCTCTTAGCCTTTCAAAACACAATGGCAACAAGGTTGTAGTATTTAACAGACTTAATTGGAGGCTTGGAGTTTGGAGAAAGGGATTACAAAGCAGAAAAGGAAAATTTAGTATGGGATAATAACTATCACTATTTGTAGAGTCCGTATGTGATGTATCTCTGGAGGGGTCTCCCAGCCCTCTGGCCTATCACCACGTTACGTGGGCCATCTGGCCTCCCTTATGAGAATGATGGTGACCATGACCTCCTTAGGCATGGTCTAAGGCCAGAGCTGTCCCTTACCCCCTAGGTAGCATAGAATGATCCTTCTCCAATTCAGCCAAATACAATCTGGCCCCATTCTTGTGCTGGGATGACTGATTTGGACAAATAATCTCTACTTCCTGGCCTTAGGGCAATGGGTAGAAAGCAAGATGACATTGACATGGTAGCTGATGGAAAACCAAGGCAAGGGAATATAGTCCTCTGATTCCTTAACCTTCCCAAACCCACATACTTTGTCTCAAGGTGGATTGAAGGAAATTTCTCTACCTGTATCCAGCCCTACTTGCTGCTCCTTGATCTCTTGGTTTGTCCTGGGATATGCAGCGATCGGATTTTAATGTGTTACTCACACTGTGGCTCTGGGCTCCTCAGAACTTGGCTTCCAATCAAACTGTGAGTGGGATCTCATGTTCTCAACCCTTTTTCACAGCCTGATCCTAGCACAGAGGCCCCCCATTTATCTCTCAGAGACAGAACAAATGGGCCTTAGCAAGAACAGAGGGCTCAGGAGAGGACAAAATGCTGCTACTGAATGGAAGAAAAAGCTTAAGTGACCTTTTAGTGAGAAAAAACTTGAGCTTCCTGAAGGAATTATCACATTCAAGTGGTACTTTACAAACAATAGCTCTCATTTATTGAGGTCTCACTATGTGCCAGGCATTGTGCTAGCACATTTGAAGGCATGATCCCATCTCGTTCTTAAATCAGTCACAAAAGTAGGTACAGTAGTCCCCCTTTATTTGCAGGAGATACATTCCAAGACCTTCAGTCGGTGCCTGAAACCTTAGACAGTACCAAATCCTACATATATTGTGTTTTTTTCTTATACCTACATATCTATGATAAATTTAATTGATAAATTAGGCACAGTAAGAGCTTAACAATAACTAATAATTGAAATAAAAAAATCATAACAATATGCCAGCATCACTACTCTTATGCTTTGGGGCCATTGTTAAGTAAAATAAGGGGTATTGAAGGTAAACACTGAAATACCATCAGTCTACCTGCTGACTGCACTGGCTCCTAAGTGACTCATCTGTGGATAGTGGACACAGCATGGATCCACTGGACAAAGGGACAATGCATGTCCTGGGTGGGATTGAGAAGGATGGTAAGAGATTTCATCCCACTATTCAGAACAGCATGCAATTTAAAACTTATGAATTGTTTATTTCTGGAATTTTTTTATTTAATATTTTTGGATCTTGGTTGACCATGGGTAACTGAAAATGCAGAAAGCAAAACCACGATTGGGGGTGGGAGGCACTACTGTATATTATCTCATTTTTGGAAGCTGAAGTTCAGAGCGTAAGTAATATGATCAACATTATCTAGGTTTTCCAGGTAGTAACCAGTAAAGCCACAGCCTGAGGTTGATTCAACTCAGAGTCTGTTATCTCAACCTCTACCCTTAGGTTGGCTTCGATTCTTCAGAGCATGTTATTTCATTGGCTACCAAGAGGCAAAGGTAGCAGGGGTCAGTATTTGCCCTATTTTGCAGACAAGGAAATAAGAGCTCAGAGAGTTTATAGCCCTTGCTCAATGTTACCTAGGTCTCCTGAGTTCTAGTCCAAAGTGGTTTCCATGACATTGAGCAGCAAGTAGCTGAACAGGGATTCCAACCAGGGCTGTCATCATAAAAAAAATCCTCTGTGCTGGGCACTTGGAAAGCCCTCAGGAGGCTGATTTGTTTTCATAGCCATCTCTGTGCCAAGGCTTCTGTTGAGGTATGTAATCATACAGGAATTAACAGGAATCTCTCAGTCGGGCTCCAGTTTAAGAGAATGACCTTCTCCTCTTTCCCTAGCAAGGCTTCTTGAGGTCAGAGTGCTGCATAGCTGTACAGACAAATGATGGCTTTCCTTCTATTATTTGTATTGCCTCCAACTAATTGTTTAGAAAACTGTTATTTCTAAGAGCTGTCCCTGCTCCCCCAAAAGGAAAGGACAAGCTTCACTTTCTTTTTTTCAAACATTTAGGTACCTTGATTCTTCCAGATGAGAAGGATCGGTGATGGGTAAATCTTAGCATTTCAAAGGAGGAGACATACACCCTGGTTAAGAGACTATCAGAAACCTCTTTTCCTACTCTCTTTTACTAAGAAGTTTTCATGGTGATAAAGGTGGGCCAGGATGGGAAGGGCCCAGTGAAGTTACCATCACACTTTGGTTTTGAAATCCTGTGAAAAGCTCTTTCCATCAAGTTTAGCTGGGGACTTTGGTCCTGTGATGTGAAGGGTGTTTTGTGCCAATAAATTCACTTCAGATACGATCATTGTCTTTTTATGTTACGATATGACTCTCAAGGCATCGCAAATATTAAAAGAAGAAAAGATGGATGTTCATAGCTGTAATTGCCTCTACATCTGGATTGCAAAGTGGGTTGCTTCCTTGAGCCAATAATCTCATTTCGGGGTATCTCTCCTAGAAATAAAGCATCTGTGCATATCTAGTCATATGAAAATGTAGACTTCTAGTATATAAATATGTATAGATGGATATAAATATTCATTGTAACATTGTTATAGTGGAAAACAAAAGTAGAAACAAAGCTCACCAATAGAGGAGATGGTTGATTACATTGTGACACATTTATATCATGATATATTGCAGAGCTGTGAGCAAAAAAAGAATAAGTTAGATCTGTATGTATTGGCCTGGAGAGATCTTTATGAAATAATTGCCAAATGAAAAAACAAGTTTCAGAGTAGAGTGATGGATATGATCCCATTTTTGTAAAACACTGTGTCAAAAGCTATTTATGAAAATTTATGTTTTTATATGCTTGAGTGAGCATAGGTAACCATGTGGAACGTTATCCACTGTCCTATTAACATCAGATCGACTATCTGCAGGATACAGGCAGGGATGCTTGGAGGGAAGGGAATGCTATTAACTTTTTTTGACTCATTGTGGTAAGTACATATTATATTTATACTTAAGAAAAATCCCTTCAAAATAAAGTCAGTGATAAAGGTGGGGGTGGAGTGAGGGCTTTAAGGCAAAGCTGTGTTGCTCTCGGCCAGAATAACGTGGTAGGCTATCACGGCCCCACGGAGACTCTGCTGATCTTAAGAATCAACATCTTATGACTTAAAATAATAACCCCAAGAAAAGGGAGGGGATGAGATGTTGCCTGCTAAAGTTCTCTGTTAGGATAACATTTCCAATAAGTTACCAGTAGAACGGTTACTATCTAACAATGAACAAATAAACAAATCCATTCTTTTCCTTTTGTCTTAGAAAGCATCATACAACTGTGGGAGTGTTTCCCAAACTCAGTATTTCTGGAAAAGGAGCACTGTTTTAAGCATTTTGAGTGGGAGAAGAAATGCTGGAGTGCATTAAATCAAGTCTGTGATAATATCTGTTTTTAACAGATCTGTTCTTCCCTCTCTCCTTCTGTCCCACCCTTCCTCTCTTCCTCCCTTGCCACTTTCCTCCTTCTCTCTTTCTTTCTGTTTCTCTCTCTCTGCTTCTTGTTTTCCTTCCTTCTTTCTCTTAAAGAAAACCATTTCCTTTACTTAATATTTCTGATTAGACAATATTAAATCAATTGACTTAACCCTCTTGCTTGGAGGTGAAGAATTGGGCAATTTAGTCTTTTAAATTATTTTCTTCATTGTTTGTAGTAATATATGTATATATGTGTGTGTATATATGTATACATGTGTGTGTGTGTGTGTATAATGATGAAGAGTATGCACCCTCTCTCTCCCAGATTTATTATAAAATAAATAAGAAGCCACATAATATTCTGTATCCCACTACTTTTAAAATAAAAAGTCCATTTGGATGTCTATTATATACTAGAGATCACACACTTCCCTTAGTTTATGCCATCACAGTTTTTTTGTTTCATTTCACATTTTGGGGAATCGCATACATTTCTGTATATATGATTCCCCAAACTGCCTCTGTTGGGCAGTTCATTATAGGTACGTTTTCAAAAAAGTGTTAATGATTCTTTAAGTGAAAGGAATCATGTATATACAAGAATCTGATTAGCTCGTAGTGGGGATTTAAGAAGTAACTAGTTGTTGCTAAATATTAGAATTCTTAGAAGTCGATATTCAATGTTGTGAGAGCTTTAGTGTCTCTCCTCCTCTCTCTTGAAGACAATTAGAATTTGGCCAGTAATTTTTTTTTCTTTGATCTCTAAGTTAAGTGCCATAATTGTTTTCTAACTTCTGAGATCTCCACATCTATCATTAAGGGACTTTCCATATTGTCATTTTCTTAGAAAGTTTGGCCTTCTTTCTCCCTATGGGATGTGTACAATTATGTATTATGAATATTTTATGATTTTAGATTCATGTAACCAGACACAACACTTATGTACTAAGCAACATCCTTTAATGCCAAGACAACAAGAAACACTAATTGAACATTTCCCATGTGTTGTATATCCCACCATAATAAGGGCTGACAATGCAAAGACAGATTTACTAGGAGAGCCTTTTATGGACAAAGTCCTTTGCCTGGGAACCAAAGTCATGTTTGCTTCTTCTTCTTCTCTTGTAACACCACCACTTGTCACAGTATGCAGGTTACTATGGTGATGAGGAAGAGAATACTGAATTGGATGAATATTGCAAAAATATTGTAGTGGGCCATAAAGGGTATTTTACATTAACTTTTTATTTTTTGTAATCATTTTAGATTTACAGAAAAGTTGCAAAGATAGTGCAGAGAGTTCCTGTATACTCCTCACCCAGTTTCTCCCATTATACATTACATTACAATGGTACATTTGTCAAAACTAAGAAACTGACATTAGTTCACTACTAATAATGAAGTTCCAGACTTTATTGGGATTTTGCCAGTTTTTCCATTAATGTCCTCTTTCTGTTCTAGGCTCCAATTTAGGGAACCACGTTGTATTTAATTATTATGCCTCATGAGTCTCTAGTTACGTTCCCAAGTCTTCTGCACCCCGTGACAGTTTCTCATTCTTCCTTTGTTTTAGAAAGAGTTTTTTTTCATCTACGCAGAATTTTATCAAAGTTTACTCCTCTGAACAGGGCTTACGATGTTGCATTATTGCCTTCTTTTGTATTTTTTGGCGGCTCTTAAGAGGACAATATATTTCTTAGGACTCACAACTTGACAAATAATGTTTCTGTTTTTTGTCCTCTTTATATTAATTCTTTGATTCCCAGAGGTCACGATCACTAAGAAAGGAATATTTCTGGCCAGTAACATTTTCCTTCTGCTAGATGTATAATCTCAGTTCTGGTTGAGTTATTTTTACAAATAATTTGAAGCTCCAATTTCCAAAGTATTCACATCGTGTAAACTAGTTTTATCCCCTTCTCCACCTTCAGTGCTCCACAAATAGATAGTAGTTTCCTTTCACACAGTTCTTTAAACAATCTGTTCAGGGCCCGGCCACAAGCTCCATACCCCAATCTGTTGTTTTTGTTCCCTGCTGTTTAAGTGCCCAAGCCCTTGCTGAAGCAGAATGTCCATAGTCAATCTTGCTGCTTGATTTTTGTTACCACGTCTGCATACGATTGGTTGTGAATTCTAAATTGAATATTTATTTTGGAAAGCTTTCCGTGTTATCGTCCTCACACTGAGTACGCGCACACACTTTGGAGGCAGAGAGATCTGAGCTCCAACTCCAGCTCTGCCACCCACCATGTGAACCACCTCGGGCAAGTCACCTACCTTCTCCCAGCCTCCATCTCCTCAGATGTGAAATGGAAGAGACAGCTTCTCTCTTGGATTTGATTTTCAAAGCCCTTAATATTTTCTGAGTTTTTCCCTTTGTAGCTATTTGTTATTACCTCAGGGCTAGCCAGGGATGAAGCAATCTAAAAATAGAGATAGCCGCTTCTTGTTCTCTTTCTCCTCCCACTACCCTCAAAAATGCAAGGGGTAAGAAGGATGCATGACGGTTAGCCAAGTGTTTGCAAAGGATGGCTTCCTGTGGATATCTGTAAAGGCATTAGGGCCGCTGTGCTGGTCAATAGATGCGGGGGCACTCTGCAGTTAATCCAGGAAATAGTCAGCAGACCTACTCCGAGTTTGTGTCCATTGTCATTGGGTAGTGATGGTGAGAAGTCTGGTCTCTGTGTTTCGATTCTCTCCTTTCCATCTCTTTGTGTCCATGGGACCACTGCAGCCATCTTCTCTGTACCCTGGGCCCCCTGACTTGATAAATAATCCCTAAAATTTGACTCTGGATCTTGTCTCAGATCCCACTCATACTTAATTTTTTAACTAACACATTTTTAGCCATTATTTCTCATGGTTTATAGAAGTAACCTCAAGCTATATATACAGTCTGAAAAATATATTCATGTTTTTACATGATGGTCTTTCTATCTAACAATGCATGTTCATGAATCCATTTTCATAGCTCTCCTGATCGGGAAGTTGAGTCATTGCAAATTTTATGGAAAGTAACAAAGATTGAGCCCTTTGAGTACCCGCCAAATCTATCACCCGATGCTCCCTACTTTGATGTATTAATTTAACTGTTTGGGTCAACAAATATTTATTTAGTGGATATTTACTCTGTGGCAAGCACTGTGTTAGGGGCAGTGCTGGTGTGTTGAGTCAAAGAAACAATAATTGTAACTACCTGCTACAGTGCTTGATAACATGTTCAATGCTTTAAAAAAATGTTGCATTCACTCCCCTTCTTTTTGCCAACACTCATTGATCTAGCAATCAGAATGGTTAATTTAACAGTGTCCAGTGTGGAGGTTTGCAATATTTATAGAACGAATCAAAGAAGAAATGTTGAAATACTCATGTTAAGCAAATAGAAAAAAACATTTCTCTTTCTATTGCTTTGCCATTTAGAGAAAGTATATGGGGTCACTATAACCAGGGATTAAAAGAGCAGGCAGTAAGCCAGACAGCTTCTTTTGGAATCTCATTCTGGTTCTTGCTATGTGGGTGACCTTGGGCAAGTTATTCAACATTTCTGAGTTTCGGGTTCCTCATGTATGAAACTGAGATTACAACGGTAACTACTTCAGAGAGAGGTGAGATTAAATAAACCAATAGATGTAGACCTTTTAGCATAGTGGCTGACATGCAAATAAGTAATATATAAATATCAAGTGTATTATCATTATTATAAACATGTTCTGGGAAATAGTTACTAATTTTATGAGGTCTTAAGAGTAGAACAAGCTACTCTAAGAGGGTTGTGTAAAAGGTTAGCTCTCCGTGGTAGTTTCTCTCTCTGTGATAGTTACCTTAGTCTAAATGTTCCATTTTCAAAATAGCTGCACATACCTCTGTTTCCCTCCCACGTGCCACAGAAGGACCTCGACACGCTGCATGGTGCTATTTGCTCCCAGGATCCCCATTCTCCTCCTGATTGTTTAAATAGCTTGTAATAAAAAGAGAGTGAAAGATATATAGTTTGAAAGGGCGATTTGTCTTTCTCGTCAAACAGCACGTTTTAAAAACATTTCTACCTTGGGCATAGAAAGCACAAGTTACCTGCTTCCACTGAAATGAAAATACTATACTCTAAAAGAATGTTATAATTGTCTAATTGAAATACTTGATAAAAGAAGTAGGACAGAGAAAGATATGATAGGCGATGTTAGGAATAAATTAATGCAAGATTAAATTCCAAGAAGATTTATTTGGAGGCAATTTGCAGTATAGATTAGAGGGGAAAAAAATCCCTAGAGGAAGATTGTTAAGGTAATTATTTGTAATCTAATCTGATTTCCTTTTCTTGAGAGAGCCACTAGACTGGTAAACTGGGGATTTGAGTAAATTAATTAATATCCTGCCTTGATCCTTCAAGAATTCAGAGTGGCTTAAGACCTGAAATATTGTCTCATTAGAAAACCTGAAATTTATTGTGACTTAGTTCATTCATTCATTCATTCATTCATTCTACACATATTTATCGATGGTCCATGGTGTGCCAGACACTGTTACTGTCACATATATATTTGTTAATAATATGATCATGGCTCTTGCCACTTCGGAGTGTACAATCCAATCCAGTTCTTTCAGTTCTAGTGAATGAGAAATTTTGTGTCCCATTTTGTAATTTTCTGGGTTTAAGCTAATCCCAACATGCATTGTAAAGTTTTTAACAGACATCTTTGGTTCAGAACACTGTTGTACATCTAATCATCTGAGGGTGGCAATATTTTGGAGAGAAACAGATTATCTCAGGAAAATGCCGTTCAAGTTAGGAGCTAAGTGGACGACTCAAATCTCAAGAAGCAATCAATTATCATGGCTAAAATTGCCAAATAGCTAAGGTTAGATTGGTGGATAGAGCCCAATTAAATGTTATCAAGTAAATCAAGAAGACTAAATATAATACCCATTACAAAAATACTTTGATTTCTCCATTTCCAACTTGTAAGTCTTGACATTTTGAATAACATTTTAATCATATAAGCAAAGAGTTCTTTCTAGTGTAATTCACCAGGATAGTCAAAATAAGAAGGCCAAAGAATGGGTTTGTGAATTTAACTTACCTTATTCAGCCAAAGGCATTGGAGAGAGGATAGAAGAAAGGATAAATTACTATCATCAGGGAATTCAATTTATAGTGGCTGTAGCTAACATTTACTGAGTACTATGTGCCAGACACTGTATTGAGTACTTTATGTATGTTATCTTATTTAATCCTCACGAAAACTCTAGCAGATAGTATTTTATTTAACAGATGCTAAATTTTAGATTCAGAGAATTTTAGTAGTGTGTTCAAAGCCACACAGCTTGTGAGTGGGTGAGCGGGGATTCAAACCTGGGCTGGTCTGACTGCTGGGACTTTGCCTAAGTATTCTATACTACTTCCCTCTGTGGTCTTCCTTCTCCTAGGCTTGGCCAGTGGAGTTTAAGAAATTCCCAATATCTTCTAACTTTTATCTAATCCCTAGATTTAGAAACATACTTGACCTGAATGTCTTGCATTTGTCAACCAGTGTTATTAAGTGTTCAGGAAAGAAGGACTCAAGAGAAGTCTGGAATGGCTACAGGGAGGAGGTGAGGGTGATTAGGGCTTGAATGGGTGAGAGGGAGGAAGACTGCGCTCCTCCTGGGAGCTGAGATGGGGAGGCCACAAAGGCAAAGGCCAGAGCCTGCACTAGCCAGGGCAGAGGCTCATGTTGGGGAGGAAAGGCCTTGCCTGCCAGGAAGAGGATACGTACAAGGAAGGAAAAAGGAATGTATTTGTGGTCAGGTAGTTGCATATTGACCCCCATTAATGGCCTCCATATACCCACTGCCTTTGCAATGTGACTATGCAGCATCTCCTATCAAGATACGGAGTCAAGTATGCCTGCCCCCTTGAATATGGGCAGTCTTGTAGCTTGCTCTGACCAATAGTATATGGCGGAGGTGATGGTATGCCATTGCTGAGTCTGGACCTCTCAAGACAGTTTACATGCTTCTGTTGTCTCTCTTGGGCTCCTAACATGCCATGAGAACAAGCTCAGGGTAGCCTGCTGAATGATGAGAGATCACATGGAGGGGAGACCAGCTGGCTCAGTGGAGGCCATCCTAGACCAGCCAGCTCCCAGCTAACTCACCAGCTGACCTCAGACGTATGGGACAACCCAAATTAGATCAGCTGAGCCCAGTCCAGATGAACAGATTCACCCAGTTGACCCATGTACTTATGAGCACAAATAAACGTTAATTGTTGTGTACCAATAAAATTTTGGGGGTTATTTGGTATTCAGCATTATTGTGGCAAGAGATAACTGATATTGTTCCTTATGAACAAAGATGGGAAACTATAATTTTCCCCCATTTTTTTTAAATGAGATAAGTCTAGAAATAGTTATCATTTATTGATCACTTTTTTTTTTTGAGTACCTAACAGGCACTCATAATATCCTTAAAGGATAGTCTTATTTTCCTTATTTTATAAGCAAAGAACCTGAGATTCAGAGTGTTTTGCCCCAGGTAACATGTGAGTTGTGATAGATTCAGGATTTGAACCAAGCTTTTCTGACTCACAGGCTTTCCTTCCATGAAGCTCTGTGAAATTCAGGAGAATATCACAGATACAGCATAACTGGATTGTATTAACTGAATGTGACAAAATCTGCCATGAAATATCAAAAAGAAAAAAAAAAAATAGGCCAGACAGGACAATAGTAAAGCCAGTGAGAGCTGACTAAGCACATATTTCCAGAAGTGCTGGTTAGTTGTACCTGTGCCAACCTAGAAACTCATGTATAGACATATGTCTTTAGTGCGATTCTGTCAATGACTTGTTATGGACTAAATTCCTGGGTTACACAAAACTGGGAGGGATTCTAGACACCCTCATAGATGCTGAGTCCCTGAGAAGAGGAAATCAAATCCATGTTCAAGGAAGATCATGGAAAGTCCTCCAGTTGGTTAAAGTATTCAGTAGAAGAAAATGCTGAATGGGGGTGATTCAGGATACAGTTGTCCACATGGTAAAGACACGTGGAGTGTTTCAGGAGGAAGCAGCAGGCCGTGCACTCCAGGGGAACAGGGACCTGATGTTCAGCCCCTGGTATAGTGCTTGGTCCATTATAGATGCTCAACATATGCAGCCATAGGGAGGAAGGAAGAAATCTGCAAAGCACAGGGGTGGAGGTGGGAGAAAGATAGCAAAAATAGAAAGCAATCAAGTTCCAGACTGAATGTTAAAGACAAGTAAGTGGAGGGGACATTGTCTGTGATCCATGCGGGCCCCTAGAGTCTCCTGTACCTGGGCCCCCTCCCTTGTCTTCCGTGTGCTGTTGCCTCTCTCAGCAGCCCCTGCAGCTCCTTTGGCCTGGAGCTACTTCAGGTAGAGTGGGGGGACACCTGAGGGGTGATTTCATCCCTAGGGCAGCGCTTAGTCCAAGATTGACTGGGGTGGTGGTTTAAAGGCCCAGCTCCCTGGCCTTTACATGGACAAAGTCTGAGAGGTACTTTAGACTCCAGGCCTCCCTTGCAAGATCAGGCTGAAATTTTGCCTGAAATAGCACCTTTAATTGGCTTTAACCCCAGCCCCTGTCCCGAGTCCCCTAATTCTTCACTGGTTTCTCCTAGGAGCACTGAACACATCACCAGCAAGTGAATTCTGGTCTGGGGATCATCTTCTGGTGAGTCTAATTTAAGACAGTAAGTGCTTTCTGAGAGGTTGAAGATGGTGAATTTTTCATCATTTCATCCCCAGAAACTGGGAGAGTGCCAGGCATATGGTAGGTGGCTTGTCAAATCTTAGAAGGAAGGAAGGAAATCAGAAAGATTGTGAAGAAAGATGCTGTATATAAATGTAAATAGAATATACTCAAATTCCAGATAAATACTCAGAGATATTAGAAAGATTTTTGTGAAGCATGACTCAGACATGTGAAAATCTCTAAGCGTAAGAAGAAGGAAGAAAGAAAGGTTGAAGAACAGCAAATGTACCTCTAGGGATGGGTGGGTCATCCCATTTGACAACTATTTATTGAGCAGCTGGTACTGTTCAGGTCCTGTTATAGGTAGTTGGGGAACATCAGTGAACTAAACCAATTACCCTCCTCTCATTGGGCATACATTTCAGTGGGAGAGACAGCTAAACAATAAACCGGAAAATAAGTAAATTACATAGTGTGCAAGAAAGTTCTAAGTGTTACGGAAAAAAGAAGAAAGTCAAGCCGGTTAAAAGGATTAGGGTGAGTAGAGGGTAGAGGCAGTTTGAAGAATTGAACAGGTCAGAATAAGCCTCGTTGAAAAGAGAAGACACAAACAAAGACTTGAAGTCAGAAAGTGAGTCAAGCGATATTTGGGGTAAAAATGTTCCTGGTTGGAGGAACATCTAGAGAAATGGCCTAAGGTAAGGCCATGCCTGGCACCTTCCAGGAACATTAGTTGAAATGGTATGAGGGAGGGAGAGAGAAAGGGTCAGAGAGGAAACTGAGGCCAGGGCACTTAGGGCCCTGTAGGCTGCTATAAGGATTCTAGATCCTAGACACAGTTTTGTGCAGATCTTGATAGCAGGGGCTTTGCAGCCAGGCAGGTCTTAGCCTGAAGCTCAGCTCTGGTTTTTCTAGGCTACTCTGGGCAAGTTACTTAACGTCTCTGAGCCACTGTTTTCTCATCTGTGAGATGAGTATAGTAACCTACTTCATAGGGTTGCTGTGAGGATTTGGTGGAGGACTTAGCAGATCAGAGAGCTCAATAACATTTTCTGTAAAGTAACATGAATCTGTCGACTCAGGTTTCTACCCAGACAATGCCAAGGCTTGACGCCACTCTCCCCTCACTTTGGAAATGATTCTGAGGGAAGAGACAAGAGATTTTCACTCTCTACAGCTACCTGATATTATATAAACGAGGATTTGGCAAAGAAGGCAGGGAAAGTGAGCCTCTGTCTGTCTAGATGAAGATTATGGGGCAAACACAGAGGAGATCATCATCCCAGCCACGACAAGGGATGGGAGCAGGAGTAATGAGCCTTCTCCTCTCTCAGAGACAGGCAGAATGGCCCAGGCTTCCTGCCAAGCTTGGAGGTGACGGCGGAGCTGTTTGGGTCCAGGAAACCTGGCAGCAAAACTGATGCGTCTGCAGGTCTGCTCTATGGTTGCTCCCAAGTTTTTGTCTCATCTCTCTGACTTCTCAATATTCTAACTGGGAAATGTTGCAGGCTTTGCTCTGACCTTTGATTTATTCTCTTTCAGCTCTAAATTAAATTTAACAGTATCATCTAATACTAACCTGCTAATAAGTTGGTTTAATTGGGTGACATAAACACTGTGTAGTCTTCTGAAACCAGAACGCTAAAACATTGCAACTAGCCTAGCAGTTATTTTCTAAACATATATTACACAGGACCTACATAAAATTCCATCAGGAGTCCTGTGCAGGATTTCTTGCTCAGAAGGCAATCAACGGTCCTTCCAAAATATCACGGCATTTGGTTCATTGCCACCTCATAACGTAAGACAATCCAAATCTCATTGAGTCACAGGTGATCAATTCTGTAATAACTGTTCTCTAGTTTTCTACTATTTCTATGAATATGGTGCAGTCCTACAAGTTTCTTAACAAACAGCAATTTATAGTATTGATACTTTGTTGTGAGAAAAGTTGTTACTTCTAGAAGCTCTCTGAGAGCTCTGAAATTGGTCATTGTCACCAGACTTTGAATCAAAACGTGGTTTTTACTCTTGGATTTTCCCCAGTAACTTCATCCAAGAGACTCAAAATTCTGAGCGTGGAAAGAAAATGAGAGTGGAAGCAGGAGTCCCACGTTTAGCCTCAGCCCTGCCTTTGGATGGATCTATTGTCTTCAGTGGGTCTGAGGTTCCCCTTCCATAGAACAAGGCATTTGACCAGTCACAGGTCTCACAAACTGGCATTCTTTTATTCATCTAACAAAAATGAACTGTGTAACAATAATTCATTGTATATTTTCAAATAGCTAAAAGAGAAGATTTTGAATGCTCCCAACACAAAGAAATGATAAATGTTTGAGGTGAGGGATATGCTAATTACCCTGATTTGATCATTACATATTGTATACATGTATCAAAATAGCACTCTCTACTCCATAAACACATAAAACTATTATTTGTCAGTTAAAATAAACTATTACAAAAAAAAGACTATACCCCCCCCAGCCCCCAGCGGACTGTGTAGTACTGGGGCAGGGGGGAATCAGTTCTGTCCTAGACAAGGGAACCAAACAAAACAGACATAATTTCTTGCCTTCATAGCACTTATATTCTGTGTTTCCCCCAAACAGTTATAACAATATTTCTGGCCACTTGTGTTCTTCCAGAACCTTGTCACTCCCTCGTCCAGAGTGGAGTCTATTTTCCCTCCTCTTGTACCTGGGTGGGCTTGTGATTGCTACAACCAATAGCGAGTGATGGAGGCGATGCCATGGGACTTCCAGGTGAGGCCACATTGCCTGGTGCTCACCTGTGGGACCCCACAACCATGCAGTGAGGAACCCAAACTAACGCACCCACAGAGACCACAAGAGGAGGCCTAGAATGTGTGTGGTAAGTGCTCACTAACTATTGGCTATTATTACCTCAGCATAAAATAGGCAGAAATATTTTTAGCAAGAAAACAGAAATATACATCAAAGGTTAAATAATAATCTTACGGAGCGTACGTCAAGTACCCAAGTGACTGGCTGAAATTACAAGCAGTCTGGGAATTCAGAGGAGTGATCACTGCGGGTGGGACTGGTCAGGGCAAGCTTTACAGGAGGGATTTGTCGTGCGTCTGCTGCATGTGGAGAATTTAAGCACCCAGCATGGCTTTCCAAGCACAGCACAGCATAAACAAAGGTGTGCAGGGCGGGATAAAGAATAACAACAGATGCCATTTTTGGAATCAGACACAATACAGTTCCTCTTGTCTAATACTAATCTTGTAGCTCTGAGAGAGCGGAGAAACCTCAGAGAGGTTGATTAACTTAGGCAAGCTCACACAGCAAGAACAGAATTTTGATGCAACCCCCAATCTTCTTGGTTCTAAAGGTCCTGTCCACTACACCGTGAGTGTAATGACCATGAGAAGCCCAGTACTTTATCTTGTAGGTGTGTACTTCCTAAGCCTTTGTTTGTACATTTCAATTTTCTTTAAACACCTAAGAATCTACTTAAAGTAATATTTCAAATATCCAGCTGGAAATGCAGCCACGGACTAAATAAATCAGTGGTCTTAGTAAATAGGAAAGCTGAGCAGCGTGTTACTCAGTAACTGATGAAGAATAAATATTTAATATTCCTCGACTCAGATATGGCATGGAAATGATATAAATGCATAGTGTTCCATGCACTTAAATGCAAACAAGGATTTCAGAGATACTGCCAACCTCTCATGAGACTCTATCTCTAATTAAAGACATTTCTGTAGGTGTACCCCTCTGCAGCTTGCAAGCGGGCACCCTGTCTGTCGGGACTGAGTAATTGGCATTTTACCTCCTTTCTCTGTCTCTGCTTACTTGGATTTCACTTATCATCATTTCTCATGATTGGGAATAGATGATATGGGCAGGCTGAGAATGGGGAGAGTGTGGGGCAGGAGACACAGCCCTGGAATGGGAGGGAGGAGGCCGGGTTTCTACACCTAGGTAGGTCTGTCTCTGACTCACTCTGTGACCTCAGGCTGGTTATTCAAGTTTGCCAAGCCTCCACTTCCTCATTTACGAAATGACTCAAGGTAAATTAGCTCTGAAAGACAAAATCACCTTACACGCCAATTCTGATTACAGTCGTCCCCCCTTATACTTGGGCGATGAATTCCAAGATCCCCAGTGAAAATCTGAAACTGCAGATAGTGCCGAACCCTGTGTGTGCTATGTTTTTTCCTATACATACATACTTATGATAAAGTCTAATTTATAAATTAGGCACAGTAAGATACTAAGAGCAATAACTAGTAATAAAATAGAATAAGGATATGCTGTGATAAAAGTAAAATAAGGATTCCTTGAGCACAACCACTTTGATACCGTGACAGTCTATCTGATAACTGTTAACTACCGGGTGACTTACAGGAACGTAGTGTAGACAGCGTGGAGATGCTGGACAAAGGGGTGATTCATGTTCTGGGCAAGACAGGACAGAATGGCACGAGATTTCATCATGCTACTCAGAAAGATGCAAAATTTAAAACTTATGCATTGTTTACTTCTGGAATTTTCCATGTAATATTTTCTGACCCCGGGTGACCATGGGTAACTGAAACTGAGGAAAGCAGCTGCCTTGGAGGCAGTGTGGAGAAAGATGCTAAGCTGAGGCCGGGCTAGGCAGGAAAGAGCATCGTGTTTGATGAGCTCCACCTGCCGTGGCGGGGAGGGGACCCGCAGAGGCACCTATGCCTTAAAGCAGCAGCGTGGAGGGACAAACTGAGAGAAGCCGAGAGGGACCCTATAAAGGAAAACACAGTGAGCAAAGGCAGAGAGGAGAAATTTGCTGCTGGAGCACTGGGGATAACAAGTAAGCAGACTCCGTGAGATTGACAGCTGTTCTATGCTTTCATTGTAAGACCCTGTATTTGCATGTCATTGTATTGACACATCCCATTTCTCCTTCTAGACAGTGAGCTGCTTGTAGACAGGGACTGTGTAGGTCTCTTTCTAGACATGCAGTGGAAACAGCAGCTCAGCATTTAGATTCCGGGTCGGAAAGTACAGTTGAATCTTGGCTCTACCGTGTATTAGCTGTGTGGCCTCAAGGAAGGAAAACACCCTCTTTGTGCCTTGGTTTCCTCACCTGTAAAATGGATGATAGTGGCACCCATCTCCACACTTATGATAAACATAAAATTGCTTAGAATCTGGCCTGTGTTAGGCACTGGATAAATGTCATTATTATTATTACTAATTTTTGAATGTCCACTAGCTAGAACAGGTTTGGCACGTGGTAGGAACATGATAAATACTCTGCACAAACACATCATGAATACATGCATGCGGGAACGTAAGAATGAGCTGTGCAATGTAAGTTGGGAGATTTTACATTTCAGGTCAGTTCCAGGCTCTGGAAGGAACTGAATGTCAAAATAAGAATGTCAATTATATCGTGAAGGAAATAGAACCACAAAAGTTTGGAGCAGAAAGATAGTATGCAGCAGCCCTGGGTCCTCTTCGTTTGACATTAGAGGGTGTTCAAGGTGTGGGCACAGTTCTAACTGGACCGAGGGACCAGGTGCGGGCTCAAGGGCTGGGCCGTCATGGCCTCATCAGTGCCTTGTTGATCTTCCACATGGAGCCGGTGCAGGACTGAAACCAGCAATCAGAGAAGACAAATCATTTCTAAAGGAGACTTTTTTTGTAAACCTGATTTGTGTGGCTTGACTGTTGATCAAATTAACTATGTAATAGTCATTTCCACTTCATTTGGGGCTGTACAAAAACAGTCTCACGCTGCAAGATCGATTGGCTGCTTGACTGTAAGTTGAAGAGGGAAGTTAAAAGGAAAAGAGCTTGAGTTTAGACGACGTTCATAGTCACCAGGGCTGGGGATCTTGTCACCTTGGCCTTATCTTTGTTCTTCACTGGCCACATCAAGCGATGTGGTGAAAGATGCACTGAAAGGGGAAGACGATGAGCCTGGGAGAGTCTGTGCTGTCACTTAATAGCGAGGTGACCCAGGCTTATTTCTCAATCTCTCAGAGACTTAGTGTTTGCATTTGTAAAATATAGAACCTGCAGGCTGTTGGTAAGGACCTACATCTATGCTGGCCATGACCAGTGGATTGTCTACCCTACTGTTTCTGGGCACACAGAGGCACCAAATAAATAGTTAGCATTATATATTTCCACAACGAATATTTACTTGTTGACATAATCACTGCCCACATAGTCGGCTTTAGTGAGAGAGCAGGTGGTAACGAGGAACTGGACCTGCTCCAGCTCGCTTAAGGGGTCATTTATTGCAGATAAAAACACGCAGATGCAATAAGCAATCTCACACACATCCAAGGGTCAGCAGTAACAACCAGGCCACATAAGGACAGGAGTTGGAAATTTGGAACACAAAATTACTCCCTTTGCTCATAAATGCCTTTACTGGGTCTCACCTTTCCCTGTCTCTTGGGGACTAGGTGGTCCCTGTCCTGTCCTCATAGTTGCAACCTGCAATTCCGTGTAACTATAGGTGATGTTGCTAGGACCTCTCCTCAGGAGGGGATGATTGGCTCAGCTCCAGTCTATATATTGGTTTCTCTTGGGTCAGATGTTCATCCTAGACTAGATGGCTGTGGCTGAGCTGGGGATCACATGGTACCTTGAGCTGCCACTGCCAGAGTCAGTGGGAGAGAACTGATCCTTTGAAAAGGTGGTGTGGACAAGGCAAAGAAACCAACTGACTCGTCCACGGCACAGACCAATGGCCTCCAAATATTTTGAACTGTGACTCTGTAAAAACCATATTTTATATCATGATATATCACTTACACATGAAACAAACAAGTGTTTATTAAAGCAACACTTAAATGCGATGGTTGCTGATATAGAATGATATTTCTTAATGTTTTATTCTGTCTTGTTTTTAGAAAGTGCTGGTAATGACCTATCACATCGACTTCATAGCCTGCTAAATAAGCTGTGACCCGTAATTGGAAAAAGACAGATATAGACCACTGGAATAGGATTCTAATTGATCTTCTCCTTCTAGTCCATTCTATAAACTTCCACCAGATTGATTTACCTTGAAGACCAATCCCCATGAAATCAACAGCATTTCCCCAGTACCTATGGAACTGATTAGTCCTAAATGCCTCAGTGCCTCAGCTCGCTGTGGCCTCTGCAGCCTGGCTTCATCACCCCTTTCCAGCATTTTTTTAAATTTATTTTTTTAGAGACAGAGTCTTGCTTTATTGCCTAGACTGGAGTGCAGTGGTGCAAGACTAGTACTGCAAACCTCCAACTCCTAGGCTCAAGTGATCCTGCTACCTCAGCCTCCCAAGTAGCTGGGACTACAGGCATGCACCACCATGCCCAGCTAATTTTTAAAATTTTTTTTGTAGAGATGGGGTCTTGCTATGTTGCCCAGGCTTGTCTCAAACTCCTGACCTCAAGTAATCCTCCTGCCTCAGCCTCCCAAAGTACTGGGATTACAAGCATAAGCCACTATAGCTGGCCCCTTTTCCAACTTCATGTCCTTGACACAAAATCTATACTCTGGTGAACTAAATCTTCTCTGTATCTTTCTGTCTCCCTACCTTTGCCTTCTGCTTGGAACACTCTCCCATATCTTGCTTCTTCTAAATTTTGCTCATCCTTCAAGACTCAACTCCAATTCTACCTCCTGCATTATCTTCCTTTAGTTTCCAAACCAGATGTGACTTCCGCCTTCTCTGAAATAGCTTCCTTTGTTGTTCCTTTGAAGGAATTCACATTGCCCAGCCAGCACTGGAATTGCATTGGGAGTACACAGATACTTGCTTACTTGCCCGTTTAGGACGGCTAGATTTGGGGAGTGGGGTGGGAGAGCAGGACGTCTAGTTACTTTGAATCTCAAGATAAACACCAATAACAATTTTAGTATAAGTATGATCCCAAGTAGTGCCTGGGATATTCCTGTCTGACATTCAGAGTGAACTGGGCATTCTGTAGTTTATCTGGCAGCCCTGGCCCCACTGAATTGTAATTCATCAAGTTAGGTACCACGTCTGACTTTCCTTTTTATCTGCCTTTCAGGAGTAAAAATGCCCTTCAACCCCCCCCATATAAGATAGACAGTAGATTCTCCTTGGATATCCTCACTATTTCCCTGGCTGATAACAGAATTCTTTCATGTACTGAGCCAGAAAGCATTTAAACTTGTCATCAAATTCTCCTAACGGCAGAAAGAAGATACTTCTCATTGAGGTTGTATGAAGGTGGGGAATGGTTTGCTCATTTCAAACATGAGGCTCACCTGACGTCTCTATTTTACCTTAAACACACACACACACACACACACACACACACACACACACACACACCCCACTTACTCTTACAGTCTATAATAGCTTTGTTTTTAATTAAAAAGTCTTAAATTGCTCACCAAGGAATAAAACCTGATGCTCAAAAAGAATTTAAAGAGGGCCCTTTTACTCTGAAGCTTTGCAGAATTCCAACACACTCTTGCTTACCTCTAGAGAGACCCCAATTGAAGAAGTGCCAAGTGGGTTGTGTCATAGTTCAGTGATGAAATAGCACAGAGGTGGCTCAGGAAGAAGCTGGGGCCAGAGGCAGTCCCAGTCCCGGTCCCGGTCCCAGAGCCGCGTCTCTGAGTGGGAGGCAGGCAGTAAGGCCGGTGCAGTGCTTTTCAAACCTGCTTCATCAGGTGACTCACCTGGACATGTAACAAATGCCTTCAGCAATTCTTGCCATTTGGCAAGTTAGAGAGCTGTGGGCAGAGTGGCTGAAGAGCACAGGTGTTGCACAAAGGGATAAGTCTGCTTCTTACCCTACAGCTTACTAGCTAGCTGTATGGTCATGACTCCTCCATTCTGGTTCGCCCTCTGAACCTCAATTTCAGTAAAATGGTTAATAAAATAGCTTTTTTTTTTTTTTTGGCAAAAAAAAGCCACTACTAAGAGATGCTCAGGCTCCCACAGGCTTTCCATGGTTCTGCATATTTCTAGGACAGAGGTTCTCAAGATATGGGGTACCCCAACCAGAATTATTAGCATCACCTGGAAACTTAATAGAAATGCAAATGCTCCAGCTTCATGCCAGACCTACTTATAGAAAATCTGGAGGTGGGCTCAGCAATTCGCCCTGTGCTTCTGCAGGCCCTCCAGGTGATTCCAGTGCATTAAAGTTTGAGAACCACTGCTCTGGGGCATTGTGATGTAGCTGATTCTAATCCAAATTATCACATCTAAATGACTACTGTTTCCACATCTTTGAGGGGTCAATTGAATGCACAAAACTAAATAAAGATTTTAAAATAAAAAGCCATCTTTTTGGTTGTAGCAGCTACTCGAATTCAAATCTCTTTACCTGCTGGAACAAGGGAGTAGGCTATTTGAAATAGTCTGTTAGGAAACAGTCCTTTGAGTTATTTATTCATATATTCATTTATTCAAGTACTTGTATCCAAGATGACCCAGGAACTGTGCTGGATGCTGGGCAACAGTGGTGAAAAAATGACCATCAGAGAGCAAAACCAACCTGGTTCTGGTTTCTGCCCTCATGGTACGTCCAGCCCAGTAGGGAGCAGGGACATTTATCAAAAATCCACAGGCAAATGGAAACTTTCAACCAAGACCAGGGCTAAGGAGAGATACAAAGTATGGAGAGTGGCTGTAACGGGGGGGTGAAACCCACTAAGAGAAGACCTCACTGTCATTAACCTGAGGGAGTGTCACTTGAGTGAGCTGTGTCCGATAAGCAGGAGCCAGTCTGCAATGAAGGTACAAGAGGGTCGCTCCATGGAGAGGCACCAGCTCCCGCTAAACCCCGTGGCTGCCGGCAGTGTGGCGGGAGTGAAGAGAGTGGGGGACGCATGGATTGAGATCCAAACTGACTGTAAGCTATGGCCAGGCCATCCTGGCTGTAAAGGCCAAGTTAGCTGCAGTGCCATCTCCTCAAGAGCAGAGGGAAATATTTTTGTGTGTTCATGTAAACCCACATACTGCGTGCCCACTGTGAGAGCCTTGTGCCTTTTCTCTACCTCTAAACTGGGGGTGCTTTAGCCCCCTTGGGGACATTTGGCAATATTTGGAGATAGTTTCTGGTTGTTACAAGTCAGTGTAGGGGAGGAATTGACATTCAGTGAATAGAGTCCAAATGCTGTTAAATATCCTGCAATGCACAAGACATTCGGTCACAACAAAGAATTATCCAACCGCAAATGTCAATAGTGCCAAGGCAGAGAAACCCTGGGCTAAGTGAAGAAAAGATATATGTGTGTGTGTGTGTGTGTGTATGTGTGTGTGTATGTGTCTTTTTTTTTTTAAGCCACAAAAAAACAATTCTCCCCCAAAGAGAAAGGCACTATGCTATCAAGCAAACAAACAAACAAAAACCCTCAAAAACTTACTGGATTTAGTCATTCTTTTCTAAAAGACATACTCTGGCTAAGAAAGAATGTGTAGTTTTAATAAAACATACACACACAGTGGCTCAACATTTATGTCTACATTTTCTGATTCTACCACTGATAGAGGAGTACTCAGTGTGGATGCGATAAGGTGTGTGACCCTGCTTTTGCAGGGAATTTGTTCCTTGAAAATGCATGCACACAAATGTAAAAAAATGTGCTCTGGAGTTTGAGAGAGAAAGGGAAAAAAGCCTCTTATGCATTTCCCTTATAGAAGAATTGCAGTCGATAGAAATAGCGTGGTAACTATTTGCTGGCAGGGAGAGGCAGGAGGAGGGGGGATGGATTTGGAACATAATTGCACATTTCTTCTTATCAAGGCAGAGAGTGGGAGACCGCACCATTCGTCACAGGAGGCCTTCGCTCATGCGTGAGAGGGAGACCGTCCCCTTGAACTCTTCAGTTTGTGTTAGGTGGCGATACCCAAATGCACAGTGACCACAGAGGTCTCTTTATGCCATTCTCTTCTGTTTTAGTTCATTTGGCAGCCTGTTTCCTGGCTGTGTTTGCCCTCCCTTCCCTCTGATTGCTCAGTGGACTCACCCAGACATAATGGTTTTTGACCAGGCCCCAAAGATACTCGGCCTCCTCAGAACCTCAGACCAGGCCCTCCAAAGACAAAAGAGATTGAAACACCAGAAGGAAGAGAGCACAGCAGCCGCCGCAGCAAGGATTTTAAAAAGCCCTGGATGCACGTCTGCCTTTGGATTTTAGCATCTGCCCGAATTGCTAATGCTAATATTTTGGCAGCTGCTGTTGCCTCTGCTGCTTGCACAATCGAAGCTGTGAAAAAGTGGACCACAATTAATTATTGTTTTTCTTTTCTTTTGTTCTTTTCTTTTCTTTTCCTTTTATTCTATTTTTTTTTTTTTCAGACAGTATTCTGGTGTTAGCTACAAAATAAACACAATGAGGCTGGGCGCAGCGGCTCCTCCCTGTAATCCCGTCACTTTGGGAGGCTGAGGTAGGAGGATCTCTTGAGCACAGGAGGTTGAGATCAGCTTGAGCAATATAGCAAGACAAAAAAATAAAAAAAATATATCTGAGCATAGTGGAGTGCACCTGTCGTTCCAGCTACTCGGGAGGCTGAGGCAGGAGGATGGGTTGAGCCCAGGAGTTGGAGGCTACAGTGTAATAGATCATTCCACTGCACTCCAGCCTAGGCAACAGAGCAAAAACGATAAAATAAACACAATGAGAATTCCAAGGTAGGAGAGATCCTGGAATAATAAGGGAAATCTTGGAGGAGGGAAACTTCTCACAGCTTAAGGTCAGGAGGAATCTGTATTGGCCTTCACTGTTCCTCTTTGACAATCAAGGATCCAGATTGGAAGAGAGAGACTCAATTGTCTTTGTCTATCTACTGCTTCATTGCTTTGCTAAGAGAGTCTATTTTCCCAACCTCCAATTTGGAAAGAAGACCCTTCTCTGGAATATCCGCAGAGCCAGGAACTTTATTTGAATCTTGAATATCATGCAGCCACTTCAGTTTCACTGGAGAACACCCTCCATCCTTGGAGAGTGTCATCATAACTCATCATAACTTACTGCAACCTCAAACTCCTCAGCTCAAGCGATCCTCCTGCCTCAGCCTCCCCAGTAGTTGGGACTACAGGTATGCCACGATACCCAGCTAATTTTTTTTTTTAATTGACAGGGTCTCATTATGTTGTTCAGACTGGTAACTCCTCGTAACTTCTATTGTATGTAGTGGTTAAGAGTGCAGGTTCTCTGTGCCTCAGTTTCTTCATCTCTAAAATGGGAATAATACTTCAAAATGGGGGCCTATTTGGTAAAGTTATTATGGGCAGTATACAGGATCATGTGCAGAAAGCATTTAGAACAGTATCATGCACATTATAGGGTGCTGATACATAATAGCTATTGTTAGATTAATATGCAGAGACTTCAAGCAAAACGTGAACTAAGCATGTGCATCCTGGTGGCTGCCACAGCTTTTCCTAAGGCAAACTGTCCCAACACTGCCCCTGCTGAGGGAAGCCCCCGAGGCCATCATGAGTCCATACTGTGTGTCCTGGCTCTACCTCTCCCGCCCCTCCTCCTTCCCCAAACACACAGACACACACACACACACACACACACAGACACACACACACACACACACACACAGTACCCAGAGTTGTTTGGATCAGGGAGGAGCAACTGACCAGGGGTAGCCAATTCATGGTGTGGGCAGCTCTGGATGAGATGCCTGGCAAATAAACCCATAAATAAATGAATAAACAAGCTTCTGCCCAGGTGAAGATGAGCTCAGGCAGTCAGATTCTAGCTCCAGGACTTTGAATGGGGAAGCATGAAGACAACCAGGTTGCCAGTGCTCCCGGGTGGAGATGAAAAGCACTATTAAGAGAAGCTGGGGTCACAAGGAGAAGCTATGAGTACTCTGTGCAGAGGTTGTGAGGAAGCAGCAGCCATGAGTAACAAGCTCTGAAATAAAGGAAAACACACAGTAGAGGGCACAAAAGGTAGTTGGCAGTGAAAGGAGAAGAAAAAACATACAAGGAAGGGGACAAAGAGCATCCAGGTCACCTTTTGGGTGGAGCATTGGTGGGAAGATCTATCAAGTCCACTGCCAAGGTCTCTTGAGTTGTTTTGGCTTCTACTCTTGCCTCCTGAGGCCCATTCATACTTGGGTTTCTTTCTGTTCTGAGATCCCTGTTTCCCTGAATGACCAACCATAAACTTTCCTTAGACTTTGTCTGAGCTTCTCCCTTGTGGCCGAAGAGCTAAAGTAAAGCAAACACCAAATATAACTGTAGTTTTGTGTGTACTGTCTTCTTTTCTTCATTCTTGTTCTTTGTTCATTTCTTGTTCATTGCCTGCATTTTTGAAAAGGATGGGCCTTGTTCTTTGTTCTGCTTTGTGCAAGTTGTGACTAACTGTGTAGGCTTTTATAATCTCTGGGTACACAGGATCATAAAGAAATAGGCACTTATTATTCAACAGTTTAGAGGTGGCAGTGACATATTTAAAAGCAAGAAACCATCATCATATTTTATTTGTACCCTCATAATTTACAGATGTCAAAGTTTAGCTTTTGGGAAATATTTCTGAACTTCTGAGTTTTTTCTTTCTTTCTCTTGATTCTGAGGTGGGAGAAACAGCTTGGGCGCTGGAGTTCAGCAGGCCAGAGCTGAAATCTTGACTTCTCCAAATCACTTAAATACTTTGAACTTGATACTCCCAGGGAGGACTGTCCTGAGAATTAAATTAGTAAACTTATTATACACATATCCTGGCAGGTAGTTAGCATATGGGGTCCCTTCCCACTTTCTCATAGGATTAGAACATTTTGGGTTGCCAGCAATAGAAAGCAACTCCAGTTATCTTAAACACATTGAGAAATACATTGTATAGACAACTGAAACAAATGTCAGAAGTCAAAGGAAGGGATGCAATGGGGTTATGAGGGATTTGAACTACTGAAAAGCCAACAAGAACATGGGTGGTATTTAGTTGACTTAATGTTTATAATATTTAACCATAATTTATAAAAATTTGGAAGCCATTTATAAAGTTCTATAATATAGAAAAAGGCACCTTATTTTAAAAGGTGACCCTAAAAGAAAGTAATAAATTAATTATTATTACTTTATTTAGAATAATAACTTATAAATAGGATACCTTGTGGGCTGCTGATGTGAGTTGAGTAAAGCACCAAAAATGTTAATTACAAGCATAGTAGTGAGGCAAATAACAGGTACATGTTCCTGTAGTATTGTCTAATTTATTAGATTCTACAGATTTTCTTGAGTACTGAAATAATTGTATTTATAAAATCTGGGAAGGGATGTCTCCAATGTTGCTATTACTATTGAGGTTGCCATTAAATACTTGTTTCATCAAATGCTAATTAAACAAATTCAAAAATGGTTTCAGAAATATGCAAAGCTTCTGTTGGTAAGTCCCATTAATCATGTTAATTCTTTTTCTCTCTGCCATCCAGATCTTCCTGCTCCTCAACCCCGTATCATGTAGAGAATATGTCCACCCAAACACTTCCCAGATTTTCTCTCTTCCATTTTTTGAAGCAAACGCAGACTAAATGGCAACCTGTTAATTTCAATTCCAGATTTCCAGAAGAACTACCCCAGTGGGTCCTTCTTGGATAAGGCAGCCAACACTGATAATATCAATCAAGATAGTAGGATGAACATATACCAAGCATGGCTGCCAGTGAGCCAACCCTGTCAATGACGGAGACAGAAAATGGAGCTGCAAGGCTATATAGCTATTGAGCACAAGTTCTAGAATAGAAATACTGGGTCTGATTTCCAGTTTCATCATTTGTATGTATGTGAAGTTAGGTAAGCAATTTGATGTTGCAAATCTCAATTTCCCCATATGTAAAATGGAAAAAAAATAAAGCCTATGTCATTGGTTGTTATGAAGACTAAATGAACTGACTTTTATAAATATCTTAATATGGTGTCTTGCACACAACCATTAAATGGTGGGAGGCAGACACAAAAAGGTGTCTATTACAGTTGATTATAGCACATTGTGGTGACTGAATTTTAATTCCTAAAAAACATGGCATTAAAATGCCAAAACTTTTAACTCCCTTAAAACAAAGACTCTTTTGTGGGGCATATCATAGTTGGAGATCCCAATGGCTAATTTAGAATTTCATTGAAGAATAATATAATTTTTTTAAGTTTGAGCATGTCAGTTCTAACATAGAAATTGCAAATTAAATGAGGTTATTAGTTCCAGAAGAAAGATTTAAACTCTGCTCAAAGTGTAAAATACATCTCAGGTAGAATAGAAGCTTGGTATCAATGGCAACTCTCATCTGGTTCTGTGAAGAGAATTTTAAACAGAATTTGTACACACTCTTTGCCTTTAATGTAAAATTTTTATTTGGATTTGAAAGTCACATTCTTGTTTTAGATGCATCCTGGATTTAAGATTTTTTACTGAGGCCATTTTGTCCTGCCACCATAACAAATATCTTGCCTAATGAAACATAAGATTCAATTCACCCTGGGGCTGGAGTCACTCTTTTGTACTATGTTAGGTATTTAGGCAAGGGCCCTAATTCTTTCTAGTCAATTCTTTCCAGGCTGCAATATTTTTTATCTACTGCTCACGGAGACATAAGCCTTGGGGAGAATTAGGTCCATAAAAGCTGCCTCTGAAAGACTCATTTTTTATGGGCACTTGGATATAAAGAACATGATTGAAATCTGGTGATGTGTGTTTATTGGCAAATATGTGTGTATCTGTGTCTGTGTGAATGGATGGATGGGTGGCTGGTTGGGGAGATGGATCATATAATGGACAGTTTTTTTTTTCTTTTCTGTTCTTTTCTTTTCTTTCTTTCTTTCTTTTTTTTTTTGGTTATCCATCATCCAATTTTGGCGTGGTACCATGATTATTAAAACTTTTTCTCCTCTTAGAAATGTGCCATTAGGTGTGTCCTTGAGAACTGGGAAGCCAAATTGTTTCTCTCCACTCTGGCAAGTTCAGGGGCAGGCGATTGACCTCAGCTTCGCTAAAGAGACATCTCTTGTGGTACTTGGAATTTGAATAAGTGTTCCAGGGTATGGTGGCATTTGGAGGAATGCAGCAGCAGAAGTGACTCGTGGCTCCAGAGAGGGATCTGGTCTGCTGGGGGAACTGCTCTGGTTCCTGATCCTTGCCCCTCTAAAGCTGCTTGCTTTATGCTTGTTTCTAAGCCTGTTGCTGCAGCCCTTCGGGTCCCACTCGTAAATTCTCTTTTGCTTAAGTCAACAAGACTGTTTCTGCTGCAACCTGGAAGTCTGACTGATACAGATACTGAGAAGTAACTAGGTTCCAGGCATATTCTAAGTGTTTTATGAGCATTAATTTGTTGACTATTTACAACAACGCTATGAGAAGGGACTTTCATTATTCCCATTTTACGGGGTAAACACAGAAAGCTCACATAATTGCCTGAGATCCCATAGCTACTAAGAGCAAATCCTGCATTTCAATCCTGGCAGTCTGACTGCAGAGCATCTTAACTATTCTGCGATATTGCTTCTGCAAGGATGATGGTGAGAAACAGAGAGAGAGGCAGTGTGGCAGAGTTTATGCTGTGTTCACTAGTACCCTAATACTGATACCCACAAATACCCCCTGGAACATAGACTATATTTCCCTGCCTCCTTTGCACCTGGATGTAGACATGTGATTGAGTTCTGCCCAGTGGAATGTGAGGAGAAGTGGATTTGTGTCATTTCTAGGACAAAATAGTTAAGATGTGGGTGTGCCTTTAAGTCTTATTCTTCCAACTGCCCAGCTGATTAAGAGTACCCCACCAGGGGTGGGGAACCTGCAGCCTTCTGATTTCAAGATTATTCTTTTTTAAGCACCAAGAGAGGCAAGAAAAGCTTTGTCTTTCTCTGTGGCACCCCTTTTAATGAAAGGGGTAAACTTTCTGTTCTGTAAACTTTGGATTCAATCAAAAGGCTGCACTCAAGGATCCAGAAGTCCACATGTGGCCCCAAGGCTGCAGGTTCCCCATCCCAAGGTGGATCTAGAAGATGGAATGACCAGATAGAATAAGCTGCCCCATCAGAAACACCCTTCTTAGACTGCGATGGGAATGAGAAATAACCTTGATTTTTTTTTACACCACTATAATTTTAGGGTTACCTGTTAATGCCTCTAACCAAAACTAATAAGCTACAAAAGTCAATGGTGGGTAGAGAGATGACAGAGCAAAGTAAACTTAGATTCCAATTTAAGGAAATCGCTGCCACTTTCATGGGTATGTGTTTCTCAACCTGGAGCTGAAATTCTTTTTCTCTTGAAAATTCTTCCTGAAATCCCTACTGCTCCATAATAATTTTCATCAGCATTTTAAAAAGTCCTGCTTTTCACAGTTTTCTCTCTCCCCGAATGACTTCATTTCTTTTTCCACTGCATCCAAAGCAGATGGGATTTGGAATTTGAGTTGCATTTTGAAATCTGCTTTTTGGAACTTGTCCAAAAGCTTTGATTAGCCTGAACCCATACTCTCACCTCTCAAGTACTCTTTTGTTATAAGTCATATCTTGCATATTAGAAGTGAATATTTCCCTTCTATGCCCACAAATTTTGGTGCTACGCAAGAATAAAATATGGTAATTTCCTGACATTGAGTTTGTTAAATTATGCACTGATGAGGCTTCATATTTCTCCTTATAATTAGAGGGTAAGATTTGAGTAATAGCAAGTAAATTGCTGTAACATGTCTAAACGTATTATTTGATTTTGAATGACACCCTAGTAATAAAAAGGACTAGTTTCACAACAGATCATTTATTTTTAAAGGTCAAAATATTATATATTTTTGAAAGCTTTCCTACCTGTAAAACATCTTGTGGGAAATATAACACCCTGCCTTATGGGGAAAATAATTAGCTGGGGATATGGATGCTGTCTATCAAAGAATTATTAAACTGGGAAGTATTACATAAAAGAACCTGTTCACTGAATTTGCTAAATTATACAAGTATAATTTCATCAAATACATGTGAAACTAAAGTAGATAACTGCCAGGGTTTATTAAATAAGGGCAAGAATACTTAGGATTGTCATATAGGTTGCCAATGACATCTTTGATTAAGTTAACATGGACATTTGCCCTTGAGCTCCAACAAAATGATGATGCCATGTATAAAACAATCTTTGTATATTTTTCATTTAGGATCAGAAACTCAGGAGGAGCATTAATTATCAATATCAATGTTAAATATCAATTATAAATTATGACTAAAGTAGGATTCAACTTTTATCTATAAAGAGAGCAAAGATGATCAGAGCCATTTATTTTGTCAACTAAAATTGGATCACTTTAAGAATTCTATCTAAGGAGCCTCTAATGAATGATCAATCTCAATATCAAAAAATGTGAGATTTGAAAGAGGTCTTAGGCAGTCATCTTGTTTCATGCCTCTATTTTATAGATGAGGGCGTGAACGTTGTCAGAATCAAGACTGAGTCGCTGATGTTAAGAAATACCCTGACAAATAGAGCCAGAAGGCCATAAAGAGAGGGTTCTCATGCTTGTATGCCTGATAACAAAAGAGACTCTACAAAAACCATAACCTTGCACAAAGGCCATTGCAATCCTGTGCAAAAGATATTGCTGCAAGGACATCTGCCCAACAACTGCCTGTCTGACTTCAGACTGGTGTCACCCTTGTTATTGATCTTTGTAGCTAAGGATAATCATTTCAAAACAGTTATGTAATCCCTCTCATCTTTTCCTTTAAAAAACTTTGTCTTCCCCTTTATATGCTGTTTACTGTGGCAGGAGTATTCCATTGCAATGCTCTATTCTCAAATCAACATCTTTTTCTTTTAGAGAGCCTCTCTCCATTTGTTATTTAGGTTGACAAGGGCATGGAAACCCAGAGAAAATAATTTACTCAAAGTCATCCATCAAGTTATTGCTTGATGTAACTGAGAAGTCTAGCCCTGAAATCCCGAAGAGTTCAGTAACGGCTGATCCCAGTGCTCAGACACGTCATCAGCAATCTCTACCTGTCTGTCACTTGCTGCTGGCCTTCTCCGTGTGGCTTTGTTTTTAGGCAGGCTCTTCTGATGTAGTGCTAAGCTAATTCCAGTCTTACATCTTTCCATCTTGGTGTCTCCAGCCAAAAGTGAGCTTCTTTACTCTACTGGTTCCAGTAAAAGCTGTTAGCCTAGTTTGGGTCACAGTCTAGTTTTGAACCAAGTACTGGGGCCATGGGTGCTCCCCATTCTGATTTTCCTGATCTTGGTCAAGGTGCCCTTTAACAAGGCAGGGAGTCAGGCCAGCTTCACATAAACCACATGGGGCTGTGATTGGGAGAGGGTAGCATCCAATGGAGACTCCAGCCAATGTTGCCGAAGGAAAGGAAATAATACTGAATGGACAAAGGTAACAAACTTCTACTATACACAGCAATGCTTCGTGAATCTGTTGTCAGGTCAACACATAATGTCATTATTTCTTTCTTGGCATATCATAAAAGGTGATTTTATTTTAAAAAATATTTAGGTCTATATTGTATAATAAAATAAATCTCAAAATGATCATCAATAGCAACCACTTTATGTGTAAAAAGAAATTATTTTTCTCCTTTAAAAAAGGCCAGATACTAGTTAGTTTACTTTGAATTAATTCTGTAACAAAACACACTTTAAAAGGACATCAGATCTTATTTAGTTTGAGGTTTGAATGGTTATTAAAATAGAGATTGGGATTTAACAGGTGCTACAGTATCAAATATAGATCTTTAAAAATGGCTCCATGACTCCATTGTTTGGAACGCTTAGATTTTTCACTTTAAATAAAGCCAATGGGTTTATTTTTAATGTTTTTGTGTTTTGTTTCCAAATGACAAGTCAATGAAAAATTTCAGGGCTTCTATTTGCAACATTTCTCTGCAAATAAGCCATCATATGGATAGTTCTTAGTATTTCCAATAAATCAAAGGCCAAATTAACTAAATTGTCACTGAATTTCCTTTCCTGAGTAATGGAAGTTGAAGTAATACAGACAACCCAATGTGTGTTTTAAAATTCTGGTCTAATAGATCAATGTATGCATCTAGAAGATATCAATTTGAGGGGAAATTATAGACTTATTATCATTTTCATGATCATTAATTTCTTGCTTTTCTCATGCTCCCTATTTCTATCCTATTTAGCAAAGTATAAATTAAATAAAGCAAAATGTAAATAAACAATAAATTAAACCAAACAAAACTGTGTAACTGTAAAGCCCCTGTATTAGCCAACAACAATTAGCTGAGTGAAATAAGTACATACCGTAAAATTACCCATGATAAGAGGTGCATGCAAGTCTTCAAACGGTTCCTTTTTTTCTTTTTAATAGAAAACAACTTTACCTAATTATTATACCTTATACTCTTAAAAATCCAAAGGAAAGCAGAATCTCAACATCTCTAACAACATAAACCCTCAGAATATCTGCAGACACCCTTGGGGGTTTACAAAATGCAGGTTGGCAAATATTGGTTTACTCCTTGCTATTTGTCATATCACTATGACAACTGTCAATAATTTCTAAAGATGTCTGTTCCCCTACCTCAGGTGACAACCATGAGTACTTCAATTAGTACTATTGATGTTGTCACTTCTACACTTTGTTATTATGAGAAAAAATCCCCAGTGTTTGCCTCTTGGGGGTCACTGTGCCATGAGTGCCCATATGGCAGAACTGGGAAACGCTAGACCTTTCATTTGGCGTTGGTTCAGCTTTGCACCTGACCTAAGACCCAGCCTCTGTACTTGCGAGGGAGCCGTGATCTCCACATTAGGGGAGAACTCCACGGCTCGTGTCTGAGACTGTCTACACTGAAACCCCATTGGACAGTTTCGTTCCTTCCTGTCCAATTTTTATACTTTTAATTTCCTTTTCTCGTCTTACTACAAACAATCACTGATACCTCCAGGATAATAGAAGAAGTGAGGGTGGATAACTTAGTGTTTTTCTTGATTTTAAAAGGAATGCTTCACCGTTAAGTTTGGGGCTTTCTCTAGGCTTTTGGTACGCAACAAAACCCTTACCGGGTTAAAGATGTTCCTTCTATTCTAAGTCTCTGTTCATTTTCTATTATTGTCCTTTGATGGAACTGTTTCTTTGTTCACCAGTGCTGTTAGAGATATTTTAAAAATAACTTGTCTTCATTTTAAAGTATTTAGGATAGAAGAAATAGGTAGATTTGTGCCCTCAAACACATAGATACTCTGAGTGCTCAGCTTTTGAGAGAAACAAAAACAGGTACATTATTTATATATTAAGAACTTCCCCATCCCCCCGGGGGGGGGGGAAGGCAACAGGATTTAATGGAAAAAAGTTCTAGACTTACTTTGAATGTTGGATTGAATAATGGAGAGCAATATTCTCATCCTGACTCACTGAGGCAGACTCTTGTCGAAGGCCTCTTTGCAAGTCACCTATTTTTATTTCCACTGCATCACCATTTGGGGACTTCTTGGAATGATTCAGAAAGTTAGTTTTTCTCAGAGACATCAGTGCACGGGAAGATCCAGGACCCACAGTTGTCAGACTTTTTTCCCTCTTCTCTCCTGGCATATGAAAATGAGCTAACACCTTCGCTGGAATCAGGAAAAAGAGGTAATTCCAGAGGAGAGGGCTCCACTCCGTCTGGGAGGAAGCCAAGTTCCCAATACATCAGACTTTCTGTCTGGGTGAGGAGACAACGCTGGGAGCAATCTATTGTGAGCAGGAAAGAGATGTTTTTGTTTTTTTTTCTTCAGGGATCTTAGGAGAAAAGGCAGAGGCTGGAAGGAACACAATGACACTTGATGGTAGCTGAGGTGTAATTCTGAAAAAGACAGACTCAGCTCTTTTCCAAAGAGAAGAGGCCATGAACACACAAAAATAACGTCTAAGAGAGAAGATTTAACACTCGTGCTCCCAGGGGAAGGCTAGTGTATTTAGGAGTGAGTAACAGGCACGTCTTGCCCTGCTTTTTCAGCGTCTGCTGACGGCACTAATAGCAAGTCGTGCTGTGTCTCTCAGTATATAATGCCAGGCCTGTAACTCCACAGAAAGCAGAGGCTTTGGTTAAATCCACCCAGCATTTTAGAGTAGAGGATTTCATGTCTTCCTCAGACATTTTTGTGGGTTAACACTGCCCATTTTTATTTGCCTTTTCTTTTTTTTTTTGTAATCAAAAAGGCTTTTTTTCTCTCCCACTTGCAGATATCCATCTGTTTGTTCATCCATCCATGTATCCTATATCTATTCACTCTCCATCTATTACTAAGTTGACATTTATTGAGTATTATTATCACTAAAAGCTAACATTTGTTGAGCTCTAAAAAGGTTTCACCCATCTTACATGTACTCTCTAATTTATTCTTTACTTAACCTGTGAGACATTTGTTACTCTTATTTCTTATAGAGACAAGGAAAGTGGGGCACAAGGTTGTAAAGTAGATTTGCTCAGTCTCAGAGCTAGTAGATGGAAGAGATGTGACTCAAACTCAAATTTTTTTGACCCTGTAGCCCTTCCTAGTGGGAACTGAAGTCAGATCATACTGGCTCTCACAAGAATTAATTGTTAAATGTTCAAGAATTTTGAGTGCTGGTTGTTAGATACAGCCATTATTAAAAATTAAATTATATAAACTTTTGATTAAATAAATCACATTTGTAATAAATGCTTAAAAGCATCACTAGTTATTTTACTACATTCTACTTTGTGCATATCGTGAAGTTATTTCTGTCTACTGAATCTCAATGGCAGAATTGCTACATAATGCCAAGTCATGTCTCTTTACAACTCTGAGTTCAGTGACATCATGTTGATAATTTGAAATTTGCCATGTTGACTATTTCACCATGGAACTTGGCACATAGTACAATCAGGACTTTTTTCCCCTGAAGAGTCAGTTGTTAAACACTTAAATGAATATACCAGTGGCCTTTTGTCTTAACTACTATGGTATATGCGGAAGATACAAAGTTGAATCAGTCATAGTAGAAATAAGGAGGAGGAAATCTTACCCACTGGAAAGTGGAAGATTGTAGAGGCTGCATAATTGCAATTTAAAACATCACTTCAAATAAGTTATCCAGGTACAATTTTATGCACGGTGAAATAAGACCTAAGGTACCCAGAAAAATATAATCTAGAAGGTTTCTGTATAACAATCTCCCCAGTCTCTTGTCACGTTTATTGTAGAGAATGCTATAGGAATCAAATGTGCAGTGAGGTCGACCTATTTCAGGTACGGTGTATCCTGAACTTCTCATGGGTTGATTTTGATCTTCTGAATATGGCTCTTTCACTAAGGGAAACACTATTCCTTATCTGGAACGCTTTTGTTTAAGAACCAACTAAGCATTAAAGCAGACAGGTGCTTTGTATGGCCAGAAAAATGAATTCTGTATGGCAGCGGTCCCCAGTCTTTTTGGCACCAAAGACCATTTTCTTGGAAGACAATTTTTCCATGGATGGGGGGTGGGGCAGGGGGGATGGATTCAGGATGAATCAAGCGCATTATACTTATTGTGCACTTTATTTCCACTATTATTACATTGTAATATATAATAAAATAATTATACAACTCACCATTGGTTGGGGACTCCTGCTCTAAGGAATGCTTAAAGCCCATTGATACGATAATTTGCCGAGCAGACATCTTTCTAACAGAATTTCACACTAGCTTTGACTATCTGGTCAGTCAGATTCCTTCTCAATGACCCTACAGAAATGGGCATGAAGAAAGGTTGAAAGCAACAGAAGAGGTAAGAGTCTAGCAATCAGTATGGTTTTAAATGTGGATTTAGCCCCAACTCTGCCATTTATTAGCAAATCATTTCCTCTTTGTGTGCTGCAATAGCCCCGTTTATAAAGTAAAAGGGTTGAGCCATTCATATTTATCAAGTTTAAGCTGCAAAAGCATTACCAACTGAGCTAATTCATATACAGGTTCTCAGATCCCACCTGCCAGTGATTAGCTCATGAGACGAAGGTCATGCCCAACAATTTGCATGTTACACCGGCACCTGATTTGATTCTCTTCTCAACAGTCTGGTCCATCATACATTCACATCGCTAGACTAGGTGATCTCTATTCCAGACTGAATCTACTACAATCTTGACATTAAAGGCAGGCGTGGTGTCTTGGGCCTGTAATCTCAATGACTCAGGAGGCTGAGGCGGGAGGATTGCTTGAGTGCAGGAGTTTGAGGCTGTAGTGAGGTATGATTGCACCTGTGAATAGCCACTGCACTCCAGCCTGGGTGACAGAGCTAGATCTTGTCTCTAAAAAGGGAAATTTATATGTTATCTATCTATCTATCTATATATATATCATACATACATATAAATAGAATATATATATTTCAATGGTAGTTACTATAGTTAGTGAATATATGAATATATAATGGTGGTAAATATATAATGCCACTGGAAATGTGCATCTTAAAAAAGAGATATTTTGTCTTATATTACCTATTGGTTTACTTCTTCTATTTGAGCCTTTCCTGTTATTTTCCTAATTTGATAGTAATCATCTGAATATTATTTTAACATTTCTATTTAAGATAGTCTCTACTGTATATGTTCATTTTATTCGGGTGATGGGAAAATTTCACTGCTAGTTTTAGTGGCTAATAGCATTCTAGTAATGAGCTTCCTGAAAAAGTGACAAATATAAAGCTATCACCATGTGTTTGCTGGAAATGGTTTTGAAAAGCAATTGGAAAGGGACCAAAATCTAAATTATTGTACTATTGAATTCAAGTCAGTATTGTAGAAAACAGGAACATCGAACTGGCTTTTAGACAGATAACTTAAACACCTTGTCTGTTTGAGGTTTATCTCATAATAAGAAATAAGATTTGAAAACAAACAACTATGTTATAAGAGGAAGATATAGTTTCCCCAATCTTAGATATGACTAGTTTCTACTGCACAGCAAGAGATAATGACTCCCATCTTTCTCCTAATTGGATGAGTACAGTGAACTTCTGTGATTTCCATCTGCCTACCAATTCATCCTTCTTCTGATAATGGCACCCCAATTGTCCTCTGGGGCATAAAACTTCCCTCACTACTAGACCAAGTGCTTTGAGGGTGGGTGCTCTTGGCACAGCAATGGGTTTTGGGATGAGTATGAGATAATTTGGAACAGTAAGAATTCAGCTTCAGACTTTTGTTGAACAGTTGGAGAAGAGAAGAGCTCTTTTTCATTTCACTGGATTTGAAGCTAGGAGGAATGTGGGGCTGGAACTGGTGACCACTGTTTTGTCATTCTGTGACCCCAAGCTGCGTTTGGAGCTGTCAGATCTATCCCCTGGATATTTTCCCATGAGCTGATATATATATATATCTAACAATAAACTAATCCTAATTGATTCGCTGAACAATTTGGCCTAAATCATGTAAACTCTCTACACTGCAGTGTTTTAGTTTTTCAAAAGATATACACAGAATAAGGGTATAAATCTAAAAAAATATTTTTAGTTCTCTCAACCTGTAATACAATTATTAGAATATATAAGCATATGTGAGAAAAGCAAGGATATATAAGAAACTGGTAATAGTGTTTGCCTTCAGGAATGAGGACTTAGTATTGGGAAGGAGGTTCAGTTTTTACTATCTATCCATTTGTACTATTGGAGTATTAATTTTTATTAAGTATATATTTTATCTATTTATTAAACATCCCAATTGTATGTTTGTATTAATACAAAAAACAACTTCTTTAACAAGGAATAACATGTTTACTATTCACACAGCAAGTTCATCTTTTGAGTTTAGTATTTGGTAGCACACAAATGCAAAAGGATAGCTTTTCATTTGCTAAGATTCTTTCCCCCCAAAAGGTGCTAAAATAATGATGACACAAACATTTAAGTTAATTTTCAGATGCTCCAAAATACAGCGTACGCTTTATTCTACTTGAACTACTTTCTGAATTGCATACACAATGTGTCTCCTCCCTCACTTTCAGAGTATTAATGCAATTTATCAAGGTGCCATCTGTTCAATGCCTCTAATCCTCAGCTCACCCATTTTGAAGATGAGAAGTCCCAAAGTAAATGCATCATTCAAATTGAGGACTTAGAGGTGGCTTATGTAATTCTATTTCATTGCCTCTGGCCTCAGGGATGGCTGTGCCTTTTCATTTTATTTCCCTTCGTCCCCACATCATCTTATTATTTGGTTTTTGGTGGACAGAACTTATTGAAATGATTTAAGTGAACCTTCTGCTCAGAGGAGCAGCAGTATAATACCTAGAAATGAGGTCTATAAAGATGGGTATTAATTGAGTACATTTTGATCTTCCTGTATTTTCTTTATCCTCCTGTAATTATGTATCAAGGTCAGAATGAGGTGGTCTTTGGAGGCTTGTTGCACTGCCTGCTTTGCATTTTTTGCTCCTTCAAGTCCTGGCTGTAGTATCATTAATAACTGGGATCTAAGCAATGGACTTGAAAGCACCTTGTTAGGATGTAAGGATCTATGTGTTTTCTGGCAGTCTAGACCCTGTGTTATAAATTTACTTCAAGGTGGTATAAAGTCAATTAATAATATTAAGGATAAGAAGACTATAATTAATAATAGCTAACTTTGAGTACCTGATGTCAAGTATTTTATAAATATCTTATGCTCATTTAATTCTCTTAATATGCCTTTTAAGAAATCACAATTATTATTATTCCCATTACACAAATGAGAAAACAGAAACACATAGAATCTAAGATGAATAACTTGTTGAAAGTCCCACACGTAGGAAACAGCAGACCTGGGATTTGAACCCCGGGCCTGATCTCAGTACCTGTGCTCTTTACTCCTCTCAGTAGGTTCAGACTCTAAAGAGGCAGATCTTAGCTTAAACAAATAGAGAAGGGTGACAACAGAATCATGTATAAGGCACAGAGGTAGACCAGAGGAGAGCACGATTGTTTTTATCTGGAGAGACCAAAGAGGCTTCCTGGAAAAGGTGACATAAGAGGTGGCGTTTGAAAGATGGATTTTATTCACTGATCTCTGAAATTTAACTTCAAGCTATGAGAGCATATATGTCCAAATTAGGGGACAAGATGCTAGAAGTAAGAATAAATTTCATCATTGACATAACAACTTACAGCTGCTCTAGTGAAAGAATTAAATCTTTTCAGCCCTTAGAGATGTATTTAGATATATAAAGATATACAACAATGCTATGCAAACAACGCAACATCACAGAGGAATATTAGTTCTTATTATTTAAGTTTATATGGCCTATTGTTTGCATTAATGGCTTCTCTTCTTTGTTCTGTCCTGTATCCCCACTTTTTGCTATGTGACTTTGCGATTCCTTTCACTAAAGAGGCAGAGTCTTCTTCCTCATTCATCCTGAATCTGGGCTGCCTTAGTTACTTGCTTTGGCCAGTGGGATGTTGGCATATAAGACACAAAAACTTAAAAAGGCACTTGGAAAAGAAGTAAGAGGAAAATTTAAGACACATTTTGAACAAAATGATGAGGAATCAAAAAAGCACTTGGGCATTTTTGCTTGCGGTTGCTCTTCTGCCATCAGGAAAATATGTCTAGGATAGTCTGCAGGAGGATGAAAAACATGTAAAGCAGAGCCAAGCAGGGCCCCTGGCCCCTCCAGTCTAGCCAGCATCACCCCTGACTTGTGAGCAAAAGCCAGTCCAACCATCCAAGTCCAGCCTAATCGGCTGCACCCTGCAGACTTGTGAGTGAAATCAATGCTTATTATTGCTGCTGAGCTTTCTATGAGGATTTCTTCCACCTACGGGTAGTTCGAGGGTTATAGTAACTGGCCTTGTAGTTACCCCAGGGAAGAACATGAAATATGCTCCATTCTCAAGGAAGCTATGTTGCTGTGTCAATTTTGCTTAGTTACTTTACATTGCATCCTTGTGGCAGCTAATCACTGATACAGTAGATATGACCATTTCATAGCAGCATCAGCATCCAAAACTCTTGGGAGCTAGTGGCTTCTGTTTATTTTATGTTCCTAATAAAAGCAAAGGCAACAAGCACATGATACATGCTTTTTAGGTAAAAAAAGAAAACCCCAGTAACAATCTAGGTTGTTTGACAGTAGTAGAATGTTTCATGCTTATCCCTAGGGGAACTGCAGGGTGAATTACTGTAACCCATCACTTGTCAAGTAAAATCACAAACTAATTTTACACAGGAATAGCCAGCAGCTAATTTAAACACTATTGGAACCAACAGGTAGAAGAGATTGGTATGTTATAATTTGGTTGTTTTTTTTTTAAAAAATTGCTCTTGAAGGGAACATCAAACCAAAGCTATTGTTCCAAGAGCCATTAAACTTCAGATAGGAAGGAATTAAAGTTATAATATTAGGAATATTTTTGAATCTTTCTATAGTCCAAGTTTTTTAGACTCCTCCATCTATGGATAAAAATGAGCCAATGTTAATTTCAAATAAAGATTATTTTATTTGTTCCTAAATATAAATGATACGCATGTTCAATGTAGAAAATAAGAAAAATAGAGGGAAAAGAAAACAAGTACAAATAATTCTACCACTAAAATACAATCATTATTAACATGTTGGCATTTTCAAAAGTATTTTTATCTTATTTTAGTAATAGTAGTATATTTTTGGGCACAGTGCTGGGAATTTCACATTCATTTCTTCCTTCAATTGTTACAATCAGTGATTTGGTATTATCTACATTTTTTTAAAGTAAGGAAACTGAGAATGTAATAACAGCAATTTTGCCAGCATATTAGCCCCTCCCTGCTTATATAGAAATTCAGCACTCCTCTTCAAGAGTCTCCCAGTAATTTTTCCCTTAGATAACTTATTATTGCGGAAAATTCAAACTTGTGCACAAGTAGAGTGAAAGTCATTACAAACCTCTATTTACCTACCACTCAGCTTCAACAATTATCATCACATGCCAATCTTGTTTCTTTAATAACCCCATCCACTTTTTGCTCACATCTGCTTGCTCCAATTTTCCATGTGGACTTCCCTGTCTATAGACCCAAGTCACCCTGCAGATTCTCAGGGGTAAACATGGAATGTTCCAGTACTTCCAAGGAGGCAGGGATGCTGTGTTAATTTGGTCTGAGAAGCATGCGCCTGGTGCCTATGATAGTGGGTTGAGCCCTGTTTACAGTAAAGTGCAAAGTTAATAGAGGAAACTGAGTTCCAGGAGCTAAAAATGTAGACATTGCCATGAAATGTACAGGTACACCTACAAAATAAATAAGCATGAATGAGGTGCTATATATATAGTCTGTAAGCCCCAGTCATATGTTTCATCAGATATGATGGAATGTCGCTGTCTGAGAAAAATGCTTTGCTCAGGGCATTGTTTTTCTGGCTCCCAGAGAAAGCCTTTGAGGTGACCAACTGGGCTCTCCTCCCTTCGGTCCTCCCCTCACCAGCCCCAGGGCCAGGCTCTTCTCCAGGAGGGAGGCTGGTATGCTTGGTTGTGCCACCGTCATCCACCCTGAAAGGGATGACTGGTTAATATTCATGAGGGCTTCTACCCAGTGGAGTTTGTTGGGGCATATGGAAACCACAGCCTCTGTTCTCAGCAAGTTTGCACCGAAGCATCTGAGTCTATTTACTCACAATTTGCCGATGTTTTGACATTTCCTTGCTGATTTGCCTCATGAATGAATGCCTCATGACACTTCTGTGATCGGAAGTAATATCCCAGTGAGCCAAAGACTGGCTTCTCCCGTTGCCATGGGCCATCCTGTCTCATTTTCTCCCAGAATAATTGTTGCACTTGAGGCAAAATAAAAAAGGTGGCAGCCCTAAATGTCTCCAATTTCTGTCTTTTATGCATAGTCTCCATAGCTGAGAAAAGGAAGAATCACCATCCAGCACTTACATGTGTGTATGATAACATTTTTTCACCTTAATCTCATGAGACAAGAATGAAGATATCATTAATTCCTTTTTTAATTTAAAAGTAAAACATGTTTGCTATACAAAAAACATAAAAAGTAGAAAGTCTACAAAGCAAAACTACTCCTCCCATCTCATTCCCCAGCCCTATTTATTTAATTCTTCTTTGAACTGACTGCTGTTTATTTGGGATGCATATTTCTAGATATTTTTTTAATGCTCTCCTCTGTACACATATATGTGTGTGTTTGTAAGTATAGACATCTACAGTGTAAAAGAAACATATATAAACACATATAGTCACATATGTTTGTGGTTCTTTTTGCATAAAGTGTTAAATCTGAGATTCCACTGATGGTACAATATGTCATTATTTTATGTACAGCATCAAGACTATTGTCTGGCCAATAGTGATTATAAGACACTATCTATTATAACATTCATAATAATGTGAAAATGTGAAAAACATCTTGAAGTCAATGACTTATGGCATTGTTTGCATCTTTTTTTTCCATTTAACAGTACAACACAGATATATTTTCACTTCAGTGTAAATAGTTCCACCTCTTTTTAAACTGCTGCATATTATAACATAGTTAGCTGTCCCACAATGTATTTAACCATTCTCACATTGTTGAACATTTAGGTTGCTTCCAAATTTACTATTAAAATAACACTGGATGAATACACTTTGCATAAGTATGTGAAAATTTTAGAAACCGTATTCCTAGAAGTAAAACCAAGGGTCAAAGATTATGTCAATAAAATTTTTATGGGTACTCCTGTGGTTAATAGGAGGCAGAGCAGGTTGGCAACTGTTTTCTCACTCTGGGGCAGCACTCTCAACCCCATACTCTCCCTTCTTGGTCCTTTTCTCTGTGGACTCATCTTTGATGAAACACAAACAATTGGTGAGTTTAACCATCAGACATTTCAGCCCTTGGAGAGAGGCATTCATTGTTTTCAAGGCTCTGAGTCTGACCTTTATGGAAATAACTGTGTACTTTGTGGGCATTTAATGACCTGTGATGGCAAAGACACCTAAATTATTCGTACACACATCTGAGCAATCAGATTCAGGACTGATAGCTCGGTTCAGTAGAAGCTATTTCTACTTTGTGGGAAGAAAGGAACGGCAGGCACAGGGGCATCTTGGTTCTCTGGCAGGGTGTGATTACTTGTGGGTTGTACCAAATTGGACTGACTGGATTTGGTGGTCTGTTCCTAGTTTTGTAGGCTTTAAACTGATCCTCCTCAGCTTATCCCATTCCTCTCTTTACCAGCAAGGAAGAGTGACCAGTGTGGATCTAAATAATCACATAAAATCCAGCAAATTTTGATATCATCATACTCATGCAGTGTTGAATGGATATACATAAAACCCATATGGCTTGGTGTGGTGGCTCATGCCTGTAATCCTAGCACTTTGGGAGGCCAAGGTGGGAGGATTGCTGGAGGTCAGGAGTTTGAACCCAGCCTGAGCAACAGTGAGACCCCGTCTCCACAAAAAATAGAAAAATTAGTTGGGTGTGGTGGTGCACACCTGTAGTCCCAGCCACTTGGGTGGCTGAGGCAGGAGGATCACTAGAACCCTGGAGTGTGACGTTACAGTGAGCTACGATGACACCATTGCACTCTAGTCCAGGCAATAGAGTGAGACCTTGTCTCCAAAATAAATGAATGAATGAATGAATACATAAAACGCATATAATGATCCTAATTGACAGCCAACATTATTCAAGTCTCCTAGAGCAGTGCTTCTCAAATATTATTGGGCTTGTAAATCCTTGGGGCCCTAATTAAAATGCAGATTTTAATTTAATAGGCCAGGGAGGAGGCTGACATGCTGCATTTCTGTCCCAGGTGGTATTGATGCTGCTGGCCCACAGATTCCGCTCTGAGTAGCAAGGTCCTAGATTGCAGGTCTACAAACTCTGGCCAGTAGGCTAAAACCAATTCTTTGCCAGTTTTGTAAATAAAGTTTTATTGGAACAAGAGCCATGTCCATTCACCTGTATATTGCCTATGGCTGCTTTCTACTGCAATGGCAGAGCCATAGTTGTAACAAAGACCTTTTTCCTGCAAAGCCTAAAACATTTACTATCTGGCCCTTTACAGAAAACATTTGCTCCCACTGCCCTAGATGATTCCTTTGATGTTGAATATTTGCTACTCAAGACAGATTTGCAATATTCGTGCAACACTCAATAAACATATATCTAACACTTATTGTGCACTGAACATTGTGCTAAGAGGATACAATTGTGAACGAGATATAATCCCTGCTCTCATGGAGCTTATGCTTCTTCTCTCAATAATTGAGGAAGTTACTACATTCTCTAAGCCTCAATTTACTCATCTGTAAAACAGGGATAAAATACCTAATGCTTAGAGTTTATTAGAAAAAAAAACTTAAATTTAACAGAGTTTAATTGAGCAAAGAACAGTTTGCAAATTGGGCCACCTCCAGAATCAAAATAGGTTTAGAGATTTATGGACAAAGGAAAATGGGGTGAAGACAATGGAAGTGAGGTACAGAAATAGCTGGATTGGTTACAGCTCAGCATTTGCCTTATATGAACTTGGTTTGAACAGCTACCCACCTGTGAGTGGTTGAGCTATGGCTACTGTGATTGGCTGAGACTTGGCTACTTGTTATAAGAGTAGGATATAGTCTGTTTAAACATCCAGTTAGGTTACAGTTGACTACGTGTGGAGAAACCTTTAGGCTGAGCTTCAGAAATGTAAGGAGACAGCTTTAGGCTAAGCTTAATTTAACAGGTTATTGTGAGCAGAGGGCTAAGTACCTGGTAAATACTCAAGAAAGGTTATCTGTTATTGTATTATTTTTCTTACTCTCCAGATTTTTGGACAACGAACAGCTTTCTTACACTTGTTCATTCTGTGTGTGTGCGCGCACGCGCGCGCGTGTGTGTATTTCCTTCCTGGTTATTCAGAAAGAACTAGCGCTGAAAGTGACTTTTCCTTCACCTTTAAAGACTTAATCATTTAATCATTGAAAATAAATATTTATTTATTTGTGACATGGAAACCTTTCTTTGATTCTGAGACCAAAGCAAAACAGTGTTCTTGGTTCCCACGATGTGGCTTCCTGTGTTTCTTTGGTTTCTTAATCTGCCATCAGGGAGGTGCTAATGGCGACATGGCCCCTGGGGAGGAAGTGTGCAGGGGACAGGGGAGTGCCTTACTCTCTCAGCGAGAGGCATAGCTTTTGATGGGATTAACTAACAGCTCCCTAGGGGAACCACACACAGCCATGATGCTGAAAAAGCTGAGGAGAATTCCAAATTCATTATTTACTCGATTTCAAAGAAAGACTGAAAAAAACAGAAAATTCTCTTCCGGTCACTGGAAGCCTGCACACATTTTATGTCTTTTGTGTCTGTATTGATTTTAATCATTTATTTATAAATTCTTCATCAGCAGGAATAACACAGTCATTAACTTTGATTCCTAAGAAGCAGCTCTTGAAGCAAAGGTTCAAGTGCAAGTAGTTTATTTGGGAGGTGAGGTAACCAGTAGGGCAGTAGAAAAACAAGACAGGGAAGGGGAGGCAGCGAATTTCAGGTGTGTATCCCTAGGTAGGTAGCATCTAGCTACCCCTAGAGTGCCCCTGGAGTTTAATCCTGCTGTGGAACTCTGGGGAATGGTGTAGAAAACATACCTTGGAATTATCTCACTGAGTGCTGAGAGTACAAGAGGTTTTATATACCAACTCCCATCGCTCATTCTTTGGTTAATGGCCCCTCCTGGGGTGTGTGTTAATTTTCTGGCATTTCTGACTAAGGAGAAACCACTGCCCTTTAGAAGAAGCCAGAAGCAACTGAAGAGGTGATGCCCGAGGGGAACACACAGGCACTGAGAACCTCTGGATGGCATAGCTGTTTCTACTTCCCATGCCTGAAGTTTGTACACACTAGGTGCTTACTAAGTGTTGATTTTCCTATTCTGGATGAATCTAAACATGCAAAGCAAACTGAGGGGGTGTGTGTGTGTGTGTGTGTGTGTGTGTGTGTGTGTGTGTTACGGCTGAAAGTAAATTCAATCATTTGTGGGAAAATGAATGCCAGAGAATGCTTCATTATACAGAGATTTTGAAGAGAAAGAATAAATTACACTGATGCTCTAGATAGAAGAGGAAGAAGCTGACAAGCTAATGAAACAAATAAATTGAAGTTCTAATTCCTCACACTTCTCCAAGTCAAGTATATATTTTTCCCTTAATAAAATGCCATACCGGAGGTTATATTAGTCATTAGAGATAATGTTGTAAGAAATGATGCAAAAGTGACCAGGGTTTGTGTTTCAAAAACAAGAATTTTGAATGTCTGAGTGTCACGTGTTGAGTTCTCTGAGAAGTAGTTGCTGAGATAGAGTGTATCGTGCAAGGGTTATCTAAGGAGTATGCTTGGGATCAACATTTGTGGAAGGGAGAGAAATGAAGCAAGATTGAGAAGACAGAGAAACTGAGCTGCAATGCAGACCCAACAACAGGTTTAGCCAACTCTACAAAGAGCTCTGGAGCTAGAAATGCCCTACTTAGCTGTCCCAAGTAGGGCTTAGATGGCCAGGTCTTTATACTTTTGGCCATTGGATATAGGTTGCCCAGGAAGGTAGGGTGATCCCTCTAGCTGAGGCCATCCTCCAACGGACTGTAGCTGGAGGCTTGCTGCTGACAGCACTCCTAGCCACTCAGGCAATGAGTCCTTCAATGAAGGGAGATCCAAGAAGTACATCAGTGCCCGCTATGGTGAATGCTCTCAGCTTTCCCTCCTTGCCCAGTACTTTGCCCCATCACAGCCTGCTAAGATTCTCTGCCCTAGATCACCAGGGTTGCCTGATCTAAATTTGGATGTGATTCTCACATTTCACAGCCCTTCAGTTCCATGGCGTTTTCGTTCTTCTGGAACCTGCTCTGCCTTCACCAATATTTGGTGTTGTAGGATTCCACTGTGGCTCTATTGGAGGCTCAATTTACTATACATCATCTCTCAGCACCACCTGTGATAGAAATGGGGCAGACAGACACCTAAAACCTGCCACACTTGCCATCCAAGTCCTGATACTCAGATTTCCACAGTCTTCGAGACTGTGGGACTCTCTGGCAACACCATGAGGCGTCTGAGTGGATGGTTTGTGTTTAGACACCACATCTTCTATAATCCAGATTATAAAATCTCACCTCAGTTTCCATTTTTCAGGAGCTTAAACCACCTTGGAAACTATGTGAATGACTAGTTTCTATTTTATGGTATGAGGCATACAGCATACAGGAGTGGCCATTGTGTGTGTGTGTGTGTGTGTGTGTTTTGGGTGTAGGGCATTTAGCCTAGCAGAAGAAAAGCAAGGGTCCCAAGAGGATGTGGGGCTAAACCTTGAGCAGTACTATATGACAGGGAGGCTGAAATACATCAACATAGACCATGCTTGCAGGAGGGAAATGCTTGCATAGTCTCAATTTTTACCACATGCAGCTGTGGAGATTTCCCAGTATTTAGTGTCCTATCCAAGAAAGCTTTGTCTCCAAAGTCACAAAGATTTACTCCTATGGTTTCTTTTAAGAGTCTTATAATTTAGCCCACATACTTAAGTATTGTGGATGGCATGAGAAAGGGATCCAACTTTATTCTTCTGTATGTGGATACCCAGTTCTCCAGCATTATTTGTTGACAAGACAATTCTTTGCTGCTATTGAACTATCTCAACATTCGTATCAAAAATCAATTGACTATAAATGTAAAGGTTTATTTGTGGACTTTCAATTCTATTCCATCTGTATATCTATCCTACGTTAGTACCATACAATTTTATTACTGTAGCTTTGCACTAAGTTTTAAAACTGGGAAGCATGAGTCTTCTAACTTTGTTCTTTTTAAAGACTGCTTTGGCTATTTGGGGTTCCTTAAATTTTCATATAAATTCTAGAATCAGCTCATCAATTCTTCAAAAAGGACAGTTGATATTTTAATTGGGATTGTGTGGAATTTGTAAATCAATTTGGGGAATATTGCCATATTAACAGTAGTGTCTCTCGATTCATGACGATGTGATGTCTGTCCATTTATTTGGATCTGCTTTAATTTTTTTCAACAATGTTTTGTAATTTTCAGAGCATATGTTTTTCCCTGCTTCTGTTAAGTTTATTGCTAAGTATTTGATGCATTTGGATGCTATTTTAAAATAAATTGTTTTCTTAATTTCATTTTTGATTATTCAGTGTTCTCTTAGCTTAGTATTACAAAATACTGCAGACTGCAGGCTTAAACAACAAAACATTTATTTCCCACAGTTCCAGAGGCTGGGAGTCTGAGATCAGGGTGTGAGCATGGTGGGACTCCAGTGAGGGCCCACCTTCCTGGCTTGCAGATGGCTGCCTTCTTGCTGTATCCTCATGAGAGAGAGAGAATGTTCTCTGGCCTTTTATAAGAGCACTAATTGCTTCATGACTATGCTGCCCTCAGAATCTCATCTGAACCTACTTCCCTCTCAAAAGTTCCACCTCCAACCACTATCACGTTGGAGGTTAGGGCTTCTATATGTGAATTTTGAGGGGGACACAAATATTTAGTCCATAACACTAGTGAATAGAAATACAATTGATTTTTGTATACTGCAACCTCGATAAATTTACTTTTTCTAATAGTTTTTAGTGGATCTCTTAGGATTATTTATCTACAAGATCATGCCATCTGCAAACCATCTGCAAACAGAGATAGCTTTACCTATTCCTTTCCATCCTTTCCAACCTTTATACATTTTATTTCATCTTTTTCTTTCTTTCTTTCTTTTCTTTTCTTTTTTTTTTTTTTTATTAATTGGCTTGGCTAGAACTTCCAACACAATGTTGAATAAAAGTGGTGAGAATGGATATCTTTGTCTCATTCCTGATTGTAGGGGGAAGCATCCAGCTTCCATTATTAATTATAATGTTGGCTGTTGATTTTTCATAGGGATACTTTATTAGGTTGAGGAAGTTTTCCTTCCATTCCTAGTTTGTTGTGTATTTTTATTATAAAGAGGTGTTGGATTTTGTAAAATAATGTTTCTGTATTTATTGAGATAATCATGTGGCTTTTGTTTTTTATTCTGTTGATATAGAATATTACATTGATATTTGGGTATTAAGTCAAACTTGCATTTTTGGGATAAATCTCACTTGATCATGGTGAATCATCATTTTTTTCAAAAAATGCGACTACATTCAACTTGCTAGTATTTTGTAGGGGATTTTGTGTCTACATTCATAAGAATGTTGGCTTATAAATTTTTCTTTTGATGTCTTTGTCTGGATTTAGTATGAGTGTAGTACTGACCTCATAGAATGATTTGGAAAATGTTCCCTCATCTTCTATTCTTTAGGAGAATTTATGAAGAATTATTATTAATTCCTCTTTAAATATTTAGAATTCACCAGTGAAGCCATCTTGGCCTTTGCTTCTTTTTGTGGGAAGTTTTAAAATCACTAACTCAATCTCTTTGTTATAGATCTGTGCAAATTTTTCATTTCTTTTTAAGTGAGTCAGTTCTACTAGTTTGTGGCTTTCTAGAAATTTGTCAATTTCATCTAAGTTATATAATTTGTTGGAAGAAAGTTTTTTATAGCTTTCTTTTACACTCTTTGTTATTTCTGTAAGATGAGTAGAGATGCCTCCTCTTTCATTCCTGATTTTCATAATTTAAGTCTTCTCTCTTTGAAATTTTTTTTTGCCAGTTCCCAGGATTTATGTTCAAAAAAGTAGAACCTTTGTCACGGAACTAATTTTGGTCCAAATCCTATCTCTTTTACTAGGTAATTGCCTTCCCAAACCTTAGTTTTTAGTCTGGAAAATGCAGATAATTTAATTGAGTCATTTCTTTTTTTATTTCTGAAGACATTTTATTCTGCTAACTATTTTATTCCTTCATTTAGAAATGCACACATAATCATTCATCTTTAAACCGTAAGTTAACTTAAAAGCAAAAGTTATCTTTTAATGCAACTCAGTATCAAATATCATTTGTGAGAATGACAATATTCTAGTAAGATAGCTATGGTAAAAGCCCGATTATAAAACAACATTATTTTCTTCTGCAGAGATGACGCGTGGGCTACAGAGCTAGAAATTGGGAACCAGAGCTCTAGTTCTAGTTCTTTAAGATGCTCCCTGAAAATAGGAGCCAATGATCAATTAAGTTCGGAAGCTGCTGTGCCCTATACCATTGCTCTCTATATCTGTGGGGTTTGCACTGGTGTATTCCACCAAATATGGATTGAAAATATTTGAAAAATAAAAACTAACAACACAACAGTAAAAACCTAATACAAATAAAAAAATACTGTTTTGTTAGTTTCATTGATACCAATTATTTATATAGCATTTACATTGTATTAGATACAATACACAGTCTAGAGATGATTTAAAGCAAAGGGGAGGATGGGCATAGGTTATATGCAAATACTGCCCCATTTTATATCAGGGATTTGAGCATCCGCTGATTTTGGTATCTTTGGAAGGTAGGGGAAACCAATCTCCCACTGATACCAGGGATGGCTATACTCAATTCTTGGAGATTGATAGCACACATTAGCATATTAAGGAAGCTGAAAACTACATTTCCCATGTCCCTTTGCCACTATGATTTCCTCCCGTTTCCCCACCTCTGTGCATTCTTTTAACAAATATGTTTAGAGCATCGACAATGTGGCAGGCGCTGTTCATGGTGTTGAAATGCAGCGGTAGAAGAAACAAAGTCTCTTCTCTTGTGGAGTTCACACGTCTCCTTTTTGTGAAATTTAAATATGATAACATGATAGTTACTGGCACATAGTCAATGCCAGATGAAAGGTAGCTATTCAATTTCTTTAGCTCTCTTGTGCTGTTTGATGCTAGTTCAGGCTTTCTGGGGAAAGGCTTGGACGGCTTGTGACACTTTCTCAGAGCCTTGTCTTTCCCACACCTCATCATAATCAATTCTGCTCAAATACAAACATTGCAGCAGCAATTTCCCTGTCTGTCTAACTTCTAATTATCTATAAACACTCGTTTATGAAATGGTTTTCATCTTTTGATATATAATAGCAGACATTTAGCTAGTCAAAACCCTACTTGACTATCCAGCTTGCTGCATTGAAACTGCGGCAGAATCACTCCCAGACACACAAATTTGCATATTTTCCCCATGTGTTTTTCTTTTCCCTTCCCTCACTTAAGCAGGTAGCAAGGCTTTCTCTCTTGCCTCAGGGAAGGTTAGCAGCAAACTACAAAGCAGAGGGGAGAGTTCCCTGTTGGGCTTCTGATTTACAAAATTTAACTCCATTCAGTAGATCATCACTTTTGGCCAGCAGAGAAGAGAAAGTGGGGGCTCTAAGATAAACAAGAGTAGAAAGAGAGAAAAAAATTATTTTAAACTACAAAGGGATTTTTGAAGACTGAGGCAAGATAGAGGTGTGTGCATGCGTGCATGCGTGTCTGTATGTGCCCTAAGCAGCAGAGATTCATTCTGTCCTTCCTGAAAGTGCACTGGGGAGAGGTCCAGGCCTCCAAGGCGAACAAGTGCTTGGGGTTCCAGGAGACACTAGAGGACTCAGCCTTTCCAGAGGTTCCAGGGCCCAAGCATGGCCCTGAAGCAGCAGTGCCACCAGAAAACTGGGTGGTCTCTGTGGACTGGGGGCACTGTGGATTCTTGCTGGCAACCAGGGCAGGTTAAAGTCAACGATCAGAGACGTTTCCCTGAGGCTGTGTTGCTCCATAGCCTCCAGGGTGTTGGTCATCTCAGACAAGGAGAATCCCAAATAGCCCAGCCCCTCACCAGTCAGCCAGGAAGTGTAGACTCTGAGTTGGAACTAAGTGGCTTTAAAGAAGATAAGGAAATATGATGGGGTATTCTTTTTGGTTTTTTTTTTGACACCTAAGCTCATGAACTGAGAGTAATACTTGCTGCCTTAGCCACAGGAAAGGAACTAGTTAAAACTCGAGATTTCTGGCTCTGTCCACTTAGCCCACACTCCTGAGAGTCCACAGCTTAGAAGTGTGGGGAATTTTCTGCCCATTTGATTCTCTGTTCCGGCACTTTCCTGAGTCACTTGGCTTTGATAAATGCAGACCGATCCAAAATGAGAAAGGGACAGAGAAACCCAGCGCAGACCATGATTCACACATAACCCTAAACAAAACTGTGGCTGAGTGATTTTCCTGGAACTTGCAGGCAATGAGGCAATGAGGCGCACATTTACTGTAAAGCACGGACAGCGGACGTCAGAATCAAGAGCATTTCACATCTACTTTCTGATTTATAAACCTGTTTCCCCCAGAGGCTGTGGGCTCTTTGAGGGCAGGTACTACTAAGTTTTAGTGGATCCCCCGTGGCTGGTACAGTGACTGACATAGAGCACATACTTAATATAGATGGTCCCAACTTACGGTGGCTCAACTTAAAATTTTTTGACTTTAGAATGGTACGAAAGCAATACTCATTCAGTAGAAATTGTACTTTGAGTACCCATACAACTGTTCTGTTTTTCACTTTCAGTACAGTAGTCAATAAATTACATCAGATATTCAATGCTTTATCATAAAATAGATTTTGTGTTAGAGGATTTTGCCCACCTGTAGGATAATGTAGGTGTTATGAGCACATCTAAGGAGGCTAAGCTACGTAGGCTAAGCTACGATGTTTGGTAGGAAATGCCTTTTCCACTTACAATTGATATTTTCAATTTACAATGGGTCTCTTGGGATGTAGTCCCATTGTAATTTGAGGAACATCTGTATATGTTAGTTAAATAATTAATAAAACAAGTCTGTATTGAAAACCTATATTCCTGAAATTATGAAAGGCACTGGAAAAATGTTATTTCATTTGATCTTCTAAACAACCCTGTGAAGTGGGTTGCTTCTCAAAGTTAGTAAGTGGCAAGATTACAGCCCTGGTCTGACTTCAAACCCATCACTTTTTTTTACATATTTGAGTCTCTTTGGTATAACGGCATTTGTTGTCCTAAGTTGGTCATTTGGGTTTTAATTAGCAATATTAGGGAATCTACAAAGAAGTAATTCCATTTCCTCCTTACTCAACCTTTCAGTTATTCATCCATTCAGTGAAAATATATGCCATGCACTTGTTCCTCTAAATTACTTTGCAAATCAGCAGGAAATTTATAGAACTCAATAGAGTAAGAGAAAGGATATGCAGGTTCCAAAAAATGTCTGTTTCAAGGGCTGCTTACTGAGGCTGTTTGGGCTGGTGAAAAGGTTTTAAGGTTTGGAATCACAAGACCTACATTTAAATATTGGGTTAATCATATTCTAGCTTAATAGCTAGTTTTGCTTTGGGCAGGTTAGTCATCCTCTCCTAGTCTAAATTTCCTCTTGTGTACGATGGGAATAGTATCCACACGTGAGGAACTTTTGAGGTAATGTATGGTTGTGGTTGGGTATAAGAAGAGGTTTACATATATGCATTTACATACCTATAGAATACTCCTGCTACTTTGGGGAGGAAATGGAGTTTTGGGGGATAGGTTACTTTGCAATTTGATGTGACTGATGAGCCTTAGAAATGTTTCTATCATGTCTGAGGAGATGCAGGAAAGGGCTAGGGCAGGAAGACTATGTCGAGTTGTACACTTTTTGGGTACACAAAATCATCAGGCCCGGGGGCAGGAGAGGTGGGTTGAACTACAAGTTATATTTGTTGATGGGGGCCTATGGCAGCCCAAAGGAAGAGGTGCCTTTTTCCTTTTTGTAACTTTCCCACCAGAGAGGGCTTCTCTTTGCATTCATATTTCTGGGAGAATCTTTTGGTGATCTGCTCAAAGGCTCCCCTGAAAGCAAATCTTGAGACAGGGACCTCGGTGCATGTTGTTTATTTGGGAGGAGACACCCAAAAGCACAGTGAAGAAGAGAGAGTGAGACACGGAGGGGAACAGAGCTAATCAAGGTTGCATTGTTAAGCTGATTCCCACTGTAGGCAACTAGAGCTTCATCTCACTGGGGATCCTCTGAGGAAAATTTGGAGAAATTGTCAACCAAAGAATGGGAGACAGGGGTACTTATTCATTGAGTTCTATCCTCCATTGGTTGAGGTTGGCCCTGGGGATACCACATACCCCACATTTTAGGGCCGAGTTGCCTTCGGAGGCAGAAAAGTGGGTAGACTTCCCCAGGCTTCCTCTTTGGCCACAGACGTAGAACTTTCCATCTCCATGGTTCTGAAATTAGGCAGGCTCAGGGGTTGTGTGGCAGGGCACAGCTCAGTTTTGCCAAGAGTGCTCCACCCGAAGTGGGCTTGGGGAAGGCGCATCCTGTGGAGGCCCCCTGTATAGACACAGTTCTGGCCAAGGGATGATCTTATTTAGCACTTATTTTCATTCTGTTTCCTCTCTACTTGGTCTCCTCGTGCCCATGAATCACACAGAACCTGGAGTCAACAACTTCTCCTGTTCCCTTAAATAGCTGTCTGGGTAGCCATGCATGTGACTGGATACAGAGGACATTTAAAATGATAACTGGGCTATTCACAGATGAATGCAGACCTGCTGACTCATCAGATTGATTAGGTGCCACAGCAAAACAAGCTTACTAGTGATTGTGGCCTCTGAGAGCTCTAGAATACCTCTCTTTCTCTGTTTCTCTTCATCCCTACTTTATTTCATTAATGCACATGAATGAGAGTGAGATTACGATTTGAATAATCAAAATAATTTCTAATTAATTGAGGGATTCATTCATTCAAAAAATATCAAATGTTTATTGAGTGCCTGCCCATGTCAAGCTTTAGGTTAAGTACTGAGAATATAGGAGTAAACAAAGTTCAATGTTTCTGTTTTCATGCAGTTTACATTCTGCAGAATGAGAAAAGTATCATGTAGGAAGCAAACAGGATGATGGGTTAAAGAGTTCCTGTTAGTGTCCTACTTTATTTATTTATTTTTTTTTTTTGAGACAGAGTGTCACTTTGTTGCCCGGGCTAGAGTGAGTGCCGTGGCATCAGCCTAGCTCACAGCAACCTCAGACTCCTGGGCTTAAGCGATCCTACTGCCTCAGCCTCCCTAGTAGCTGGGACTACAGGCATGAGCCACCATGCCCGGCTAATTTTTTTTTTGTATATATATTTTTTAGTTGGCCAGATAATTTCTTTCTATTTTTAGTAGAGACGGGGTCTCACTCTTGCTCAGGCTGGTCTCGAACTCCTGAGCTCAAGCGATCCACCCGCCTCGGCCTCCCAGAGCTAGGATTACAGGCGTGAGCCACCGCGCCCGGCCTAGTGTCCTACTTTAAATGTGGTGGCCAAAAGAGGCCACTTAATAGCTACCAACTGACCCGAGACACCAATGACACAAAGAACCTTTTCAGGCAGAGGAAAATACAAATCAAAAGGCTTTGAGTGGGAAATCACCTGTTATGTTAGAGGGTCTGAAAGACAACAATATGTTCTTAGAGATCATAGTACATGGTTAGTTGAGTGGGCTCTCGCGGCAGAATCTATCACTTACTAGTTCTGTGTTCTTGGGTACATCATCTAACCTTTCAGAGCCTTGCTTTCTCCACCTGTAGATGGGACAATACAATTACTGCGTCATGTGGATGTGGTAAGGGTCAAATAAAATATTGTGTGTTATGTGCTTATCAGTATACTTGCATGTAGTAGGGACTCTACACGTCACTGGTTAGTCATGACTCTTTTTCTCCAAAAAAACTCACTTAGACAATAAAAAGAATGAGGTGTTTCAGTTGGCAGAACATTTTAAGTAAGGTAAGTCAAACTCTTAGGGGTGGTTTGATTTAGAGGTTTACAGTAGACTCTGGCTCTAGTTCCCTTATTTTCTCAGTTGTATCTTTCCAGGTGAATCTGCATTTTCATCTGACTGGCTTCCCAATGATGACAAAAAAGTCTACATCTGTCCCAGGCCTTATCTGCATATCCCTGTAGGTGTTCAGGCCTCACACCCATACTCCATGCTATTCAGACAAAGGAAGTGTATACCAGAACAGTTCTTGAGAGTTAATCCAGAAGTGTTGGCTTAGGTCACATGCCTACCCTGAGCCAATCATTGCAGCCAGAAGGTAGAATGCACTTACGGGCATCACTTAGCTCATATGCTCCTGCAGTTGGAAATGGTGTCAAATTTTTTAAGATTCTATGGATCTCCAATGACACCTTGGAGCTAATGAGATGGCAGAAGGGAAATGATGCTGGGAATGGAAGCAATATGTCTAGGGATGTTATCTTTTATTACTCTCATTCTAATTAAATAATAGAACATTGGGTTAGGGTAAGTCAGACCTATGCTGTAATTTTGATCCTCTTATAGTTCTAAGACTAGAATTCTCAATTGACCCTTAGAACATCAGTTTTCTCATCCTGAATTTATTGCTTCAACAAATATGTTGAACTCTTGCTATGGGCAAGATATGGATACAGTGGAAATAAGCAGAAACCTCCCTGTCCTCATCAAGCCAATGTTCTAGTCTAGTGAGATTTAAACATGAATTATATAGCCTAAGCAGATATTCTTAACGTCAAAGTGCAATAAAGTGTTGTGTAGTCTGAATACTTTACCCTTATGTCTTGATTCCTCCATTTTACTTTGCAATGAGGGCAGACTGAATTATAAAGTCAAAACTTTGTAGTTTTCCTATATAGGAAAAGGTGCATTTTTAAGCTTCATTTTATTTTCTTTTAAACCTTTCAAGTCAACAAAATTCAGATCCTAGTAGAAATTGTTCTTTCATTATTTCATTTCAATCTGTTTTATTAACCACTAGTTACCATAAGCATTTGCTATAAAAAATGTTAGGAAGCAAAAGTAAAAACCATACCACCAGGAAATACAATTTATTTGTTAAGTAAGATAAAAAAAAGTACAGTAAAGATTTACAGTATCCCTCAGGAGAAGTGTTTGATTTCCAATGGACTCATTCTAATTAGCAAAAAAATCAATCATAGAAAATAAAACATGTAATTCACGGCCTGAAACTCAAACTTTAATTTCTATGCTTTTCTTTTAGGGTGAACTTCCGTAATTGGATAGGTTTGCTGATTTTATTTTACAGAAATAATCTTTTTTTTCTTGTTAAAGTTTATTGCTTCTTATAAGGGCTGAGAATGGCAGTTCATTTTGTTCCAAGTTCCTAGCACAGAGATTTTTACTGTCACTATAGAAAAGGGCCAACCAATTATGGTGATGGAAAATGATAGAATGTCTCCTTTGGCCATGGCTACAATTTTGAGGGGAGATTAATGGATTTCTTCTTCTGACTAGTATAAATGACCAGTTGCATTCAGCCTAATTCTTCCTTTGTTTTCTACCACTTGCACTCTCTCTCTGCCTTTTATTCAACCCTCTACTCACAAACCACAGTGTCATGCAGGACATCCACTGCTTCTGAAAAGTGTCCCTTTAAGTCACATTTTAACTTAAAGCTTTGACCATGGCATCAGTCATCTGGAGGCAAAGATACACCCTTGCCTGGTGTGGTCAGGGTGCATAGAGTGGCCAAACTCTTTAGAATTTCTTAAGAGCAAAAATAGCTCATTCAGCCAGGATCCTGAATTTTCTGTGGGCCTCCACCTCCAATCTCAGCTGAGTGCTTCTGGATGTGGTTGACTTCAGGTGTCGATCTCGTGACTCAGACCTAAGCCAATCTAAAGATTCTATGTCCCTTGCCTATAGGATAAGTTCAAAAGTTGATATATTACCAAATCAGGCCAGAGGTTCAACTAAAGGTATTTCTTATAAGCTCCCAGCGAAGCAGGCTCTCTCATTTCCATTGTACGTAAACAAAGAGAAACATGTATTTTCAAAACAGTTGACATTTATCTTGAAGTATGTGGAGAGAGCCTGCTGAAAGCAGACCCAGCAATGAGGAATTAAAGTTAAGAAATAGAAAGAAAAACTGAGCCCTGGTAACCTATATCAAAGCTTACCTGCAGCCTGCTGGGGCTTTTGATTACATAAGCCAATACATATTCTTTCATGTTTCCATTTGAATTTGGTTTTCTGTATTTTTTTTTAAACGATCTTCATTGACATGCTATAAAAACAACAATAACATCATGTCAGTCTCCTGCTTAAAAGTCCTTTAAGTGACTTAACATTTTCTTTGGATAAATTTAAACTTTTTACTTAGCTTAAGACATAACCTTTCTACTTTTTATTTTCAGTGTCTGCCACATGTCCATATATACCTTCCCTCTGGGAATATCTGATTTCTTTGGATTCCTCCAATGCACTGTGCTGTGCTTTTTTCTTACCTAAGTGCTTTGTATATATCTGCATAGCGTAGCTTCAGATCTAGAGAAAGACAACCTCAGTTTCCTCATCTGTAAATTGGAAATAATAACAGCATATTCCTCATAGGATTATTGTAACAATTCCCATGACATAAAATGTGTAAAGTATTTAACACATGATAGCTTCTTAGTAAATGTTTATTGAATGTGAAAAAAGAGTGACTGAATAAATTCATTAAAGAAGGAATGCTCTAAGTTTTTGGATGGTTTGTGTGATAAGTTAAATGCTCTATGAGTAATATCTATGTTTCCAGACACCCATCCCTGTCCCATGTTTTATATTGGAATGATCAGAACATAAAATTTCTAATTAATTAAACATGCTTTTGATTCAAAAGGTGAGAGGTGACCCATCATTTTCCTTAACCCCAGAGGAAATTGTGGCTTCTCTTTGATCTAGTAAGTTCTGTTCTCTGCTTCAGAAGTCCAGGATATTAGTATTTTTGTAAAATAATTCATTTTGATAGCATATCTTTTTGTTTCTACTGAGACTTTGTTCTTCCCTGACTTCACTGGGCTCTCAATTTAGATCATTTCCAAATGAGTCCTGCTGAAGTTCATGGGCCTACGCCAAGCCTCAGTTAGCTCAGTTGAGAAGGGCCCAAGGTTCTTTTTAGTTTATAAGCATTAACTCATTTGGCATGACCCTGAGGTAAGTTTTGTTGCCATGTATACTCTCTGATGAGACATGTAGGCAAGAGAGCTTAAATGACTTGCCCAAAGTCGTATCAGTAGCGCTGGCTTCAAACCCAGACAGTCCAACTCCAGAGCCTTCCCCCTTAACAGTGTGCTGGGCTGGCCTACTGGGGCTGAGCACCCTGTCAATTGCAGGGTTACTGGGAAAACATGACGTGTGATTTCTGCTTTAATAGAGCAAAGAGTGTTTTTGTAAAGGCTAATATAAAACAAGTGAAAATAATTATACACATTCCATGCATGAACAGCTAATATTTATTACAAATTTAGGATGTGCAAGGCATTGTGTGAAGCCCATGGCATTTATAATCTCATGTTATTCTTTACAAAAAGGGGAAACATCTACAGATGCTATGAAGAAGATGTGAGGAATAATATAATGGTATAAAACTGGGGGCCTTGACCTACTTTGGATGCATGGAGCTTATCAGGGACGTCTTCCCTAAGTGAGAGACAGTCAGCTGACACCTGAAGGTTGCATAACAACCACACAGCAGTGTGTGTGTGTGTGTGTGTGTGTGTGTGTGTGTGTGGTGAATAATAGTGGACATGGTGGAGAATATTCTAGACAAATGGAACACTGCAGTGTTGCACTCAGTTTCTGTGTATGTAGTTTGTAAGGTTTCAGGCTTTTTATTTTTTTAAATCTCACCAGCATTCATTTGTTATCCTGCTTCTAATCGTGGGGCTCCTCATCACTTTTTAGGGGAGACTCTCTCTGACTCTCCCAATCAAGTCAGTCTCCCCACCCTTGATAGGCTCTCAATGGGGCTGTTGTGACTCCAGTCAGCCCTTAGCATTATGCTTAAATTTATTTGCGTGATTCTTTGATTAATGTCTATCTCTCACCAGACTGTCAGATCCATTAGGACAGAGACTAAGTTTGGTTTTGCTCAACATTATATTCCTGACACTGAAAATTTGTTGCATAAATGATATTTATTATTATTAATATTGTTATTAATATTATTGTTATTGATATTGTTATTACTTAATATTGTGTTTGATTAATTTAATAGTATTGTTTTTCATTAATATCATTATTAATAATATTTTTATTAATGTTATTAATATTGTTATAATATTGTTATTAGCTTAAAATTATCACTGAGTTCACAATTAGCCCTTAAACCATACACCCCCAGATGAAATAAAAATGAATTTTAGATTATGGACAATTGTAATCCACTAATAGGACATATAGAACTGGCCTCACCTGCTTTTCCAGCAATGTCTTTCCACATAATCTATATTCACATTGTTTTCTAAGTAATATACATTATGTAAAAGCACACTGACAGGTCTATAAATGAGTTGGAAAAATAGGCAATCTGAAAGTTTCTCTATTCTTTGAAGAAAAATGAGTGACTGTCTTTTAAAAAATACATTATAAAACCCTTTACATTGTTTCTCTGATTTGCCTATCTAGTGAATCAAATACATTATTTATAATTAGGGCCTTTTCATTTCTTTTCTGCATTGTTATACTTTTTTAAAAATTTAAAATATAATAAAAGTAACGTGTTTTAGATTATGCCAAATGAAACAACCAGATGAAAGAGCATATATTCTATAATGTTAGTTTTCTGTGAAGTTCAAAAACAGGCATCATTAATCTATTCGACTAGATGTTGAGTGAGTAGTTTCTGTACAGGAGAGACTGTAGGAGACTGAGAGAGGGTCCTGGGGGCTGGTGATCTGTTTCTTGATCTAGGTGCTTGTTACACGGGTGTGTTCAGTTTATGAAAATTCATCCAGCTGTACAATTATGATTTGTGCATCCTTGTGAATACATGTTGCACTTCCGAAAAGGTTTATAAATTTAGAAAAATTAATGAAGCAAGGAATTGATCATTTTTTTTTTTAAGATTGTTAAAGACTTAGATGGAAGGCCATATTAAAATGACTGAGAGTTGGACATTTCAGAAAGAGTGCTCAGGATAGATTAGTTGAAGGCGTAGCATTGGGTTCTGACTAGTATCTCTGAGGAGAGAGTCTGTGCGCTGCTCATCCGGGATGGCTGCGTGTGGTATCTGGGGAACATTGGAGATTCTAGAGGATTCAGACCCTGGTAGGCTGGCCCCTGAGCCTGACTCCCCACCACTAACTTCACCCTATTATGGGCTACATCACTGGTCCTCAAACCTGGTTGCCTGTTGGAAGCACTTGGGAGCTTTAAAGAAACAATGTTGCAGTTCGACCCCTGGAGACTTTTCAATGAAATTCATTTGGGGCGGGGACATTGGGACTTTTTAAAGCTCCCCTGGTGATCCTGATACGCATCACAGTTTGAGAACTGCTGTTCTTTACTATATGATTATATTGTATTATATGATACTTTACTATGCTATAAAGCTATCCTATCCTATGCTGTGCTCTTTACAGCCACCCAGTGTTATCTATTGCTTGAGAATACATATGTATGTAAGAGAAGAAACATATGAAATGATGAATACCAGGTTCAGGATGATGATTACTTCTGGGAGAGAGGGAGGAGGCAGAATCCAGGAATGCTACATGGGTGACTTCAACACATAGACACACACACACACACAAACACACACACACACACACAAACACACACACACACACACAAACACACACACACACACACTTTTTTATTTTATTTATTAAATATATTTGTATAATTTTCTTAAGCTGGATGGTGAGCACAGATAAAGTTGAAATCATCCATTCATGGTAGTTATTTGTTGAGCTCTTACTACATCTCAGGCTCTCTTCTAGCTTCTGGGGCTATAGGAGGGAACAAACAGACAAAAATCCCTACTCCATGTAACTAACATTTTAGCCAGGGCAGCCAGCTAATAAATGAATACAGAACTAAATATATACTCTACAAAATTGTGATCAGTGCCGTGGAGATAAACAAAACCGTGACATGCCGAGACCGGGTGGGGAGGAGAGAGCTATTCCTGTAGGGTTGTCAGGAAAGGCCTTTCCGATACGAAGACATATCAGAGAGACCCAAAGAAATGGGGAGAAAGGAGCCAAATAGATATTTAGGAGTAGAGTATTGAAGGCAAAGGGACCAATGGGTGCCAGTGCTTCAGGGGGTCTGCAGGGGGTCTGCAGGGGACCGGAGTGGCTGGTGGAGTGAGAGCAGAGAGTGGCTGGGAGGTAGGGGAGGTGACACATGTGGGGCTTCAAGGCCACTGACAGGAAGTGGGGTTTTACTCTCTATGAGATAGGAAGTCCTTTGAGAGTATTGTGTAGGAAAGTTTTATTCTTTGTGCCTTTTGTACATGCCTTCAACATTTTATCATAAGGAAAACATTAGAGAAGTGCTATCAGACGTTGATATTGAAATGTGCATTAATTTATTAGATTCATTATCTATGATCAAAGGGGCTCAGGGCACCTTGAGGGCCCCATGAAGTAAATTTGTTAAACATGGGGCTAAAGGACCTAAGAAGGAAATGTGTGTGTGCACGTGTGTGGAGGGTGTGGAGGATGTGAAGGGGTCACTGAAGACAAGTTGTATTTTTTCAATGGGATGTCAGATAACATCATGTAAATGACACCCTGAAGTGCAGGGAGAATTGATCTCCATGCAGCAGGTTGGTGCAATTCTTAGGAAACTTAGAAAGCATTATCAATGAACTCAGAGAGAAATAACGACTCAGGTTGGTACACAAACAGAAGGGCAAATTTCTGATTCTGCCTTTTTAAACCTGCCATTGTAAATGCCTCCAATTTCTTCTGTTTCAGTTCAGCTACGGTCGTGGAAGGACAGAAACATTGCATTAGAATTTAAAATGACTCGACTGTTCTTAGAAGAGACTCCAGTAAATTAACTTTTTACAACCTGACACCCATCTTCAGTCCATTTGCTCTGAGGCCAACATGCTGCTCTGAAAAATTTTGATGGTTTGAACTTTCCATTTGAAGCTCATAAGGAATGCATTGCCTTTGCCCTTCTCCCAGCTTCCTACTCAAGGGAGATAGAGAATTCTCAAAGCCATATGCTGAACTACTTATTTCTCTTAGAGGTTTTCGGACAACACACACAACTATTTGATGCAAAGGGAGGAAAATTCATGAGGAAAGCATTGTCTTCCTCCACCCAATACACTCTGTCTCCAATCTTTGTTAAAATAGGCTCAAGGGAACTAGAAATGATCGCTTCTTAAATTTTTACCCTTTATTTTTTTATGTTTCATTTTTAGCTATCAATTTTGGGTGTGGAAAACAGTGACCAAGCTGGCAGAGTGTGAACAATCAATTTAAAGCCAATATATACTGTTCATGGCTGTGGGGAGAGAGAAATATCAATTAATAATTTCATTTTAACACCAATCTGCCAATTTCGATAAACTTGTAAGTTTGTAGTTCACAAAGAAATCTAGCCTGCATTTTAGGTGATGAATGTCCGCTATTGAACTCCAGTTTTGCAAATGATCATCAAAACTAAGAAAGCCAGTGCTCACATTGTGCTGTATATTAAAGGAACATTGATCTTTGCAATGGTGAAGAAATTCTAAGAAGATGAAAGACGTATATAATATGGTTAAGAAATGCATCTAACTCTCCCTTGGGAGAGAATAAAAGTATTGTAATGATATTTTTAACATTTTTTTCCATGGAATAATAATAGCTAATAGTTATCAAGCATTTATCATATGTCTCACGTGTGTAACATGCCTGAGATCTGCATTTCTCCAACTGTAAGATGCATGCAAGTCACCTGGGGATCTTGCCCAAATGGAGTTCGTGGTTCAGTAGGTCTGGTGTGGGCTTAAAATGCTGTATTTCTAACAAGCTCTCAAATGGTGCTGATGTGCAGGACTTCCTATCCACAGTTCGCCTGGCAAAACAGTAACTAATATATAATTTAGTCAGAGTGCATACATGAGGTCATTGGTATTATCACCTATTTACAGCTAGGAAGGTAAGGCTCAGAGAGGCCAGGTGGTTTGCCAAAGGTCTCAGGTAGGAAATGGCAGACCTAATTTTATCTGACTCCAGAGCCTGAAAGCTCCATATCTTCTAGCTGCCTCCCATCAAAATGAAATCACTTTTGATGGCTTTATCCCATAATTAACGAATACATTTTAATAGGCAATAATATGCCTAAGCCTTTTAGTCAAGTCAGTCTCCCTTCATTTTTTTAATAGGTTTTTGCTGCCTGTACAAAGCTCCGTTTATTAAGGGGAGCTTGTTTTTTTCAGCTTAGACCAGCTCATAATCACAAACCACACTGACATTTCTCAGACTGCTTCTGGCATACTAACTGTTTTAAATGTTGGTCTGGTTTCACAGGAGACATTAAGGAGAACATCAATCTCAGCTCAGAAATGTGCCCTGCATAAAAATGCAGGCGGGATAAGGGTTTCTCTTAACAGTTCCCAACCTAATTATTATGGATAAGCACATGTAAACATTCGTATTTGGTATTAAGGCAATTTGTCTACATTTAGTTCAATTCCAGAAACATTTATTGAGCACCTACTAGCTTCTAAGTTCTGTGACCTCGGCTGTAGTGGAGGCAGAGATAAATAAAGTGAAGCCAGCTTTTCCTAGGAAGTTATATTAATAGTAGTAGTATCCTCACCTCTTCATGCATCTGAGTTTTGGGTAGCTAATTAACATCATTGCTAAAGAGTAAGATCCAACCGTGGACGTGTTTACAAATAGGGCAGTATCTGCTTGCATTAGACACATTTGGTCTTAAAGGATCCTGAGAATAAACAGGTTTAATGCTGTTGAAGTGATTCCGGGACTTCACCCCAAATGAATTATTTGCTTTATGTGTAAATACTCAATCACTCACTCACTCTATCTTCTGTTGGCTTAAATTAATGCCTACTTTGAATTTTCAAAAAATCACATGAATATTGTGGGTAGGGACATTAGAGAGAGAATAGGTATTATCTGTGAACATCAGAATTCATCCAATCAGGTAAAGGTGATTGGTATTGAATACTTACTACATGCAGTGTAACTTAAAAGTTGGGCTGAGTTTTGGAAAGTACAATAAATGTATTGGGTATTGTCTGTGCTCTTAAGAAACCAGCAATCTAATTCACTGATTCTTAAACTTTCACGTGCATAAAAATCACTAAAGGTATATTCATACAATGAAATTCTACTTAGCAATAATAAGGAATGAACTATTAATACACACAACATAGATGTAGCTCAAGAATGTTATGCTTAGAGAAAAGCCAGACACAAAAAAGTATATATTGAGTATATTCGTTGTTATGAAATTAGTTTTTAGGAATGAACCAGACAACTATCAAATAGTCTCATGATTTTGAAGCTGTTTCATGAAAACTTTCCTTGGCTACCTCAACCTAAAGGAGACCCTTTGTATTAATTTTTTTCATAACATTTACTATAATTTGTAATTATATGTTAACTTACTTATTTACATGTTGATCACCTGTCTCCCTATTTGATTATAAGTTCCAGGAGGACAAAAGTTACATGTTCATTGTCTGCCACTATACACCCAACGGCTTATACAGTGCCCAACGTTAATAAAATGCTCAATAGATACTTGTCGCAATAATAAGTACAAGCTTCTTGAGAAGAACAGGGTTCATTTTCTTTATGTCTCTTGTAACTAACAAGAAGAACACAAAGGGAGGCTCTCAAAAATACTTTTTTCATGAGAAAGAAATCACTAGAAAAAGTTTTATAGCTCATAATCTAGAAACAAACTAAGAAATATGAGATCATGCTTTAGAATTTGGATGGATGGCATTCGAAGAAGAGAGAATTAGTTTATTGAGTAAATGATGCAAATGAGTCTTCATTTAAGTTACTTTAAACTAATTAATGGAATAGATAATATGAAAGATAAATGAGCCTTTAAGTTAATCTTTATTTTACACATTTTAGAGAGAGAGCAGAGTCTAGATGAGTGGTCTCAGCCGTGGCTGGAAAGCTTTGCAAATTATTTCCCTCCACCCTCTGAGGTTCTGATTTGGTTGTTTTAGATGGGTCCTGAGTATTAATATTTTTAAAGGCATCCCATGTGATTCTCATGTTCTGTCAGGGCTGAGAACCACTGCTGAAGGAAGGAGTAACATATAATATAATGTGAGCTTTGGTCAGTCACTTTCTGCCGGAGTGACCTGGTGCAGATTACTTAATCTCCAGAGCCTTTGGGTTCACATTTATGAAATAGGATAATAATGTCTACCTTTTAAGATGGTGAAAATTAGAAATTATATGACATTCCAATAAGTAGTAGGTCAATCATAACTGATTGCTTTCATTATTTCTATATTTAGGGCTATTTCTATATTTAGGTAATTTTTTTTCCAGTTTTGTCCCAAACAATTTGGGTATATTTATATTGAGAGTATAGTGATAGCATCTTATCTAGTCTATGGAAGTGGAACTTGCATCTTTAAGAGATCAAATTGGTGAACAAGGTAACAGCTCTATTACCAAAACTATGCTTTGAATGGCAAACCCTCCGAACGCACGTTATTCTAAATGAGATCTAAAGACAGATAAATTGGCAATGAAAATTAACGATGACATTTAACCTTTCCTAAGTATTTACCATGATCCCGGCACTGTTTTATAACATAAGCTCTACATGTACTGTTTCATCCAATCCTAGAGCATCCCTACGATATTGGGCACTTTGGCCTTCTTATATTCATTCCCATTTTACAATTAAGGAAAACGAGGCACAAAGGTATTAAATAATTTGCCCAAGTCTCACAGTTGGTGAATGGCAAGGCAAAGATTTAGACTCAGGCAGTCTGATTTCAGGTTTCCTGTTCTCAATGCCCCCACCTCCACCACTTTCTTCCAGAAAATAGCCCTACATAAATACAGTCAATAGCAGGGACACATTCTGAGAAGTGTGTCATTAGGTGATTTTGTTGTGTGATCATCATGGAGTTTTCTCACACAAACCTGGATGATATAGGCCACTACACACCTGGGCCATCTATTATGGAAAACACTATGCTGTTTGCTCAATATGTTAAACATAGAATTACCATATGATCCAACAGTTCTACTCGTAGGTAAATACCCAAAAGAATTCAAAGCAAGGATTCTAAGCAAACAGATACTTGTAATACCTGTGTTCATAGCAGCATTTACTCATAGTAGCCAAAAGGTCCAAGCCACCCAGGTGTCCATCAATAGTTAGCCAGTTTCATCACTGTGCAAACATCATAGCATACTTACACAAGCCTAGATGGGATAGCGTACCATTGAGGCTGTAGGGTAGTGGCCTCAAGGCCACATGTGGCCCTTCAGGTCCCCAAGTGGGAACCCTCGACCAAGTCCAAACTTCACAGAACAAGTCCCTTTATTAAAAGGATTTGTTCTGTAAAATTTGGATGCAGTCTGAAGGCTGCACTCAAGTGTCCAGAAGGGCACATGTGGCCCCAAGGCTGCAGGTTCCCCGCCCTTGGCAGCCTACTGCTCCTGGGCTACACACCTGAACGGCATGTGATTGTCCTGAATACTGTAGGCAACTGTAGCACAGCGGTAAGTATTTGTGCATCTAAACATGTCTAAACAGAAAAGGTACAATAAAAATATGGTATAAAAGGTAAAAAATGGTACACTTGTATAAGGCACTTACCATGAATAGAATTTGTGGTACTGAAAGTTGCTCTGAGTGAGTTGGTGAGTGAATGTGAAGGCCTAGGGCGTTACTATACATTTTTATAGGACTGGCAGTGTAGTAGATTTGTTTACACCAACATCACCACAAGTGAGTTGTGCTATGAAGTTATGAAGGCTATGACTTCACTCACAGGTGGTAGGAATTTTTCAGTTCCGTTGTAATCTTACAAGACCACCGTTGTATACGCGGTCCATCATTGTCCAAAATGTCTTTATGCTACACACAACTATATATATCCACAAAGCTTGGTGGTAAGAGAAATGATACCTAATTATTCTGATATAATGTGTATTTGAGAACTGAGGGGCTATGATTTTGAGAATAAACAGAGTGGACTGAATAGATGAAATGAATGAGAATTCTTGCATATGAGACCACCCTTTACACAAATCAATAACGGGGTACAAGGCCAGAACTATGGTAAGGGCCTAGCTAAAAATAAGGCACAGGCCTAGCTAAAAATAATGATAACAATTGGTCACTGTCTGCTTCTTTGCTTCTCTACAATTGCCACTCCAGAGCCACATAGCTGGTGGTCATAAAGATTCGGATAACATCACCTTTTTGAAACCTAAAGGTAGTTTCTGAGATATCTTCCAGGCCCGCATTCCAGTGGATTGGCTGATCCACTCAGACCAGTGGTGCATACAAAGAAACTGACTCAACTGGAATTGTGACCCCAGGAACTGAAGCAACACAAGATGATTTCTATACCCCTATAATTTTGTCCGGAACCTAGCCAATTAGCAAACCTAATTGCCTAATCCTTTGCTGCCAAACTATCCTTAAAAACCCTGTCTCCCAAATTCTCAAGAAGGCGGATTTGAGAAATTTCTCCTGTCTCCCTACTTAGCGCTCTGTGGAATAAACCCTTTCTCCATTGCAACCCTGACTATCTCAGTGCATTAGCTCTTTTCTGTGCAGTGGGCAATAAGACCCAGTTGGGCGGCCACACATATGGAATTATTTTTGAAAGCTCTATATTGAATAATCAATGTTACATCTTAAGTATTTTTCACATGTTGTTTTTCTCAGGAAATAAGAAATTTCTTTGAATACGTTATCGTGTTATTTTAGCAAGTATTTTCAGCTGATGCTCTCGCCTTTATCCCTCAACTGAATTATGTCTGAGACAAAGGCCAGGAATCTGTCATTAGGGGACCTGAATCTCAGTTAAGTTCAAGCATCATGTCCAGGACAACCCTATAATTACCCTGAGCTCCTTTTGTCTATCTGCTGCCTGATGTACATGTTAGGGTGGGTGGAACATGAACGATAATTGGGAATGACTCTTCCTTTTAAGTGAGTGCATGGATATTTTTGGAAACCAAATTGTATCTGAGACTTTTGATACCTCTAGAGATTGGTAGCATTGTGTTGTTTACTTGAAAACTGTCAAAGGGAACATGACCTCTAGGTAAAGTCATTTACTCCCTTATCCAATGAACATTAATTGATAAATAACCAAAGGCCTGACTGTAGTTGGTGCTGGGTATACAGTTGGAAGAAACAGTAGCTTCTCCAAGAAGCTCATAATCCTGGAATGAACCAAAAAGTATTTATATTCTTTCTCCATGACTTTGTCAGCTGACATTGTGCATGAAGGTAACTACAGGGAATTTAAAGGACTGGGTCTGCATTCTGGCCCCACCACCCACTGTGGTCTAGCCCACTGCTGGAGGGCAGGGTGTGAAGTCCAGTAGGACTTGGCTTGAATCTCTTCTCCTCTCCTCAGCAGTCTCATCCTGGACAACTTACTTAGTCTCTCTAGGTTTCCTATAGATAATATGAGGTTAATAAAAGGCCTTCTCTCAAAGAGTTGTTGTGAGAATTCAAAAGATGTAATACGAAACCTTTAAATTCTTTTTTCAAGTTTGATATGGGGTCTCACTCTGTCGTCCAGGCCAGAGTGCAGTGGCATCATCATAGCTCACAGCAACCTCAAACTCCTGGGCTCAAGGGATCCTCCTGCCTCAGCCTCCTGAGTAGCTGGGACTACAGGCACACACCACCACACCCAGCTAACTTTTTAAATTTTATTTTTTTTTGGAAAGATGGGGTCTCGTTCTGTGATTGCAGGCGTGATCCACTGCACTCCCCCATATGAAACTTTGATCATAATGTCTCACACATACTAAATGCTTGGTAAATGCTCAGGATGATGATGATGATGATTTACCTTCAGAATGTTTTGTTTTACATTTATCTCCTCTGCAAAGGAGACCTCTAAGATCTCTTCCATTTATACCATCTTTGGATTCTAGAATATCAAACAAGTATAAGCAAATTAGGAAAGGATTGTAGGCCTTTTAGCTCCTATGGTGGTCATGTGTATGAAAAGATCCTAAACCCTGAATGTTGTCTAGCTGGAAACACTACTGACCCATTACCAAGCAGTAAGGATAATTATTTTAACATTTTAAGAAAATAAGCAAATGTCTCTCTGCTAATGGATTAATGTTGAAGAAGCCCTTCCTTACTAATCCTGGCTTTATTTATTTATTTGAGACATTTTCCAGTGTTTCCTTCCCACACAATAGAATGCGTTAAACAGGTTGGTGCAGCTTTATTTTATCCAATTGAAAACAGACTTCTCTGAGGTTTTGGCCAACAGCCCGACGTGGTGTTTTTATTTATCGCATTCTCTGCCACATTCCCTCCTGACGCCAAACATGCACACACTGGAGCCCGGATTAATTTTGTGCTTGCCTTGCAGAGTGATTTAGAATAATTGAGGCTCTTCAGATTCTCAAGAGTCGTTTCCTTTGGAAATGAGTACAGTTTGGGTCTGGGCAGCGTAGAGCAATTTGAAATTAATGGAGTGCCTTAAGTTTTTTTAAAAGGACTACATTTTGCAAACCTTTGGAGTTTGAGAATTGATGAGCATCGACTGTCAAAGATGTGGGCTAATGTAAAAATAAGATTGTCAAGCTTAATAGTTGGCATCTTGAAAATGGTACCCCCTGCACTCCCACCCTCATTTTCCGATGTTTTGAGTTGGGCACATAACAGTTTGCTGAGGAACGAAGTGCAGTGATGGTAGTATATAAATCTGCTACTAAAAATTCAACTCATCAGCTCATTTTTTTTTTCTCCCTGGTATTATTTCAAATGGCTCTTAAAGGGCCAGACACATGCAAACTGCAGTGCTTTCTCCCTCTTATCTGCCCCCAGACCCCTGAGATACGGTCTGAGTTCTGAAGAAAAGGGGGGATCTGCCCCCTTGTCTGCAACCTAGCAATCCCCAGGGGTGATTTATCTCCTGAGACTGACAGAGCGCAACTCTGCAATTTTGCTCTACTCTTGGAATTTGCTGACTAGGTAGAGTGGCTGGTGGAGAAAATACAAACTCAGGAAAAATTCAAAACCACGGAACCACTATCAGGTTTCTGAAAAACAAGCTCTCCGTACCCTTTCACACACCTTTTATTCATGCAAAGGAATAATGTTCCTCTATTGAAAATCTCCAACCTAACCTTTATATATTTCCACTCATCCTTCAAGATCCAATGCCAATGCCACCTGCACCTGAAGACTTCCCGGAGACACAAGTGGAGAGCTTTAGTACATTCACAGGGGTTATCTCATGTGCTGTCTGTCCATCTTACCAGCAGTAATCCCCTTCAGGGCAGGGACACGTGTTCAACTTTCTGTCTCCAAACCTTTTACTGAAGACAGAATGTGATCTGACACTTAGCACGTCCCCGCTTCCTGCTGCCTTGCACGGAGGTGCAGACTCTCCCTCCTCTCTCAGGGCAGGAAGCTTGGGCAGCTCAGGGGTTGGCCACTGGGAACCTTTGGACCAATCTCATGCATGGGCTATTTTCCTTGCCACTGGCAGGGATCCCTTGGATTCAGTTTTCTTCATATCATAGTGGTCAGATTTGACTCACATGTGGAAAAGGGATTCAGACAAACTGATGCTTCTCGCCTTCTGTTTGATTCCAGGTATTTAGGTGTTGTAAAATATAGCTGGGATTTGTTTCGATCAAATATGGTAAGACATGCACATGAGGAAATGTGAAGGAAGAAGCTCATTTGCTTATGTAGTCACAGACACCCAGAGGCAGGAAGCACAGCGGCCCATGCAGGGCCACGTGGGAGACTCAGGACCAGCGAGGAGGCAGAGGGAGGGGAAGGAAACGTGGCAAGCACCCTTATTGAGGTTTCTTCGGGAAGAAATGTACCAGCCAGGGTAAACAGGCTTAACATGGGCTAGTTTGAATATTTTCAGGGGGTTCTGGGGTATAGGAGCTGTCCCTAGTTGTCTGGTACCTGGCCCTGCGGTGATTAGGGCTGGTGGATCTTGTCCAGAATATCAGAGCTCCGTAAAGAAAGTGGTTGGGAAGTGTGAGCTTTGGACTGATTGGTTTGCATATGAAAGGTATACTACCTGGGGCGAGTGGTCTGCTACCTCTAGGAATCAGCTAGTCCCTTCCAGTATCAGAAATGTCCCAAGATGTCAAGGCATCAGAATAAAAAAGCTTACTGCATACATTAGGCCAAACTAGCTCAGGGGATGACACCTTTGGTCCTTTCCAAGTGATAAGAGTTCTGCATTGAGGTTTGGAGCTAACATCGTAATGTTACTGCAGATTAAAAGTAAAGACCAAAGAAGAAAGGAAGAAAAGGAAGAAGAAAGAAAGGAAAATTTTAGAAAGGGAAAAAAAAGCAGAGGAAAGAAGGGAACCGAGGCTATAGTAGGTGCTCAGAATATATTTGGCAAAAAGAGAAATAAATAAATAAATGATCAAATATTAGGTTATTTTTGTATCTATCTTCCTATCTGTTATCTTCCTATCTAATCACATTATATCGTTCATATGAATGCAAGTCCCTGTGTTAGAGCCAAAAGAAATATTTGCCATTCAAGCCTTAATTTTAATTGTGTAATAAGAGACTTTGTACGCCATCAATTTCAGCTATCGCTGAGCAGATGGATGGATGTATTTTCCACAGCCCTAAAATTACAGCTTGTAAGGAGACCGCCTAGTTAGTCTGCTTGGTTTCTGCACACTCACTTAAGGAACTGTTCAATCAGTTGCTTAATCACTGAGCAGCAGTTTGTTGGTTTAAGGATGACATTTTTGATTATTCTAGCTAAAAACCTCAGTGGGAACACTGCTCAGGCTGTTATCATGATTTCCATGTCCACCAGTAAATATGTCCAAGGGTGCCTATATTTTTAAAGAAAAATCTTATTTTCCAAGGTAGACGGGAGACTTAAGCAAGGATTTGTCACATAATTGCCTTACAAATAAACACCTCCAATAAATGGAAGTATTTGTTTACAAATCATTACAAATTAGCTTATCAGAGAGACTGGGATCAGAGAAATTTGAGAGGTAAGGGTTAGAGGATATTGGACCCACAGAGCCTGCCAAGATCAATCAGAAATGATGAGAAGAAAAATAACAGGTCTCTGGGGAAATAGGATCCGTTCACAACAATGTGATTTGCATACAATTTTTCCAGACTGCCTCTGCAAAGTACAGCTCTCTGATACGGTCGTGAAGGTTTGACAGGGACCCTGCATTCAGGAAGCTGAAAACTCAATTTTTTGGCCATTAGAGAGGATACAAATGACTCTTATGATGGACAGTCAGTCTGTGGTAAATGTAGCAGAGAGACTCAACTGAGTGCAAGAGGAGATTGCACTCTCCTCCCCATGTAAGCAAGACTTGAGTCGATGTGTGTTGATTGATTGCAAGTGTCCCCATTCCTCCCTTCCCCTCTCCCTCATAGCCATGCCTATCACATGACCAATAGTTGTCAATCAGTAACTTGCTTTGGCCACTAGAATGTGGTAAAAGGGAACGTGTGCCAGCTCTAAGTCTAAGACCCAAGTGGCCCATCTGCTGCTTCTTTGTCCCTTGGAACTTTGCTGACTCTGTGTAAGCAAGCCCAGTGACTCTGCTGAGTGATGAGAGAGATGGGGGCCCAGTCGCTGCATTGCTCTGAACAGCATGCAGTCATCATCCACCAGGTGGGGTCCCAGAAGAACTGCTAACTGACTGCAGGTGCCCACGTGAGCCCAGCTGAGGTTAGCTGAGCCTGGCCAGATCAGCAGTACCAGCTTCTTGACCAGTAAGATCACGAGCAAAAATTAATGTTTATCATTATGTGTATGATGCCACTGAGGTTTTATGGCTGTTTGTTATGCTGCATTATTATATTAATAGCAATAGATAACTGATGCAATGTGCAGAAAAGCTTTGCTTGGCAGGAAGAGTAGGAAATGTGTGTGCTCATTTTTCATTTCTAGTCAATCACTAGGTCTTACTCATCCTGGAAATCTCTCTAATTCATCCCCTTCTCCTCATCATCACTGCCACTCAGCCCAGTCATCTTCATTGCTTGAAACTTCTCATGCTGTCTGATTTCACCATGCACTTCCCTCCCAAACGCAATTATAATTTTTTCCAGTTGTGAAAGATTCTGAACCCAATTTTGCTGAGAGAGGAGGGCAACAGATTAACATTTATTGGGTTTCTACTTTATTCCATGTGCTTAATTAAGCTTACTAATAAGGTTAATTGCAAAGCTAACCACAATCATAATAAATTGGCAAACAGTATTTATTGAGCACTTGCTGTGTGCCAGGTCCTAAGCCAAAGGATTTACATGCTTTATTTCACTTTTCATAAAACACTAAGAGATTGGTGTGATCAATGTCCCCTGTGATACAGATAAGGAAAGGAGATTTTTGAGGTTCAGTAAGTTGGCCTAGATCACACAGTAGGTACTTGGGAGAGCTGGTTTTCATATATACACACTTATTTAATGATCACTGAGAAAGCACCTGGTCTAAAAGTAGATCACTTTTTCCTTGATTTGTGGTGGGTACTGAGGATCCACTTGAATATGTGGCCGCTTGCTCATGTACACAGAAACCCAAGATTCTCCTCAAGGAGAAAATGCATGCATTTTGGTAGAGAGGGAGAGGGAGAGATTAGGAGGGAGGAAATGGCTTTTTCCCAGACATGGAGGAAAAACTGGGCTGAGTGGGTAAGCCTTTATATTTTCTGCGGCTTAAAAAATGCAGAGTAATTAAAGCCAAACTGGTAGAAAAACTCCCAAGATAGATATTCCGCATTCTATCAGCGGCTCCCACTTCCCTCTCAGACTGAACAGCTTTGCATGTGTCTGGGAGCCTGAAAAAAGCCTATTGTTCTATTTGGGCCAATACAGCAGCAGAAATTCCCTCCTGTCACTGTTGGCACTCTACACTGGCACGGCTGTGTTCCTCTGCTCTTTGTTTTCAGTGTCCCTAGGTTGTTACACCAAATGTGAGAGTCCCTGGAGAACAGGTTTCCCTTTCTCTGTGTAGTAAGCTGGTGAGTGGGGGAGAAAGCATAAGGAATCCCGTGCCACGGAGCAATCTTGTTATGAAGGTTACAAAGAAACCATTGGTTTCATCATCAGCTCTACTTTTCTCTCATACTCGCTTCAGCAAACCCCACTGGCTCCACTTCAACATATAGCCAGAGTGTGACTGCCATCTAAGCCATCTTCACCGTGACTCAGGGCCCGCAGGCCTGCAAACTGGTCTGCCTTCCTCAAAAGCACAGGTAGAGTGATGATGTTATGAGGTCATGTCATTCCTTTCCTCGAAGTCCACCTACGGCTCCCAGCTCACTCTTAAAAAAGCCAAATTGCTTACAGGGCTTACAAGGTCAGACAAGGTGCAAGGTGTGGCCTTTCGTTACTCCCCTGGCCTCATCCCCTGCCCCTCACCTCCTCAACCGCTCGGCTCCAGGTACGCTGACCCCCCTGCTGCTTTTACAACAGATCCAACTTGCTCCCACTTCAGGGTCCCCTCATTTGCAGCCCCTCCCTCTAGAAAGCTCTCCCCCCAGACATCCTTAAGTGTCTCTCTCTCACTTCCTCCAAGTCTTTGCTGATGTCACCTCTGCTATGCAACCTTCCCTGACCACCATGGTTAAACATCATAACCCCCTTGTATACTCTCTACTCATCACCATTCAAAATATTATACAACTTGTTTGTTTATTGGCCTTCTTCCTATACAGAACGTAAGGTTCATGGGGCCAAAGATCTCTGTCTCTTTGGTTTACTGACAGTGCCTGACACATACAGTGTGTTCCATGGATTTGTGTTCAATAAATGCATGAATTTTATCCATTTATCGAGGGCATAATTTAGTATAGTGTTTAAGAACCTGGGCCTTGGAGCCAGACTGCCTCTCTCAAAATCCTGCTCTACCACTTAATAGTTCTGGGACATTTACTTCACCTTTTCGAGCCCCAGTTTCCTCATCTGCAAGATGGGTATGATAATAGAACATGATCTGTAGAGAGGATGCATATGGAATACTTAGCCCGGTGCCTGGCATGTATTGATCATTCAATAGACATTAACTGTTATTACACATTTTAAAACATCAGTATTCAAATCCTCCTTTTATTTCCTTCGGAGGTAAAATGATTTCAGGTACAAATAAGATGTGGGAGAAGGATATTTTCATTCAATAAATACTCAGCTCACTTAATCCTCACAAATATCCTATCAGATAGCACCATTTCTCTATTCCAAAGATGAGACCATTGAGTCATAGCAATGTTGAATGACATGTCCAGGGTCACATGGGAGAGGGCTGGCATTCACATCTAGATTTGTATTGTCCTATTGGCGTTACTCTTGCCACTGTAACACCCCTCATCTCGTTACCCTAGCAGCTGTGACTTCGAGCATTTCCACTATTCCACGGACACCTCTGCTCTTCCATGACTCTGAGTTTGCTTATGTTCACTCTATTTGGGCTCTCATTTCTCTCCATTTATGTCCCTTGAAATGCTACCTATCTTTTCAGGTCCTGTTCAAATGCCTCCTCCTCTCTTAGCCCTTCTGATGGTCATCAGACTTAAGACCTTCCTCTCCTGTGCTTAAGACACTCAGTACTTTCTTCCCTGTGCATAGTTTGTACTATCTCCCTCCCACATATGATTGAGATCTCCTTGAGTGCAGAAACTGTACATGCTTCATCTTTGTGTCTCCATGGTGCATGACACAGCACAGTGCAGTCATAACCCAGGCAAATCTAACTTCCAGAATGTCAATTGTGTAGCTTGCAATGCTACTGTTACATTCCCTACCTTAAATGGTCAGTGGATGCAAGTAAGACTACTGCTACAGTTAGTGCATTTGGCATAAACTTACGGATAGAATGTGGGGATGATGCTAAGGTGTTTCACATTGATCAGGTGGCCAGGTAAATAGGTGGTAATGTCATATCAATATCCTCAAGGAAAGACATTCTAATATTAATTGTGAATCATAGAGTAATACTGATTAGGAAAGAAATAGATAAACTGATACTGGGCTATAAACAGAAAAGTCATACACATAGTAAGGTACACATTGGGTAAGTTAGAAGCATTTCAAAGGTAATTTCAGTATATACAACTTGTGTTTGAACCTGGCACAGAATAAGCCTTTAATAAATGTTTTCTAAGTTGCAAATTTGATTTGAATTAAAATAAACCATGGATGTGTGACTTTGAAATTCAAGAGATACAAAAAAAAATCAGAAACAGAAAATTCTTTCTGGCCCTTAAATAGTTTCCTATAATTTGGTATATATATAGAAATGTATCCTGAATGCTAAAGATAGCACAAGTAATTGAAGGTGGACTGAAGGGTGACAAGCGACTTGATTGGAAAGGAAAATCCATCTTGTCACTTATTACCTGCAATTCAAATTTATGCAAGACCAGCCAGAAGGCAATTTTCATTTTATCCAGGATAAACCAGAGCTTAAGCCACCAAAGCCTGTCATCTTGAATGTCTTAAACAGTCACTCAAATGGTTGGTACACTCTTGTTTAGCATGTTTGTTACAATTGTTGGGCTGTCTTGAATTTTCTAAAATATTGCACAGTACAATCTCATTATTACAGGATTTGCTGTAGAATGACACTTCATGTGAAAGACTTTAGTTACTTAGTTACAAAGATGACTGTATCTTCTTGTAAGGCATACAGTTTTGGTGGTCCTACCCCGTGAACTGCCTGCCTGCCCAAGACAGTTTGATGGTGAGGCATTAGTTGTGTATTGATTTCCTTCATGATTCAGTTGAATATTTACGTTTTTTTGCACAAATTTATAGGGTACATATGCAATTTTGTTACACACATAGATTGCATAGTGGCCAGGTTGGGGCTTTTAGGTTATCTAACACCTGAATAATGTACATTTTACCCGTTAATTCATTTCCCATCATCCTCTCCTCCAACTCCTCACTCTGCTGAGTCTCAATTGTCTATCATTCTGCTCTCTACATCCATGAGTACACATTTTTTAGCATCCACTTATAAGTGAGAACATGCAATATTTTTTTTTCTGTGTCTGGCTTGATTCACGTAAGCTAATAACCTCCAGTTATGTCCATGTTGCTACAAATGACATGGTTTCATTATTTTTTATAGCTAAATAGTATCCCATTGTGTCTACATACCACAGTTTCTTTATCTATTAATCCCTTGATGGACACTTATGTTGATTCCTTATCTTTGCTATTGTGACTACTTCTGTGATAAGTGTATGAGTTCAGGTATCTTTTTGATATATTGATTTCTTTTCCTTTGGGTAGATACCCAGTGGTGGATTGCTGGACTGAATGTTAGTTTTATTTTAAGTTCTTTGAGAAATCTCCATACTGATTTCCATAGAGGCTATACTAATATACATTCCTATCAACAATGTGTGAGTTCCCTTTTCTCTGTATCCTCATCAACATCTATTATTTTTTGCCTTTTAAATAATACCCATTTTGACTGGGGTAAGATGATATCTCATTGTGTTTTTGATCTGCAATTCTCTGATGATTAGTGATGCTGAGCATTTTTTCATGTACCTGTTGGCCATTTGTATGTTTTATTTTTAAAAATGTCTATTCATGTCTCTTGCCACTTTTTAATGGGATTATTTGTTTTTTTTGTTGTTGTTGTGAATTCTTTTTATATTCTGAATGTTAGTCTCCTGTCAGATGAATAGTTTGCAAGTAATTTCTATTCAACAAATTGTCTGTTAATTCTGTTGATTATTTCTTTTGCTGTGCAGAGCATTTTAGTTTAATCCTCATTTGTTTATTTTTGTTTTTGTTGCCTGTGCTGTTGAGGTCCTAGTCATAAGTTCTTCACCTAGACCAATGTCCAAAAGAGCTTTTCCTAGCTTTTCTTCCAGTATTTTTATATTTTGGGTCTTATGTTTAAATTTTTAATCCATCTTGAGTTGATTTTTATATACGGTGAGAGATAGGCATCAGTTTCATTCTTATGCTTGTGGCAATCCCTGTTTTCCAGCACTATTTACTAAAGAAGGTGTTATTTCCCCAATATATGTTCTTGTTGGCTTTGTCAAAAATCAGTTGGCTATAAATATGTGGTTTTATTTCTGGGTTCTCTGTTCTGTTCCATTGGTCTATGTGTCTATTTTTATACCACAAACATACCACAGTATAATATAGTAATATATTATATATAAAGCCTTGTAATATATTTTGAAGTCAGGTATTGTGGATGCCTCTGGCTTTGTTTTTTTTTTTTGCTCAGATTTGGTTTGAAAATTTGGGCTGTTTTTTTTTTTTTCTCCATATGAATTTTAGGGAACCAATTAGAATTTTTCTAATTCTACGAAAAATGAAATTGGTATTTTGATAGGGATTATAACAATATTATTTTATATTATTTTATTTTAACAATATTAATTCTTCCAATTCATGAGCATGGGATGTTTCACATCCCAGTTCTGCAAGCAATAACCAGAATTCCCTAACACCTAGGACTGGCATTGCTGGGTCTCAACACAGCACACCGTCTGTTAAAAGCTAGGATCAAAAGTGGCATCTTGCTATAGCTGCTTAGGTTTCAGAAATGGTGTGATATAGGGTGAGTTCCTTCTCTGTGGAGCACTGCCTTCCCACCGTCTTCCCAAGTCAGATCCAGAGCTTGGGAGGGTTAAGGTGCTCTCCCATGGCCTGGACTGTACAGTTCTCCAGGAGACAGTAGACTACAGAAAGACACTCACTCACCCTCTCTCACATTGGGGAGTCATTCCTGGTTCTCTGCTGGTCCCAGCCAAGCAGCCTGCCTGTTTTCCTTCTCCTTCCTAGTTTTTTGCAATTTTCTATTGCTTTTTTGTTGAATTCCCCTGTTCCCTCTTGGATAATGTATTCAAAGTGTGATTGTCTATACACTATTTTGGTTCTTTTAAGTGGAAGAGGTATGCTTGTAATGCTTCTCATCAGCCATCTTGAAAAAAACATAGAATATTTGTATTAATTGATGTTTCAGCAAAGGTGAGTCACAATCTAGCATTGTCAGAACCTGGCTCACTCTATTTGATGGTGGTTATTCTCCATTGGCCCTCTATACACATCTCTACCCTTTGCAGGAGGAGGGTGAGTTTGAGGTCTTCATTCTCCTGGCTCTCGCCTTGCCAGAACATGATCTTGGTATGGTTTCTTTTAAAAGCCACAGCTCCTGTTCGGCATACCTCTTACATCTATAGTGACCCTGTCCATGTTCCAGAAACCTCCCCGCTTCTTGTGCCTTTATGCCTATATGTGGGAGAGGAATCATCACTAACCCTTTTTGGTCCCCTTTAATCCTACCCACGACTTTGTAGTCCCTTGTTAAACCCTCCCTGATGCCCTCACCTAAGTTTGTCATCTGTTTCCTAGCAACTCTGTTTCATATATGCCCCAGGATCCAGCCATGACAATAAAATAACAATAAAACACCTCCTATTTGTCATCTTTGGACCTCATTTTTGCCCCTTAAAGCAATTCATGATCTTCTCTGACTACTTTATCTATAGTAGGGACCCTGCCACTATCTTCTATTATGTCATCCTGTTTATTTTCCTGATAGCACTTATCATAATCCAGAAGTACATTATTGATTTTTTTATCTGATTATAGTCTTCTTCCACCAGAATGGAAGCTCTATTTGGGTAAGCATCCTGTTTATCTTGTTAATTACTTGATAGTAATTGATACATAGTAGAATTAAAATGAAGGAATGAATTTCTATCTGGGAAACAGTGGGTACAACAAAACCAGTCACCTATTCAGGCCTGCTACCTGGAGCCAAGCACTTTGTGATGAGGTAGGGTAGTCTTCTTATAGCCATGCAGGTTCTGGGCTCAAGCTAAGCTTTAGGCAAAGTAAGACAGCAATCTTGTGGGGACCTCTCAATTCCAGATTTAGTTTAAAGTTTGTACCAGCCTCTTAAGGATTGTTAGATGTTACAGGTAAGTGGGAGATTCTTCCAAGCTGCAATGATTGCAGCTGTCTTTGGCATTTGGAGATAAAGTTCAAGTTAGTGAACTTTAAACTCTGTTTGGCTTAGAAAAGAAGCTTAAGCGATGTCCTTCCTTTAGTAGTTGGAAACATTGTAAGAATATGAGGATTCAAAGGGAGAATCAGTTATAGCATCTGTGACTAACACAGGAGCCCATTCTTCAATCATCAAGTTAAATGCTTAAAAAGAATTGTATGGTTCCAAGATGTTGTGGCTGAGTGGTACTTAATGGTTTCACACAGGAGGTAAATGACATACATATTCTTGTCGGACATGGGGTAATCTTTTCACTGTGACAATTGCAGAGTTATCTTTCCTACCGAACAAATAAACAAAAAACAAGGTGGAGGTGATAGACCAAAACCAGAACATAGAAAGAGGATGCAGAGAGGGCTCCAAGAGATCCTGAAAACTGCAAAGTCATACAAATTGAAAGGGAAAGATAATGGACAAAAAGGCCATTTGCAGAATGCATGAGAAAGAAGCAACCTCGATTTTTAATTTAGTTGATCAAGGCTTCATTGTAGCTCAAGTGAACTTACAACACAGAGATTCATAATATCAATAGAAAAGCATATTGTGAAGGCTGGAATAAAGCAAATGAGGACTTGAGTCCCCAGAGTTTCTCAGAAACAAGATAATTTAAGTTCTTCTGTTAGAGTTCTCTTGAGAATCAGGCTAATCAGTCTAAAGGCTTTAGAAATGCTTCCCATTGTGTTTAGGCTCCTTTATATGGGACTCTTACAGCTGAACCATGTCTCTCTCAATAATAATGATGAGCACTTAGCAGCGTCTAACAGGAGGCCCTTCATCTCTTTTGCAAGACCTTGATCACTACCACAGATGGGATGTTTACTGAGCCTTTCAGAGAAATGCCAGGTAAACTCTGAACCTAGTACATTAGTGACACTGGAAGCTTCGTGGATCCTTAGGGAAGAGGCAGAGGTCTCTTCCATAATTGAAGATGAATTGGCATTCTGTCCATTACATACCATCACCTTGTCCTTTCCCAGGAATGGAGACCACTTAAATTCTTATCATTTCCTTTGGTTTGTTGATCTTAAAGCTTATCAATTGCCTTGCTCAGCATGAAATTTCATCACTTCCAACTTCGGAAAAGGGTCACATAAAGATAATATTCAGAGACTGAGAATTCTATAAGATGCCCCCTCATCCCAAAAATGCCCCCAAATTAAATGGTTTAATTTTTGTACTATCTAGCAATTTGGCTAGATAGTACATCAGTAGCAAAGATGACACTCCATTCATCTTAAGTGTTGCTACTTAGATTCAATAAGTGGGTTGAATAAATGAAATATAAATCTCTATTTTATACTATTAGCTTGAACTGAAATATCTTGTAACACGCTGGGTTCCTACCACACAATTCTCCCATTCTTTTTCTTGTTATTGAGGCTGGTTTTCAACAGCCTGAAGTGAGATAAAATGTAACAATTATCTGGTTAATTTAGTTAGACGAGATGGCCAAAGAAGATGGATATACCCAAGAGATTGATATATAGCTGGAATATTGTCTATATGATCAAATCAAAATCAGTTATGTCCATACAAAGATTCTACAAGAACTATAATACAATACAATACAGTGGAAGAACATTTGAGCATTGCCTGCTTCTATCAGGCCTTTTGAGGGTTGAAAAACCAACTTCCCACGTAGCTCCGCTCACACCACTGGGTGGGAGAATGAGAGCACGGCTTGTTTGCTTGGAGTGCAAGATCAGCTGCCCGCTTGATCCTAGTAGACCCTGGGATGGGGTGGGGTTGGCCTGGGGAAGGGGCAGTTGCTCTGCTGGTGTTTGGTTGGTATAGAGTGCGCATTACCAAAAAGTTTTTCTGTTGTTAGTTCACCCTTTTCCTGGTCCTTTTTTTGGGGGGAAAACAGGCTTTTCTTGGGTTTTTTGTCTATACCGGTTGGTGGTTCAGAACTGAAGGCTTCTTTGGCACTTTCCTGGGCATATTGGAGGCAATAAGGGAGCCCAGGGAACTCACTGCCATGTCATTCCTCAATTCCCAGAGTTCCTCGGCTGTCTTCCTTCTGCTTCCTACTTTTCAGAATATTGCTATGCTATTTATTATGGTACATCGAGGGATTTTTAATTGTAAAAGGGAGGACCTGGTTAGAGTGGAACTATTCCATCTTCTCCAGAACCAGAAGTCTTGTGCTCCATTCTATTTTCATACCAGCATTTAATATTTCGTATAACCCAACTGAGGGTGGGCACATAATAGGTACTCCATAAATGCTTGTTGATCTGGGCTATAAGTCTTGCTTGATGAGATTCTCCTACACAGTGTTGAAGAGTTGTGACTCGGTTATTTGCTGACATAGTTTGTATATTTGTCCCTTGCAAAATCTCAAGTTGAAATTTGATCCCCAATGTTGGAAGTGGGACCTTGTAGGAGGTGTTTGGGTCATGGAGGAAGATTGCTCTTGAATGGCTTGCTGCTGATCTCATGAAAATGAGTTCTTACTCTATTAGTTCTTATGAGAACTGTTTACTAAAAAGAGCCTGGTGAGGCTGAGGCAGGAGAATCACTTGAGGTCAGGAGTTTGTGACCGTTGTGGGCAACATAGTGAGAACCTGTCTCTTAAAAAAAAAAAAATTAGCCAAGCATGGTGGCACCTGCCTGTAGTCCCAGCTACTCGAGAGGTGAGATAAGAGTATTGCTTGTGCCCACGAGTTCAATATCAGCCTAGGCAATATAGCGAGCCCCCGTCTCAAAAAACAAAACAAAACAAAACAAAAAAGGAGTCTGGCACCTTCCTTCTCTCTCTCACTTTTTTCTTCTTGCCATGTGATGACTGCTTCTCTTCCCCTTCTGTCATGAGTGGAAACT